>NW_027363481.1:0-600000 GCF_046119375.1 Phyllobates terribilis | reverse complement strand
TAAATCAGGGGAGCACTTGTTAGGAATGATATAAATAGAGAAGCCATCTTGAAAGAACAGTTCAGTCTGAGAGGAGAAGTAGAGGAAGCAGGAGCTCTGCAGGAGCTCTGCTCAGGAGGAGGGCCTGGAGAGAGGTCCAGGACAGACTGAGGAGGAGGGGAGCGGGAGAAAGGCTCCAGGAACGTGGAAGGGACCCCAGGGGTACGACAAGTGCTGGAACCACCTGTACGCCCGAATCTGCCAGGCAGTGGAGGGGTCAGGTCGCACAGAGGAGACCGGTCCCTAAACTAGCAGAGTTCTTCAAGTCTCAACTAGGAAACCCGGAGGTTGTAGTATTTCAGGTACTGCATCCACAATCCACATCAGTCTCACCAAGAAGGTAGCCATAGAGGACCCAGGGGACAGAGAAGACGTCGCCCGACAAGGTCCGCAGTCACTGGATTGGGACACTAGGTGTGAGGTGCAGGGAGACGGCCAGAAGGAACACACAGAAGGGGGTTCCGATATGTACTCTGGAGGTACCTGAGGGTTGGCTGAACCCCTCCCTGAGTAAGCACAGGATGACGTGGGAGGTTACCCTGGCCCTGGTAACTTGGAGTCTGAAAATCGTGAGTAAAACCCTGAAGACTGCACCCCACTGTCTCTGTCAGTTATTGCTTCTGCGCCATCACTCCCTGCACTACACTGCACCACGAGTGCTACTTCATAACAACAACATCTACACTGCCCTGGAGCTAAGCTCTACCTGTGGAGAGCTAAACCAACTCTGCTGCATTCACACCAGCTCCAGAGGATCTGCTCCGCAGCGGCGGCTCCACATAGCCGCATACCACAGGAGGCGTCACGAACTGTATATAAAAACTATAAATCCCCTGTAAATATCCCCTTTTATTGACCGCCCTGGGTCACGGACCGGGTCACCGCCACTGTGACATCTCCCCTAGCAACGACCGGCCCGGCACCGAGTACCCCACAGCTCAGGGGGTGCATCACATGCCTGTGTGCAGTGAATGTTTCACTGTGTACATATTGTGTAGTGATCCTATGAGCATGTATGTAATGATTATGTACGCATGCCTATATGTAGTGAATGTGAATGCGTGCGCGTATGCATAGCTCCAAACCGTCCCGGATGCTGTGGGACTGTCCCGATTCAAGGGAGCTGTCCCGCTGTCCAGGGAAGTCAGGGCTGTATCCCAACCTCCACTCACTCTACGTGATGTCTTCTCTCTTGCGTTTTCATTGCTCCATAGCTGCTCCTCTTTGGGGGACGGGGACTGCATCTCTGCTCTGCACTTACTTGCATTCAGTTAAAGGGAACCTGTCATGTCCCTAAACACTATTATTCTGCAGACATGGGGTGATTCTGTAGATTATTAGCGTTCTAGAGCTGTGCATCCACTGCACTGGAAACCCAGCTACCTGGAGGAAATTAACTTCATTCCTCCCAGCAGCCTCCGGCTTTCAGCCATGGAGGCGCAACCAGAACAGCTTCAATCACCACAGCTGTAACCGCACCCCGGCATTGACTGACAGGTGGCTCTGTATTGATGCACTGGGGAGCCCACTGTCAGTCAGTGATGGGATGTGGTTACAGTCGCTGCTCTCTATGTAGTGAGCGGTGACTGAAACTGCACCTCTATGACTGAAAGCCGGAGACTGCCGGAGAAAAAAGTTAATTTCCTCCAGGTAGCCGGGCTTCCAGTGCGGTGGCCACACAGCTATAGAATGCTATTAACCTACAGATTAATCTCATATCTGCCGATTAATAACATTTTTGACATTACAGGTTCCCTTTAAAGGGAATCTGTCAGTGGGATCAACCCTTCTAAGACATCTATATGGGCATGTAGGTCATAGAGAGTTCAAATGACAGTGGCATAAAAAATGGCATCATTTTGTCCAGGTTTATCACGAACGTCAGAAGTCACTCTATGTCATGTGTCAGGCGACATGTAACATACAGTATGTTTCCTATAGTTACTTGTCTTATGCGCCCTCTTTCTATATATTATTCTTTCTACGTCTATAAAATAAATGACTCAATACTTTTACAGCTTTATGATTTTTATTAATCTGCTGTCATGATAAGAGAAAGTCCAGCCTTACTGTGGACACTGGTGGAGATGTCCTCCCCGATGGAATTGAGTGAGGTGGAGTAACTAGTGGATAGTCAGTGGATAGTTCAGGATGACTGGTATTCATCAAGTCCCCTTGTTATCGGTGAAACATTAGGGAGGTGATGTGCAGCTATAAGATCCTCTGGGTCAAAATCTGCTTCTTCTGTGGGTGGCACCTGAAAGCTCTGGTCGTGGTGGTGACGAGTGGTACGTGTGGACAACTCATGTGTAGCAGTTCATTTGCATGTTGCCGCCAGACGATTCCTTGACATACTGCAGGCTCTGGAGGAGGAAAATAAGCTATGGACGTCCCGGATTGCGTAGACTAGGAACTACGGCTTTCGATCAGTATAGAAAGAAACATCACCTGATCATTTTGGGAAACTAAGCTGGTTAGCCATCAGAGCAAGCCTCATGTTGTCCACCTAGTCCTTCTGCATGGTGGACCAGCCTTGTGGTGTAATGAAGAAGAGTTCAGTCCATAAGTTGGTCGGTCTTTAAAAGCCGCTGATGTCTGGATGCAACTTATTTTAGCTAAGAGGAGACAGCATCCCTTTCACTCAGATGCTACTGGAGCTGGTTCCCAGTCCGGAACTTCACCGCAAAGGCCCACTGGCACTTGCTCCTGTACGAGTGTCATTGCTTCTTCTATTCATCATGTCGTGTGACAAGTGCCCTCCTTTCCTGATTTTAGAGTATCACCATTGAGAATGGTCTCCGAAAAGGAGGTAAATTCTGCCTAATCCATCATCTTTCTTACCCTCGGGGCCTCAGTCAATGATTGTATTTCAAAGGAGGAGGCACATCATTTGATAGGGTAATTTTTCTGGCTAGTGGGTGCATTGTTAGTGAAATCCAATACAGAATCAGACTTTCATTATGAATGGCCAGGTATGAGACGGGCATTAGATACACATTGTGGAGATTTACTCACTTTCAGGCAGCTGGTAGCGTTCACATAGGCAAAAAGTCTCATTGGGAAAAGAGGCTATTTTATTATAGTTCATAAAATGTCCAGGTTAAACGAAACACATAGCCTTTTCCCGAAGTAAAGGTGAAAATAAACTAGAATATTCCACACTGCTGTATGGACTCACCCTTTTAACAGTAAATTCCAGTCTCGTTCTCTCTTGTCCTTTCTGAGAGGCCAGCACTAAGAAGTGTTTCTACCCCTGACTAACAGATCACTATGAGCAGCTCAGCTCCTCTATTAAGTCAGCTGCATCTCCTGGATTGGAGGATGGGAGCGACTAGTCCCGCCCTGCTCTTCCAGTCGCTCCTAAAAACCTGGACCCATGCTGCCTCATTAAATAAACCTCTCAGCAATATCAGTGCTGGAGCTTTCTCTCCAGGTTTCATATCACCAAGGCCAGGCACCTCGGTGATACATACACTCCATCCAGGACTTGTCCAGCTGCCACCTTACAACACTATCTTGATGATTTTCATCATCATTGGTTTTCACTTTATGGAGACATTGCTATTTTCAAGATAATAGTTAGCAAGCTCATATCAATACTCAAACAGTATACTAAACATTTTTATCAGCTATTTCACTGTATGTTCTTGGTGAGGTTGGAGCTCACTGAGTGGGGACAGTCCGAGTATATCGTAGGCATATGTTACCTCTTCTGTGGCGGTGTTTGTCCATGCCTGTATAGAGTTTTATAGATCACATACCCCCAGTGTAACAGCATTAGGCATGGAAGGTCAATGTTGATGTGGACACTGGTAGAAGTGTCCTCCCCAATTGTATAGGGTGAGATGGATTAACTATATAGTCAGGGTATGTATGTTCCAGATGACTGGTATTCACTAGGGTCCCTTGTTATCAGTGAGGGACCTGGCTTAGTGCCATCAAACGTTCTTGACCTTCTGGCTGTATGCCATCAATAAGTAATGACCCTCCGGCTGTGGACCATCAATAGGTCATTACTCTCTGGCATACAGCCATTCATTGGTCTGAGCGTCAGGTTTCTTATCATCGGTAGGATGTGAACTTTAAGTTTGCTGATGGAAAAGTACATCCTAACTCAATGGTGTTGTCTAGAGGAGACAAAGAGGTGTTGAGATGTTGATTACATCGGGAGGAATTATTCAAACCCGTGATGGACTGGAAACAGAAGAGACGGGAACTATAGACAGTTATTTCCTCCTCAATCTTCCACGCCCCTTAAACACCTACAGAAAAATCTCTTTCTCCTGGGCTGTAGTGTTGTGGGCATTCTAGGCTCTGATGTGTTTGGCTCTGTTGGTCTCGGCTCTGGAGTTCTTGGCTCTGGAATTCTGGTTTGTTGTTTTCTTTGACGGATCAGAAACCTCTCTGGGTGATGATTAGACCTTTGAGCTTTTATACCACTGTTGTTATTAGGTATATAACGGAACCAAACAATATTACTGAATGCCACATTATAGTTGCGTCTAGAAGACTCTTTTGCATCCTGAGATGCTGGAGGCATAGATGGACTAGGACAGTTATCTTTGGATAGGAAAGGTGTTCTCATTGACTCTTGCACCTGAATCTCAGGGACGCAGATTGGCTCCTTATAATTACTCAGTTTTCCTGGTTGTTCTAGTACACGGATCAGAAACCTCTCTGGGTGATGATCAGACCTTCGAGCTTTTTTACCGCTGTTGTTATTAGGTATATAACGGAACCAAACAATATTGCTGAATGCCACATTATACTTGCATCTGGAAGACTCCTTTGCATCCTGAGAAGCTGGAGGCATAGGTGGACTAGGACAGTTGGACAGTATAGGTGTTCTCATTGACTCTTTCACCTGAATCTCAGGGATGCAGATTGGCTCCTTACAATTACTCAGTTCTTTCTGAATGCATTTGTTCACAGGAGTGGGTGTTTTAGTTCCGCCATCAGGTTCAGCTTTTTTGGTCAGATCTGATTTTGAGCCTGGTTCTTGATCTAAATCACAGGGATTTCTTTGCTTCGCCCTCAGGAGCTGGACAAGTTTGAAGGTGAAACACTCTATGAGCACAAGTACTGTCATCACCTTGACAAAGACAGCGCAGCGGAAGAGCCAAAGTGGATATCTGATGTTATCTTCATACGGAATTGTCGTGAGATTCGCAGATGGTAGGTCATCCTGTAATAAAAAAAAACATAATAAAGTACTGTGTATTTATACACAATCCATCTAATCAGAGAGCGACGGATACAATATACAGCAAGCTTCAGGTACATCCCATAGAGGAGGTCAGGAAGAAATTTGGAATTTACCTCCTGGGTCCATGGAATATTGTTTTTTCACATGATGGACGGTGAAGTGTCCAGTATGAAAAGTCCTGCAAGAGTTAATGTTATCATTAGCTGATCCGCATAGTGACCAACCACGAAAGAGCTTCAATTTAAATTTTAAAGTTTAGAAAATGTTAACTGCACTGTGATTGGTCAGAACGGCTGGTTTTTCAGTTGACACACGAGACCCAACATCTTTAGGAAAGGTGTCATGAAAAAATTTTTTTTTTCAACAATTGAAAAAATGTAAAGTATTAAGGATTTATTTTTACTTAAATATTTAAAAATGTTTTAATGGTATAAAATATGAAAAATGATTGAAAAGTTTTTTCCACTTTTAAACACTAGAAGGAGCAGCTGCTGGCATTTGCTATGAAAGCGTAGTGCACTGCGAGCTCGCATTACCACTGCTATAAATGTGCGCGGGATCTGCTCAAGATGTGTCTGATCTCTCCTTCCCCTTCTGGGCGTTTTCAAAAGGATAAGGGACGATGACGTTTAGGATCTCAGCGCAGAGGCATTTCATTACTAACGGCAATGTGATACCGAGATGTGGACAGTGGCACTATGGACGGGTGGCAGCGGGGATTATATTAGTTGGCGCTGCGCCATTCACTGGTCATTACAGAGATCACATATGATTCAATTAGATACACGGGTCAGCAGATGGTATCACAAATGATAGGATTAGATATAAAGCTCAGTGCTATGTATCACATATGATAGGATTAGCTACACAGCTCAGTGGATGGTATCACACATGATAGGATTAGATACACAGCTCAGTGGATGGTATCACACATGATAGGATTAGATACACAGCTCAGTGGACGGTATCACACATGATAGGATTAGATACACGGGTCAGCAGATGGTATCACATATGATAGGATTAGATACACAGCTCAGTGGATGGTATCACACATGATAGGATTAGATACACAGCTCAGTGGACGGTATCAAACATGATAGGATTAGATACACAGCTCAGTGGATGGTATCACACATGATAGGATTAGATACACAGCTCAGTGGATGGTATCACACATGATAGGATTAGATACACAGCTCAGTGGATGGTATCACACATGATAGGATTAGATACACAGCTCAGTGGATGGTATCACACATGATAGGATTAGATACACAGCTCAGTGGATGGTATCACACATGATAGGATTAGATACACAGCTCAGTGGACGGTATCACACATGATAGGATTAGATACACAGCTCAGTGGATGGTATCACACATGATAGGATTAGATACACAGCTCAGTGGACGGTATCACACATGATAGGATTAGATACACAGCTCAGTGGATGGTATCACACATGCTAGGATTAGATACACAGCTCAGTGGATGGTATCACACATGATAGGATTAGATACACAGCTCAGTGGATGGTATCACACATGATAGGATTAGATACACAGCTCAGTGGATGGTATCACACATGATAGGATTAGATACACAGCTCAGTGGATGGTATCACACATGATAGGATTAGATACACCGCTCAGTGGATGGTATCACACATGATGCGCCGTGGGGGGGTGCAGTTCACATCTGATCCGGCCACAGTATAGGAGATGGGGTCAGACACCGACCGCAGTCTCCTATGGCCGGGGGCTGCCGTATTTGCAGTCTGTATGTGTTGTGCCCTGACATACAAAAGCAAATAAAAACAACTTAAAAACAATTAGCAATTAAAAAGTTATTTAAAAAAAAATAACACTATTTAATTTTTATACATTTATAAATAATCTTTTTAACATAAAGTTTAAACATTTAAAAAAAACAGTGACAAGTTCCCTTTAAGCAAAATAAAACTCTAAATGACAGAATTGTCCTTTCAGTATGCGGGTACACTATGGAGGGGAACAGATCTATGAGATTAAAGACTAAAAACGGGGGGACATCTAACCCTATTTTAAGCTTCTATAGGGGACAACAACATTCCAGGTATGTGGGAGACAGAGAGGTCACCCCACACTTATATCCCCTCTGACACCCCCTTCCTAAGCCACTTTCCCTGCCATAAGCCCCTCTTAAAGCAGGTAAATTCTTACAGGACCCCTCCCCATCACCTTCCCCATTCTAAGCATCCGCCATTTGTAATAATACAAGGTACTCACCGACAGCCGATGGTCATTAACAGGGTAGAACAAGGTACAGCACAAAAACAATAAGGTTAACCTCATTATCTCTAGGGAATATCTCAGCACCAAGGTATGGCGAATGGGACACGAGCTCCAAGTGGGTGGAGCCTCCTTATATACCTTAATGGTGACATCACAAAGTCTTCTGTGACATCATCAACCTCAACATTCCGTCACATGACATCTCCCAGCACAAGCATCAGGTGACCCAGCATAAATAACAACTGTCATTCAGAGCTAATTTACATTTTCCAAACAGCTAACGGCGACTCTGCGACAACAGTTTTTCATGTGGACGGTTGTGATAAATCTGCCCCGATGTGCGGAACATCATCATAATGCGATATGTAGATAATCCCGTCTTTTCTCATCTATTCTTCTTCTTGTGCTACAGAGACCGATAGAATGACCGTTTCCACACCTTACAGCAGGAGTGGGGACCTCTGTCCCACGTGATGTCCTCTCTTCTTTCCCTTTAATTCTTCCTGAGACTGCGAGTGAGAATGCAGCATTCATTACTGAACGCTCAGCGCATGCAATGAAGGATTTCATTCCTTTTGGGCAGAGTTATTGCTCTCTGTTCTCCAGTCTTGTTCCTTATGATGAATGCACCAGTCCCAGTGTCTCCTATGTGATGTATACAGCAGAATCTCAGTGTATCCTATATGATGTATATACGGCAGAGTCTTTGTGTATCCTATGGGATGGATATAAAGCAGTCCCAGTGTATTCTTTGTGATATATACTCCAGTCTTAGTGCCTTTTATGTGATATATATGTATATATATATATATATATATATATACTGCAGTCTCCTATGTTATATACAGTATATACTGTATATACAGCAGTCTAAGTGTATTTTATGTCATGTTTAAACAGCAGTTTCAGTGTGGCCTATGTGACGTATATTCAGTAGTCTAGGTGTCTCCAATGTGATGTATATAGAGCGGTCCCAGTGTATTCTATGTGATGTACAGTATATACAGCAGTTCCATTATATCTACAGCAGTCTCAGTGTCTCCTATGTGATGTGTATATAGCAATCTCAGTGTCTCCTATGTGATGTATATACTGTAGTCTCAGTGTCTCCAATGTGATGTATAAACAGCAGTCTCGGTGTCTCCTTTTTGATGTATATACTGCAGACCTCCCACGGCTTGAGTTCTATAAATGTTACCTGAGCTGTGATGATTTTCCCACTCTAAGGAGACCTGCAGCATGAAATGCAAAGTGTACGTGATTTCATTAAACTACCACCCACTCTGCATCTAAAGATGCTACTGAATTGGGCTGTTTTGATGCTTTTTTTCGATAGATGCTTTTATGTGGAGCCTGAAAAAAATGTATTTTTTTAATAAAACATAGTTGCTTTTATAATTGCAGAATTAAAGATTTTCTGTACTATAAAAAGCACAATAAAAATGCTGCAAAAATAAGGAGTAAAATGCATAAATGTTATTGTGTAGTTTGCTGCAGACACCTAAATCCATAGTGGATTTAGCAGGAAAGTCCCGGAATTGGGTCTACATCCTGCAGTCCCGGATATCTACTAAATGTCCATTACTTCTACCATGACCCTACTGACATCTCCACCTACCAGGGTATAAGAAATGATACATGGGTGTGGCTTTAGGGTGTGACTAGGGTGTGGTTAAAATTTCAATACCACGTGTAGTGTGCCACATAGTGTGTCTCTCTTTCTATTCCCAAACCACACCATTGAAATTAATGACTTCAGAGTAGGCCTCTAGATGCAAAACCCAGGCAAGCCCCCAGTATAAAAACAGACCTCACACCAGGTCCCCTGATTATAGATCTCAGACCCCTAAATAAATACTGACACCCAAACCAGATCCTCTGATGTAAAAAAAAGTCTCAGACCAGACCCACTAAAGTATTATGGACCCTAAAAACCAAAAACAGAAACCCTAAATAAATACACAACCCAGACCCCCTAAATACAGACCCAAGACCTAACCCCCTAATAGACAACTGAAACCCAGAAATGTTCCACACAGACCAAACCCCCTTCATCAATACAGACCTAGAGCACCCAAATACATTCATAACCCAGATCAAACCACCTAAGTACAGACCCCAGACCAGACCTCTAAATACAAACCCTAGACCAGAGCTCCTGAATACTGTCCCCAGACCAGACCCCTAAATTAATACAAACCTCCTAAATACTGACCGCAGACCGGAGCCCCCCTGATAAATACAGACCCCACACCAAATCCTCTAATTATAGACCTCAGACCCTGTCTCCTAGACAAACACGGACCCCCAGACCAGATATACAGATACTCATCTCTCCTCATTCTTCAGTCCTCTTCATTACTGAACACCAGCACAGACAACGCTCTGCCACTGGTCCTGCCGTCAGTGTGATACTTGAGCTGCTGTGACCCTTGAATAGGCATTACATGCACTCTTGGTGCTGGCACACGTGCTGCCCAGGCATCTTGGGAATTGTATTATCGCAACAAGTGGAAGTTGGAGACCATTGGTCGGCAGTCAACAGTCCGCACACTCGGGGGCAAGGGAAATCTTCAACCAGGGGAACTTTTATGTGGGCTAGAAACAATCGACTTCTTATTAATTGGTGCTCATTTGGGGCAGAAAAAGTTACAATTAACGCCATTATATGTGACAGATAATCATTACTGCGATCTTATGAATATTTTTCTGTTAGATCAGTTGATATATTTACACACCAGCAGTCAGGAGCGATCACTCGTTGGCCCAATCATCGCCACTTGTAAAATGACCTTTAAGATGCAAACTCCATTGGTATAATGATGCCCAGGGCAAATGGTCGGGTACGTTTCTATCAGTAGCGTAGCTAACAGGGGGCAGCGGGGGCGGTTGCCTCGGGCCCCGCGCTCTGAGGGACACACCCAGAGCTATGATATCCTTAACTGTCAATACAGCTACTGTAAGCTCTGTGGTAGAGCAGGGAGATATGATTTCCGTACACTACCGCTTTCCTTTCTGTAGACTGTGGGTTGCTTTAAGCCTGCGATCTATAGAACGACCGAGGCGCTGATGCTTGTACAGTACGTCAGTCGAGACTCTAACGTCCTGTGGATTCGCCAGTGCAATTCCAGCTCGTTGTTCTGCCCGGGCCTTGCCGGTGAACTCCTCTGGATCCTGGATTAGGTGAGTGTATGATGTTTTTATTTTCATTAAACATAAACAATTGGAGACCTTCATACGGTGTGGGGGTTACTGTGTGACCCTGAAACAGTGTGTGGGGCCCTCATACATTATAGAGATTACTGTAGGAGCCCTTAAAAAATGTGGAGGGGCATTATATAGTGTGGAAGCTAATGTGGGAGCCATTATACAGTTTGGGGGCTAATACGGTGGCCGTTTTATAGCTTAAGGGCTAATATGGAGGCCATTATACAGTTTGGGGCTAATGCAGAGGTCATTATACAGTTCTGGGATAATGTGGTGGCCATTATACAGTTTGGGGGATAATGTGCACGCCATTATACAATTTGGGGGCTAATATTGGGGATCATTATACAGTTTGGGGGATAATACGGTGGCCATTATACAGTTTGGTGGATAATTTGTGGGTCATTATACAGTTTGGGGCTAATTCAGGGGCTATTATATAGTTTTAGGCCTACTAAAGAGGCAATCATACAGTGTGGGGACTTCTATGGGGGGCCCTCATGCAGTGTGGGGGGCTCTCATAAATTGTAGGGACATCTCGGGAGGTCCTCATAAACTGTGGGGGCCATTATGCCGTGAGGGCTACTGTGAGGGTTATTATACTGTGTTTTCGTTGAGCACTGGGGACATCATACTATTTATAGATGAGCTGTGAGCCCATCAAACTGTGTATAGGGGAGCTGTAGGGCCCATCATACTGTATATAGGGGAGCTGTGGCGACATCATACCAGGTATAGGGGATCTGTGGGGACATCATTGTCACGGGTGTCAGACAGTCATTCTGGATCCAGCTGTAAACGGTCATTGAGCTTGGCTCTGCAGGCACCTTCTTGATTTTTCTGTCTCTGCAGTGCAGTGATGTCCTGCTCTCTCTAGGACCGGTGACTGCTCTATTTTCCTCTGTCCAGGCTTGAAGTACTAGTAGTCGACTAGTGTCTTCTTGGAGGATAGTTGGCGTATTCTCTCTGGTGTCTTCTCAATCTTTTATCGTAGAAGTTAATGCGTCAGAGGTGGGGTTGGGGCTGTGTTGTCTCAGGATACATCCCCTGGAATATGACATCCATGCACTTTCTTTTCCAAAAAATTATCTTCAGCTGAGAGAAATTATGACGTGGGTAATAGGGAGCTTTTGGCGATTAAATTGGTGTTCGAAGAATGGCAACATTGGTTGAAAGGGGCAGTCCATCCTATTACTGTTATCATGGACCATAAGAACCTGTCATTTCTTCAGTCTGCTAAATGTCTCAACCCTAGGCAAGCTAGATGATCCCTGTTTTTTACTAGATTCAATTTTGTTGTCACTTTTTGTCCAGGGGTTAAAAACATCAAGGTTGATGCTTTGTCCCGGAGCTTCCCTGGTGGTGGTGACCATGAAAACCCTGCCCCAATTTTGCAGAAGGGGTTAGTCATTTCGGCGTTGTACCTTGACCTGTAGGGTGAGGTGTTGGATGCACAGGTGGACGCCCCTGCCTCCTGCCCTTCCAGGAGGTTATTTGTTCCATCTAATTTGCTCCGTAAAGTAATTAAGGAACATCATAACTTGGTGCTTGCTGGTCATCAAGGTGGTAAGGCAACTGCGGACCTCCTCTCTCATCATTTTTGGTGGCCGGGGTTGCATAAGGATGTGGGTGAGCAGGTGTCTGCTTGCACTATTTGTGAGCGTTCTAAAGTATCGCATACCCGGCCGCCTAGTCCTCTTCTTCCACTGCTTATTCCTAATAGGCCATGGACATGTGGCTTTCTCAATCCCTGGGGGCCCACTTCACCCGTGGGAAGAGTTTCATCCCAGCTGCTATACCATCTATCCCCCCAGGGTCCACACAGCAGCGCTGATCATCCCTGACCAGGCACCACAGGTGGCGTCACATAAAGACTATGAATCCCCTGCCACCATGACCTCCCTGGAAGACGGCCAGCCCGGTTACCGAGTACTCTAGACCCTTACGGCCACTGCAACCACACTTGTCCATGGATTATATTACTGAACTACCGGAATCTGCAGGCAAGACTGTGGTTCTGGTGGTTCCCTCCTAATGCCACTTCTGAATGCCAAGACTCTTGCTCAGGTATTTATTAATGAGATCGTGAAGCTTCACGGGGTTCCCTCCGATGTGGTGTCAGGTCAGGGGACCCAGTTTGTTTCTAAGCTTTGGAAAGCTTTCTGTTCTCGACTGAGGGTGCATCTGTCCTTTTATTCGGCCTTCCATCCTCAGTCGAATGGACAGACCAAGCGCATTAATCAGAATTTAGAGACTTACCTCAGGTGTTTTGTCTCTGAAAACCAGGAGGATTGGGCATCCTACTTACCGTTGGCCGAGTTTGCTATTAATAATCATCGTCAAAAATCTACCGGCAGGTCACCGTTCTTTGGTGCATACAGTTTCCATCCACAGTTTGGTACTGTTAGTGTGGGGGGGGGGGACGTTTTGTTTCGTCGCTCTCTTCTGTGTGGCGGGGTCCAGACCTAAGTGTGAATGACTTTGTGTGGTTGTCTAACAGGAATATCAAGTTGAAGATTCCTTCCTGGAAGCTGGGACCTAGATTTATTGGTCCCTATAAAATAATGGCCATCATTAACCGTGCAGTGTTTCGTCTTGAGCTACCTCTCCCCTGCCACCACCACCAATCATAGTTGATGGCAATTTGAAGTTTCATATTTCTGGGATTCCCATCTCCTGCTTCGTTCCCTACTTGGTGCACTGGAAGGGTTATGGTCCAGAGGAAAGGATGTGGTTTTCTGCATCAGGAGGTGAATGCCCCTAGGCTGGTTCGTTCGTTTCATGCCTCTCATCCTGAGAAACCTGGTCCTGAGTGTCCGAAGGCTACTCGTAGAAGGTGGGGTACTGTCATGGGTGTCAGATAGAAGTGAAGTATGCCGGCACCAGTTCCCAAATCTTGCCTGTTTAGTCAAAAAAACCTCTATGACTGTTTTCCTAGCTCTCGGCTATCCACATCAGGAGGTGCCATGTCTAAATAAGCAGTGCTAATCAAATGTCCAAGGAAGTATGAAAAAGACAGCACTCACCAATGGATGCCAATAAAAGATCCTTTTATTTCAGATCCAGCATACAGATGTTGCGGCTGGTTCAGGGGTGTGCACTCCTGAACCAACCTCATTGTCTGTATGCTGGATCTGAAATAAAAGGATCTTTTATTGGCATCCATTGGTGAGTGATGTCTTTTTCATACTTCCTTGGAAATTTGATTGTCACGGGTGTGTCAGGTGTGACAGACAATCATTCTGGATCCAGCTGTAGAAGGTCATTGCGCTTGACTCTGCAGGCACCTTCTTGATCTTTCTATCTCTGCAGTGCAGTGATATCCTGCTCTCACTAGGACCTAGCAGTTACCTTCATCTTCTGTTGCTAATTGACACACCCTTGCTGGATGTTTAAATACCCTCAGTCTCTACAGAGAGTCACCGGTGATAGCTCTATTTTCCTCTGTCCAAGCTTAAAGTACTAGTAGTTGACTAGTGTTTTCTTGGAGTTCCCTTGGAGGATAGGTGTTCTCTCTGGTGTCTTCTCAAGCTAAATGTTTTCCCTTGTCTGTCTACCTGTTTGTCTTTAGCTGCAGTGGGGACTGACTAGTGCTCACCCCGTCCCCTCCCTATCTAGGGCCTATCGCTAGGGGCAGTCAGGGATAAGGTTTCCTGCTCAGCGATAGGTGCTGAACCTACTTAGGGACATTAGGGGAGTAAAGGTGTTGTCAGATCTGCCTAGGGGTCTCCACACCCCGTTCCCTAGTGTTTGGGCTTCCTCCCCCTCTTCCCGTCGTTGTGCACTTAGTCTTTCTCTCACCTTGCGTGACCATCATGCAGTGTATAGAGCAGCTGTGGAGACATCATATTTATATAGTGGAGCTGTGGGCCCATCATATTGTATATAGAGAAGCTGTGGGGACATCACACTGTGTATAGGGGAGTTGTGGGCCCACCATTCTGTGTATAGGGTAGCTGTGGGACTATCTTTCTGTTTATAGGAGAGTTACACAGTATATTGAGGGACTCAGGGGACATTATTAAATGTTAAGTAGGCACTTAAGCATTATTGTTACAGGGGGACTCAGAGTATTGTGGCCGTCAAAGGGGCAAAATTTGGACACTGTTTTCTAAGGCATTTGCACAGGGCATTAAAATTTTCTAGGGTGCAATTTTACCATCTAGAGAGCACAAAGGAGGCATTATCACTATGTAAGGGGCACAGTTGTGGGAATTATGTGGACTGTAAGAATAGAACGGTTTTTGTACCAAGCAACATGTACAGTAATAGAGACACATATGGCACCAGTGGCTCAATATTGGGGTATCAGCAGGATGAAGAGTTTGTGCAGATTGGGAATAGATGGGGATGGGGCCTGAAATGTAAGGAGTCAAATATGTCTTTGTTGTGATCTCTGCAGATGAGTCCTGGCTGGAGAAGTTGTTATGTCGGTCTGGGCCAGATGGAAAAGATGGGAAAATTGAACGATTCCATCAGAAAGAACATCAGCTGTAAGTTACTATATATAACTGTACTGTAATCTCTTGTATGTTCTGCAGGACTGGTACAGTATCTAACACTATATGTCACCATATGGCAGTAATATCAGTGTTGTCTTTGTGTAGAGATTTATTTTCAGTAACACCATGGTCATCTGCTGATGTTCCCTTATACCCGCGATGAAGGAGCGCCAGCATAGTTGTAATCCAGTGACTGTCTGGCTGCAGTTTCTAACATCATGTCCGCTCTCTACCTGAAACACAACCTTTCCAAAACTGAACTTCTTCTGCTCCCGCCGTCTAATCACCTCTCTAAATCTGACATCTCTCTCTCCCTGTGTGGCACCACAATAATGCCGAGCCAGTAGGCGCGCTGTCTGGGCGTTGTGTTTGACACCAATCTCTCCTTCACCTTCCATATACAATCTCTTGTCCGCTCTTGTCGCTTGCACCTGAAGAATATCTCTAGAATCCACCCCTTTCTCACCTTGGAAACAACAAAAACCCTCACTGTTGCCCTGATCCACTCCCGCCTTGACTACTGTAACTCTCTATTAATTGGCCTCCCCCTCACTCGACTTTCCCCCCTCCAGTCCATCCTTAAAGCTGCAGCCAGGGTCATCTATTTGGCTAACCGTTACTCAGACTCCTCCGCTCTGTGCCAGTCATAGGACTGGCTGTCCATGAATTATAGGATCCAATTTAAATTGCTTGTTCTCACCCACAAAGCTCTCCACAGTGTGGCACCCCCCTACATCTCTTCTCTCATTTCTGTTTATCGGCCTACCCGTTCTCTACGCTCCACAAGTGACTTTCGGCTAACATCTACACTAATCCGTACCTCCCACTCCCGGCTTCAAGACTTCTCCCGAGCTGCACCTATTCTTTGGAATGCTCTACCCCAAGAAACTAGGATGAACCACAACTTAGACAGTTTTAGACGCTCCCTAAAAACACACCTGTTTAGGGCAGCCTATCACCTTCCCTAATCGAAGTCCTTTTATATTCTTATAGCCCATCCCTTATTTCTCTAAAGATAACTCTCCACCGAACCCAACAGCACTACAGATACTGGCTGGTAATGAGCTCATGCAGCCTCTATCTATCCCTCATCCCTCAAGATGGCTGGACCATCCTTGTAAATAATCCATTGTACTTTGTGTCACCCCCATCTCATTGTAGATTGTAAGCTCTTACGAGCAGGGTCGTCATTATTTTTGCTGTAATTATTGTATTATCTTTAGCTATGTTACTTATGACTGTTGTATGTGAACCTGTGAATTGTTAAGCGCTGCGGAATATGTTGGCGCTATATAAATAAAGATTATTATTATTTATATTATTATAATCAGGGTTACCTGGTTAGGGGCCCACTCAGATGTTTTTCCCCCCTGAGCTGAACCCCTACCTACGTCTCTGGTTTCTTTTCCTTTCAGTGCAGATCAGACACAATGATGAAAATTCCAAACGTACAGTTATAAATTACACATTTATAACCCAAAATATGAACGCAGACAAGATTTATCTATACGAACAGGTTACTAATATATACAGATCATTACATTCATACTAATATAGTTGGGAAAACAAACCTGTGTACAAAAAGATCATGCTGTACATTTAAAGGGGACCTGTCGCATGTCATGGATATGTAATTCTTTTAACCTGGTGTAAATGCCACTGTTCTCCTGAATCCGGTGTTGCTTTTCGTTTTTGACTGCGCCACTCCGTTCTATCTTTTCCCTGTATGTTAATTTAGTCTTTAACGCCAATTGGGCGTGGTTGTCAATTCATCTATTTGGGACAATGCCCAGTTTACTAAGACCAGACTTATATACAAGGAAGAGATGACCTTATCTCAGGAAGGGAGAGGCGCAGAAAGAAAAGAAAAAAAAAAACGCCAGGTTCAGGAGAAAGTGACATTTACATCATTTAAAGAAATTACATATTTATGCAATTGTCAGGTCGTCTTTAAAGACCAATTCCTGTCATTGGTCGACCACTAATCAAGCAATAAAGACTAATTAAAACACTTCCTCCTATGGATAAAAATATAGGTAATATAATACGTTCCCCCATGACTAGAATGGCTCTTTGATAGATACAGCGGGTGAAATAAGTATTGAACACGTCACCAATTTTCTAAGTAAATATATTTCTAAAGGTGCTATTGACATGAAATTCACCAGATGTCGGTAACAACTCATCAAATCCACACAAGCAAAGAAATCACCATGGATGTTCATAAATTATGTGTAATAACGAGAAATGACACAGAGATAAAATATTGAACACGCTTACTGAAATTGAATTAATACTTTATGAAAAAACCTTTGTTGGTGATGACAGCTTCAAGACAACTCCTGTATGGAGAAACCAGTCACCGGCATTGCTCAGTTGTGATTTTGTCTCATTCCTTCACACAAGCACTCTTCACATCCTGAAGGTCTCAAGGGCTCCTTCTATGAATTCTGAGCTTTAGTTCCTTCCATAAATTTTCTGTTGGATTCAGGTCAGAGGATTGGCTGAGCCATTCTAGCAGCTTTATTTTCTTTTTCTAAAACCAATTGACAGTTTCCTTGGCTGTGTGTTTGGGATCATTGTCTTGCTCAACTGTGCACCCTTGTTTCACCCTTATCATCCTGGTAGATGGCAGCAGTTGTTATGCAGAATGTTTCAGTACATTTGTCCATTCATCCTTCCTTCAATCACATGAAGGTTGCAAGTGCTGTATGCTGAAAAACAGCCCCACACCATGATGTTCCCACCTCCAAACTTCACTGTTAGTATGGTGTTTGGGGTGATATGCAGTGCAATTTGGCCTCCAAACATGGTGTGTATTATGGCATCCAAACAGTTCAACTTTGGTCTCATCTAACCAGAACATTCTCCCAGTATTTCACAAGTTTGTCTAAATGTTTAAATGTTGTTGAGCAAACTTTAAAACGTGTTTGCACATGCTTTTGGAGTCTTGCGTGGTGAGTGTGCATTGTGCTGTGGAGGTTGAGTGCATTACTTATTGTTTTCTTTGAAACCATTGTATCTGCTGATTCCAGGTCTTTCTGTAGCTCTCCACAGGTGGTCCTTGGCTCCTGGACAACTCTTTGGATAATTCTTTTCACTCCTCTGTCTGAAATCTTGTGAGGAGCACCTGGTCGTGACCAGTTTATGGTGAAATTATGTTCTTTCCACTTCCAGATTATGTCCCCAACAGTTCTCACTGGAGCGTTCAGTAGTCTAAATATTCTTCTGTAACCAATGCCATCAGTATGTTTTCCAACAATAAGGTTGCGAAGGTCTTGAGACAGCTCACTGGTTTTACCCATCATGAGATGTTTCTTGTGTGGCACCTTGGTAATGAGACACCTTTTTATAGGGCATCATTTGAACCAGCTGATATTATTTGTCACTAAGTAGCAGGATTGCTTTCTAATTACTGATAGATCTCAGCTGGTGTCATGACTTTCCATGGCTTTTTGCTCCTCTCTTTCTTTATGTGTTCAATTCTTTTTTCTCTGTGTCATTTCTCATTATTACTCATAACTTAATTTTTGGACATCTATGGTTTGATTTGTTTGCCTGTGGTGGATTGGATGGGTTGTTACCGTCATTTGGTGAGAATTTCATGTCAATAGCACCTTTAGAAATATATTTACTTAGAAATTTGGTGACGTGTTCAATACTTATTTCACCCGCTGTATAATATCAGTGGTCTTACTCATCATCTTCTTCAAATTTCCATCAATAGGTGCTTCTCCTTTGAATGTAATGCCAGATGTTTCCAAAAAGAAATGCATTCAACATTCTTATACTGTATCTCAAGATAAGAATGTTTGTTTCTTTTTGTCTGTTTTAATAGAATTTCAGAATTTTGACTCACTGTGCGATATTTTTAGTGTTGAGCGAGCATGCTCGACACTGCTCGGTACTCACCCGAGCATCACGCTACTCAGGATGTTCGGCGAGCACCGAGCATTTCTGGGTTACTCGGGTGGGAGCTCGGGTCTCCGCCCTGCATGTTTGGCGCTCTTTACAGAGCCAATGAACATACAGGGATTGCCAGCTAGTCACTGTAATGCCGCAACCATGTTGTTTGTGGGCATTACAGTGATTGGCTGGCCGCACAGCGTCACCTCGAGTATTTAAAACCGGGCGCCGCCATCTTGGACACAGTCGCTCCGGATTAGACAGTGTACGGACAGCGCTGCTGAGCTATGGAGAGATTTATCTTGCGAAATAGTTAGTGTAGGGTCTGTAAAGCCTGCCAGATCAAACATACAGTCCTTCTCAGGACTAATATCCATCCCAGATATCAGACAGGCAGGCTGTATAGGAGAGTGGGGTTATACCAGCAAAGGCTGCATTACAGTCCTGTGTGCTCCTGTTTCTGAAATTGCTGGACTTAGCTCCAGGTCTCAGAGCTAAATCCTTTTTTTTTCATCTAAATCCTCTTTTTTTTTCCTCCTTCACACTGTACAAATACCCGTCTTATTAACCTATTGGTGTCCCCCCCCCAAAAAAAAAGTGTGTCTCTGATTTTTCAGACACAAATATATCTGTTGAAAAGAGTCTAGTATAGGCCACAGAAACAAAAGTGTGGTTTTGCAGTTCCACGGGTGAAATTTCTGTATTATCCAGTTTTGTGCCTTTTGTATCTAAAAAAAAACAGTTTGAGTGTGTCGCTCACTGTTCAGCCGCAAATATATATATATTTAAAAAAGTCTGGTATACACCAGTAAATTATAACTGTGGTTTTGCTGTTCCACAGTAAAAAATCTCTATTATCCTGCTTTTGGCATTTTTTGCCGTAAAAAATAAATAATAATTTTATAATAATTTTTATTTATATAGCGCCAACATATTCCGCAGCACTTTACAATTAAGCGGGGACATGTACAAACAATAAATTCAATACAAGGTGAGACAGTTTAACAGTTACATCAGGAGTGAGGTCCCTGCTCGCAAGCTTACATTCTACACGGAAATGGGGAGACACAATAGGTGGAAAGTGCTTGTTATTTCAGGTCAGGCAATTATAATAAGTCGGGATTATCATATAAAGCTGTATGATCCGGTCATCAGCCTGTATGTTAAAGTGCAATACTCAATTACCGAGTGCAGTTATCGTGTGCATGGAGGGTGTAGAAACAGATGAACAGTAGGGGGCAGATTCTGAGTAGTATTTAGGAGGGAACAGGGGAAAGTTAGTTTACTGGGTATTTGAGATGGTAGGCTTGTTTAAAGAGATGGGTTTTTAAAGTGCGCTTGAAGACATCGGGGCTAGGCATCAATCGGATCGTCTGGGGTAGAGCATTCCAGAGAACTGGCGCAGCACGAGAGTAGTCTTGGAGACGGAGGTGCGAGGTTCGGATTATGGGGGATGTTAGCCTTAGGTCATTTGTGGAATGGAGGGCACGTGTAGGATGATAGACTGAGATGAGAGAGGAGATATAAGGTGGTGCAGAACTGTGGAGAGCTTTGTGGGTGAGAGCAATGAGTTTATATTGGACCCTGTAGCGAATGGGTAACCAGTGTAATGACTGGCACAAGGTGGAGGCATCGGTGAAGCGGCTGGACAGAAATACGACCCTGGCTGCCGCATTCAGGACAGATTGGAGAGGGGAAATTTTGGTAAGAGGGAGACCGATCAGAAGAGAGTTGCAGTAGTCCAGACGAGAGTGAATAAGAGTGACAGTAAGAGTTTTAGCAGTTTCCAAAGTGAGAAAAGATCGGATTCTGGAGATGTTTTTAAGATGCAGGTGACAAGAGCGAGTGAGTGATCGGATATAGGGAGTAAAGGAAAGGTTAGTGTCGAATATGACCCCAAGGCAGCGGGCGTGCTGCTTGGGAGTTATGGTTGACCCCTCCAAGGTAATTTCGATGTTAGGTAGAGTTCGGTTAGTAGATGGGGGAAACACAAGAAGTTCAGTTTTGGAGAGATTCAGTTTGAGGTAGAGGGAGGACATGATGCTAGACACATCAGACAAACAATCCTTGGTATTTTGTATTAGGGTAGGGGTGATGTCAGGGGAAGAAGTGTATAGTTGGGTGTCGTCAGCATAGAGATGATACTGGAACCCAAATCTGCTGATTGTTTGTCCAATAGGGGCAGTGTATAGAGAGAAGAGGAGGGGGCCTAGGACTGAGCCCTGCGGAACCCCGATAGTAAGGGGATGAGGAGGGGAAGAGGAGCCGGCAAAAGATACAGTGAAGGAGCGGTCAGAGAGGTAGGAGGAGAACCAGGAGAGAACGGTTTCCTTGAGGCCTATAGAGCGGAGCATAGTGAGGAGGAGCTGGTGATCCACAGTGTCAAATGCTGCAGAGAGATCCAGGAGAATCAGCAGGGAGCAGTGACCTTTGGATTTGGCTGTTAGTAGATCGTTAGAGACTTTAGTGAGGGCAGTTTCAGTGGAGTGTAAGGAGCGGAAACCAGATTGTAGAGGGTCAAGGAGAGAGTTATCTGAGAGATAGCGGATTAGACGGGAGTTGACCAAGCCTTCCAGGAGTTTAGAGATGAAAGGAAGATTAGAGACAGGTCTGTAGTTAGCAGTGCAGTTCTGGTCCAGGGATGGCTTTTTAAGTAAAGGGGTTATGATGGCGTGTTTAAATGAGGAGGGAAAGATACCTGGCGAAAGAGAGAGGTTAAATATTTTAGTCAGGTGAGTGGTGACCACCGGTGAGAGGGACTGCAGGAGATGTGAATGAATGGGGTCACTGTTGCAGGTTGTAGACCGAGAAGAAGCGAGGAGCTGGGTAACTTCTTCTTCTGTGACCGGCTCAAAGATGGCTAGTGAGCTTGAAGTGCGGTAGGGAAGGGGATCCAGGCACTGAGGAGATTGGGCTGATATGTCCTGATGGATGTGGTTGATTTTTTCCAAGAAATAAGTGACCAGATCCTCCCCGCTGAGGTTGGTGGTGGGGGCCTGTGCTTTAGGTTTCAGGAGGGAGTTTAAGGTTTCGAAAAGTCGTTTTGGATTGTTGGACATTGAAGTGATGAGGGTGGTGAAGTAGGATTGTTTGGCCAGATGAAGGGCAGAGTTATAGGTTTTGAGCATGAATTTATAGTGGATGAAGTCCTCTGCTAAAAGAGATTTTCTCCACTGACGAAAACGTGTTTGCATAGTGTGCCAGGGCTGCCGTTGTCTGTGTTGGATCTTTCTGCGAGTAGAAGGAGCTGCTTCATCTAGGGCGCTCTTCAGTGTATTATTGTAGTGTGACAATGCTAAGTCTGGACAGGAGAAGGAGGAGATGGGGGCTAAAGATGTGTGGAGCTTGTCCATAAGCTGCTGGGTATTAATGGTACGTGTATTCCTATAAGTGTGGTAAGTGGGGGTGTCCCGGGTGAGTAGACAATTCTTAACAGAGAAGGAAAGAAGGTTGTGGTCCGAGAGCGGGAGAGGGGAGTTGGTAAAGTCATCCAGCAAGCAGAGACTGGAAAAAAACAGGTCCAGAGTGTTCCCGTCTTCATGGGTAGGAGAATTAGTAAACTGTGAGAGATGGAATGAAGAGGTTAGAGAAAGTAGATGAGAGGCAGATTGGGAGAGGGGATCATCGATGGGGATGTTAAAGTCGCCCATGATGAGGGTGGGGATGTCACAGGATAGAAAGTGAGGAAGCCAGGTGGCAAAGTGATCCAAGAACTGGCGGGGGGAGCATGGAGGGCGATACACGACTGCCACTCGCAGGGAGAAGGGTTTAAAGAGTCTGATGGTGTCGACTTCAAAGGAAGGAAACATAAGTGAGGGAACCGGGGGGGTGACCTGGAAAGCACATTGTGAGGAAAGGAGCAGACCAACACCTCCACCCTGTCTGTTGTCAGGTCTGGCAGTATGTGAAAATTTCAGCGCACCAAACGAGAGAGCAGCAGCAGTGGTGGTGTCTGGCTGCTGAATCCAGGTTTCTGTGATAGCCAGAAGGTTAAGAGAATTAGAGAGGAAAAAATCATGGATGTAAGTTAGTTTGTTACACACAGACCGTGCGTTCCAGAGAGCGCAATGGAAATTGATAGGAGAGGGCATGCACTGAACGTTAATAAGATTAGCAGGGTTTCTATATGCAGCTGGAGGAGAGTGGTGTATGCTAGTGGAGGGAGGCCCAGGGTTGGGGGAGATGTCGCCTGCGACTAGTAAAAGGAGAAAGAAGAGAATGAGCAGGTGGTCTAATGATTTGTATGAACGTTTTGAGTGCTGTATGGAGGTAGAGGATGGTTTGCAGTGGGTGAGGAATGTCAATAGAGCCTCAGAGTTATACATGGGAGAGGGGAGAAGGGAGGGGCTGATATAGAGAGAGTGCACAGAATGTGTTGAAGGGTGGGTGAGTTGTGAGAAATAAATAATAGTGTCTCCTGATTGTTCAGACACAAATATATCTGTTGAAAATAGTCTGGTATACACCAGTAAATTATAACTGTGGTTTTGCTGTTCCGCGGTAAAAAAATCTCTATTATCCTGCTTTTGGCATTTTTTGCCGAAAAAAATAAATAATAGTGTCTCCTGATTGTTCAGACACAAATATATCTGTTGAAAATAGTCTGGTATACACCAGTAAATTTTAACTGTGGTTTTACTGTTCCACGGTAAAAAATCTCTATTATCCTGCTTTTGGCATTTTTTGCCGTAAAAAAATAAATAATAGTGTCTCCTGACTGTTCAGACACAAATATATCTGTTGAAAATAGTCTGGTGTAGGCTCGAGAAATTCAAGTGTGGTTTTGCAGTTCCACGGGTCAAATCTCTGTATTATCCTGCTTTTCGCAATTTTTGTCCGTAAAAAATAAATAATACTGTCTCCTGATTGTTCAGACACAAATATATCTGTTGAAAATAGTCTGGTGTAGGCCCGAGAAATACAAGTGTGGTTTTGCAGTTCCACGGTTCAAACCTCTGTATTTTCCACTATTGGGCCATTTGTATCTAAAAAAAACAGTTTGAGTGTGTCGCTCACTGTTTAGCCACAAATATATATATATTTAAAAAAGTCTGGTATACACCAGTAAATTATAACTGTGGTTTTGCTGTTCCACGGTAAAAAATCTCTATTATCCTGCTTTTAGCATTTTTTGCCGTAAAAAATAAATAGTGTCTCCTGATTGTTCAGACACAAATATATCTGTTGAAAATAGTCTGGTGTAGGCCCGAGAAATACAAGTGTGGTTTTGCAGTTCCACGGTTCAAACCTCTGTATTATCCACTTTTGGGCCATTTGTATCTAAAAAAAACAGTTTGAGTGTGTCGCTCACTGTTCAGCCGCAAATATATATATTTAAAAAAGTCTCGTCTACATACACCAGTAAATTATAACTGTGGTTTTGCTGTTCCACGGTTAAAAAATCTCTATTATTCAGCTTTTGGTATTTTTTCCGTAAAGAAAAACAGTAATATTTTCTCCCTGATTGTTCAGATTGTTTAAAAGAGTCGGGTGTAGGCCAGAGAAATAGAACTGCGGTTTTCCTCTTCCACGGTTCTAATCTACTTTTTGCTACCCTTTTTCCATTGATAGTGCGAGTGTAAGCTATTTTACTTACTTTACAATGGGCAAGGTGCGTGGCAAGGGACGTGGAAGTGGACGTTCTGGTGATGGTGAGTGCAGAGGACGGGGCCGTGGCCAAGGTGAAAATGTGCCACAACCAACAGCCACATCTTCTCGCTCCCACTTCTTGTTCTGTGCTTCCCTATGAATTCGGTCAACACCAGTATTGCGAACTGATCAGTGTGAACAGGTTATTAATTGGATAGCAGATAATACTTCCAGTTACCTGGGCACCACCACCTCCGGCCTGTCTTCCACACGGTTGACTCTTAGTAGCCGTGAGTCTCGACCGCATACTCTTCCTCACCCTGATGCTCCTTCCTCCCACCATGCCGAGTGTCGTCAGACAGCAACTGATCCCACACTTGGACATTCTGAAGAGCTGTTCACTGGTCAATTTCCAGATTTGTGCCCCTCGCCTGCTCCACTTGAAGTGGTGGAAGAGGAGATCCCATGTAGCGATGCACAAATATTTGAACAGCCACGACCACAGGAAGTCGACGCTGGCAATTTGTCACAAGAGGTGGACGATGACGAGACACAATTGCCAGGAAGTGAGGAGGAGGATCGTGGTGCGCAAGTGGAAGAGGAGGAGGTGGTGGATGATCTAGTAACTGACCCAACGTGGCAGGAGGACATGCAGAGTGAGGCCAGCAGCACACAGGGGGAGGGAGACAGAGTACCCCAACAGGCAGGAAGAAGCAGTGTGGTGGCCGCAGACAGAAGGCGGCCAACCGTTCCCCGTAACACCAACACGAGGGACGTTGCCAGTACAAGCGGTAGGTCTTCCAGAGTCTGGAATTTTTTTAAAGACTCTGCTGATAACCCCAAAAAGGCCATTTGTACCACCTGCCATGCCAGCATCAGCAGGGGTGACAAAGCTACCAGCCTGACCACCACCAGCATGATCAGGCACATGGCAGCAAAGCACCCGACTTTGTGGGGCGAACCCCAGGGTCCACGACCAGTGTCAGCGGGTGTCACCACTGCTTCTTCCGCTGTTGTGCGGGCAATAGAACCCCCTGTTGCGTGTGCAAGGCAATCCCCTGTCTATACTGCATGCAAAGATGCCCCCTCCTCTCAGTCTTCACTTGTTATGGCAGTTTCTCAAGAAACAGCATCAACGTTCACGTCCACGTCCCACCGCAGCGTTCAATTGTCCATATCCCAGACCTTTGAACGAAAGTGGAAATTCTCAGCTAACGCCCCACAGGCCACAGTCCTAAATTCGCACATTTCACGACTACTTGCATTGGAAATGCTGCCTTTTAGACTGGTGGAGACGGAATCCTTCCGCAACCTTATGGCGGTGGTCGGTACTTGGTCCCCAGCCGACACTATTTTGCCAGGTGTGCCATCCCCGCACTACACAAGCACGTGTCCCAAAACATCTGCCGTACCCTCAACAACGCAGTTACTGGGAGAGTCCACCTGACAATGGAAACGTGGACAAGTGCTTGTGGCCAGGGACGGTACATCTCCCTGACGGCACACTGGGTAAACATAGTGGAAGCCGGGACCGAGTCGGACCTTGGGACGGAACACATCCTCCCCACACTGAGGATTGCGGGCCCTATATCAGTCAGAGTTGCCCCCACAGTGTACAGATGCTGCGCATCATCCTCCTCCTCCTCCTCATGTTCAGCCTCCATCTCAGATATCAACACATCAGTTACAAGCTGGAAGCACTGCAGTACTGCCTCTGCCAAGCGGCAACAGGCTGTGCTGAAACTCATAAGCTTAGGTGAGAAACCTCACACTGCTTGTGAGTTGTGGACAGCTGTGAAAGAGCAGGCAGATCTGTGGCTGAGACCGCTGAACCTACATCCAGGCATGGTCGTGTGTGACAATGGCCGTAACCTGGTGGCGGCTCTGAGGCGAGGCGAGATCACACACATACCATGCCTGGCTCATGTGCTTAAACTCGTGGTTCAGCGGTTTCTTAAATCGTACCCCGAGTTGCCAGATCTGCTCGTCAAAGTACGCCGCCTGTCAGCTCACTTTCGCGAGTCGGCTACAGCTTCTGCCGCCCTTGCTGTGTTGCAGCAGCGTTTGCAGCTTCCGTCACACCAAATGGTGTGTGATGTCCCCACACGTTGGAACTCAACCCTCCACATGTTGCAAAGGATTTGTGAGCAGAAGAGAGCAGTTGTGGAGTACCAGCTGCAACAAGGCGGTCGATATTCAGGTCAGACTCCACACATAAGACCTCAGGAGTGGACCTGGATGTCTGACATCTGTACCATCTTGACAAACTTTGAGGAGTCCACCCAGATGGTGAGTGGCGATGATGCCATCATTAGCGTCAGCATTCCACTTGTCTGTCATTTGCAACGCTCTCTGCAGAGAATTAAAGAGGAGGCATTGCAGCCAGAGTATGATGAGATGGATCAAGAAGCCGTAGCGGTCGATTACTCACAGCCCAGCCTCATCTCATCCCAACGTACATTGGGGGACAATGAGGGAGAGGAGGAGGAGTAGGAAGAAGAACAGGAGCTTGTGTCATGCGCTGTAGACGGTGGTACCTGTACAACTGTCATACCATCGGTTCAGCGTGGGTGGCCTGAGGACAGAGGGGAGGAGGAGGAGAGCATGGTCAGTCGTCATCTTGGTGAGGACACGGAAGTCTTGCCCGTTACCTGTCTGGCACGCATGGCTGACTTTATGTTACACTGCCTTAACCGTGACCCTCGCGTTGTCAAAATGTTGGGTGACAGTCATTACTGGTTGGTGACACTTTTAGACCCCCGCTACAAGTAGAACTTTCACTCTCTTATTCCTGAGGTGGAGAGGTCTACAAAAATGGGGCAGTACCAGAAGGCCCTTGCTGCAGAACTGTTAAAAAAGTTCCCATCTGAACACGCTAGCGGCAGAGGTCACAGTTCGTTCACCAACCAAGGCGTACAAGCAAGAGAGAGGCAACTCCAATCCAGCAGAGGCAGGGGAACACTGTCAACATTCTGGGACAGTTTTATGAGACCCGCCCAGCTTACAGGCCCTGAGGCGCGGGGTACTCTCAAAAGGAGTGGAAAGTTTCAAAAGATGGTGAGGGAGTACCTTGCCGACCGAACTAGTGTCCTCCTCGATTCCTCTGTGCCTTTTAATTATTGGGTATCCAAGCTAGACACTTAGAATGAACTCACTCTGTATGCCTTGGAGGTCCTGGCCTGCCCTGCCGCTAGCGTGTTATCGGAGTGTGTTTTTAGTGCCGCTGGGGGAATTATAACTGATAAGCGCACTCGCATGTCAACTGACAATGCTGACAAGCTGATCCTTATCAAAATGAACAAGGGCTGGATTGGGCCAGACTTCTCATCACCAACAAATGACAGCAGAGTAACATAAAGTCAAATCCACTGTGTTTTTTCGGGAGGTGTATTCACATGCACCGCTTCACACCCACACATGGGTATACGCTTCCTCATTTTGGCTGTTTTATGTTCTTCTCCTTATCCTCAGCCTCCACCACCACTATACCACCAGGGTGACCGTGGTCCGTGTTGCCATTATTGAAAGTTCCTCCGTCCTTAATTTTGGCAGCTTTTGCTTGGAAGGCATAAGCAAAGACTGTGGGAGACCCACTCCCCAATAATGGGAATAATATTTTTAAGATGCTGTACTGTATGGCTCTTGTAAGGGGCATTGCAAGTTCCTCCATCCTAATTTTTGGCAGCTTTTGCTTGGAAGGTATAAGCAAATACTATGGGAGACCCACTCCCCAATAATGGGAATAATGTTTTTAAGATACTGTACTGTATGGCTCTTGTAAGGGGCATTAAAAGCATCTTGTTAAGCTACTGCGACCTCCACCAATTTTCCGAGGGGCATTAAAAGCGTCTTGTTAAGCTACTGGGACCTCCACGTCTCTTCTGAGGGGCATTAAAAGCGTCTTGTTAAGCTACTGGGACCTCCATCACTTTTCCGAGGGGCATTAAAAGAGTCTTGTTAAGCTACTGGGACCTCCACGTCTCTTCTGAGGGGCATTAAAAGCGTGTTGTTATACCACTCTGACCTCCACGTCTCTTCTGAGTGGCATTAAAAGCGTGTTGTTATACCACTCTGACCTCCACGTCTCTTCTGAGGGGCATTAAAACCGTCTTGTTATTGTTAGAACCCTCCTGTTAGTTTTTTCTATTTTGCTGGTCACATGACTTTTTGCCTATTTAATCCAGCTCCACCCTCCTGGCCTTGCTGGACTTCAGTGTTACATTTACTCTTACGCTAGCCAGGTGCCTTGTACCTTACTCTGTAGTTTGCTTGGTCTTTTGACCACTAGTACTTCTGTTTGTTTGTTTGTCTTTGCTCTGCTATAATTTCTGCTAGGAGGTGTCCAACTATATCCCAGTCCTTAGTTCTTGTAGGGACCCCTTCCTTATATCTATAGGTCTGCGTTCAGACTAGCCGAGGACTTAGGCGGGTCTGTTCACAAGGAACAGGTCCCTCGCTGCATCGTAGGGAATCAGCTTAGTCCTATTGTAGGGACAGTTTTCCTTTCTTTCCTTAGTGCTTGTAGCAGTTCATAACAGTAAGTCCAGCCCAAAAATAAAACACTCTAAGGAAAAAAAAAAAAAAATCCTGATTTCATCATGGTGTCGGTTCAGGAATTGGCTCAACCCCTGCAGGGACAGTCTTTGGATGTGGCCGAGCTCCAGCAACACGTGAGTAGCTGTCCTGAAGCGCATTTTGTCGAACCGAAGGTAGGACTTCCAGATTTTTTTTATGGTAAATGGCAAGATTTTTTTTCCTTTAAAAACGCTTGTTTATTATATTTTTGTTTAAGACCCAGATCCTCGGGGAATGAATCACAGCGCATTGGGTTTATAATGTCACTTTTGCGCAAAGAACCACAGGGATGGGACTTTTCTCTACAACCTAATGATCCGTGTTTTAGATCTGTGGAAGATTTTTTTTCTGCTATGGGGTTGTTGTATGATGATCCTGATCGAGTCTCATCTGCTGAAACTGAATTAAGACGTTTGAAGCAGGGATCAGGTGATGTGGAAAATTATTGTACATACTTCAGAAGATGGTCGGCTGAAGTGGAATGGAATGGCTCAGCATTAAAGTGTTTGTTTCTTGAGGGTCTAGGTGAAAGGGTTAAGGATCTGCTGATTGCCTTCCCAAAACCTGGAACCTTGCAGGAGGCAATGCAATTAGCCATACGTGTGGACAGGAGACTGCGTGCTAGGAGTAATGAAGAGAAATCTACTACTATGACAGCTCCTATTTTTCAGAGGGCCTGTTCGGAGGCTGGAGAACCGATGGAGATTGGGGCGATGTCACCCCACTCTCAGGAAAAAGACCGCAGGTATGCTAAAGGATTGTGCTTTTATTGCGGCAAATCTGACCACTTTATTAAGAACTGTGTGCTTCATTTGAACAAAGAAAAAAAAAAGAGGTCACTTACTCCCGCATAGCGTGTTGAAACTCCAAAGGACTATTTCTTTCTGGAAGCACCTCATTCCAGGAGGAGTTGATTGAATTTCGGGTTTTTGTGGATTGTGGTTCTACACTCAATGTGATTGATGAGGGTTTTTTGGAAAAATTTAAATTAGAATCCAAACTTTTGTCATCTCCTATTTCTGTGGTTGCAGTTGATGGCTCTCCCTTGAAAGGTATTACTCACAAGGTTTTTGAATTTCCCCTCACCATTAATGGTATCCACCAAGAGAATTTGGGTTTGGCGGTATTAAATAATTTGCCTGCTCCAGTGGTTTTGGGGTTACCTTGGTTAAAATTGCACAATCCTGTACTGGACTGGTCTACCAATGAAATTAAGTCTTAGAGTCCTAAGTGTTATGATAGATGTTGTAACGGTCGCATTGCTGCTGTGGAAAGAGGGGAATTACCTGTACCTATTCAGGATTTCTGGAAGGTTTTTTCTGAGGAGGAGTCGCAAGTTTTGCCTCCTCATAGGGACTATGATTGTACTATTGAGTTTGTCCCTGGAGCAACTCTTCCCAAGAGTAGCTTATTTAATTTTACTATCCCTGAGAGAAAGGCCTTGGAGGAATACATACAGACAAGCTTGGCCGCCGGTCACATTAGACCTTCTAAGTCACCTGTGGCTGTTGGATTTTTTTTTTGTAAAAAAAAAAAGGACGGCGGTTTACGTCCATGTCTGGACTTTCGCGAAATTAATAAAATTACAGTACGCAATTCCTACCCACTGCCATTAATTCCTGACTTGTTCAACCAGTTAGTGGGGGCCAAGTGGTTCTCTAAGATTGATCTCCGGGGGGCATACAATTTGTTACTTATGAATGAAGGTGATGAGTGGAAAACTGCTTTTAACACTCCAGTGGGTCATTTTGAGAATCTGGTTATGCCCTTTGGTCTTACCAACGCACCAGCGTTTTTTCAGAACCTTATTAATGACATCCTAAGACCGTTGATCGGTAAGAATGTGGTGGTGTATTTGGATGACATTTTGATTTTTGCGCCGGATCTGGAGTCTCATTGGCAGAGCGTTCGTGAGGTATTGCAGTTGTTAAGCGACAATTCACTTTTTGCTAAGCTGGAGAAATGTGAGTTCGCTGTGCAGAGAATTAGTTTTTTGGGCTACATTATCTCCGGCGAGGGCTTTGAGATGGACCCGGTGAAGGTTCAGGCGGTGCAGGAATGGCCTAGGCCTATTGGTTTAAAATCGATACAGAGATTTTTGGGTTTCGACAATTATTACAGAAAATTCATTAAGAATTTTTCTATAATTGTTAAGCCGCTGACCGATCTCACCAGGAAAGGTGCGAATACGGTCCAGTGGACTACTGAGGCCATTGAAGCTTTTGTGTATCTCAAGGAGAGGTTCAGTTCTGCCCCCATCCTTATGCAGCCTGATGAGACCAAGCCTTTTTTTGTCGAGGTTGATGCTTCTTCGGTGGGGGTCGGTGCTGTTTTGTCTCAGGAAAACAAGGATGGAGTACATCCCTGTGCTTTTTTGTTCAAAAAATTTTTCTGAGACCGAACTTAATTACGATGTCGGTAATCGGGAATTGCTGGCAATTAAACTCGCATTTGAATAAGGGCGTCATCTCTTGGAAGGTGCTAAATTTCCCATTCAGGTTTTTACTGATCATAAAAATCTGATCTATCTTGATGCTGCCAAGCGCTTGAATGCCTTCAAGCTAGGTGGGCACTTTTTTTTTCGCGGTTTAATTTTTCTGTTACTTACATCCCAGGTACCAAGAATGTTAAAGCCGATGCTTTATCTCTCAGTTTTTCTCCCATGGTTGGTACCGAGGAGGAGGAGAGCATTTTACAGGAAGGTGTTGTGATAGCAGCATTGGACTCCGTTTTGGAAGATGGGATTCTGAAAGCCCAGGAGGATGCCCCATCTAACACTCCCCATGGGAGGTTGTTTGTGCCTAGGAACTTTAGGAGAGATTTGTTTGTGGAGTCTCATGAGTCTCGGTTGGCAGGTCATCCAGGAATTTCGGAGACTAAGAGACTTGTAGGTCGCAGTTTTTGGTGGCCTGGGTGGCAGAAGGAAGTCATTAAGTGGGTGCATCAATGTACTGTGTGTGCTAGATCTAAGTCGTAACATGCTCCTGCTGCAGGGTTGCTTTGCCCTCTGGAGGTTCCTAGTGCTCCTTGGACGCATCTTGCTATGGATTTTATTACTGACCTTTCTGCCTCTGAGGGTTTCACTGTTATCTGGGTGGTCGTGGACCGTTTTAGCAAGATGTGTCACTTGTTTCCCTACATCAAACTGCCCTGCGCCAGGACACTCGCTAAAGCTTTTGTTAAAGAAATTGTCAGGCTCCATGGCGTTCCTACCGACATTGTTTCCGATAGGGGACCTCAGTTCGTGGCTCGTTTTTGGCGTGCCTTTTGTGGCAGGTTTGGAGTCCATTTGTCATTTTCGTCTGGTTATCATCCTGAGTCTAATGGACAGACAGAAAGAAAGAACCAGGATGTTGAACAGTTTTTGCGTTGTTTTGTGGCTGACAATCAAGAGGGGTGGTCTGAGTTTCTGCCACTGGCTGAATTTGCTCTTAACAACCATACAACCATACATCCTCTTCTGCTGGGTGTTCTCCTTTTTTTTGTTGTACTGGGAGACATCCGTCGTTTAGGTCATTCTCCAAATTGGTATCGGCTGTGCCGGAGGAGGAGAATTTTTCCGGTGAATTGGAGAAAGTTTGGGCTGATGTACGTCGTAACCTTCAAGAGGCTAACAAAAAATCCAAGAGGTACTTTGACAGGAAACGTCAAGAGGTTTTGTTTACTGTTGGTGACATGGTTTGGTTGTCCTCTAGGAATCTGCGGTTGAGGATTCCTTCTAAGAAATTGGGCCCGAAGTTTGTAGGTCCATTTAAGGTGCTTCAGGTAGTTAACCAATCTGCTGTTAGGTTGGAGGTTCCTACCTCCTGGAAGATTAATCCGGTGTTTCATGTTTCCTTATTGAAAAATGTGGATGTTTCTGATAGGGACGCCACTGTCTCTGTTCCTCCGGTGGAGGAAGACAGTGAATATTAAATTTCTCTCATTCTTAATTCTAGATGGCATAGAGGGAGATTGCAGTATCTCGTCGCTTGGAAAGGTTTCGGTCCCGAGGATAACTCCTGGGTAAGGGCGGATGATATCTCTCCTCCTAGACTTGTCGGAGCTTTTCACAGGAGGTTTCCTGATAGACCTGGGCCTGGAGGATCCGGAGGATCCTCATAGAAGAGGGGGTACTGTTAGAACCCTCCTGTTAGTTTTTTCTATTTTGCTGGTCACATGACTTTTTGCCTATTTAATCCAGCTCGACCCTCCTGCCTTGCTGGACTTCAGTGTTACATTTACTCTTAAGCTAGCCAGGTGCCTTGTACCTTACTCTGTAGTTTGCTTGGTCTTTTGACCACTAGTACTTCTGTTTGTTTGTTTGTCTTTGCTCTGCTACAATTTCTGCTAGGAGGTGTCCAACTATATCCCAGTCCTTAGTTCTTGCAGGGACCCCTTCCTTATATCTATAGGTCTGCGTTCAGACTAGCCGAGGACTTAGGCGGGTCTGTTCACAAGGAACAGGTCCCCCGCAGCATCGTAGGGAATCAGCTTAGTCCTATTGTAGGGACAGTTTTCCTTTCTTTCCTTAGTGCTTGTAGCAGTTCATAACAGTTATGCCACTCTGACCTTCACGTCTCTTCTGAGGGGCTTTAAAAGCATGTTGTTATACCACTCTGACCTCCACGTCTCTTCTGAGGGGCATTAAAATGGTCTTGTTAAGCTACTGGGACCTCCATGACTCTTCGAACGGGCATTGCATTTCCTCATAATTTTTGGCAGCTTTTGCTTGGAAGGCATAAGCAAATACTATGGGAAACCCACTCCCCAATCATGGGAATAATGTTTGTAATATGCTGTATTGCATGGCTCTTGTAAGGGGCGTTGCAAGTTCCTCTATCCTAATTTTTGGCAGCTTTTGCTTTGAAGGCATAAGCAAATACTATGGGAGACCCACTCCCCAATAATGGGACTTATGTTTGTAATATGCTGTACTGCATGGCTCTTGTAAGGGGCATTGCAAGTTCCTCCGTCCTAATTTTTGGCAGCTTTTGCTTGGAAGACATAAGCTAATACTATGGGAGACCCACTCCCCAATAATGGGAATAATGTTTTTAAGATGCTGTACTGTATGGCTCTTGTAAGGGGCATTAAAAGCATCTTGTTAAGCTACTGTGACCTCCACCACTTTTTCAAGGGGCTTTAAAACCGTCATGTTAAGCTACTTTGACCTCCACGTCTCTTCCGAGGGGCATTGAAATGTTGTTTTTAATTACCTCTAACCTCCACGACTCTTCCAACGGGCATTGCATTTCCTCCTAATTTTAGTCAGCTTTTGCTTTTCAATGCAAAGGCGAAAACTAACGGAGACCCACTCCCCAATAATGGGTAGAAGGTTTTTAGTACGCTGTAATCCACGTCTGTTTCAAGGGGCATTGCAGTTCCTCATAATTTTTGGAAAGCCTTCCATTCACTGCTTAGGCCAACAGTGTACAGGAGACCCAGTTGCTATAAATGGAAAAAAACGGTTTAGTTAAGGCCCTCTGACCTCCATGTTACTTCCAAGGGGCATTGGAGTGCCTCGAAATGTTTGGTAGGCATTGCACTCACAGTATGCCCTATAACTGTGTAGCAGAACCGCTCCTTTTGTTACAGAAACATATCCTACAAGACATGTGTGGTTGACTGTCCTGATATTGATGTGAATGGTCCCTGTTCCTCCTGCTCTTTCTCCTTTGCCACCACCTCATCCATCATTTATCACCCGAAGCTTTGTTTTAACAGGAGTCATAGAACTGGGATAGTAGTGACTAGCCCAGGGGCATGGTGACGACTCGGTACCGGGGCCTTTGCCTGGCCTTGGGGATGTAGCGGTGGTCGGCTCCCGGGCCCGTACCCTGGGATCAGCTTTTAAAAGGGGATTATTTGTTAACTCTATGAAAGTTCGTGACGCCACCTGTGGTTTCTGGTGAGAATCACCAGTACTGCGGCAGTCCACTGAGGCCGGTGATAAGGCAGCTTAATGGTCTAGCTCCTCACAGGTGGAGCTAGGCCTCAGGGCAGCGTACGGAGAAGGGGATGCAGGACAGGCGAGACCCAGCCGGGTCAGAGCAAGAACAGGGACAGACACGATAGTCGCTTCAGTATCTATTACTGATGGAAATTCAGGCATGTCCCGGAGCACTGTAGGGTGAGGGGTGCACGTCTGGATTCTCCCCAGTGAGCGGGTGTAGGGCCTCCTGTCTCTTGCCTCTCTGTAGTAAGTTTCTGGCCTGCCTGGAACTAGGCCTAACTTGGTTTCTGTTTCTGTTCTGCTCCCCCCCCCGGCCTTATCTAAATTAATCCCCTGTCCATACTTGATCGATCTCCCCCCTATCCATATTTAATACAACTCCCCCGGCCATCTTTAGTGATCCCCCAGTCCATATTTAATTGATCACCCCCCGTCCATATTTAAATTGATCCCCTGATCACCCCCCATCCATATTTAACTGATCCCCCTGACCACATTTAAATTGGCCCCCCGTCCTCATTTAATTGATCCCCCAACCACCCCCGTCCATTTTAAATTGATCCCCCGACCACATTTAACTGATCGACCCCCCCATCCCATAATCAATTGATCCCCCTTGTCCATATTTAATAGATTCCCCCTGTCCACTTTTACTGATCCCCAGTCCCTATTTATTTGCCTTATCCCCATCCATATTTAATTAACCCCCTGTCCATAATTAATTGATTGATTCCCCTGTCCACAATTAATTATTTCCCCAGTCCATATTTATTGATCCCCAGTCCATAGTTAATTGACACACCGTCCATACTTAATTAATCCACCTGACCTACTTAGCTGATTCCCCCGTCCATACTTGATACTTAATTGATCCCCCGTCCATACTTAACTGATCCCGCGCCGATATCTAATCGATACACTTGCACATACCTAATTGATCCCCGTCCATACACCTATATATAAATAATTGTGTTTTGGACTTGTATATATATACTGACTGTATCCCCATATTTAGAATGACATCCATGTTGGCCAGAGCCGTGCAGTGTACATCTTGCGCAATGTATGCATTCTGTGAGCAACCGCTCGAGGATCCATACTGCTGCGAGAGATGTGAGCATATCGTGCACTTGGAAGCCCAAATTCTGGATCTAAGTGCTCAGATAGCGATACTGAGGAGCATCGACAACATGGAACGGAGTTTGCTGCTCACCGAGCAGACACTCAATGGGTCAATACTGGGGGTGGAGCATAGAGGGGAAGTGCAGGCTGAACAGGCAGGGAGCTGGATTACAGTTAGGAGGGATAGAGGGAAGAAGTATAGGAAGGCTGGTTCAGAACCGGCATTATTGTAGCACAACAGATCCTCTGACCGCCGGGGGAGTGTATGCTCCAGTAATGAGGGGGAGGGGGGAAGTGTAGGGCAGGCAAGACAGGTCCTGGTAGTGGGTGACTCTATTATTAGGGGGACAGACAGGGCAATCTGTCACAAAGACCGGGATCGCCGAACGGTGTGCTGCCTCCCTGGCGCTCGAGTCCGGCACATCCCGGATCGGGTTGACAGGTTACTGGGTGGGGCAAGCGAAGACCCAGCGGTCATGGTCCACATCGGCACCAATGACAAAGTGAGTGGTAGATGGAGGGTCCTTAAAAATGATTTCAGGGACCTAGGTAGGAAGCTTAGGGCAAGGACCTCCAAGGTAGTTTTCTCAGAAATACTACCAATCCCGCGAGCCACACAGGAGCGCCAACGGGAAGTTAGGGAGGTGAATAAGTGGCTAAAGAGTTTGTGCAAGGCAGAAGGGTTTGGGTTCATGGAGAACTGGGCCGACTTCGCTGTCGGCTACAGGCTCTACCGTAGGGACGGGCTGCACCTCAATGGGGAGGGTGCAGCGGTGCTGGGGAAGAAGATGGCTAATAGGTTGGAGGAGTTTTTAAACTAGAGACGGGGGGGAAACCAAGGAAATAGGTGGGATGTGAGGCAAGCAAGGGGGAAGGGGAGAAGTGAATATAATGAGGGTGGAGAGGGGGGTGGGGATAGTACAGTTAGATCGTTAGAGAAGAATAGGATGCTAAATAACCCCAAAGTTTTATCTTGCATGCTGACCAACGCAAGAAGCCTGACCAATAAGGCGGATGAGCTGCGGGCTCTTATATCGGAGGAGAGGTATGACATCGTAGGTATAACAGAGACTTGGCTAGACGATAGCTATGACTGGGCGGTAAATTTATTAGATTATAGTTTATTTAGAAGGGACCGGAAACAGGGGAAAGGCGGAGGAGTCTGCTTATATGTAAAGTCATGTCTAAAGCCCAGACTAAGGGAAGATATAGGAGAGGGAGAAGAGGGGGTCGAGTCCATGTGAGTAGAGATAGAGGGGGCAAAAAATAATAATAAAATATTTCTGGGGGTCTGCTATAAGCCACCAAATATTACAGAGGAGAATGAGAATCTCCTATTAGGACAAATAGACAAAGTAGCAAAACATAATGAAGTGATTATAATGGGGGATTTCAACTACCCGGATATTGACTGGGAAACAGAAACCTGTAGATCTCAGAAAGGAAAAAGGTTCTTGACAAATATTAAGGATAATTATCTCTCCCAACTAGTGCAGGAACCAACGAGAGGGAAGGCCGTGTTGGACTTAATATTGAGTAATAGGCCTGATAGAATAACTGAGGTACAGATAGGGGGGCACCTAGGTAATAGCGATCATAATATTATCGACTTCAAAATGCCCTTCAGTAGGGTTATCAATAAGGGAACAACAAAAACTTTAAACTTTAGGAGGGCGAAGTTTGATCAGCTGATAGAAAACCTTCAACTTATTGACTGGGACAAAGTTCTTAATCAAAGGAATACGAATAGTAAATGGGAAACCTTCAAAAGAATTCTGAATACTCAGTGCGAGAGATATATACCGTATGGGAATAACCAATATGGTTGAACAAGAACGTAAAAGGGGCGTTAAATAGCAAAAAAGAGGCATTCAAGAGATTAAAACAGGAAAACAGTAAGGAGGCACTAATGTGTTACAAGGAAAAAACTAGAACCTGTAAAAAACAAATAAAAATAGCGAAGGAGGAAACAGAGAGACGTATTGCTAGGGAAAGTAGATCAAATCCCAAACTGTTCTTTACGTATATAAATAGTAAAAGGATTAAATCGGATAATATTGGACCGATAAAAAGTGAGGAAGGCAAAATCATAGAGAAAGATGAGGATAAAGCTAATCTATTAAATAATGTTTTTTCGACAACTTTCACAAAGGAAATAGAACTAACAGGAGAAATGAGAAGTGACAAACTTAATCCTCCACTAAGTATGACAAATCTAACCCAAGCTGGGGTACAGAAACGCCTCAGTAACATTAAAATAAACAAATCACCAGGACCTGATGGCATACACCCACGGGTACTAAGGGAACTAAGTAATATGATGGACAGACCGTTATATCTTATATTTAAGGACTCTGTTGAGACTGGGTCTGTACCACTCGATTGGCGACAGGCGAATGTAGTGCCAATATTCAAAAAGGGAGCAAAAAGTGACGCCGGAAACTATCGGCCGGTGAGTCTGACGTCCGTTGTGGGCAACATTTTTGAAAGTTTCATTAAAGAGGCAATTACGGAGCATCTTGATGCTAATAATCTTTTAATCCCGAACCAACATGGATTCATGAGGAATCGCTCCTGCCAAACAAACCTGATTGACTTCTACGAGGAGGTTAGCTCTCGAGTAGATCAGGGGGAACCAGTGGATGTCGTGTATTTCGACTTCTCAAAAGCGTTCGATAGCGTGCCACATAATAGGTTGGTATACAAAATGAGAATGATGGGGCTGGGGGAAAATGTCTGCAAGTGGGTAGCTAACTGGCTAAAGGATAGAAGGCAGAGGGTGGTTATAAATGGAATATACTCAGATTGGGTAAGCGTCACTAGTGGGGTACCACAGGGGTCTGTACTAGGCCCAATGTTATTTAATATCTTTATTAACGACATAGTCAACGGGATAAATAGTAAAATATCAATATTTGCAGATGACACAAAGTTATGTAAAACAATTAATACAAAAGAGGACAGTGCAGACCTACAGAGGGATTTGGATAAGCTGGGTAGGTGGAGCATTAAATGGCAAATGAGGTTTAACGAGGAGAAATGTAAGGTCATACATATGGGAAGGAAAAATGGAAGTCACCAGTACTCACTGAATGGGAAATCATTGGGGAATTCAGAGATGGAGAAGGATTTGGGCATCTTGATTGATAGCAAACTAAATTGGAGTGCCCAAAGTCAGGCCGCCGCTATAAGGGCAAACAGGGTAATGGGATGTATCAGAAGAGGTATAGCTGCAAAGGATGAGAACATTGTTCTTCCACTGTACAAAGCACTGGTCAGACCACACTTGGAATACTGTGCTCAGTTATGGGCCCCAATATATAGAAAGGATATAAATGAGCTTGAAAAGGTACAAAGGAGGGCAACAAAATTAATAAAGGGAATGGAGGGACTGCAATACCCAGAGAGGTTGGCAAAACTAGGACTATTCAGCCTGGAAAAGAGAAGGTTGAGGGGGGACATAATAAATGTGTACAAATATGTTAGGGGACAGTATAGAGATCTTGCCCGGGATTTGTTCAAAAGGAGGGATATTACGGTAACAAGAGGGCATTCACTAAGACTGGAAGAGAAAAGGTTTCAGCACCAGCATAGGAAGGGGTTCTTTACGGTAAGAGCAGTGAGAATATGGAATTCACTGAGTGAGGAGACGGTAATGTCAGATTCACTACACCAGTTCAAGCGGGGACTGGATGCATTTCTAGATACCAGGCAGATTTCAGCGTATACTTAAAAATAAAATAAAATAGTAGGTTGATACAGGGATTTATTCTGACTGCTGGTTTCAGAGTCGGGAGGGAATTTTTCCTCAGGTGAAGATTGGCTAAATCACTTGGGGTTTTTGCCCTCCTCTGGATCAACTATAGCAATTACAGAACTAACAGGTCGAACTTGATGGACGCAATCATGCTATTAAAGAATTTTGGATAACTAGAGGAGGAAGACATGTGAAGACTCAAACTTCAAGGTTAGATTTTAGAAAGGCAGATTTTAAGAGACTCAGAAAGAGAATAGGAGGGATCCAATGGCTGGATGTCCTTAAGGACAAAAATGTCCAGGAAGGATGGGAAATTTTTAAAAATGAGATTCTCAAAGCACAGTCGTTAACAATCCCGAAAAGTAGGAAGAATGGGAAGCATTTAAGGAAACCAGGATGGATGAACACAGAACTTAAACACATGCTAAAAAGAAAGAAAGAAATGTTTATTAAATGGAAAGAGGGAGGCATATCTAAAGAAGATTATAATGCAGTCTGCAGATCCTGTAGGGCACGTATCAGGTTAGCTAAAGCTGACAATGAATTAAGGCTTGCAAGAGATGTCAAAAGCAATAAAAAAGGATTTTGGGGGTATGTCAAAAGTAAAAGAAAAGTCAAAGATGCTATAGGATTTTTACAGGATGAAAATGGAGAAATGGTAAGAGAGGATGTTGAGAAGGCCGAACTTTTTAATTCCTATTTTGCATCTGTTTTCTCTCAGAAAGAAAATGTAACATCAACTGATCTTCACTGTCCTTTTAAAGGAATAGAGGAATCCAAGTTATCTGTAAACAGAAAGATTGTGAGGGAATATTTAGCTAACATAAATGAGTTCAAGTCTCCAGGTCCAGATGAATTACACCCCAGAGTACTGAAGGAGATCGTAGAAGAAATTTTAGAACCACTCTCCATAATCTTTGAAAATTCTTGGAGAACAGGAGAAGTCCCAGAAGACTGGAGAAGAGCAAATGTTGTTCCTATCTTCAAAAAGGGGAAGAAGGTGGACCCAGGGAATTATAGGCCGGTGAGTCTGACTTCTATACCAGGAAAGATCTTTGAACAAATTATTAAACAACATGTATGTAAGTACATGGATAAGAATGAAGTGATTAACCAGAGTCAGCATGGGTTTGTAACTAACAAGTCATGTCAGACTAACTTAATTTCCTTCTATGACAGAATTACTGACTGGGTGGATCGGGGAAATGCTGTAGATATAGTATATCTTGACTTCAGCAAAGCATTTGACAAAGTATCTCACACCATCCTTATTGAAAAAATGACCAAGTATGCAATGGACCAGGCAACTGTTAGGTGGATTCATAACTGGCTTAGTGATCGGACTCAAAGGGTGGTTGTAAATGGCTTCACATCCAGCTGGATGAATGTCTCAAGTGGGGTACCACAGGGCTCCGTCCTGGGACCTGTATTGTTCAACATCTTTATCAATGATTTAGATGAAGGAATTGAGGGTAAACTGATTAAATTTGCTGATGACACAAAGCTAGGATGGATAGCTAATACTAGAGAAGAGAGAGAGAGGATTCAAAAAGACCTAAATAAACTGGAGCAGTGGGCAGCAACCAACAGAATGGTTTTTAACAGGGAAAAATGCAAAGTACTACATCTGGGCAATAAAAATGAAAAAAGCATATACAGAATGGGAGGAATAGAGCTAAGCAACAGTACATGTGAAAAAGACTTAGGTATACTAATAGATCATAGACTGAACATGAGTCAACAGTGTGATGCGGCAGCAAAAAAGGCAAATACAATTCTGGGATGTATTAACAGAAGCATACAGTCTAGATCACGTGAAGTCATTATCGGTCTTTACTCCTCTTTGGTCAGACCTCATCTGGAATACTGTGTACAGTTTTGGGCACCACATTTTAAAAAAGACATAGACAAACTGGAGCAAGTTCAGAGAAGAGCGACCAGAATGGTGACTGGTCTGCAAACCATGTCCTATGAGGAACGGTTGCAGGATTTGGGAATGTTTAGCTTGCAAAAAAGAAGACTGAGAGGAGACTTAATAGCTGTCTACAAATATGTCAAGGGCTGTCACATTGTAGAAGGATCATCTTTATTCTCATTTGCACAAGGAAAGACTAGAAGCAATGGGATGAAACTAAATGGGAGGAGACACAGATTAGATATTAGAAAAAACTTTTTGACAGTTAGGGTGATTAATGAGTGGAACAGGCTGCCACGAGAGGTGGTGAGGTCTCCTTCAATGGACGTCTTCAAACAGAGGCTGGACAGACATCTGTCTGAGATGATCTAGTGAATCCTGCTTTGAGCAGGGGGTTGGACCAGATGACCCAGGAGGTCCCTTCCAACTCTACCATTCTATGATTCTATGATTCTATGATTCTAAGTCTTTATTCGGATTTACAAACTATGTTACTATGTTACTATGTTACACCTGCTGACTTGGTGATAGGGCCTTCTGTTGGAGATCACTCTCCCTATTCTTTGGGGTCTCCATGATTCCTGACCCTGGTACGTATCAGCTTTTGGTGATCCTGGGACATGTAGTTCGCCAGGGGTTCCGGTTGTTTTCTACTGGTCATGAAGATCCACGTAGACTCGGACCTGGTGTCCGGTATAGGCTTCGGGGTGAGCTGGTTCAGCTCCTCTGCCCCCTATGTTACTCACTTTCCACTCGCCTTAGGCGCCGCTCGGGCCCTCACTAGGCTACACACACTGCAGCCGGGACGCTGCTCTTCTTCGCCGCTCTCAGAGTGTCGGCACACTCCTAGCTCTCTATTATGAGCTCTGTGAGTTCTAGTCTGGACTCACTCTACAGACTATACTTAACTCTTCCTGCAGGAACTGCTAGGCTCTGGATCGACTGCACTGACTTCTTCTGTGTCTGAGCAGGAACTGCTGAATCACTGAGCTGCCTAGCTCCACCTTCCCTATTTATATCCCTATCGGGCTCCCTCTGGTGGTCTGAGGTGGAAGGTGGAGGTGTGTGTATGCTGTGGGGGCCTCTTGTGGAGAAATCCGGTAATGCACCCCTCTAGGATCTGTGGTACTAAGCGCAGCTGGGCGCCACAGTAGCAGGAAAACATCCAGCAATCCTCGGAGGAGGTAGGATATGCGCCAAAACGCTGACCACCTAAGGCGTAGCCGCTACTAAATACATGCGCTTGCATTCCAAGAAAGCAAAGCAGATGCTAACTTCTATCATCATCATGCTCCTCACCTTGGCACTCTCAACTCCCCTGATGGAGAAGCCAGGGCCCACCGGAGGAGTCGGGTTCTCTGGTGGGCTCGTCCAATGCTGCCTTAAAGCAGGCCAGTCTAAGAAAAGTGTGTGGGTCAGTAACAGGAGAAATCGGGGCGGCTGGGGACCGTTTATGGGCACCCAGCCGCCCCCAGGTGGCTGGGGACCGTGTGTGGACACCCGGCCGCGGGGCGGCTGGGGACCGAGTATGGACACCCGGCCGCTGGGCGGCTGGGGACTGAGTATGGATAAAAGGGCCGCTGACGCAGCCATGACATGGTGGCCAGCATCTGCCTCCACATGCCTAAAAGGCCCAATTTCAAGTGCAAGCAAGCTAGCAGTATGGTATTGCAGCCTGGGGGTGGGTGGGTGGCAGGTTGCACACTTACGCTTGCATTCCAACAAAACAAAGCAGATGCAAACTTCTGTCATCATCATCAACATGCTCCTCACCTTGACACTCTCAACTCCCCTGATGGAGAAGCCAGGGCCCACCGGAGGAGTCTGGTGCTCTGGTGGGCTCGTCCAATGCTGACCTAAAGTAGGCCGGGCTAAGAAAAGTCTGTGGGGATGTTCCTCAGAGAAATCGAGGCGGCTGGGGACCGTTTATGGACACCCGGCCGCCCCCAGGCAGCTGGGGACCGTGTGTGGACACCCGGCCGCGGGGCGGCTGGGGACCAAGTGTGGACACCCAGCCGCCACCTGGCAGCTGGGGACCGAGCGTGGACACCCGGCCACCGGGTGGCTGGGGACTGAGTATGGATACCTCGCTGCCGAAGCAGCCATGAAGTAGTGGCCAGCTTCGGCCTCCTCAAAACTAAAAGGCCCCATTTCAAGTGCAAGCTAGCAGTATGGTATTGCAGCCTGCTGGTGGGTGGGTGGTTAGCTGCATATTTGCGCTTGCATTGCAAGGAATGGGGGAGGTACAATTGAACACTGCCCTGGGACAAGGACTTGCACGGGGATAGTTGCAAATCTGCATCTTCTGATGCGGCAAGGATCACTTCTGATGGGCACACTTTTAGGCAGTGACCTGGGAATCAGAGATGCTTCCAGGGATCTTCCCCATGCTGTCCCCATGTCTTTTCAGCACTGTATGCATGTGTCACACAGCACATGGCCAGATAAGGTTGTAAAATGTTAAAAAGGACATTTCCCGGTGAATGCATTTGTCACAGTTGAAAGCAATACAAAAGTACAAAAACACATAAAAAATGCTACTTGTGAACATAGCCCAAGGTGTGGAGGAGTATTTTTGTTTTTGGTTATTTATTTTACCTTATTCACAAGTCTTTACCCTGGAAAAGAAATTCCTTAACATATTCCACAGGAAAAAAGTTTCACTTTCGTTTTTGAACGTTTTATTATGAGCCTGTAAAAGTGGCTTATTACGTCTGACCACGTTGTTGACAACAGTGGGGGTCAGAAATGCTTCCTGGGGTGATCCCCATGCTGTCCCCATGTCATTTGAGCACTGTCACTATCGTTTTTGGCACTTGTTAGGCTTTTAAAAGACTGCCGGGGGTGCCGCCGCAAAAATGCTCGGGTCTCCCATAGACTAACATTGGGCTCGTTGCTCGGGTTGAGCACTCAAGTATCACGGCGAGCTCGGCCCGAGCTACGAGCACCCGAGCATTTTAGTGCTCGCTCAACACTAGTTTTTTTCTGAGCTTGAAGTCTCGCACATGAGTACAATGTCCTTGTTTCCTAAGCACAGAACAGAAGATGTCAGGATGATGTGAATTACGTCCAAGGGACATGATTACAGGGTGTAAAGCCAGACTGCTCTCACTGAAGAAATGCCCCCTCGGGCTATGAAGGTACATTTGCATATACGAGAACGGCTTTAAATGTTTATTTTTCAGATAATAACAGCTACTGTCTCTGGAGGACCTGTCCTGTTCTCTTTTACGCAGACAACACTTCAATGTCAATGATAACTGTGTAATGCTTCATTTCCCCTGTGGAGGCACTGCAGAGAACTTGAATACTTACCGACAACCTCCCTAAAGATAACAGGTTAACGCTCGGGGTCCCAGCAGGCAGAGGGGACTTTGTGATCAGGTTTATTGTAAGGGGACCTTTCTAGCAAGTAGAGATTGTCCAAATTGGAGAACCACAAGAATAAAGAAGCAGAAAAGATGTCTAGGTGATAGGATGAGATAACCAATCAAAAATAGGAGTAAGGACCATTTTATGATAAGGAATCAGCATTATTCATCAATCTGGGTTTTTTTGTCACAATTTTATAATCTTAAGGATACGCCAATGTAGCTTAGTTGTTTTAATATTTTGTTACCCATGATAAAGCTTTTTGTACAAGGGAGAAGTACCTTCTGACTTGGGACTTTTCCTTTTGTTCAAAAAAACTTTTGCATTTCTTTAATTCTACTCTGGGACTTGACCACTTGATTTATCACATCTCTAATAATATTTCTGTATTGTACTGTACTGTTCTTGTCATAGGCTGGTCCTAATGGAAGAGGAAAGATGTCAGACTGACTCGGGGGCACCTCACGGACACCAGTGCCGGATGACATCCTCTAACTCTATTTGACCGCTTAGATGCTTCAGCTATGATTTACTACATCATCTAAGGGGTTACACAGCTGAGATTGGATCAAATTCTGTGCCTGGCACTTACAGAATACTGTGAGTTTAAGGTTATCTATTGGTAGTGTATGCTCAACCAGGAAGGGGTTACGTTTCAACATTAATTTGTGCTGAGGATGCCTCAGTGGGTTGAGATGTTGTATTAATTATTTTCTTGTTTGGGGTTTTGCTTTTCTCCTTTTTTCCATTCTTGTCCTTGTCTGCAACAATTTGAGGGTTTTTTTTTTTAGATGCGGCTGGTTTTGAGATTTTGAGATCTTTCGCTTTTGAAATTTTATTGGCTTGACTCTTTCGGGGGCCTTGGCGGGAAAAGACCCCTTAAATTCCAACCTCAGACTACATCCCTGAGTACAGAACCTGCACCCACAAATTAACACCAATCCCTAAAATAAATACAGACCCAACACCAAACCCCTTAAAGTCAAACCCCAGACTCTCTAAATGCAGATCCCAGATTAGACCCCCTGCAGTAATACTGACTCAGAAGACCCTAAATAAATACAGATCCCTTGCCCCAGGTTATGTGTGGGCCGTATGGTTCTGTGTGCGAGCAGTAGACTTAGATTATATACGTGTGCTATGGTGGGACAGAGTTACATGTGTGCGTTTTAGTGGTATCAGGTTATTATGTATATGTCCTGTATTGGGGACCCCAAAATTGACGTTTTCTGAGATTCCACACTGTCCCTTGTGATGAGCACTTATACTCAAGAACTTCTTCTTAGCAGAAATCAGATGTTTTTGGTGTTTTTTCTTTATATATATTTTTTTAGACAAACATGGGAGGATTGAGAAAGAGAGAATTATCTGTCTCTTATACTTTTTATCATTCCTGTAATTGAATAAACAACTGCATCAAACTCTTCCAAATAATATATGTGATTCCTTGTAAAGTAAATGTTGTGGAGAAGATGTCCCACATTATCTAGACCTTGAATCTCTGAATCTAATCCACCCCTGATGTCATTACTATGTAAATACATATGTGCATGTGTGGCGCCCCTGAGGGTTCAGTCGCCAAAGAGATACTGCATCTCACCCAGAGGTGTGGTATCTCATTCTCAGGTAAGGAAGAAGTACAGCCCGGGACCCTAACACCTGCATCCAACACTACACTACTCCAGACCAGCTGGAAGGGCAAGATGTGTCGCGCTTCCTGCTGAGCCCTGTCCCTGGCTGGAGTGGGGGGAACCAAGAGAGGGGGAACCATGTAGTGGGTGTGGGTGGAGGTAGTAAATCAGGGGAGCACTTGTTAGGAATGATTTAAATAGAGAAGCCATCTTGAAAGGACAGTTCAGTCTGAGAGGAGAAGTAGAGGGAGCAGGAGCTCTGCAGGAGCTCTGTTCAGGAGGAGGGCCTGGAGAGAGGTCCAGGACAGACAGAGGAGGAGGGGAGCGGGAGAAAGGCTCCAGGAACGTGGAAGGGACCCCAGGGGTACGAGAAGTGCTGGAGGCCACCTCTACGCCCGAATCTGCCAGGCGGTGGAGGGGTCAGGTCGCACAGAGGGGACCGGTCCCTAAACTAGCAGAGTTCTTCAAGTCTCAACTAGGAAACCCGGAGGTTGTAGTATTTCAGGTACTGCAGCCACAATCCACATCAGTCTCACCAAGAAGGTAGCCATAGAGGACCCAGGGGACAGAGAAGACGTCGCCCGACAAGGTCCGTGGTCACTGGATTGGGACACTAGGTGTGAGGTGCAGGGAGACAGCCAGAAGGAACACACAGAAGGGAGTCCCGCTATGTACTCTGGAGGTACCTGAGGGTTGGCTGAACCCCTCCCTGAGTAAGCACAGGACAACATGGGAGGTTACCCTGGCCCTTGTAACTTGGAGTCTGAAAATCATGAATAAAACCCTGAAGACTGCACCCCACCGTCTCTGTCAGTTATTGCTGCTGCGCCATCACTCCCTGCACTACACTGCACCACGAGTGCTACTTCATAACAACAACATCTACACTGCCCTGGAGCTAAGCTCTACCTGTGGAGAGCTAAACCAACTCTGCTGCATTCACACCAGCTCCAGAGGATCTGCTCCGCAGCGTTGGCTCCACATAGCCGCGTACCACAGGCGGCATCACAAACTGTATATAAAAACTATAAATCCCCTGTAAATATCCCCTTTTATTGACCGCCCTGGGTCACGGACCGGGTCACCGCCACTGTGACATCTCAACTAGCAATGACCGGCCCGGCACCGAGTACCCACGGGCCAGGGGGCGCGTCATCTTTGGCGTCACGAACAGGATATGAACCCACCCGTTATCACCGGGTATTGTGCGCCTAGAGACTGTATTGTATACTGAATGTGGCGCCCGCCCCAGAAGAACAGGCGCCATTATGTGCGAAATATAAGACAACAAGAAACCGCCTCCCATCTTGGGCCGGGTTCCAGAATGGTGCCAAAAGCAGGGCTCGCCCCGAGCATCAGTGACCATTTATGTAGATGTGTCCATCAAGCTGGGGGGGCCGCCCCAAGGTGTGTCCGACAGCAAGTTGCCATGGAACCACCCACGAAAGGGGAGAGGAAAGAAGAAACCTAGGAGACAGGGCGGAGTCTCCAGCAGTCTAGACAGACCGCACCCGGCAGCCAACATGGAGGAGAGTCAGGAGCAAACTCCCGTCAATGGCCAGCAGCGATCAGCAAGGCCTCTCACCCTGGAGCAGGCAATGGCAGAATTATCCCTGGAGAATACCAAGTTCCTCCAAGCTGAAATCTAGGAGCTAGGCCGGAGGATGGAGAGCGCCCAGCAGGATGCCATCGCCGGCTGGAAGAAGGAGCAGCTGGAGAAGCTTGTGATCTGGCAGCAGCCAGTGCTGCACTCCACCAGCAGCGCCCCTGCCCCGGAGGATCCTGAACAGAGCCAGGAGGCAGAGGATGGCACAGTCGCGGCCGCAGGAGCAGGTAAGAGGAGACTCCCTGTCCCGGGCACTGAGAGTCCTGACCTGCTCCTAGGCCCCCTGGCGGAACCTCCGATCCCGGGTGCCTGCTCCATTGACCTGCTCCTAGGCCCCCTGGCGGAACCTCCGATCTCTGGCGCCTGCTCCACTGACCTGCTCCTATTCCCCCTGGTGGATCCTTCGATCCCGGGCGCCTTCTCCGCCGACCTGCTCTTAGGCCCCCTACCAGAGCCACCTGCCCCTGCACCTGAGTGGGTGTACGGAAGCCCCGCCTACGACTTGTCTGCCAAATATGAAGACCAGCAAGGACCCCCTCTGACACCTGCACCTGCACCCCCGGTTACCTGCAAAGGAGGAGAGGAGTTCCAGTGGGACAACTGGGAGGGGGACCTCATGGGGTTCCCATGGGAGACCCAGAGCCAGGCCCTCAGGAGGGAGGAGTACTGTAGACGGGAGCTCCTGCAGTTGGAGAAGGAACGTCATGACCGGCAGGCACGGTGGGAGCAAATGTAGGCCCGGAACATGGCGGCCAAAACCCGGGCCCGAAAAGCAAGGTCCACCACATCCAGTCCCTGTCTGGAGGGGATAGTAGTAATGTTTGATCTGGACCCCGGGTGGGGCTTTGTCAGAGAGCCGCAGATGGAGCGGGACATCTTTGTCAATCGGCGGGACGTCGAGCCCCATCTTCAACAGGGGCATCCTGGCCGAGACCTCTACCCCGGTGACCGTGTCACCTTTACCCGCCTCAAGGGCGAGGGCGGGTGGTATGCCCTCCAGATATACAGAGTGGCGAAGGAGAGAAGGGTCATGCCCCCGCAGTACGAGGCTGATGACCCGGCTGGGTCAGCCTGCAGAAACCAGGTGTTCCCACGGAGGGAGCCCTACTGTTAAACTGTTTTAGTTAATTGAACTGTATATAGTTACCCGGAAAGGTACAGCAGAGACACTGCAAGTTGAAAGGTGTTGTGTGTGTTTACTTAGTTACCCGGTAAGGGTACCAAAACCTTGTAGGCTGAGGACTGTGAGCAGCCCAAAACTTTCCATTGTAAATAGTTGCACTTCTTAAAGTGCCCCTTATTGGTTTTCTATGACAAGACTGACCTCAGAACAAAAACCCGTTTGGAGTGGCCGAAGAATTGCTCCAATGCCTGGATCATCTATGCCCTGCAGCCACTCCCAGGGCCTACGTTGAGGGTTTTTGGACGGGTCCCTCATGTTGCTTAAGTTGCACCTTACCCAGTGAGATGGACACCTGGTTACAGATCTCACTGCAGTTTGCTGAACTTACTTGAAAAGTGATAAAAATGTTTTATATGTGAAGAAGAATGTTATTGAAAATGCTTTTATAATGTCTGATATGCTAATAGAAACCAGTAACATTTAAGAAGTGTGCCTCCCATAAAGGGAAGAAAAAGTTTGTTTATGATCTTATATGCGAATGCATTCTAAAAAAATTGTATGTCTAAAACCGTGTTTTACTCTTTTCCAGCCCGCGGACATGCTGTGTTTTACCAGGGGGGTATGTGGCGGCCCTGAGGGTTCAGTCGCCACAGAGGTACTGCATATCACCCAGAGGTGTGGTATCTCACTCTCAGGTAAAGAATGAGTACAGCCCAGGACCCTAACACCTGCATCCAACACTACACTACTCCAGACCAGCTGGAAGTGCAAGATGTGTCGCGTTTCCTGCTGAGACCTGTCGCTGGCTGGAGTAGGGGGAACCAAGAGAGGGGTACCATGTAGTGGGTGTGAGTGGAGGAAGTAAATCAAGGGAGCACTTGTTAGGAATGATATAAATAGAGAAGCCATCTTGAAAGGACAGTTCAGTCTGAGAGGAGAAGTAGAGGGAGCAGGAGCTCTGCAGGAGCTCTGCTCAGGAGAAGGGTCCTGGATAGAGGTCCAGGACAGACTGAGGAGGAGGGGAGCGGGAGAAAGGCTCCAGGAACGTAGAAGGGACCCCAGGGGTACGGGAAGTGCTTGAGGCCACCCGTACACCTGAATCTGCCAGGCGGTGGAAGGGTCAATTCGCATAGAGGGGACCGGTCCCTAAACTAGCAGAGTTCTTCAAGTCTCAACTAGGAAACCCGGAGGTTGTAGTATTTCAGGTACTGCATCCACAATCCACATCAGTCTCACCAAAAAGGCAGCCATAGAGGACCCAGGGGACAGAGAAGATGTCGCCCGACAAGGTCCGCAGTCACTGGATTTGGTGTGAGGTGCAGGGAGACGGCCAGAAGGAACACACAGAAGGGGGTCCCGATATGTACTCTGGAGGTACCTGAGGGTTGGCTGAACCCCTCCCTGAGTAAGCACAGGATGACGTGGGAGGTTACCCTGGCCCTGGTAACTTGGAGTCTGAAAGTCGTGAGTAAAGCCCTGAAGACTGCACCCCACCGTCTCTGTCAGTTATTCCTTCTGCGCCATCACTCCCTGCAGTACACTGCACCACGAGTGCTACTTCATAACAACAACATCTACACTGCCCTGGAGCTAAGCTCTACCTGTGGAGAGCTAAACCAACTCTGCTGCATTCACACCAGCTCCAGAGGATCTGCTCCGCAGCGGCGGCACCACATAGCCGCATACCACAGGAGGAGTCACGAACTGTAAATAAAAACTATAAATCCCCTGTAAATATCCCCTTTTATTGACCGCCCTGGGTCACAGACCGGGTCACCGCCACTGTGACATCTCCCCTAGCAACGACCGGCCCAGCACCGAGTACCCCACGGCTCAGGGGGCGCGTCACATGCCTGTGTGCAGTGAATGTTTCACTGTGTACATATTGTGTAGTGATCCTATGAGCATGTATGTAATGATTATGTACGCATGCCTATATGTAGTGAATGTGAATGTGTGCGCGTATGCATAGCTCCAAACCGTCCCGGATGCTGTGGGACTGTCCCGATTCAAGGGAGCTGTCCCGCTGTCCAGGGAAGTTAGGGCTGTATCCCAGCCTCCACTCACTCTACGTGATGTCTTCTCTCTTGCGTTTTCATTGCTCCATAGCTGCTCCTCTTTGGGGGACGGGGACTGCATCTCTGCTCTGCACTTACTTGCATTCAGTTAAAGGGAACCTGTCATGTCCCCAAACGCTATTATTCTGCAGACATGGGGTGATTCTGTAGATTATTAGCGTTCTAGAGCTGTGCATCCACTGCACTGGAAACCCAGCTACCTGGAGGAAATTAACTTCATTCCTCCCAGCAGCCTCCGGCTTTCAGTCATGGAGGCACAACCAGAACAGCTTCAATCACCACAGCTGTAACCGCACCCCGGCATTGACTGACAGGTGGCTCTGTATTGATGCACTGGGGAGCCCACTGTCAGTCAGTGATGGGATGTGGTTACAGTCGCTGCTCTCTATGTAGTGAGCGGTGACTGAAACTGCACCTCTATGACTGAAAGCCGGAGACTGCCGGAGAAAAAAGTTAATTTCCTCCAGGTAGCCGGGCTTCCAGTGCGGTGGCCACACAGCAATAGAATGCTATTAACCTACAGATTAATCTCATATCTGCCGATTAATAACATTTTTGACATGACAGGCTCCCTTTAAAGGGAATCTATCAGTGGGATCAACCCTTCTAAGACATCTATATGGGCATGTAGGTCATAGAGAGTTCAAATGACAGTGGCATAAAAAATGGCATCATTTTGTCCAGGTTTATCACGAACGTCAGAAGTCACTCTATGTCATGTGTCAGGCGACATGTAACATACAGGATGTTTCCTATAGTTACTTGTCTTATGCGCCCTCTTTCTATATATTATTCTTTCTACGTCTATAAAATAAATGACTCAATACTTTTACAGCTTTATGATTTTTATTAATCTGCTGTCATGATAAGAGAAAGTCCAGCCTTACTGTGGACACTGGTGGAGATGTCCTCCCCGATGGAATTGAGTGAGGTGGAGTAACTAGTGGATAGTCAGTGGATAGTTCAGGATGACTGGTATTCATCAAGTCCCCTTGTTATCGGTGAAACATTAGGGAGGTGATGTGCAGCTATAAGATCCTCTGGGTCAAAATCTGCTACTTCTGTGGGTGGCACCTGAAAGCTCTGGTCGTGGTGGTGACGAGTGGTACGTGTGGACAACTCATGTGTAGCAGTTCATTTGCATGTTGCCGCCAGACGATTCCTTGACATACTGCAGGCTCTGGAGGAGGAAAATAAGCTATGGACGTCCCGGATTGCATAGACTAGGAACTACGACTTTCGATCAGTATAGAAAGAAACATCACCTGCTCATTTTGGGAAACTAAGCTGGTTAGCCATCAGAGCAAGCCTCATGTTGTCCACCTAGTCCTTCTGCATGGTGGACCAGCCTTGTGGTGTAATGAAGAAGAGTTCAGTCCATAAGTTGGTCGGTCGTTAAAAGCCGCTGATGTCTGGATGCAACTTATTTTAGCTAAGAGGAGACAGCATCCCTTTCACTCAGATGCTGCTGGAGCTGGTTCCCAGTCCGGAACTTCACCGCAAAGGCCCACTGGCACTTGCTCCTGTACGAGTGTCATTGCTTCTTCTATTCATCATGTCGTGTGACAAGTGCCCTCCTTTCCTGATTTTAGAGTATCACCATTGAGAATGGTCTCCGAAAAGGAGGTAAATTCTGCCTAATCCATCATCTTTCTTACCCTTGGGGCCTCAGTCAATGATTGTATTTCAAAGGAGGAGGCACATCATTTGATAGGGTAATTTTTCTGGCTAGTGGGTGCATTGTTAGTGAAATCCAATACAGAATCAGATTTTCATTATGAATGGCCAGGTATGAGACGGGCATTAGATACACATTGTGGAGATTTACTCACTTTCAGGCAGCTGGTAGGGTTCACATAGGCAAAAATTCTCATTGGGAAAAGAGGTTATTTTAATATAGTTCATAAAATGTCCAGGTTAAACGAACACATAGCCTTTTCCCGAAGTAAAGGTGAAAATAAACTAGAATATTCCACACTGCTGTATGGACTCACCCTTTTAACAGTAAATTCCAGTCTCAATCTCTCTTGTCCTTTCTGAGAGGCCAGCACTAAGAAGTGTTTCTACCCCTGACTAACAGATCACTATGAGCAGCTCAACTCCTCTATTAAGTCAGCTGCATCTCCTGGATTGGAGGATGGGAACGACTAGTCCCGCCCTGCTCTTCCAGTCGCTCCTAAAAACCTGGACCCATGCTGCCTCATTAAATAAACCTCTCAGCAATATCAGTGCTGGAGCTTTCTCTCCAGGTTTCATATCACCAAGGCCAGGCACCTCGGTGATACATACACTCCATCCAGGACTTGTCCAGCTGCCACCTTACAACACTATCTTGATGATTTTCATCATCATTGGTTTTCACTTTATGGAGACATTGCTATTTTCAAGATAATAGTTAGCAAGCTCATATCAATACTCAAACAGTATACTAAACATTTTTATCAGCTATTTCACTGTATGTTCTTGGTGAGGTTGGAGCTCACTGAGTGGGGACAGTCCGAGTGTATCGTAGGCATATGTTACCTCTTCTGTGGCGGTGTTTGTCCATGCCTGTATGGAGTTTTATAGACCACATACCCCCAGTGTAACAGCATTAGGCATGGAAGGTCAATGTTGATGTGGACACTGGTAGAAGTGTCCTCCCCAATTGTATAGGGTGAGATGGATTAACTATATAGTCAGGTTATGTATGTTCCAGATGACTGGTATTCACTAGGGTCCCTTGTTATCAGTGAGGGACCTGGCTTAGTGCCATCAAACGTTCTTGACCTTCTGGCTGTATGCCATCAATAAGTAATGACCCTCCGGCTGTGGACCATCAATAGGTCATCACTCTCTGGCATACAGCCATTCATTGGTCTGAGCGTCAGGTTTCTTATCATCTGTAGGATGTGAACTTTAAGTTTGCTGATGGAAAAGTACATCCTAACTCAATGGTGTTGTCTAGAGGAGACAAAGAGGTGTTGAGATGTTGATTACATCGGGAGGAATTATTCAAACCCGTGATGGACTGGAAACAGAAGAGACGGGAACTATAGACAGTTATTTCCTCCTCAATCTTCCACGCCCCTTAAACACCTACAGAAAAATCTCTTTCTCCTGGGCTGTAGTGTTGTGGGCATTCTAGGCTCTGATGTTTTTGGCTCTGTTGGTCTCGGCTCTGGAGTTCTTGGCTCTGGAATTCTGGTTTGTTGTTTTCTTTGACGGATCAGAAACCTCTCTGGGTGATGATTAGACCTTTGAGCTTTTATACCACGGTTGTTATTAGGTATATAACGGAACCAAACAATATTACTGAATGCCACATTATAGTTGCGTCTAGAAGACTCTTTTGCATCCTGAGATGCTGGAGGCATAGATGGACTAGGACAGTTATCTTTGGATAGGAAAGGTGTTCTCACTGACTCTTGCACCTGAATCTCAGGGACGCAGATTGGCTCCTTATAATTACTCAGTTTTCCCTGTTGTTCTCGTACACGGATCAGAAACCTCTCTGGGTGATGATTAGACCTTTGAGCTTTTATACCACTGTTGTTATTAGGTATATAACGGAACCAAACAATATTACTGAATGCCACATTATACTTGCGCCTAGAAGACTCCTTTGCATCCTGAGAAGCTGGAGGCATAGGTGGAGTAGGACAGTTGGACAGGATAGGTGTTCTCACTGACTCTTTCACCTGAATCTCAGGGATGCAGATTGGCTCCTTACAATTACTCAGTTCTTTCTGAATGTATTTGTTCACAGGAGTGGGTGTTTTAGTTCCGCCATCAGGTTCAGCTTTTTTGGTCAGATCTGATTTTGAGCCTGGTTCTTGATCTAAATCACAGGGATTTCTTTGCTTCGCCCTCAGGAGCTGGACAAGTTTGAAGGTGAAACACTCTATGAGCACAAGTACTGTCATCACCTTGACAAAGACAGCGCAGCGGAAGAGCCAAAGTGGATATCTGATGTTATCTTCATACGGAATTGTCGTGAGATTCGCAGATGGTAGGTCATCCTGTAATAAAAAAAACATAATAAAGTACTGTGTATTTATACACAATCCATCTAATCAGAGAGCGACGGATACAATATACAGCAAGCTTCAGGTATATCCCATAGAGGAGGTCAGGAAGAAATTTGGAATTTACCTCCTGGGTCCATGGAATATTGTTTTTTCACATGATGGACGGTGAAGTGTCCAGTATGAAAAGTCCTGCAAGAGTTAATGTTATCATTAGCTGATCCGCATAGTGACCAACCACGGAAGAGCTTCAATTTAAATTTAAAAGTTTAGAAAATGTTAACTGCGCTGTGATTGGTCAGAACGGCTGGTTTTTCAGTTAACACACGAGACCCAACATCTTTAGGAAAGGTGTCATGAAAATTTTTTTTTTTCAACAATTGAAAAAATGTAAAGTATTAAGGATTTATTTTTACTTAAATATTTAAAAATGTTTTAATGGTATAAAATATGAAAAATGATTGAAAAGTTTTTTCCACTTTTAAACACTAGAAGGAGCAGCTGCTGGCATTTGCTATGAAAACGTAGTGCACTGCGAGCTCGCATTACCACTGCTATAAATGTGCGCGGGATCTGCTCAAGATGTGTCTGATCTCTCCTCCCCCTTCTGGGCGTTTTCAAAAGGATAAGGGACGATGACGTTTAGGATCTCAGCGCAGAGGCATTTCATTACTAACGGCAATGTGATACCGAGATGTGGACAGTGGCACTAAGGACGGGTGGCAGCGGGGATTATATTAGTTGGCGCTGCGCCATTCACTGGTCATTACAGAGATCACACATGATTCAATTAGATACACGGGTCAGCAGATGGTATCACAAATGATAGGATTAGATATAAAGCTCAGTGCTATGTATCACATATGATAGGATTAGCTACACAGCTCAGTGGACGGTATCACACATGATAGGATTAGATATAAAGCTCAGTGCTATGTATCACATATGATAGGATTAGATACACAGCTCAGTGGACGGTATCACACATGATAGGATTAGATACACAGCTCAGTGGATGGTATCACACATGATAGGATTAGATACACAGCTCAGTGGATGGTATCACACATGATAGGATTAGATACACAGCTCAGTGGATGGTATCACACATGATAGGATTAGATACACCGCTCAGTGGATGGTATCACACATGATAGGATTAGATACACAGCTCAGTGGACGGTATCACACATGATAGGATTAGATACACCGCTCAGTGGATGGTATCACACATGATGCGCCGTGGGGGGGTGCAGTTCACATCTGATCCGGCCACAGTATAGGAGATGGGGTCAGACACCGACCGCAGTCTCCTATGGCCGGGGACTGCTGTATTTGCAGTCTGTATGTGTTGTGCCATGACATACAAAAGCAAATAAAAACAACTTAAAAACAATTAACAATTAAAAAGTTATTAAAAAAAAATAACACTATTTAATTTTTATACATTTATAAATAAACTTTTTAACATAAAGTTTAAACATTTAAAAAAAACAGTGACAAGTTCCCTTTAAGCGAAATAAAACTCTAAATGACAGAATTGTCCTTTCAGTATGCGGGTACACTATGGAGGGGAACAGATCTATGAGATTAAAGACTAAAAACGGGGGGACATCTAACCCTATTTTAAGCTTTTATAGGGGACAACAACATTCCAGGTATGTGGGAGACAGAGAGGTCACCCCACACTTATATCCCCTCTGACACCCCCTTCCTAAGCCACTTTCCCTGCCATAAGCCCCTGTTACAGCAGGTAAATTCTTACAGGACCCCTCCCCATCACCTTCCCCATTCTAAGCATCCGCCATTTGTAATAATACAAGGTACTCACCGACAGCCGATGGTCATTAACAGGGTAGAACAAGGTACAGCACAAAAACAATAAGGTTAACCTCATTATCTCTAGGGAATATCTCAGCACCAAGGTATGGCGAATGGGACACGAGCTCCAAGTGGGTGGAGCCTCCTTATATACCTTAATGGTGACATCACAAAGTCTTCTGTGACATCATCAACCTCAACATTCCGTCACATGACATCTCCCAGCACAAGCATCAGGTGACCCAGCGAAAATAAAAACTGTCATTCAGAGCTAATTTACATTTCCCAAACAGCTAACGGCGACTCTGCGACAACAGATTTTCATGTGGACTTTTGTGATAAATCTGCCCCGATGTGCGGAACATCATCATAATGCGACATGTAGATAATCCCGTCTTTTCTCATCTATTCTTCTTCTTGTGCTACAGAGACCGATAGAATGACCGTTTCCACACCTTACAGCAGGAGTGGGGACCTCTGTCCCACGTGATGTCCTCTCTTCTTTCCCTTTAATTCTTCCTGAGACTGCGAGTGAGAATGCAGCATTCATTACTGAATGCTCAGCGCATGCAATGAAGGATTTCATTCCTTTTGGGCAGAGTTATTGCTCTCTGTTTTCCAGTCTTGTTCCTTATGATGAATGCACCAGTCCCAGTGTCTCCTATGTGATGTATACAGCAGAATCTCAGTGTATCCTATATGATGTGTATACGGCAGAGTCTTTGTGTATCCTATGGGATGGATATAAAGCAGTCCCAGTGTATTCTTTGTGATATATACTCCAGTCTTAGTGCCTTTTATGTGATATATATATATATATATATATATATATATATATATATACTGCAGTCTCCTATGTTATATACAGTATATACTGTATATACAGCAGTCTAAGTGAATTTTATGTCATGTTTAAACAGAAGTTTCAGTGTGGCCTATGTGACATATATTCAGTAGTCTAGGTGTCTCCAATGTGATGTATATAGAGCGGTCCCAGTGTATTCTATGTGATGTACAGTATATACAGCAGTTTCATTATATCTACAGCAGTCTCAGTGTCTCCTATGTGATGTGTATATAGCAATCTCAGTGTCTCCTATGTGATGTATACACTGTAGTCTCAGTGTCTCCAATGTGATGTATAAACAGCAGTCTCGGTGTCTCCTATTTGATGTATATACTGCAGACCTCCCACGGCTTGAGTCCTATAAATGTTACCTGAGCTGTGATGATTTTCCCACTCTAAGGAGACCTGCAGCATGAAATGCAAAGTGTACGTGATTTCATTAAACTACCACCCACTCTGCATCTAAAGATGCTACTGAATTGGGCTGTTTTGGTGCTTTTTTTCGATAGATGCTTTTATGTGGAGCCTGAAAAAAATGTATTTTTTTAATAAAACATAGTTGCTTTTATAATTGCAGAATTAAAGATTTTCTGTACTATAAAAAGCACAATAAAAATGCTGCTAAAATAAGGAGTAAAATGCTTAAATTTTATTGTGTAGTTTGCTGCAGACACCTAACTCCATAGTGGATTTAGCAGGAAAGTCCCAGAATTGGGTCTACATCCTGCAGTCCCGGATATCTACTAAATGTCCATCACTTCTACCATGACCCTACTGACATCTCCACCTACCAGGGTATAAGAAATGATACATGGGTGTGGCTTTAGGGTGTGACTAGGGTGTGGTTAAAATTTCAATACCACGTGTACTGTGTCACATAGTGTGTCTCTCTTTCTATTCCCAAACCACACTATTGAAATTAATGACTTCAGAGTAGGCCTCTAGATGCAAAACCCAGGCAAGCCCCCAGTATAAAAACAGACCACACACCAGGTCCCCTGATTATAGATCTCAGACCCCTAAATAAATACTGACACCCAAACCAGATCCTCTGATGTAAAAAAAAGTCTCAGACCAGACCCACTAAAGTATTATGGACCCTAAAACCAAAACCAGAAACCCTAAATAAATACACAACCCAGACACCCTAAATACAGACCCAAGACCTAACCCCCTAATAGACAACAGAAACCCAGAAATGTTCCACACAGACCAAACCCCCTTCATCAATACAGACCTAGAGCACCCAAATACATTCATAACCCAGATCAAACCACCTAACTACAGACCCCAGACCAGACCTCTAAATACAAACCCTAGACCAGAGCTCCTGAATACTGTCCCCAGACCAGACCCCTAAATTAATACAAACCTCCTAAATACTGACCTCAGACCGGAGCCCCCCTGATAAATACAGACCCCACACCAAATCCCCTAATTATAGACCTCAGACCCTGTCTCCTAGACAAACACGGACCCCCAGACCAGACACACAGATACTCATCTCTCCTCATTCTTCAGTCCTCTTCATTACTGAACACCAGCACAGACAACGCTCTGCCACTGGTCCTGCCGTCAGGGTGATACTTGAGCTGCTGTGACCCTTGAATAGGCATTACATGCACTCTTGGTGCTGGCACACGTGCTGCCCAGGCATCTTGGGAATTGTATTATCGCAACAAGTGGAAGTTGGAGACCATTGGTCGGCAGTCAACAGTCCGCACACTCGGGGGCAAGGGAAATCTTCACCCAGGGGACCTTTTATGTGGGCTGGAAACAATCGACTTCTTATTAATTGGTGCTCATTTGGGGAAGAAAAAGTTACAATTAACGCCATTGTATGTGACAGATAATCATTACTGCGATCTTATGAATATTTTTCTGTTAGATCAGTTGATATATTTACACACCAGCAGTCAGGAGCGATCACTCATTGGCCCAATCATCGCCACTTGTAAAATGACCTTTAAGATGCAAACTCCATTGGTATAATGATGCCCAGGGCAAATGGACGGGTACTCTTCTATCAGTAGCGTAGCTAACAGGGGGCAGCGGGGGCGGTTGCCTCGGGCCCCGCGCTCTGAGGGACACACCCAGAGCTATGATACCCTTAACTGTCAATACAGCTACTGTAAGCTCTGTGGTAGAGCAGGGAGATATGATTTCCGTACACTACCGCTTTCCTTTCTGTAGACTGTGGGTTGCTTTAAGCCTGCGATCTATAGAACGACCGAGGCGCTGATGCATGTACAGTACGTCAGTCGAGACTCTAACGTCCTGTGGATGCGCCAGTGCAATTCCAGCTTGTTGTTCTGCCCGGGCCTTGCCGGTGAACTCCTCAGGATCCTGGATTAGGTGAGTGTATGATGTTTTTATTTTCATTAAACATAAACAATTGGAGACCTTCATACGGTGTGGGGGTTACTGTGTGGGACCCTGAAACAGTGTGTGGGGCCCTCATACATTATAGAGATTACTGTAGGAGCCCTTAAAAAATGTGGAGGGGCATTATATAGTGTGGAAGCTAATGTGGGAGCCATTATACAGTTTGGGGGCTAATACGGTGGCCGTTTTATAGCTTAAGGGCTAATATGGAGGCCATTATACAGTTTGGGGCTAATGCAGAGGTCATTATACAGTTCGGGGATAATGCGGTGGCCATTATACAGTTTGGGGGATAATGTGCACGCCATTATACAATTTGGGGGCTAATATTGGGGGCCATTATACAGTTTGGGGGATAATACGGTGGCCATTATACAGTTTGGTGGATAATTTGTGGGTCATTATACAGTTTGGGGCTAATTCAGGGGCTATTATATAGTTTTGGGCCTACTAAGGAGGCAATCATACAGTGTGGGGACTTCTATAGGGGGCCCTCATGCAGTGTGGGGGGCTCTCATAAATTGTAGGGACATCTGGGGAGGTCCTCATAAACTGTGGGGGCTGTTATGCAGTGAGGGCTACTGTGAGGGTTATTATACTGTGTTTTCGTTGAGCACTGGGGACATCATACTATTTATAGATGAGCTGTGAGCCTATCAAACTGTGCATAGGGGAGCTGTAGGGCCCATCATACTGTATATAGGGGAGCTGTGGCGACATCATACCAGGTATAGGGGATCTGTGGGGACATCATTGTCACGGGTGTCAGACAGTCATTCTGGATCCAGCTGTAAACGGTCATTGAGCTTGGCTCTGCAGGCACCTTCTTGATTTTTCTGTCTCTGCAGTGCAGTGATGTCCTGCTCTCTCTAGGACCGGTGACTGCTCTATTTTCCTCTGTCCAGGCTTGAAGTACTAGTAGTCGACTAGTGTCTTCTTGGAGGATAGTTGGCGTGTTCTCTCTGGTGTCTTCTCAATCTTTTATCGTAGAAGTTAATGCGTCAGAGGTGGGGTTGGGGCTGTGTTGTCTCAGGATACATCCCCTGGAATATGACATCCATGCACTTTCTTTTCCAAAAAATTATCTTCGGCTGAGAGAAATTATGACGTGGGTAATAGGGAGCTTTTGGCGATTAAATTGGTGTTCGAAGAATGGCAACATTGGTTGAAAGGGGCAGTCCATCCTATTACTGTTATCATGGACCATAAGAAACTGTCATTTCTTCAGTCTGCTAAATGTCTCAACCCTAGGCAAGCTAGATGGTCCCTGTTTTTTACTAGATTCAATTTTGTTGTCACTTTTTGTCCAGGGGTTAAAAACATCAAGGTTGATGCTTTGTCCCGGAGCTTCCCTGGTGGTGGTGACCATGAAAACCCTACCCCAATTTTGCAGAAGGGGTTAGTCATTTCGGCGTTGTACCTTGACCTGTAGGGTGAGGTGTTGGATGCACAGGTGGACGCCCCTGCCTCCTGCCCTTCCAGGAGGTTATTTGTTCCATCTAATTTGCGCTGTAAAGTAATTAAGGAACATCATAACTTGGTGCTTGCTGGTCATCAAGGTGGTAAGGCAACTGCGGACCTCCTCTCTCGTCATTTTTGGTGGCCGGGGTTGCATAAGGATGTGGGTGAGCAGGTGTCTGCTTGCTACTTGTTACCGAGTACTCTAGGCCCTTACGGCCACTGCAACCACACTTGTCCATGGATTATATTACTGAACTGCCGGAATCTGCAGGCAAGACTGTGGTTCTGGTGGTTCCCTCCTAATGCCACTTCTGAATGCCAAGACTCTTGCTCAGGTATTTATTAATGAGATCGTGAAGCTTCACGGGGTTCCCTCCGATGTGGTGTCAGGTCAGGGGACCTAGTTTGTTTCTAAGCTTTGGAAAGCTTTCTGTTCTCGACTGAGGGTGCATCTGTCCTTTTATTCGGCCTTCCATCCTCAGTCGAATGGACAGACCAAGTGCATTAATCAGAATTTAGAGACTTACCTCAGGTGTTTTGTCTCTGAAAACCAGGAGGATTGGGCATCCTACTTACCGTTGGCCGAGTTTGCTATTAATAATCATCGTCAAAAATCTACCGGCAGGTCACCGTTCTTTGGTGCATACAGTTTCCATCAACAGTTTGGTACTGTTAGTGTGGGGGGGGGGGCGTTTTGTTTCGTCGCTCTCTTCTGTGTGGCGGGGTCCAGACCTAAGTGTGAATGACTTTGTGTGGTTGTCTAACAGGAATATCAAGTTGAAGATTCCTTACTGGAAGCTGGGACCTAGATTTATTGGTCCCTATAAAATAATGGCCATCATTAACCCTGCAGTGTTTCGTCTTGAGCTACCTCTCCCCTGCCGCCACCGCCAATCATAGTTGATGGCAATTTGGAGCTCCAAATTTCGAGGATTGTTGATTCCCATCTCTTGCATCGTTCCCTACTTGGTGCACTGGAAGGGTTATGGTCCAGAGGAAAGGATGTGGTTTTCAGCGTCAGGAGGTCAATGCCCCTAGGCTGGTTCGTTCGTTTCATGCCTCTCATCCTGAGAAACCTGGTCCTGAGTGTCCAGAGGCTACTCGTAGAAGGGGGGGTACTGTCATGGGTGTCAGATAGAAGTGAAGTATGCCGGCACCAGTTCCCAAATCTTGCCTGTTTAGTCAAAAAAACCTCTATGACTGTTTTCCTAGCTCTCGGCTATCCACATCAGGAGGTGCCATGTCTAAATAAGCAGTGCTAATCAAATGTCCACGGAAGTATGAAAAAGACAGCACTCACCAATGGATGCCAATAAAAGATCCTTTTATTTCAGATCCAGCATACAGATGTTGCCGCTGGTTCAGGGGTGTGCACTCCTGAACCAACCTCATTGTCTGTATGCTGGATTTGAAATAAAAGGATCTTTTATTGGCATCCATTGGTGAGTGATGTCTTTTTCATACTTCCTTGGAAATTTGATTGTCACGGGTGTGTCAGGTGTGACAGACAATCATTCTGGATCCAGCTGTAGAAGGTCATTGCGCTTGACTCTGCAGGCACCTTCTTGATCTTTCTATCTCTGCAGTGCAATGATATCCTGCTCTCACTAGGACCTAGCAGTTACCTTCATCTTCTGTTGCTAATTGACACACCCTTGCTGGATGTTTAAATACCCTCAGTCTCTACAGAGAGTCACCGGTGATAGCTCTATTTTCCTCTGTCCAAGCTTAAAGTACTAGTAGTTGACTAGTGTTTTCTTGGAGTTCCCTTGGAGGATAGGTGTTCTCTCTGGTGTCTTCTCAAGCTAAATGTATTCCCTTGTCTGTCTACCTGTTTGTCTTTAGCTGCAGTGGGGACTGACTAGTGCTCACCCCGTCCCCTCCCTATCTAGGGCCTATAATACATAGTTACATAGTTACATAGTTTATAAGGCCGAAAAAAGACAAGTGTCCATCCAGTTCTGCCTATTTCTTGTGCGCTGCAGCTATTCCGCAGCGTTGATCCAGGGGCAGTCAGGGATAAGGTTTCCTGCTCAGCGATAGGTGCTGAACCAACTTATGGACATTAGGGGAGTAAAGGTGTTGTCAGATCTGCCTAGGGGTCTCCACACCCTGTTCCCTAGTGTTTGGGCTTCCTCCCCCTCTTCCCGTCATTGTGCACTTAGTCTTTCTCTCACCTTGCGTGACCATCATGCAGTGTATAGAGGAGCTGTGGAGACATCATACTTTATATAGTGAGCTGTGGGCCCATCATAATGTATATAGAGAAGCTGTGGGGACATCACACTGTGCATAGGGGAGTTGTGGGCCCACCATTCTGTGTATAGGGTAGCTGTGGGACTATCGTTCTGTTTATAGGAGAGTTACACAGTATATTGAGGGACTCAGGGGACATTATTAAATGTTAAGTAGGCACTTAAGCATTATTGTTACAGGGGGACTCAGAGTATTGTGGCCGTCAGAGGGGCAAAATATGCACACTGTTTTCTAAGGCATTTACAGAGGGCATTAAAATTTTCTAGGGTGCAATTTTACCATCTAGAGAGCACAAAGGAGGCATTATTACTATGTAAGGGGCACAGTTGTGGGAATTATGTGGACTGTAAGAATAGAACGGTTTTTGTACCAAGCAACATGTTCAGTAATAGAGACACATATGGCACCAGTGGCTCAATATTGGGGTATCAGCAGGATGAAGAGTTTGTGCAGATTGGGAATAGATGGGGACGGGGCCTGAAATGTAAGGAGTCAAATATGTCTTTGTTGTGATCTCTGCAGATGAGTCCTGGCTGGAGAAGTTGTTATGTCGGTCTGGGCCAGATGGAAAAGATGGGAAAAGTGAAAGATTCCATCAGAAAGAACATCAGCTGTAAGTTACTATATATAACTGTACTGTAATCTCTTGTATGTTCTGCAGGACTGGTACAGTATCTAACACTATATGTCACCATATGGCAGTAATATCAGTGTTGTCTTTGTGTAGAGATTTATTTTCAGTAACACCATGGTCATCTGCTGATGTTCCCTCATACCCGCGATGAAGGAGCGCCAGCATAGTTGTAATCCAGTGACTGTCTGGCTGCAGTTTCTAACATCATGTCCGCTCTCTAGCTGAAACTCAACCTTTCCAAAACTGAACTTCTTCTGCTCCCGCCGTCTAATCACCTCTCTAAATCTGACATCTCTCTCTCCCTGTGTGGCACCACAATAATGCCGAGCCAGCAGGCGCTGTCTGGGCGTTGTGTTTGACACCAATCTCTCCTTCACCTTCCATATACAATCTCTTGTCTGCTCTTGTCGCTTGCACCTGAAGAATATCTCTAGAATCCTCCCCTTTCTCACCTTGGAAACAACAAAAACCCTCACTGTTGCCCTGATCCACTCCCGCCTTGACTACTGTAACTCTCTATTAATTGGCCTCCCCCTCACTCGACTTTCCCCCCTCCAGTCCATCCTTAAAGCTGCAGCCAGGGTCATCTATTTGGCTAACCGTTACTCAGACTCCTCCGCTCTGTGCCAGTCATAGGACTGGCTGTCCATGAATTATAGGATACAATTTAAATTGCTTGTTCTCACCCACAAAGCTCTCCACAGTGTGGCACCCCCCTACATCTCTTCCCTCATTTCTGTTTATCGGCCTACCCGTTCTCTAAGCTCCGCAAGCGACTTTCGACTAACATCTACACTAATCCGTACCTCCCACTCCCGGCTTCAAGACTTCTCCCGAGCTGCACCTATTCTTTGGAATGCTCTACCCCAAGAAACTAGGATGAACCACAACTTACACAGTTTTAGACGCTCCCTAAAAACACACCTGTTTAGGGCAGCCTATCTCCTTCCCTAATCGAAGTCCTTTTATATTCTTATAGCCCATCCCTTATTTCTCTAAACATAACTCTCCACCGAACCCAACAGCACTACAGATACTGGCTGGTAATGAGCTCATGCAGCCTCTATCTATCCCTCATCCCTCAAGATGGCTGGACCATCCTTGTAAATAATCCATTGTACTTTGTGTCACCCCCACCTCATTGTAGATTGTAAGCTCTTACGAGCAGGGTCGTCATTATTTTTGCTGTAATTATTGTATTATCTTTAGCTATGTTACTTATGACTGTTGTATGTGAACCTGTGAATTGTTAAGCGCTGCGGAATATGTTGGCGCTATATAAATAAAGATTATTATTATTTATATTATTATAATCAGGGTTACCTGGTTAGGGGCCCACTCAGATGTTTTGCCCCCCTGAGCTGAACCCTACCTACGTCTCTGGTTTCTTTTCCTTTCAGTGCAGATCAGACACAATGATGAAAATTCCAATCTCACAGTTATAAATTACACATTTATTACCCAAAATATGAACGCAGACAAGATTTATCTATACGAACAGGTTACTAATATATACAGATCATTACATTCTTACTAATATAGTTGGGAAAACAAACCTGTGTACAAAAAGATCATGCTGTACATTTAAAGGGGACCTGTCGCATGCCATGGATATGTAATTCTTTTAACTTGGTGTAAATGCCACTGTTCTCCTGAATCTGGTGTTGCTTTTTGTTTTTGACTGCGCCACTCCGTTCTCTCTTTTCCCTGTATGTTAATTTAGTCTTTAAAGCCAATTGGGCGTGGTTGTCAATTCATCTATTTGGGACAATGCCCAGTTTACTAAGACCAGACTTATATACAAGGAAGAGATGACCTTATCTCAGGAAGGGAGAGGCGCAGAAAGAAAAGAAAAAAAACGCCAGGTTCAGGAGAAAGTGACATTTACACCATTTAAAGAAATTACATATTTATGCAATTGTCAGGTCGTCTTTAAAGACCAATTCCTGTCATTGGTCAACCACTAATCAAGCAATAAAGACTAATTAAAACACTTCCTCCTATGGATAAAAATATAGGTAATATAATACTTTCCCCCATGACTAGAATGGCTCTTTGATAGATACAGCGGGTGAAATAAGTATTGAACACGTCACCAATTTTCTAAGTAAATATATTTCTAAAGGTGCTATTGACATGAAATTCACCAGATGTCGGTAACAACTCATCCAATCCACACAGGCAAAGAAATCACCATAGATGTTCATAAATTATGTGTAATAACGAGAAATGACACAGAGAAAAAATATTGAACACGCTTACTGAAATTGAATTAATACTTTATGAAAAAACCTTTGTTGGTGATGACAGCTTCAAGACGCCTCCTGTATGGAGAAACCAGTCACAGGCATTGCTCAGGGGTGATTTTGTCTCATTCCTTCACACAAGCACTCTTCACATCCTGAAGGTCTCAAGGGCTCCTTCTATGAACTCTGAGCTTTAGTTCCTTCCATAAATTTTCTGTTGGATTCAGGTCAGAGGATTGGCTGAGCCATTCTAGCAGCTTTATTTTCTTTTTCTAAAACCAATTGACAGTTTCCTTGGCTGTGTGTTTGGGATCATTGTCTTGCTCAACTGTGCACCCTTGTTTCACCCTTATCATCCTGGTAGATGGCAGCAGTTTTTATGCAGAATGTTTCAGTACATTTGTCCATTCATCCTTCCTTCAATCATATGAAGTTTGCAAGTGCTGTATGCTGAAAAACAGCCCCACACCATGATGTTCCCACCTCAAAACTTCACTGTTAGTATGGTGTTTGGGGTGATATGCAGTGCAATTTGGCCTCCAACATGGTGTGTATTATGGCATCCTAACAGTTCAACTTTGGTCTCATCTAACCAGAACATTCTCCCAGTATTTCACAAGTTTGTCTAAATGTTTAAATGTTGTTGAACAAACTTTAAAACGTGCTTGTACATGCTTTTGGAGTCTTGCGTGGTGAGTGTGCATTGTGCTGTGGAGGTTGAGTGCATTACTTATTGTTTTCTTTGAAACCATTGTATCTGCTGATTCCAGGTCTTTCTGTAGCTCTCCACAGGTGGTCCTTGGCTCCTGGACAACTCTTTGGATAATTCTTTTCACTCCTCTGTCTGAAATCTTGTGAGGAGCACCTGGTCGTGACCAGTTTATGGTGAAATTATGTTCTTTCCACTTCCAGATTATGTCCCCAACAGTTCTCACTGGAGCGTTCAGTAGTTTAAATATTTTTCTGTAACCAATGCCATCAGTATGTTTTCCAACAATAAGGTTGCGAAGATCTTGAGACAGCTCACTGGTTTTACCCATCATGAGATGTTTCTTGTGTGGCACCTTGGTAATGAGACACCTTTTTATAGGGCATCAGTTGAACCAGCTGATATTATTTGTCACTAAGTAGCAGGATTGCTTTCTAATTACTGATAGATCTCAGCTGGTGTCATGACTTTCCATGGCTTTTTGCTCCTCTCTTTCTTCATGTGTTCAATAGTTTTTTCTCTGTGTCATTTCTCATTATTACTCATAACTTAATTTATGGACATCTATGGTTTGATTTCTTTGCCTGTGTGGATTGGATGGGTTGTTACCGACATTTTGTGAGAATTTCATGTCAATAGCACCTTTAGAAATATATTTACTTAGAAAATTGGTGACGTGTTCAATGCTTATTTCACCCGCTGTATAATATCAGTGGTCTTACTCATCATCTTCTTCAAATTTCCATCAATAGGTGCTTCTCCTTTGGATGTAATGCCAGATGTTTCTAAAAAGAAAGGCATTCAACATTCTTATACTGTATCTCAAGATAAGAATGTTTGTTTCTTTTTGTCTGTTTTAATAGAATTTCAGAATTTTGACTCACTGTGTGTTATTTTTAGTGTTGCGCGAGCATGCTCGACACTGCTCGGTACTCACCCGAGCATCACGCTACTCGGGATGTGCGGCGAGCACCGAGCATTTCCGGGTTACTCGGGCGGGAGCTCGGGTCTCCGCCCTGCATGTTTGGTGCTCTTTACAGAGCCAATAAACATGCAGGGATTGCCAGCCAGTCACTGTAATGCCGCAACCATGTTGTTTTTGGGCATTACAGTGATTGACTGGCCGCACAGCGTCACCTCGAGTATTTAAAACTGGGCGCCGCCATCTTGGACACAGTCGCTCCGGATTAGACAGTGTAGGGACAGCGCTGCTGAGCTAGGGAGACATTTATCCTGCGAAATAGTTAGTGTAGGGTCTGTAAAGCCTGCCAGATCAAACAAACAGTCCTTCTCAGGACTAATACCCATCCCAGATATCAGGCAGACAGTCAGGCTGTATAGGAGACGCAGTGGGGTTATACCAGCAAACGCTGCATTACAGTCCTGTGTGCTCCTGTTTCTGAAATTGCTGGACTTAGCTCCAGGTCTCGGGGGCCAAGAACAATCCTTTTTTTTCATCTAAATCCTCTTTTTTTTTTCCTCCTTCACACTGTACAAATACCCGTCTTATTAACCTATTGGTGTCCCCCCCCCAAAAAAAAAAGTGTGTCTCTGATTTTTAAGACACAAATATATCTGTTGAAAAGAGTCTGGTATAGGCCACAGAAACAGAAGTGTGGTTTTGCAGTTCCACTGGTGAAATCTCTGTATTATCCAGTTTTGTGCCTTTTGTATCTAAAAAAAAACAGTTTGAGTGTGTCGCTCACTGTTCAGCCGCAAACATATATATATTTTAAAAAGTCTGGTATACACCAGTAAATTATAACTGTGGTTTTGCTGTTCCACGGTAAAAAATCTCTATTATCCTGCTTTTGGCATTTTTTGCCGTAAAAAATAAATAATAGTGTCTCCTGATTGTTCAGACACAAATATATCTGTTGAAAATAGTCTGGTATACACCAGTAAATTATAACTGTGGTTTTGCTGTTCCGCGGTAAAAAATCTCTATTATCCTGCTTTTGCCATTTTTTGCCGTAAAAAATAAATAATTGTGTCTCCTGATTTTTCAGACACAAATATATCTGTTGAAAATAGTCTGGTATACACCAGTAAATTATAACTGTGGTTTTGCTGTTCCACGGTAAAAAATCTCTATTATCCTGCTTTTGGCATTTTTTGCCGTAAAAATTAATAATAGTGTCTCCTGATTGTTCAGACACAAATATATCTGTTGAAAATAGTCTGGTATACACCAGTAAATTTTAACTGTGGTTTTACTGTTCCACGGTAAAAAATCTCTATTATCCTGCTTTTGACATTTTTTGCCGTAAAAAATAAATAATAGTATCTCCTGATTGTTCAGACACAAATATATCTGTTGAAAATAGTCTGGAGTAGGCTCGAGAAATACAAGTGTGGTTTTGCAGTTCCACGGGTCAAATCTCTGTATTATCCTGCTTTTCGCAATTTTTGGCCGTAAAAAATAAATAATACTGTCTCCTGATTGTTCAGACACAAATATATCTGTTGAAAATAGTCTGGTGTAGGCCCGAGAAATACAAGTGTGGTTTTGCAGTTCCACGGTTCAAACCTCTGTATTATCCACTTTTGGGCCATTTGTATCTAAAAAAAACAGTTTGAGTGTGTCGCTCACTGTTCAGCCGCAAATATATATATTTAAAAAAGTCTCGTCTACATACACCAGTAAATTATAACTGTGGTTTTGCTGTTCCACGGTAAGAAATCTCTATTATTCAGCTTTTGGTATTTTTTCCGTAAAGAAAAACAGTAATATTTTCTCCCTGATTGTTTAGATTGTTTAAAAGAGTCGGGTGTAGGCCAGAGAAATAGAACTGTGGTTTTCCTCTTCCATGGTTCTAATCTACTTTTTATTACCCTTTTTCCATTGATAGTGTGAGTGTAAGCTATTTTACTTACTTTACAATGGGCAAGGCGCGTGGCAAGGGACGTGGAAGTGGACGTTCTGGTGATGGTGCGTGCAGAGGACGGGGCCGTGGCCAAGGTGAAAATGTGCCACAACCAACAGCCACATCTTCTCGCTCCCACTTCTTGACTGAATTACTAGGGAAGCACAGAACAACACCAGTATTGAGAACTGATCAGTGTGAACAGGTTATTAATTGGATAGCAGATAATACTTCCAGTTACCTGGGCACCACCACCTCCGGCCTGTCTTCCACACGGTCGACTCTTAGTAGCCGTGAGTCTCGACCGCATACTCCTCCTCACCCTAATGCTCCTTCCTCCCACCATGCCGAGTGTCGTCAGACAGCAACTGATCCCACACTTGGACACTCTGAAGAGCTGTTCACTGGTCCATTTCCAGATTTGTGCCCCTCGCCTGCTCCGCTTGAAGTGGTGGAAGAGGAGATCCCATGTAGCGATGCACAAATATTTGAACAGCCACGGCCACAGGAAGTCGACGCTGGCAATTTGTCACAAGAGGTGGACGATGACGAGACACAATTGCCAGGAAGTGAGGAGGAGGATCGTGGTGCGCAAGTGGAAGAGGAGAAGGTGGTGGATGATCTAGTAACTGACCCAACGTGGCAGGAGGACATGCAGAGTGAGGCCAGCAGCACACAGGGGGAGGGAGGCAGAGTACCCCAACAGGCAGGAAGAAGCAGTGTGGTGGCCGCAGACAGAAGGCGGGCAACCGTTCCCCGTAACACCAACACGAGGGACGTTGCCAGTACAAGCGGTAGGTCTTCCAGAGTCTGGAATTTTTTTAAAGACTCTGCTGATAACCCCAAAAAGGCCATTTGTACCACCTGCCATGCCAGCATCAGCAGGGGTGACAAAACTACCAGCCTGACCACCACCAGCATGATCAGGCACATGGCAGCAAAGCACCCGACTTTGTGGGGCGAACCCCAGGGTCCACGACCAGTGTCAGCGGGTGTCACCACTGCTTCTTCCGCTGTTGTGCGTGCAATAGAACCCCCTGTTGTGTGTGCAAGGCAATCCCCTGTCCATACTGCATGCAAAGATGCCCCCTCCTCTCAGTCTTCACTTGTTATGGCAGTTTCTCAAGAAACAGCATCAACGTCCACGTCCCACCGCAGCGTTCAATTGTCCATATCCCAGATCTTTGAATGAAAGCGGAAATTCTCAGCTAACACCCCACAGGCCACAGTCCTAAATTTGCATATTTTATGACTGCTTGCATTGGAAATGCTGCCTTTTAGGCTGGTGGAGACGAAATCCTTCCGCAAGCTTATGGCGGTGGTCGGTACTTGGTCCCCAGCCGACACTATTTTGCCCGGTGTGCCATTCCCGCACTACACAAGCACGTGTCCTTGGTAAACATAGTGGAAGCCGGGACCCAGTCGGACCTTGGGACGGAACACATCCTCCCCACACCGAGGATTGCGGGTCCTATGTCAGTCAGAGTTGCCCCCACAGTGTACAGATCCTGCGCATCATCCTCCTCCTCCTCTTCATGTTCAGCCTCCATCTCAGATATCAACACATCAGTTACAAGCTGGAAGCACTGCAGTACTGCCTCTGCTAAGCGGCAAAAGGCTGTGCTGAAACTCATAATCTTAGGTGAGACACCTCATACTGCTAGTGAGTTGTGGACAACTGTGAAAGAGCAGGCAGATCTGTGGCTGAGACCGCTGAACCTACATCCAGGCATGGTCGTGTGTGACAATGGTCGTAACCTGGTGGCGGCTCTGAGGCGAGGCGAGATCACACACGTACCATGCCTGGCTCATGTGCTTAACCTCGTGGTTCAGCGGTTTCTTAAATCGTACCCCGAGTTGCCAGATCTGCTCGTCAAAGTACGCCGCCTGTCAGCTCATTTTCGCAAGTCGGCTACAGCTTCCGCCGCCCTTGCTGTGTTGCAGCAGCGTTTGCAGCTTCCGTCACACCGACTGGTGTGTGATGTCCCCACACGTTGGAACTCTACCCTCCACATGTTGCAAAGGATTTGTGAGCAGAAGAGAGCAGTTGTGGAGTACGAGCTGCAACAAGGCCGTCGATATTCAAGTCAGACTCCACACATAAGACCTCAGGAGTGGACCTGGATGTCTGACATCTGTACCATCTTGACAAACTTTGAGGAGTCCACCCAGATGGTGAGTGGCGATGATGCCATCATTAGCGTCAGCATTCCACTTGTCTGTCTTTTAGAAGAAGGATTAGAACCGAATATTAGGTTACCATACACATATCTAATGAAGATAACAAGTATCTCCATATTAGAACCAATTCAGAAGACTATGTAACTAGGGCCATTCGTATAAGTAACATATATCCCGAAGTGCCTAAGCAAGAAAAAATACGAATTTACGGCCAAAAATATAAAGAAAATAGAAAAAATATCTTTATTGAGAAATATATATATAAATAATCACAAAATCATTTCAGGCTATGGTGGCACGACATATGTCAGAAGACATTACACAAAGACAAATAAAACATACTTAAAAACAACCACCAGGTGTCACCACAGAGTACAGATATCGCATGCCTCACATATCGTTTTAAACTATAGACATATCACTTAGGGTAATCATATCTGTAGACAAATAAATGGCTACCACTAGCACACCCACATAGAGACATAAACCTTCATAGTACATGTCAATTATAAGAAAATAACAAAAGGAGGAAATGTCACATCAGAGATATGATTCACCTTGTAATGGGATCGAGACTGCACGCTGTGTGGCTCCCCGACGCGCGTTTCGGCGCTCCCGCCTTTGTCAAGGGGATGACTGTAACTGGAGACGCATCCCTCTTAAATACACCCACAGTGGGGTGGGACCTGCCACTAATGCCGGAACTAAATGATCATGTGACCGTTACCATAGTAGCGCATAGCGCTACCCGCTATGCACTACAACCCGGAAATAACCAGGACACTACCATAGGACTATAGGGCCACGTGTTTGTTACTATAGCAGCACAAGACGCTGCCCACCCTGCACCATGACCCGAAGGTGAGGCAGAGTGCTTCACTGCATGCCAGGCGACGGACTACATCAGCGTCGCAGCAGCAAGCTGCCCAGGACACGGAGGGAGTCAGACGCCATGGACAGAGAGGCACCTGCGTGCAGAGTCATCACAGAAAGTCTAAAATGTGACGCAGGAACTAAGAGGTGACACTATAGGGATTACAACATATGTCACGATGTAAAGGGAGGGAAGGAGGGGGGGAGAGAAAAAAGAAACCATCACAAACAGCGATGCCAATAGCAAAAGGTCCCAATATGCCCCATTTATAGCACAATCATAGTAGCATAAAGAAGGATATTATTAACACCTAACTTAATGGTCGCTGTATATATAAATTGCAACTCGTGCTACCAACATGTTTATATGTATATCGTGCATATACAACCCGTCCTGTCACAATATGTAGATAATTATACATATACTCACAGAAATATAACTCATGTGATAATAAATCTATCGTGACTATGACATATGGCATATACACAAAATATAAAGACCAATACAGAAAGAAATATTATATACTGCATAGTAAAGGATCATACAAAAGATGACAACTAACAAATAGGTATCAACAATAGGGGGATATAGGGCATTATTGCATAAATAGATTGTACAGATAGATCTCCATATGACATAGCTTCCCAGCAACGATGGCATAGTATATAATTCTCAGGTGTCACATCCAAACAGGAGGTTGTCCGGTATATAGAAAAATAAGTGCAAATAATCCAATATGGAAGGAGGATAGGGCAACAGGTCACGTAAGATGGTCCAATATGGAAGGAGGATAGAGGAGCAGGTCACGTATCCAGTCAAAGCCCGCAGATTCATAGCACCTGATAAAAAATAATAATAATATTGTGCACAATTAAAAAACGAAAGAACACGTAAAATTCTATGCAAAATGACTAACGCATATGTTAGATGGAATAGCAGAACCGGATTCACAAATATGGGGCGAAACTGTTATATTCGTTTAGACCTCTCGGATTTATTGTATTAAGGGTCCAGATCCACCTTGTTTCCATACGGGCCAGTCTCTGCGAAACAGGACCTCCACGTATACCTACCTCCACCGAATCAATCCCTTTGACCTCTAAGAGCTTTGGATTACAATTATGGTATCTTTTGAAATGCTTTGGTAGTGTTAAGAATATCGTTGGTAAGGCGGTTAGTAGAGGGATTATTACTGGCAAACTGTCCTCAGCTTTGTGTGTGGTTGAACCGACAGTCCCTACCCTTTATCTCCTCCCTAAACTCCATAAGAATTTACAGAAACCTCCTGGACGTCCTATTATATCCGGTAAAGGGAGCTACTTGGAGCCAGTCAATAGATGGATCGATTCCAAAATCAATCCATTGGTCGAAACTCTCCCCTCTTTTTTGAGAGATACAGGTGACCTTCTGAGAAGGGTGGATGGGTTATATCTTGAGAGTGATTCCCTAATGGTGACTGCTGATATTGAGTCACTCTATACGAGTATCAAACATAATGATGGTCTACGCGCCACTCAATACTTTTTGAGAGGGTCATCTTTATCAATTGAGATACAAGCATTACTGATGGAGCTGTTAGAGTTTACACTTAAGCATAGTTTTTTTGTGTTTAAGGGGTCCTTCTACCTACAGCTCCAGGGGACCGCGATGGGTCTATTTTCTTTATATTTTTGTCTGTCTCTTGCAACGCTCTCTGCAGAGAATTAAAGAGGAGGCATTGCAACCAGAGTATGATGAGATGGATCAAGAAGCCGTAGCGGTCGATTACACACAGCCCAGCCTCATCTCATCCCAACGTACATTGGGGGACAATGAGGGAGAGGAGGAAGAGGAGGAAGAAGAACAGGAGCTTGTGTCATGCGCTGTAGACGGTGGTACCTGTACAACTGTCATACCGTCGGTTCAGCGTGGGTGGCCTGAGGACAGGGGGGAGGAGGAGGTGGAGGAGAGCATGGTCAGTCGTCATCTTGGTGAGGACACGGAAGTCTTGCCCGTTACCAGTCTGGCACGCATGGCTGACTTTATGTTACACTGCCTTAACCGTGACCATCGCGTCAAAATGTTGGGTGACAGTCATTACTGGTTGGTGACACTTTTAGACCCCCGCTACAAGGAGAACTTTCACTCTCTTATTCCTGAGGTGGAGAGGTCTACAAAAATGGGGCAGTACCAGAAGGCTCTTGCTGCAGAACTGTTAAAAAAGTTCCCATCTGAACACGCTAGCGGCAGAGGTCACAGTTCGTTGACCAACCAAGGCATACAAGCGATAGAGAGGCAACTCCAATCCAGCAGAGGCAGGGGAACACTGTCAACGTTCTGGGACAGTTTTATGAGACCCGCCCAGCTTACAGGCCCTGAGGCGCGGGGTAATCTCAAAAGGAGTGGAAAGTTTCAAAAGATGGTGAGGGAGTACCTTGCCGACCGTACCAGCGTCCTCTGTGATTCCTCTGTGCCTTTTAATTATTGGGTATCCAAGCTAGACACTTGGAATGAACTCACTCCGTACGCCTTGGAGGTCCTGGCCTGCCCTGCTGCTAGCGTGTTATTGGAGTGTGTTTTTAGTGCCACTGGGGGAATTATAACTGATAAGCGCACTCGCCTGTCAACTGACAATGCTGACAAGCTGACCCTTATCAAAATCAAGGGCTGGATTGGGCCAGACTTCTCATCACCACCAAATTACAGCAGAGTAACATAAAGTGAAATCCACTGTGTTTTTTCGGGAGGTGTATTCACATGCACCGCTTCACACCCACACATGGGTATATGCTTCCTCATTTCGGCTGCTTTATGTTCTTCTCCTTATCCTCAGCCTCCGCCACCACTATACCACCAGGGTGACCGTGGTCCGTGTTGCCATTATTGAAAGTTCCTCCGTCCTTATTTTTGTCAGCTTTTGTTTGGAAGGCATAAGCAAAGACTGTGGGAGACCCACTCCCCAATAATGGGAATAATATTTTTAAGATGCTGTACTGTATGGCTCTTGTAAGGGGCATTGCAAGTTCCTCCATCCTAATTTTTGGTTGCTTTTGCTTGGAAGGTATAAGCAAATACTATGGGAGACCCACTCCCCAATAATGGGAATAATGTTTTTAAGATGCTGTACTGTATGGCTCTTGTAAGGGGCATTAAAAGCGTCTTCTTAAGCTACTGCGATAGCCTCCACTATTCCGAAGGGCATTAAAAGTGTCTTGTTAAGCTACTGGGACCTCCACGTCTCTTCTGAGGGGCATTAAAAGCGTCTTGTTAAGCTACTGGGACCTCCACCACTTTTCCGAGGGGCATTAAAAGCGTCTTGTTAAGCTACTGTGATCTCCACGTCTCTTCTGAGGGGCATTAAAAGCGTGTTGTTATACCACTCTGACCTCCACGTCTCTTCCAAGGGGCATTAAAAGCGTGTTGTTATACCACTCTGACCCCCACGTCTCTTCTGAGGGGCATTAAAACCGTGTTGTTATACCACTCTGACCTCCACATCTCTTCTGAGGGGCATTAAAAGCGTGTTGTTATAGCACTCTGACCTCCACGTCTCTTCTGAGGGGCATTAAAATGGTGTTGTTAAGCTACTGGGACCTCCACGACTCTTCGAACGGGCATTACATTTCCTCGTAATTTTTGGCAGCTTTTCCTCGGAAGGCAAAAGCAAATACTATGGGAGACCCACTCCCCAATAATGGGAATAATGTTTGCAATATGCTGTACTGCATGGCTCTTGTAAGGGGCATTACAAGTTCTTCCATCCTAATTTTTGGCAGCTTTTGCTTGGAAGGCATAAGCAAATACTATGGGAGACCCACTCCCCAATAATGGAAATAATGTTTGTAATATGCTTTACTGAATGGCTCTTGTAAGGGGCATTAAAAGCGTCTTTTTAAGCTACTGCGACCTCCACCACTTTTCTGGGGGGCATTAAAAGCGTCTTGTTAAGCTACTAGGACCTCCACGTCTCTTCTGAGGGGCATTAAAAGCGTCTTGTTAAGCTACTGGGACCTCCACCACTTTTCCGAGAGGCACTAAAAGCGTCTTGTTAAGCTACTGGGACCTCCACGTCTCTTCTGAGGGGCATTAAAAGCGTCTTGTTAAGCTACTGGGACCTCCACCACTTTTCCGAGGGGCATTAAAAACGTCTTGTTAAGGTACTGGGACCTACACGTCTCTTCTGAGGGGCATTAAAAGCGTGTTGTTATACCACTCTGACCTCCATGTCTCTTCCAAGGGGCATTAAAAGCGTGTTGTTTTACCACTCTGACCTCCACGTCTCTTCTGAGGGGCATTAAAAGCGTCTTGTTATTCCACTCTGACCTCCATGTCTCTTCTGAGGGGCATTAAAATCATCTTGTTATACCACTCTGACCTCCACGTCTCTTCTGAGGGGCATTAAAAGCGTCTTGTTATACCACTCTGACCTCCACGTCTCTTCTGAGGGGCATTAAAACCATCTTGTTATACCACTCTGACCTCCACGTCTCTGCTGAAGGGCTTTAAAAGCGTGTTGTTATACCCCTCTGACCTCCACGTATCTTCTGAGGGGTATTAAAACGGTCTTGTTAAGCTACTGGAACCTCCACGACTCTTCGAACGGACCTTGCATTACCTCATAATTTTTTGCAGCTTTTGCTTGGAAGGCATAAGCAAATACTATGGGATACCCACTCCCCAATCATGGGAATAATGTTTGTAATATGCTGTGTTGCATGGCTCTTGTAAGGGGCATTGCAAGTTCCTCTATCCTAATTTTTGGCAGCTTTTGCTTGGAAGGCAAAAGCAAATGCTATGGGAGACCCACTCCCAAATAATCGGACTTTTATTTGTAATATGCTGTACTGCATGGCTCTTGTAAGGGGCATTGCAAGTTCCTCCGTCCTAATTTTTGGCAGCTTTTGCTTGGAAGGCATAAGCAAATACTATGGGAGACCCACTCCCCAATAATGGGAATAATGTTTTTAAGATACTGTACTGTATGGCTCTTGTAAGGGGCATTAAAAGCGTCTTGTTAAGCTACTGCGACCTCCACCACTTTTCTGGGGGGCATTAAAAGCGTCTTGTTAAGCTACTGGGACCTCCACGTCTCTTCTGAGGGGCATTTAAAGCGTCTTGTTAAGCTACTGGGACCTCCACCACTTTTCCGAGGGGCACTAAAAGCGTCTTGTTAAGCTACTGGGACCTCCACGTCTCTTCTGAGGGGCATTAAATGCGTCTTGTTAAGCTACTGGGACCTCCACCACTTTTCCGAGGGGCATTAAAAACGTCTTGTTAAGGTACTGGGACCTACACGTCTCTTCTGAGGGGCATTAAAAGCGTGTTGTTATACCACTCTGACCTCCATGTCTCTTCCAAGGGGCATTAAAAGCGTGTTGTTTTACCACTCTGACCTCCACGTCTCTTCTGAGGGGCATTAAAAGCGTCTTGTTAATCTACTGCGACCTCCACGTCTCTTCTGAGGGGCATTAAAAGCATGTTGTTATACCACTCTGACCTCCACGTCTCTTCTGAGGGGCATTAAAAGTGTCTTGTTATTCCACTCTGACCTCCATGTCTCTTCTGAGGGGCATTAAAATCATCTTGTTATACCACTCTGACCTCCACGTTTCTTCTGAGGGGCATTAAAAGCGTCTTGTTATACCACTCTGACCTCCACGTCTCTTCTGAGGGGCATTAAAACCATCTTGTTATACCACTCTGACCTCCACGTCTCTTCTGAGGGGCTTTAAAAGCGTGTTGTTATACCCCTCTGACCTCCACGTCTCTTCTGAGGGGTATTAAAACGGTCTTGTTAAGCTACTGGGACCTCCACGACTCTTCGAACGGACCTTGCATTACCTCATAATTTTTTGCAGCTTTTGCTTGGAAGGCATAAGCAAATACTATGGGATGCCCACTCCCCAATCATGGGAATAATGTTTGTAATATGCTGTATTGCATGGCTTTTGTAAGGGGCATTGCAAGTTCCTCTATCCTAATTTTTGGCAGCTTTTGCTTGGAAGGCAAAAGCAAATGCTATGGGAGACCCACTCCCAAATAATGGGAATAATGTTTTTAACATGCTGTACTGTATGGCTCTTGTAAGGGGCATTAAAAGCATGTTGTTAAGCTACTGTGACCTCCATTTCTCTTCCGAGGGGCATTGAAATGTTGTTTTTAATTACCTCTAACCTCCTCGACTCTTCCAACGGGCATTGCATTTCCTCCTAATTTTAGTCAGCTTTTGCTTTTCAATGCAAAGGCGAAAACTAACAGAGACCCACTCCCCAATAATGTGTAGAAGGTTTTTAGTACGCTGTAATCCACGAGTGTGTCAAGGGGCATTGCAGTTGCTCATAATTTTTGGAAAGCCTTCCATTCACTGCTTAGGCCAACAGTGTACAGGAGACCCAGTTGCTATAAATGGAAAAAACGGTTTAGTTAAGGCCCTCTGACCTCCATGTTACTTCCAAGGGGCATTGGAGTGCCTCGAAATGTTTGGTAGGCATTGCACTCACTGTATGCCCTATAACTGTGTAGCAGAACCGCTCCTTTTGTTGCAGAAACATATCCTACAAGACATGTGTGGTTGACTGGCCTGATATTGATGTGAATGGTCCCTGTTCCTCCTGCTCTTTCTCCTTTACCACCACCTCATCCATCATTTATCACCCGAAGCTTTGTTTTAACAGGAGTCATAGATCTGGGATAGTAGTGGCTAGCCCAGAGGGATGGGGACGACTCGGTACCCGGGCCTTTGCCTGGCCTTGGGGATGTAGCGGTGGTCGGCTCCCGGGCCCGTACCCTGGGGTCAGCTTTTAAAAGGGGATTATTTATTAACTCTATGAAAGTTCGTGACGCCACCTGTGGTTTCTGGTGAGAATCACCAGCGCTGCGACAGTCCACTGAGGCCGGTGATAAGGCAGCTCAATGGTATAGCTCCTCACAGGTGGAGCTAGGCCTCAGGGCAGCGTACGGAGAGAGGGATGCAGGACAGGCAAGACCCAGCCGGGTCAGAGCAAGAACAGGGACAGACACTATAGTTACTTCGGTACCTTTTACTGATGGAAATTCAGGCACGTCCCGGAGCACTGTAGGGTGAGGGGTGCACGTCCGGATTCTCCCCAGTGAGCGGGTGTAGGGCCTCCTGTCTCTTGCCTCTCTGTAGTAAGTTTCTGGCCTGCCTGGAGCTAGGCCTAACTTGGTTTCTGTTCTGCACCTGCTGACTTGGTGATAGGGCCTTCTGTTGGAGATCACTCTCCCTATTCTTTGGGGTCTCCGTGATTCCTGACCCTGGTATGTATCAGCTTTTGGTGATCCTGGGACATGTAGTTTGCCAGGGGTTCCGGTTGTTTTCTACTGGTCATGAAGATCCACGTAGACTCGGACCCGGTGTCCGGTATAATCTTCGGGGTGAGCTGCTTAAGCTCCTCTGCCCCCTATGTTACTCACTTTCCACTCGCCTTTGGCCCCTTTCGGGCCCTCACTAGTGTTATAGCAGAAGATGGAGTCCCTTAAGTTTAAGGACCCCATCTATGCTATATAAGTCTGACAGTTATTTTAGGTGAAAACAACAGCAAGCTGAAATGTTCCTTCTTGTATCAATAGCGTGTCCTTGCTAAGAAGATAACGTGTCCTCCCTGGCCAGATGTTTCTTCTTGTAGCAATAATGTGTTCTTGCAAGAAGATAATGTGGCCTTCTAGCCAGATACGTCTAATTAAATATTTTAAAGCATACTGAAACTAACTTTTTCGCTTGTTCAGCTAAACTGTATAATCGAAACCATATATGGTAAATCCGTTTCCTGCCTTCAGGGTGTATATTAGCCCTGTGTTTTGTAATAAAGTTTAGAGCATGTTTAGACACAAACATCCTTGTCCTGTGTCTCATTCTCTCTGATATCGTAATCCAAAGGATAGAAGACCCAGAATGCAGTGACGACAGCTGGCGCCTCGAACAGGGACCTTGAGTTAATCTACCCAGGGGTGCTCGACCGGTCCGAGACGTGGGACGAGTGAAGCTCTCTGTTGGTGATATATACAGCGCTGAGGTAAGAATAACTGTTATATTCTACTTAATTATATCACTGCATAGAAGAGACTCCCTCACCCCCGAGCGGGCGGCTCCCCAGGTAATTCACAGATTGTTGTCTGGCTCAGGTCCCTTTGAACCAGTAGAATCCCTCAGATAAATTGACAGTCCTGCCTTCTATCCTTTGGAAAACGTAAGAATGAAAGTATGGATCCAATGATTGTGTTGTGGGTGTGTATCGGAATTGGTGTTTTTGGTCTGTTTTTCTGGCTGGCGTATAAGTCCTGGAAGGCTAGTAGTGGAATGGTTCAGAAACCTTTGTGGCCCATTGTCTAAGTGACTGAGGAGTCTCTTCTAGGTGAGGAGAACCGAAAAAATGGGGAACCAAAATGCCAAGAAAGGCATTATAGCCAAAGACTTAGTAGTACGCAGAGAAGGGAAACAGGCACTGATTGGAATTGACAAAATATTGTGTAAAGCGGGAATGAATGAGAATGGAGAGATGAATGGAGAGAAATGGAAATCCTTCTTTAACTCCTATCATGGATGGCTGAAAGATAAGAGTCTGTTAGGGACAGTAGATGTATGGATGAATGCATGCGCTTATTTTGAAGGAAAGATTGAAGAACTAGGAGACGGATGTTACAGACTGACAAAAACCGGAATGACAGATTTTCCTCCCTGTCCGCTCCCGACATCACCCCCACCCCAGTACCAGAATTCCCAGGAACCTAAATGTTGGGATTGCCCCAGATGTGGACAGCAGAATCCCTTGACAGTAGACATCTGTGTGGCATGTGGAGGACTGAGACCCCACCCAGCTTGTCTATTCCCAATGAGGATGGTAGTTTTGCCAGGAGCACCGGGAGCAGCAGCAGCAGCAGCGGGGGGGGCGCAGTGGTTCCAGGTCAGGAAGCTCGTACAATGTTAATGTATAGACCATGGAGTCCATCAGAGCAGTTGGCGTTGATCTCCCAGCTGCCAGACCCATCCCAGTTCCCTATGGGTTTTGCCAGAATGATAAGAACCATACAGGATACGTACAATGCAACTAGGTTGGATCTACAGGGGGTAATTAAGGGAAAATTGGCAGATGAAGCCCGCTATGATAGGTTGATAGATGAGACAAAAAAACAGTATGCCAATAGGACCGGACCCGTAGATGCAGAATCTAATGATGCAGCAGCTGGAGTCCTATTCGCAGCAGCGTTGGAAAAGGCATGTAAAGAGAGACAGGCAGAGAGGCAGGTTACACTAGAAGACCGGGTTCAAGGTAAGGAAGAAGACCCCAAAGATTACTTTTGGGCACTAAGGAGAACTTGGTCAGAAATGGGATTTATTCCCAAAAATAAGACTAGTGAGAGGGTATTAGCAAGTGCTTTCATGAATGGACTAAAGAAAGAGATTGCAGAGAAGGTAAAAGCAAGTAGACCAGACTGGAGATCAGTGAAGGCAGAATATTTGGCTAGAATAGCCCAGGGGGCACAGCATGACATAGCGCAGGCAAAGAGAGCTGCCAGAGTACACATAGTAGAGACTACCCCTAGAAACAACAGAGACAAAGGACGGACTGCAGGAGGGGGACAGAAACTGTGTTACGGATGTAAAAAGCCAGGACATTTTAGAAAGGACTGTAGGACCAACCCGTATCCAAATGCTCAGAGTTCGGGTCCTCCAGCTGACCAAGCAACGCCCCCATAGGATGAGGGTAGCTTGCACATGAGCCCCGTCATCTCCTTACCCCCAACTCCCAGTTGTATAGTGCAGGTGAACCTACCAGGGGGACATGAAATCGATTTCCAAGTAGATGCGGGGGCCGACAATTCAGTAATTACGCAAGGTGATTGGCCATATACTGACACTGATTTTTCACATCATGTCATTGCCACCCCCTTCAATTCCCCGTCTATCCTGCTCCCTGTCACTAAGAGAATTCCCCTGCAAATTCAAGGAGCTACTGTACATAGCCAGCTCATGGTATCGCCCCGAGGCCAATGTAATCTATTGGGAAATGATGTGTTGTCCCAATTACAAGCACATATGGAATATCATCCCGATGGCACTGTCACCATGACCCCAGGTTTAAAACCAAGTACCCTTTGCAAAATTATGTCACTACATATTGCCAGCATAGAAGAGTCAAATGAGTTTCCCCCGATATTAGAGCAGGCTGTGCCACATGATTTTTGGGCCTCAGACAAAACAGATGTTGTTAGGTTAAGAGTTCAACCAGTAATGGTAAAATTAAAACCAGGAGCCATCTTGCCTCAACAGAAGCAGTATCCCCTTAGCTCGGCTCAGGAGAATGCCATAGCCCAGCAAGTCCAAAAATTACTACACAGGGGAGTCCTAGTCAAAACCCAGTCCCCAGTAAAGAAAAAGAGCGTGCCAGGACAACCAGCCGCATATAGAATGGTCCATGACCTCTGGTTGGTTAACAAAGCCACAGAACTTCTAACACCGGTTGTGCCCAACCCGCATACTCTCCTGTCACAGATACCTTCTAACTCTCTTTGCTTTTCAGTGGTCGATTTGGCAAATGCATTTTTCAGTGTACCATTACATCCTGACTGCCAGTACCTGTTTGCTTTCACTTTCCAGGGCAGTCAATATACATGGACAGTGATGCCACAGGGTGCCCAGAATTCACCCACAATGTACACTGCAAGTCTGCAGGAAATACTGGAGGGATGGGCTGAACCACATATCGTTGTTTCGCAATATGTCGATGACCTGCTCATTTGTGCCCCCTCCAGGAAACAATGTCATAGTGCAACTATATCGCTTATGTTGTTTCTCTATCACGCTGGCTGCAAGGCATCGAAAGATAAGCTTCAGTTTTGTAAATCTTCAGTCACCTTTTTGGGACATTGCATTACACCAGGAGCCCGTCATTTAACAAATGCACACAAACAAGCAGTACAGGCATTCACCGTCCCCATTAATGTTGCAGCCCTCAGAACTTTTCTTGGACTGGTCTCCTATTGCAGACAGTGGATTCATGCCGTCTCTGTTTTGATGCAGCCCCTCTATGACTGTCTTACCCCAACACCTTTTGTACTAACATCAGAGGCAATAGACTGTTTTTATTCTCTCAAGAACCGTATTTTGGCCGCTCCAGCTTTGGGTACCCCTAATTATGAGCTCCCATTTACTCTGTACCTTCATGAACAAGCTGGACATGCAGCAGGAGTTTTAACTCAAACACACGGTGATAATCAGAGACTTGTTGCCTATTTTAGTGGCAGATTAGATGCGGTAGCCAGAGGTGCACCATCCTGCGTACGTGCTCTGCATGCTGTTGGACTATTACTCCATAAATCCGCAGACATTGTTCTTGACCACCCGCTCACCGTTCTAACACCTCATGATGTCTACACTATATTGAATCAAGTGCAACCCGCTCACCTCTCAGCAGCACGTCATCTTAGGTTACAATGTGCACTGTTAATGCCTCCCAATGTTTCTTTACAGAGGTGTACTACCCTGAATCCCGCAACTTTGTTACCTCTCTCTGATCTAAAGGAGGGGTCAGGTACTGTGCTTTATAAGGAAGATCCAAGAGAGGATGTTCCTCATGACTGTGTACAAATGATGGCACAAGAAACGGCAGGTTTACCTACAGTATTTGAACATGAATTACAAAATGCAGATTTTGAATTTTTTGTAGATGGATCCCGTCATCAGGACGATTCAGGTACTTTCCATACTGGATATGCAGTTGTCTCCCTCAATGCGGTAATCAAGGCAGAACCAATGCTCCCACACCAATCGGCTCAAGAGGCCGAACTTAGGGCCCTAACCGAGGCCTGTAAACTAGCAGAAGGTAGTATTGTTAACATTTACACAGATTCTAGGTACGCATTCGGTATATCGCATGATTTTGGTCCCATATGGAAGTCAAGAGGTTTCCTGACGGCAGCAGGACACCCCATTAAGAATGCTGATGCGGTCCAGCAGTTAATTGATGCACTACAACTACCCAAAAAAGTAGCTGTCATAAAGGTAAGAGCACATACCAGACGCACCGACCAGGTGAGTAGAGGAAACACGATGGCAGATGCAGCGGCAAAAACAGCAGCCTGTAAGCCGCAACAAGGGTCAACAGTACGTCAGCTAAGTGCCCCTAAAAACCCCTTTGTGTCGGAGGACATCTTATCCCAAATGCAAGCTCAGGCTCAAAAGGAGGAGGCTGATAAGTGGTTAAAGGAAGGTGCATGCCTGAATGAAGCAAATGGGGTATTGGGGAAAGGGACACGACGATGCCTTCCAAGGGCACTGTACCCAGCAGCTGCCCAGATGCTACATGGGCCGACATACCAATCTAAAACGGCTGTGATGAGTGTGATGCAGAAACATTGGGTGGCACCAGGATTCTCCACCTGTATTGAAAACCTGGTACAAGGGTGCATGATATGTGCTACACATAATCAGGGTAGAGTAGTTAAAACACCACCCAAACACACCCCCCAGCCCCTCTATCCATTCCAGAGACTGCAAATTGATTATATTCAGCTGCCAAAGTTAGGATCATGGGAATATGTGTTGGTCTGTATTGATTTGTTCTCAGGATGGCCAGAGGCTTTCCCGATTGACAAAGCCACGGCTGCGGCAACCGCAAAGAAACTGCTTGCGGAGGTGGTCTGCAGGTATGGGGTACCAGAGGTAATTGAGAGGGACAGAGGTACACACTTCACAGGTGAAATAATGAATGAAGTCATGTCAGCTCTAGGAATTCAACAAGCATTCCATACCCCATATCACCCGCAAATTAGTGGTAAAGTGGAAAGACTGAATGGGACATTGAGATTAAAAATTCAGAAAGCCATGGCTGAGACAGGAAAACCATGGCCGGACTGTTTACCGCTTGCTCTGTTTTTAGTAAGATATACGCCTAATAAAAAGACTGGACTCTCTCCATATGAGATATTGTTTGGCAACGTACCCAGCCTAGGGTGTTTCTATCCGCAAGCATTAGAAATGAATAACCATGTGCTAAGTTCCTACGTGAGGGCTTTACACAAGAAGATTAAGCAAGTACATGATAATGTCTTCAGTTCTCTTCCAGATCCAGATCAAGACTCTAGCAGCCATACGCTGCAACCTGGAGACTGGGTGGTTATAAAAAGACACGTGAGGAAAAGCTTAGATCCACGGTTTGACGGACCCTTTCAAGTTCTGCTGACCACAAGTACAGCCGTTAAGCTAAGGGGAAAAGAGACCTGGATCCATGCATCCCATTACAAAAAGATACTAGGAGAACCAGCGGACAAAGAATGATGACATTGTTTATACTTACCTGCACCCTTGTGACCACAGGTGCATGGACTACGTTAGGCACCATGGGTGGAGATGACAATAGATTCATTAGACACCATCTTGCTCTAATCGATGGACTAAAGGAGCAAAACCAGACTACTGCTAATTGTTGGATATGTACACATGCCCCTGTGACGTCCACTAGCATACCCTTTCTCGCTGTCCCAGTCTCATGGGAAGAGATAAACTTTTGGGTGAACTGTTCAGGTACTTTGGCCAATAATTCCACACAGAGATTTTCCTTTCTAAATCCCGCAAATTGGTTTAAAGGTATCAGTGGGTGGTTGGCTGGTATAGTACAAGCTATTTTTCAGGTTTTACTAATGTGCCTTGTGGTTTATTTGGTTTTTAAGCTTTTTCTAATGTGTATTCAGAGTTGTACTAAAAGAAAACATAGAGATTTGTATTGATAAATGAAAGAACAAAAGGATGGAATGTTATAGCAGAAGATGGAGTCCCTTAAGTTTAAGGACCCCATCTATGCTATATAAGTCTGACAGTTATTTTAGGTGAAAACAACAGCAAGCTGAAATGTTCCTCCTTGTATCAATAGCGTGTCCTTGCTAAGAAGATAACGTGTCCTCCCTGGCCAGATGTTTCTTCTTGTAGCAATAATGTGTACTTGCAAGAAGATAATGTGGCCTTCTAGCCAGATACGTCTAATTAAATATTTTAAAGCATACAGAAACTAGCTTTTTCGCTTGTTCAGCTAAACTGTATAATCGAACCATATATAGTAAATCCGTTTCCTGCCTTCAGGGTGTATATTAGCCCTGTGTTTTGTAATAAAGTTTAGAGCATGTTTAGACACAAACATCCTTGTCCTGTGTCTCATTCTCTCCGATATCGTAATCCAAAGGATAGAAGACCCAGAATGCAGTGACGACACTAGGCTACACACACTGCAGCCGGGACGCTGCTCTTCTTCGCCACTCTCAGAGTGTCGGCACACTCCTAGCTCTCTATTATGAGCTCTGTGAGTTCTAGTCTGGACTCACTCTACAGACTATACTGAACTCTTCCTGCAGGAACTGCTAGGCTCTGGATCGACTGCACTGACTCCTTATATGTCTGAGCAGGAACTGCTGAATCACTGAGCTGTCTAGCTCCACCTTCCCTATTTATATCACTATCGGGCTCCCTCTGGTGGTCTGAGGTGGAAGGTGGAGGTGTGTGTATGCTGTGGGGGCCTCTTGTGGAGAAATCCGGTAATGCACCCCTCTAGGATCTGTGGTACCAAGCGCAGCTGGGCGCCACAGTAGCAGGAAAATATCCAGCAATCCTCGGAGGAGGTAGGATATGTGCCAAAACGCTGACCACCTAATGCCTAGCCGCTACTACATACATGCGCTTGCATTCCAAGAAAGCAAAGCAGATGCTAACTTCTATCATCATCATGCTCCTCACTTTGGCACTCTCAACTCCCCTGATGGAGAAGCCAGAGCCCACCGGAGGAGTCTGGTTCTCTGGTGGGCTCGTCCAATGCTGCCCTAAAGCAGGCCAGTCTAAGAAAAGTGTGTGGGTCGGTAATGGGACCATGCATGGACACCCGGCCACGGGGCGGCTGGGGACCGAGTATGGACACCCGGCCGCCCCCTGGCGGCTGGGGACCGAGCGTGGACACCGGCCGCTGGGCGGCTGGGGGCTGTGTATAGATAAAAGGGCCGCCAACGCAGCCATAACATGGTGGCTGGCGTCTGCCTCCACATGCCTAAAAGGCCCAATCTCAAGTGCAAGCAAGCTAGCAGTATAGTATTGCAGCCTGGGGGGTGGGTGGGTGGCAGGTTGCACACTTACGCTTGCATTCCAACAAAACAAAGCAGATGCTAACTTCTGTCATCATCATCATGCTCCTCACCTTGGCACTCTCAACTCCCCTGATGCAGAAGCCAGGGCCCACCGGAGGAGTCTGGTTCTCTGGTGGGCTCGTCCAATGCTGCCCTAAAGTAGGCCGGGCTAAGAAAAGTCTGTGGGGATGTTCCGCGGAGAAATTGGGGCAGCTGGGGACCGTTTATGGACACCCGGCCGCCCCTAGGCGGCTGGGGACCTTGTGTGGACACCCGGCCGCGGGGCGGATGGGGACCGAGCGTGGACACCCGGCCGCAGGGCGGCTGGGGACTGAGTATGGATACCTCGCTGCCGAAGCAGCCATGAAGTAGTGGCCAGCTTCAGCCTCCTCAAAACTAAAAGGCCCCATTTCAAGTGCAAGCTAGCAGTATGGTATTGCAGCCTGCGGGTGGGTGGGTGGTTAGCTGCATATTTGCGCTTGCATTGCAAGGAATGGGGGAGGTACAATTGAACACTGCCCTGGGACAAGGACTTGCACGGGGATAGTTGCAAGTCTGCATCTTCTGATGCGGCAAGGATCACTTCTGATGGGCACACTTTTAGGCAGCGACCTGGGAGTCAGAGATGCTTACAGGGGTCTTCCCCATGCTGTCTCCATGTCTTTTCAGCACTGTATGCATGTGTCACACAGCACATGGCCAGGTAAGGTTGTAAAATGTTAAAATGACATTTCCCAGTGAATGCATTTGTCACGGTTGAAAGCAATACAAAAGTGCAAAAACACATAAAAAATGCTACTTGTGAACATAGTCCAAGGTGTGGAGGAGTATTTTTGTTTTCGGTTATTTATTTTACCTTATACACAAGTCTTTACCCTTGAAAATAAATTCCTTAACATATTTCACAGGAAAAAAGTTTCACTTTCGCTTTTGAACTTTTTATTATGAGCCTGTAAAAGTGGCTTATTACCTCTGACCATGTTGTTGACAACAGTGGGGGTCAGAAATGCTTCCTGGGGTGATCCCCATGCTGTCCCCATGTCATTTGAGCACTGTCACTATCGTTTTGGGCACTTGTTAGGCTTTTAAAAGACTGCTGGGGGTGCCGCCACAAAAATGCTCAGGTCTCCCATAGACTAACATTGGGCTCGTTGCTCGGGTCGAGCACCCGAGAATCACGGCGAACTCGGCCCGAGCTTCGAGCACCCGAGCATTTTAGTGCTCGCTCAACACTAGTTTTTTTCTGCGCTTGAAGTCTTGCACATGAGTGCAATGTCTTTGTTTCCTAAGCACAGAACAGAAGATGTCAGGATGGTGTGAATTACGTCCAAGGGGCATGATTACAGGGTGTAAAGCCAGACTGCTCTCACTGAAGAAATGCCCCCTCGGGCTATGAAGGTACATTTGCATATACGAGAACGGCTTTAAATGTTTATTTTTCAGATAATAACAGCTATTGTCTCTGGAGGACCTGTCCTGTTCTCTATTACGCAGACAACACTTCAATGTCAATGATAACTGTGTAATGCTTCATTTCCCCTGTGGAGGCACTGCAGAGAACTTGAACACTTACCGACAACCTCCCTAAAGATAACAGGTTATCGCTCGGGGTCCCAGCAGGCAGAGGGGACTTTGTGATCAGGTTTATTGTAAGGGGACCTTTCTAGCAAGTAGAGATTGTCCAAATTGGAGGACCACAAGAATAAAGAAGCAGAAAAGATGTCTAGGTGATAGGATGAGATAACCAATCAAAAATAGGAGTAAGGACCATTTTATAATAAGGAATCAGAATTATTCATCAATTTGCGTTTTTTTGTCACAATTTTATAATCTTAAGGATACGCCAATGTAGCTTACTTGTTTTAATATTTTGTTACCCATGATAAGGCTTTTTGTACAAGGGAGAAGTACCTTCTGACTTGGGACTTTTCCTTTTGTTCAAAAAAACTTTTGCATTTCTTTAATCCTACTCTGGGACTTGACCACTTGATTGATCACATCTCTAATAATATTTCTGTATTGCACTGTACTGTTCTTGTCATAGGCTGGTCCTAATGGAAGAGGAAAGATGTCAGACTGACTCGGGGGCACCTCACGGACACCAGTGCCGGATGACATCCTCTAACTCTATTTGACCGCTTAGATGCTTCAGCTATGATTTACTACATCATCTAAGGGGTTATACAGCTGAGATTGGAGCAAATTATGTGCCTGGCACTTACAGAATACTGTGAGTTTAAGGTTATCTATTGGTAGTGTATGCTCAACCAAGAAGGGGTTATGTTTCAACATTAATTTGTGCTGAGGATGCCTCAGTGGGTTGAGATGTTGTATTAATTATTTTCTTGTTTGGGGTTTTGCTTTTCTCCTTTTTTCCATTCTTGTCCTTGTCTGCAATAATTTGAGGGTTTTTTTTTTTTAGATGCGGCTGGTTTTGAGATTTGGAGATCTTTCACTTTTGAAATTTTTATTGGCTTGACTCTCTCAGAGGCCTTGGCGGGAAAAGACCCCTTCAATTCAGACCTCAGACTACATCCCTGAGTACAGAACCCGCACCCACAAATTAACACCAATCCCTAAAATAAATACAGGCCCAACACCAAGCCCCTTAAAGTCAAACCCCAGACTCTCTAAATGCAGATCCCAGATTAGACCCCCTGCAGTAATACTGACTCCGAAGACCCTAAATAAATACAGATCCCTTGCCCCAGGTTATGTGTGGGCCATATGGTTCTGTGTGCGAGCAGTAGGGTTACATTATATACGTGTGCTATGGTGGGGCAGAGTTACGTGTGTGCGTTTTAGTGGTATCAGGCTATTATGTATATGTCCTGTATTGGGGACCCCGAAATTGACGTTTTCTGAGATTCCACACTGTCCCTTGAGATGAGCACTTATACTCAAGAACTTCTTCTTAGCAGAAATCAGATGTTTTTGTGGCAGATTTTGGTGTTTTTTCTTTATATATATTTTTTTTAGACAAACATGGGTGGATTGAGAAAGAGAGAATTATCTGTCTCTTATACTTTTTATCATTCCTGTAATTGAATCAACAACTGCATCAAACTCTTCCAAATAATATATGTGATTCCTTGTAAAGTAAATGTTGTGGAGAAGATGTCCCACGTTGTCTAGACCTTGAATCTCTGAATCTAATCCACCACTGATGTCATTACTATGTATATACATATGTGCATGTGTGGCGCCCCTGAGGGTTCAGTCGCCACAGAGGTACTGCATCTCACCCAGAGGTGTGGTATCTCACTCTCAGGTAAGGAAGGAGTACAGCCCGGGACCCACCCACCTGCATCCAACACTACACTACTCCAGACCAGCCGGAAGGGCAAGATGTGTCGCGCTTCCTGCTGAGCCCTGTCCCTGGCTGGAGTAGGGGGAACCAAGAGAGGGGGAACCATGTAGTGGGTGTGGGTGGAGGTAGTAAATCAGGGGAGCACTTGTTAGGAATGATATAAATAGAGAAGCCATCTTGAAAGAAAAGTTCAGTTTGAGAGGAGAAGTAGAGGGAGCAGGAGCTCTGCAGGAGCTCTGCTCAGGAGGAGGGCCTGGAGAGAGGTCCAGGACAGACTGAGGAGGAGGGGAGCAGGAGAAAGGCTCCAGGAACGTGGAAGGGACACCAGGGGTACGGGAAGTGCTGGAGGCCACCTGTACGCCCGAATCTGCCAGGCGGTGGAGGGGTCAGGTCGCACAGAGGGGACCGGTCCCTAAACTAGCAGAGTTCTTCAAGTCTCAATTAGGAAAGCGGAGGCTGTAGTATTTCAGGTACTGCAGCCACAATCCACATCAGTCTCACCAAGAAGGTAGCCATAGAGGACCCAGGAGACAGAGAAGACGTCGCCCGACAAGGTCCGCTGTCACTGGATTGGGACACTAGGTGTGAGGTGCAGGGAGACGGCCAGAAGGAACACACAGAAGGGGGTCCCGCTATGCACTCTGGAGGTACCTGAGGGTTGGCTGAACCCCTCCCTGAGTAAGCACAGGATGACGTGGGAGGTTACCCTGGCCCTGGTAACTTGGAGTCTGAAAATCGTGAGTAAAGCCCTGAAGACTGCACCCCACCATCTCTGTCAGTTATTGCTGCTGCGCCATCACTCCCTGCACTACACTGCACCACGAGTGCTACTTCATAACAACAACATCTACACTGCCCTGGAGCTAAGCTCTACCTGTGGAGAGCTAAACCAACTCTGCTGCATTCACACCAGCTCCAGAGGATCTGCTCCGCAGCGGCGGCTCCACATAGCCGTATACCACAGGAGGCGTCACGAACTATATATAAAAACTATAAATCCCCTGTAAATATCCCCTTTTATTGACCGCCCCGGGTCACCGCCACTGTGATATCTCCCGTAGGAACGACTGGCCGGGCACCGAGTACCCCACGGCCCAGGGGGCGCGTCACATGCCTGTGTGCAGTGAATGTTTCACTGTGTGCATATTGTGTAGTGATCTCATGAGCATGTATGTAATGATTATGTACGTATGCCTATATGTAGTGAATGTGAATGTGTGCGCGTATGCATAGCTCCAAACCGTCCCGGATGCTGTGGGACTGTCCCGATTCAAGGGAGCTGCTGTCCAGGGAAGTCAGGGCTGTATCCCAACCTCCACTCACTCTACGTGATGTCTTCTCTCTTGCGTTTTCATTGCTCCATAGCTGCTCCTCTTTGGGGGACGGGGTCTGCATCTCTGCTCTGCACTTACTTGCATTCAGTTAAAGGGAACCTGTCATGTCCCCAAACGCTATTATTCTGCAGACATGGGGTGATTCTGTAGATTATTAGCATTCTAGAGCTGTGCATTCACTGCACTGGAAACCCAGCTTCCTGGAGGAAATTAACTTCATTCCTCCCAGCAGCCTCCGGCTTTCAGTCATGGAGGCGCAACCAGAACAGCTTCAATCACCACAGCTGTAACCGCACCCCGGCATTGACTGACAGGTGGATCTGTATTGATGCACTGGGGAGCCCACTGTCAGTCAGTGATGGGATGTGGTTACAGTCGCTGCTCTCTATGTAGTGAGCGGTGACTGAAGCTGCACCTCTATGACTGAAAGCCGGAGACTGCCGGAGAAAAAAGTTAATTTCCTCCAGGTAGCCGGCTTTCAGTGCGGTGGCCACACAGCTATAAAATGCTATTAACCTACAGATTAATCTCATATCTGCAGATTAATAACATTTGTCATGACAGGTTCCCTTTAAAGGGAATCTGTCAGTGGGATCAACCCTTCTAAGACATCTATATGGGCATGTAGGTCATAGAGAGTTCAAATGACAGTGGCATAAAAAATGGCATCATTTTGTCCAGGTTTATCACGAACGTCAGAAGTCACTCTATGTCATGTGTCAGGCGACATGTAACATACAGGATGTTTCCTATAGTTACTTGTCTTATGCGCCCTCTTTCTATATATTATTCTTTCTACGTCTATAAAATAAATGACTCAATACTTTTACAGCTTTATGATTTTTATTAATCTGCTGTCATGATAAGAGAAAGTCCAGCCTTACTGTGGACACTGGTGGAGATGTCCTTTCTGATGGAATTGAGTGAGGTGGAGTAACTAGTGGATAGTCAGTGGATAGTTCAGGATGACTGGTATTCATCAAGTCCCCTTGTTATCGGTGAAACATTAGGGAGGTGATGTGCAGCTATAAGATCCTCTGGGACAAAATCTGCTTCTTCTGTGGGTGGCACCTGAAAGCTCTGGTCGTGGTGGTGACGAGTGGTACGTGTGGACAACTCATGTGTAGCAGTTCATTTGCATGTTGCCGCCAGACGATTCCTTGACATGCTGCAGGCTCTGGAGGAGGAAAATAAGCTATGGACGTCCCGGATTGCATAGACTAGGAACTACGGCTTTCGATCAGTATAGAAAGAAACATCACCTGCTCATTTTGGGAAACTAAGCTGGTTAGCCATCAGAGCAAGCCTCATGTTGTCCACCTAGTCCTTCTGCATGGTGGACCAGCTTTGTGGTGTAATGAAGAAGAGCAGTTCATAAGTTGGTCCGTCTTTAAAAGCCGCTGATGTCTGGATACAACTTATTTTAGCTAAGAGGAGACAGCATCCCTTACTCAGATGCTGCTGGAGCTGGTTCCCAGTCTGGAACTTCACCGCAAAGGCCCACTGGCACTTGCTGCTGTACGAGTGTCATTGCTTCTTCTATTCATCATGTCGTGTGACAAGTGCCCTCCTTTCCTGATTTTAGAGTATCGTATCACCATTGAGAATGGTCTCCGAAAAGGAGGTAAATTCTGCCTAATCCATCATCTTTCTTACCCTCGGGGCCTCAGTCAATGATTGCATTTCAAAGGAGGAGGCAAATCTTTTGATAGGGTAATTTTTCTGGCTAGTGGGTGCATTGTTAGTTAAATCCAATACAGAATCAGACTTTCATTATGAATGGTCAGGTATGAGACCGGCATTAGATACACATTGTGGAGATTTACTCACTTTCAGGCAGCTGGTAGCGTTCACATAGGCAAAAATTCTCATTGGGAAAAGAGGCTATTTTATTATAGTTCATAAAATGTCCAGGTTAAATGAAACACATAGCCTTTTCCCGAAGTAAAGGTGAAAATAAGCTAGAATATTCCACACTGCTGTATGGACTCACCCGTTTAACAGTAAATTCCAGTCTCAATCTCTCTTGTCTTTTCTGAGAGGCCAGCACTAAGAAGTGTTTCTACCCCTGACTAACAGATCACTATGAGCAGCTCAGCTCCTCTATTAAGTCAGCTGCATCTCCTGGATTGGAGGATGGGAGCGACTAGTCCCGCCCTGCTCTTCCAGTCGCTCCTAAAAACCTGGACCCATGCTGCCTCATTAAATAAACCTCTCAGCAATATCAGTGATGGAGCTTTCTCTCCAGGTTTCATATCACCAAGGCCAGGCACCTCGGTGATACATACACTCCATCCAGGACTTGTCCAGCTGCCACCTTACAACACTATCTCGATGATTTTCATCATCATTGGTTTTCACTATATGGAGACATTGTTATTTTCAAGATAATAGTTAGCAAGCTCATATCAATACTCAAACAGTATACTAAACATTTTTATCAGATATTTCACACTTGGTGAGGTTGAAGCTCACTGAGTGGGGACAGTCTGAGTGTATCGTAGGCATATGTTACCTCTTCTGTGGCGGTGTTTGTCCATGCCTGTATGGAGTTTTATAGACCACATACCCCCAGTGTAACAGCATTAGGCATGGAAGGTCAATGTTGATGTGAACACTGGTGGAAGTGTCCTCCCCAATTGTATAGGGTGAGATGTATTAACTATATAGTCAGGGTATGTATGTTTCAGATGACTGGTATTCACTAGGGTCCCTGGTTATCAGTGAGGGACTTGACTTAGTGCCATCAAACGTTCTTGACCTTCTGGCTGTATGCCATCAATAAGTAATGACCCTCCGGCTGTGGACCATCAATAGGTCATCACTCTCTGGCATACAGTCATTCATTGGTCTGAGCGTCAGGTTTCTTATCATCAGTAGGATGTGAACTTTAAGTTTGCTGATGGAAAAGTACATCCTAACTCAATGGTGTTGTCTAGAGGAGACAAAGAGGTGTTGAGATGTTGATTACATCAGGAGGAATTATTCAAACCCGTGATGGACTGGAAACAGAAGAGACGGGAACTATAGACAGTTATTTCCTCCTCAATCTTCCACGCCTCTTAAACACCTACAGAAAAATCTCTTTCTCCTGGGCTGTAGTGTTGTGGGCATTCTAGGCTCTGATGTTTTTGGCTCTGTTGGTCTCGGCTCTGGAGTTCTTGGCTCTGGAATTCTGGTTTGTTGTTTTCTTTGACGGATCAGAAACCTCTCTGGGTGATGATTAGACCTTTGAGCTTTTATACCACTGTTGTTATTAGGTATATAGCGGAACCAAACAATATTACTGAATGCCACATTATAGTTGCGTCTAGAAGACTCTTTTGCATCCTGAGATGCTGGAGGCATAGATGGACTAGGACAGTTATCTTTGGATAGGAAAGGTGTTCTCATTAACTCTTGCACCTGAATCTCAGGGACGCAGATTGGCTCCTTATGATTACTCAGTTTTCCCTGTTGTTCTAGTACACGGATCAGTAACCTCTCTGGGTGATGATCAGACCTTCGAGCTTTTTTACCGCTGTTGTTATTAGGTATATAACGGAACCAAACAATATTGCTGAATGCCACATTATATTTGCATCTGGAAGACTCCTTTGCATCCTGAGAAGCTGGAGGCATAGGTGGACTAGGACAGTTGGACAGGATAGGTGTTCTCACTGACTCTTTCACCTGAATCTCAGGGATGCAGATTGGCTCCTTACAATTACTCAGTTCTTTCTGAATGCATTTGTTCACAGGAGTGGGTGTTTTAGTTCCGCCATCAGGTTCAGCTTTTTTGGTCAGATCTGATTTTGAGCCTGGTTCTTGATCTAAATCACAGGGATTTCTTTGCTTCGCCCTCAGGAGCTGGACAAGTTTGAAGGTGAAACACTCTATGAGCACAAGTACTGTCATCACCTTGACAAAGACAGCGCAGCGGAAGAGCCAAAGTGGATATCTGATGTTATCTTCATACGGCATTGTCGTGAGATTCGCAGATGGTAGGTCATCCTGTAATAAAAAAAAAACATAATAAAGTACTGTGTATTTATACACAATCCATCTAATCAGAGAGCGACGGATACAATATACAGCAAGCTTCAGGTATATCCCATAGAGGAGGTCAGGAAGAAATTTGGAATTTACCTCCTGGGTCCATGGAATATTGTTTTTTCACATGATGGACGGTGAAGTGTCCAGTATGAAAAGTCCTGCAAGAGTTAATGTTATCATTAGCTGATCCGCATAGTGACCAACCACGGAAGAGCTTCAATTTAAATTTAAAAGTTTAGAAAATGTTAACTGCGCTGTGATTGGTCAGAACGGCTGATTTTTCAGTTGACACACGAGACCCAACATCTTTAGGAAAGGTGTCATGAAAAAAAATGTTTTTTCAACAATTGAAAAAATGTAAAGTATTAAGGATTTATTTTTACTTAAATATTTAAAAATGTTTTAATGGTATAAAATATGAAAAATGATTGAAAAGTTTTTTCCACTTTTAAACACTAGAAGGAGCAGCTGCTGGCATTTGCTATGAAAACGTAGTGCACTGCGAGCTCGCATTACCACTGCTATAAATGTGCGCGGGATCTGCTCAAGATGTGTCTGATCTCTCCTCCCCCTTCTGGGCGTTTTCAAAAGGATAAGGGACGATGACGTTTAGGATCTCAGCGCAGAGGCATTTCATTACTAACGGCAATGTGATACCGAGATGTGGACAGTGGCACTAAGGACGGGTGGCAGCGGGGATTATATTAGTTGGCTTCTCCATTCACTGGTCATTACAGAGATCACACATGATTCAATTAGATACACGGGTCAGCAGATGGTATCACACATGATAGGATTAGATATAAAGCTCAGTGCTATGTATCACATATGATAGGATTAGCTACACAGCTCAGTGGATGGTATCACACATGATAGGATTAGATACACAGCTCAGTGGATGGTATCACACATGATAGGATTAGATACACAGCTCAGTGGACGGTATCACACATGATAGGATTAGATACACAGCTCAGTGGACGGTATCACTCATGATAGGATTAGATGCACAGCTCAGTGGATGGTATCACACATGATAGGATTAGATACACAGCTCAGTGGACGGTATCACACATGATAGGATTAGATACACAGCTCAGTGGACGGTATCACTCATGATAGGATTAGATGCACAGCTCAGTGGATGGTATCACACATGATAGGATTAGATACACAGCTCAGTGGATGGTATCACACATGATAGGATTAGATACACAGCTCAGTGGATGGTATCACACATGATAGGATTAGATACACAGCTCAGTGGACGGTATCACACATGATAGGATTAGATACACAGCTCAGTGGATGGTATCACACATGATAGGATTAGATACACAGCTCAGTGGATGGTATCACACATGATAGGATTAGATACACAGCTCAGTGGATGGTATCACACATGATAGGATTAGATACACAGCTCAGTGGACGGTATCACACATGATAGGATTAGATACACAGCTCAGTGGATGGTATCACACATGATAGGATTAGATACACAGCTCAGTGGATGGTATCACACATGATAGGATTAGATGCACAGCTCAGTGGATGGTATCACACATGATAGGATTAGATACACAGCTCAGTGGATGGTATCACACATGATAGGATTAGATACACAGCTCAGTGGATGGTATCACACATGATAGGATTAGATACACAGCTCAGTGGATGGTATCACACATGATAGGATTAGATACACCGCTCAGTGGATGGTATCACACATGATGCGCCGTGGGGGGGTGCAGTTCACATCTGATCCGGCCACAGTATAGGAGATGGGGTCAGACACCGACCGCAGTCTCCTATGGCCGGGGGCTGCCGTATTTGCAGTCTGTATGTGTTGTGCCCTGACATACAAAAGCAAATAAAAACAACTTAAAAATAATTAGCAATTAAAAAGTTATTTTAAAAAAAATAACACTATTTAATTTTTATACATTTATAAATAATCTTTTTAACATAAAGTTTAAACATTTAAAAAAAACAGTGACAAGTTCCCTTTAAGCAAAATAAAACTCTAAATGACAGAATTGCCCTTTCAGTATGCGGGTACACTATGGAGGGGAACAGATCTATGAGATTAAAGACTAAAAACGGGGGGACATCTAACCCTATTTTAAGCTTTTATAGGGGACAACAGCATTCCAGGTATGTGGGAGACAGAGAGGTCACCCCACACTTATATCCCCTCTGACACCCCCTTCCTAAGCCACTTTCCCTGCCATAAGCCCCTCTTACAGCAGGTAAATTCTTACAGGACCCCTCCCCATCACCTTCCCCATTCTAAGCATCTGCCATTTGTAATAATACAAGGTACTCACCGACAGCCGATGGTCATTAACAGGGTAGAACAAGGTACAGCACAAAAACAATAAGGTTAACCTCATTATCTCTAGGGAATATCTCAGCACCAAGGTATGGCGAATGGGACACGAGCTCCAAGTGGGTGGAGCCTCCTTATATACCTTAATGGTGACATCACAAAGTCTTCTGTGACATCATCAACCTCAACATTCCGTCACATGACATCTCCCAGCACAAGCATCAGGTGACCCAGCATAAATAACAACTGTCATTCAGAGCTAATTTACATTTCCCAAACAGCTAACGGCGAACCTGCGACAACAGATTTTTATGTGGACAGTTGTGATAAATCTGCCCCGATGTGCGGAACATCATCATAATGCGACATGTAGATAATCCCGTCTTTTCTCATCTATTCTTCTTCTTGTGCTACAGAGACCGATAGAATGACCGTTTCCACACCTTACAGCAGGAGTGGGGACCTCTGTCCCACGTGATGTCCTCTCTTCTTTCCCTTTAATTCTTCCTGAGACTGCGAGTGAGAATGCAGCATTCATTACTGAACGCTCAGCGCATGCAATGAAGGATTTCATTCCTTTTGGGCAGAGTTATTGCTCTCTGTTTTCCAGTCTTGTTCCTTATGATGAATGCACCAGTCCCAGTGTCTCCTATGTGATGTATACAGCAGAATCTCAGTGTATCCTATATGATGTATATACGGCAGAGTCTTTGTGTATCCTATGGGATGGATATAAAGCAGTCCCAGTGTATTCTTTGTGATATATACTCCAGTCTTAGTGCCTTTTATGTGATATATATATATATATATATATATATATATATACTGCAGTTTCCTATGTTATATACAGTATATACTGTATATACAGCAGTCTAAGTGTATTTTATGTCATGTTTAAACAGCAGTTTCAGCGTGGCCTATGTGAAGTATATTCAGTAGTCTAGGTGTCTCCAATGTGATGTATATAGAGCGGTCCCAGTGTATTCTATGTGATGTACAGTATATACAGCAGTTCCATTATATCTACAGCAGTCTCAGTGTCTCCTATGTGATGTGTATATAGCAATCTCAGTGTCTCCTATGTGATGTATAAACTGTAGTCTCAGTGTCTCCAATGTGATGTATAAACAGCAGTCTCGGTGTCTCCTATTTGATGTATATACTGCAGACCTCCCACGGCTTGAGTCCTATAAATGTTACCTGAGCTGTGATGATTTTCCCACTCTAAGGAGACCTGCAGCATGAAATGCAAAGTGTACGTGATTTCATTAAACTACCACCCACTCTGCATCTAAAGATGCTACTGAATTGGGCTGTTTTGGTGCTTTTTTTCGATAGATGCTTTTATGTGGAGCCTGAAAAAAATTTATTTTTTTAATAAAACATAGTTACTTTTATAATTGCAGAATTAAAGATTTTCTGTACTATAAAAAGCACAATAAAAATGCTGCTAAAATAAGGAGTAAAATGCTTAAATTTTATTGTGTAGTTTGCTGCAGACACCTAACTCCATAGTGGATTTAGCAGGAAAGTCCCGGAATTGGGTCTACATCCTGCAGTGCTGGATATCTACTAAATGTCCATCACTTCTACCATGACCCTACTGACATCTCCACCTACCAGGGTATAAGAAATGATACATGGGTGTGGCTTTAGGGTGTGACTAGGGTGTGGTTAAAATTTCAATACCACGTGTAGTGTGCCACATAGTGTGTCTCTCTTTCTATTCCCAAACCACACCATTGAAATTAATGACTTCAGAGTAGGCCTCTAGATGCAAAACCCAGGCAAGCCCCCAGTATAAAAACAGACCTCACACCAGGTCCCTTGATTATAGATCTCAGACCCCTAAATAAATACTGACACCCAAACCAGATCCTCTGATGTAAAAAAAAGTCTCAGACCAGACCCACTAAAGTATTATGGACCCTAAAACCAAAACCAGAAACCCTAAATAAATACACAACCCAGACACCCTAAATACAGACCCAAGACCTAACCCCCTAATAGACAACAAAAACCCAGAAATGTTCCACACAGACCAAACCCCCTTCATCAATACAGACCTAGAGCACCCAAATACATTCATAACCCAGATCAAACCACCTAACTACAAACCCCAGACCAGACCTCTAAATACAAACCCTAGACCAGAGCTCCTGAATACTGTCCCCAGACCAGACCCCTAAATTAATACAAACCTCCTAAATACTGACCTCAGACCGGAGCCCCCCTGATGAATAAAGACCCCACACCAAATCCTCTAATTATAGACCTCAGACCCTGTCTCCTAGACAACCACGGACCCCCAGACCAGACATACAGATACTCATCTCTCCTCATTCTTCAGTCCTCTTCATTACTGAACACCAGCACAGACAACGCTCTGCCACTGGTCCTGCCGTCAGTGTGATACTTGAGCTGTTGTGACCCTTGAATAGGCATTACATGCACTCTTGGTGCTGGTACACGTGCTGCCCAGGCATCTTGGGAATTGTATTATCGCAACAAGTGGAAGTTGGAGACCATTGGTCGGCAGTCAACAGTCCGCACACTCGGGGGCAAGGGAAATCTTCACCCAGGGGACCTTTTATGTGGGCTAGAAACAATCGACTTCTTATTAATTGGTGCTAATTTGGGGAAGAAAAAGTTACAATTAACGCCACTGTATGTGACAGATAATCATTACTGCGATCTTATGAATATTTTTCTGTTAGGTCAGTTGATATATTTACACACCAGCAGTCAGGAGCGATCACTCGTTGGCCCAATCATCGCCACTTGTAAAAGGACCTTTAAGATGCAAACTCCATTGGTATAATGATGCCCAGGGCAAATGGACGGGTACTCTTCTATCAGTAGCGTAGCTAACAGGGGGCAGCGGGGGCGGTTGCCTCGGGCCCCGCGCTCTGAGGGACACACCCAGAGCTATGATATCCTTAACTGTCAATACAGCTACTGTAAGCTCTGTGGTAGAGCAGGGAGATATGATTTCCGTACACTACCGCTTTCCTTTCTGTAGACTGTGGGTTGCTTTAAGCCTGCGATCTATAGAACGACCGAGGCGCTGATGCATGTACAGTACGTCAGTCGAGACTCTAACGTCCTGTGGATTCGCCAGTGCAATTCCAGCTCGTTGTTCTGCCCGGGCCTTGCCGGTGAACTCCTCAGGATCCTGGATTAGGTGAGTGTATGATGTTTTTATTTTCATTAAACATAAACAATTGGAGACCTTCATACGGTGTGGGGGTTACTGTGTGGGACCCTGAAACAGTGTGTGGGGCCCTCATACATTATAGAGATTACTGTAGGAGCCCTTAAAAAATGTGGAGGGGCATTATATAGTGTGGAAGCTAATGTGGGAGCCATTATACAGTTTGGGGGCTAATACGGTGGCCGTTTTATAGCTTAAGGGCTAATATGGAGGCCATTATACAGTTTGGGGCTAATGCAGAGGTCATTATACAGTTCGGGGATAATGCGGTGCCCATTATACAGTTTGGGGGATAATGTGCACGCCATTATACAATTTGGGGGCTAATATTGGGGGCCATTATACAGTTTGGGGGATAATACGGTGGCCATTATACAGTTTGGTGGATAATTTGTGGGTCATTATACAGTTTGGGGCTAATTCAGGGGCTATTATATAGTTTTGGGCCTACTAAGGAGGCAATCATACAGTGTGGGGACTTCTATGGGGGGCCCTCATGCAGTGTGGGGGGCTCTCATAAATTGTAGGGACATCTGGGGAGGTCCTCATAAACTGTGGGGGCCATTATGCCGTGAGGGCTACTGTGAGGGTTATTATACTGTGTTTTCGTTGAGCACTGGGGACATCATACTATTTATAGATGAGCTGTGAGCCCATCAAACTGTGTATAGGGGAGCTGTAGGGCCCATCATACTGTATATAGGGGAGCTGTGGCGACATCATACCAGGTATAGGGGATCTGTGGGGACATCATTGTCACGGGTGTCAGACAGTCATTCTGGATCCAGCTGTAAACGGTCATTGAGCTTGGCTCTGCAGGCACCTTCTTGATTTTTCTGTCTCTGCAGTGCAGTGATGTCCTGCTCTCTCTAGGACCGGTGACAGCTCTATTTTCCTCTGTCCAGGCTTGAAGTACTAGTAGTCGACTAGTGTCTTCTTGGAGGATAGTTGGCGTGTTCTCTCTGGTGTCTTCTCAATCTTTTATCATAGAAGTTAATGTGTCAGAGGTGGGGTTGGGGCTGTGTTGTCTCAGGATCCATCCCCTGGGATATGACATTCATGCGCTTTCTTTTCCAAAAAATTATCTTCGGCTGAGAGAAATTATGACGTGGGTAATAGGGAGCTTTTGGCGATTAAATTGGTGTTCGAAAAATGGCAACATTGGTTGAAAGGGGCAGTCCATCCTATTACTGTTATCATGGACCATAAGAACCTGTCATTTCTTCAGTCTGCTAAATGTCTCAACCCTAGGCAAGCTAGATGGTCCCTGTTTTTTACTAGATTCAATTTTGTTGTCACTTTTTGTCCAGGGGTTAAAAACATCAAGGTTGATGCTTTGTCCCGGAGCTTCCCTGGTGGTGGTGACCATGAAAACCCTGCCCCAATTTTGCAGAAGGGGTTAGTCATTTCGGCGTTGTACCTTGACCTGTAGGGTGAGGTGTTGGATGCACAGGTGGACGCCCTTGCCTCCTGCCCTTCCAGGAGGTTATTTGTTCCATCTAATTTGCGCCGCAAAGTAATTAAGGAACATCATAACTTGGTGCTTGCTGGTCATCAAGGTGGTAAGGCAACTGCGGACCTCCTCTCTCGTCATTTTTGGTGGCCGGGGTTGCATAAGGATGTGGGTGAGCAGGTGTCTGCTTGCTACTTGTTACCGAGTACTCTAGGCCCTTACGGCCACTGCAACCACACTTGTCCATGGATTATATTACTGAACTACCGGAATCTGCAGGCAGGACTGTGGTTCTGGTGGTTCCCTCCTAATGCCACTTCTGAATGCCAAGACTCTTGCTCAGGTATTTATTAATGAGATCGTGAAGCTTCACGGGGTTCCCTCCGATGTGGTGTCAGGTCAGGGGACCTAGTTTGTTTCTGGAAAGCTTTCTGTTCTCGACTGAGGGTGCATCTGTCCTCTTATTCGGCCTTCCATCCTCAGTCGAATGGACAGACCAAGCGCATTAATCAGAATTTAGAGACTTACCTCAGGTGTTTTGTCTCTGAAAACCAGGAGAATTGGGCATCCTACTTACCGTTGGCCGAGTTTGCTATTAATAATCATCGTCAAAAATCTACCGGCAGGTCACCGTTCTTTGGTGCATACAGTTTCCATCAACAGTTTGGTACTGTTAGTGGGGGGGGGGGGCGTTTTGTTTCGTCGCTCTCTTCTGTGTGGCGGGGTCCAGACCTCAGTGTGAATGACTTTGTGTGGTTGTCTAACAGGAATATCAAGTTGAAGATTCCTTACTGGAAGCTGGGACCTAGATTTATTGGTCCCTATAAAATAATGGCCATCATTAACCCTGCAGTGTTTCGTCTTGAGCTACCTCTCCCCTGCCGCCACCGCCAATCATAGTTGATGGCAATTTGGAGTTTCAAATTTCGAGGATTGTTGATTCCCATCTCCTGCTTCGTTCCCTACTTGGTGCACTGGAAGGGTTATGGTCCAGAGGAAAGGATGTGGTTTTCTGCATCAGGAGGTGAATGCCCCTAGGCTGGTTCGTTCGTTTCATGCCTCTCATCCTGAGAAACCTGGTCCTGAGTGTCCAGAGGCTACTCGTAGAAGGGGGGGTACTGTCATGGGTGTCAGATAGAAGTGAAGTATGCCGGCACCAGTTCCCAAATCTTGCATGTTTAGTCAAAAAAACCTCTATGACTGTTTTCCTAGCTCTAGCTCTCGGCTATCCACATCAGGAGGTGCCATGTCTAAATAAGCAGTGCTAATCAAATGTCCACGGAAGTATGAAAAAGACAGCACTCACCAATGGATGCCAATAAAAGATCCTTTTATTTCAGATTCCAGGTTCAGGAGAAAGTGACATTTACACCATTTAAAGAAATTACATATTTATGCAATTGTCAGGTCGTCTTTAAAGACCAATTCCTGTCATTGGTCGACCACTAATCAAGCAATAAAGACTAATTAAAACACTTCCTCCTATGGATAAAAATATAGGTAATATAATACGTTCCCCCATGACTAGAATGGCTCTTTGATAGATACAGCGGGTGAAATAAGTATTGAACACGTCACCAATTTTCTAAGTAAATATATTTCTAAAGGTGCTATTGACATGAAATTCACCAGATGTCGGTAACAACTCATCCAATCCACACAAGCAAAGAAATCACCATGGATGTTCATAAATTATGTGTAATAACGAGAAATGACACAGAGAAAAAATATTGAACATGCTTACTGAAATTGAATTAATACTTTATGAAAAAACCTTTGTTGGTGATGACAGCTTCAAGACACCTCCTGTATGGAGAAACCAGTCACCGGCATTGCTCAGTTGTGATTTTGTCTCATTCCTTCACACAAGCACTCTTCACATCCTGAAGGTCTCAAGGGCTCCTTCTATGAATTCTGAGCTTTAGTTCCTTCCATAAATTTTCTGTTGGATTCAGGTCAGAGGATTGGCTGAGCCATTCTAGCAGCTTTATTTTCTTTTTCTAAAACCAATTGACAGTTTCCTTGGCTGTGTGTTTGGGATCATTGTCTTGCTCAACTGTGCACCCTTGTTTCACCCTTATCATCCTGGTAGATGGCAGCAGTTTTTATGCAGAATGTTTCAGTACATTTGTCCATTCATCCTTCCTTCAATCATATGAAGTTTGCAAGTTCTGTATGCTGAAAAACAGCCCCACACCATGATGTTCCCACCTCAAAACTTCACTGTTAGTATGGTGTTTGGGGTGATATGCAGTGCAATTTGGCCTCCAACATGGTGTGTATTATGGCATCCTAACAGTTCAACTTTGGTCTCATCTAACCAGAACATTCTCCCAGTATTTCACAAGTTTGTCTAAATGTTTAAATGTTGTTGAGCAAACTTTAAAACGTGCTTTTACATGCTTTTGGAGTCTTGCATGGTTAGTGTGCATTGTGCTGTGGAGTTTGAGTGCATTACTTATTGTTTTCTTTGAAACCATTGTATCTGCTGATTCCAGGTCTTTCTGTAGCTCTCCACAGGTGGTCCTTGGCTCCTGGACAACTCTTTGGATAATTCTTTTCACTCCTCTGTCTGAAATCTTGTGAGGAGCACCTGGTCGTGACCAGTTTATGGTGAAATTATGTTCTTTCCACTTCCAGATTATGTCCCCAACAGTTCTCACTGGAGCGTTCAGTAGTTTAAATATTGTTCTGTAACCAATGCCATCAGTATGTTTTCCAACAATAAGGTTGCGAAGATCTTGAGACAGCTCACTGGTTTTACCCATCATGAGATGTTTCTTGTGTGCCACCTTGGTAATGAGACACCTTTTTATAGGGCATCAGTTGAACCAGCTGATATTATTTGTCACTAAGTAGCAGGATTGCTTTCTAATTACTGATAGATCTCAGCTGGTGTCATGACTTTCCATGGCTTTTTGCTCCTCTCTTTCTTCATGTGTTCAATAGTTTTTTCTCTGTGTCATTTCTCATTATTACTCATAACTTAATTTATGGACATCTATGGTTTGATTTCTTTGCCTGTGTGGATTGGATGGGTTGTTACCGACATTTTGTGAGAATTTCATGTCAATAGCACCTTTAGAAATATATTTACTTAGAAAATTGGTGACGTGTTCAATACTTATTTCACCCGCTGTATAATATCAGTGGTCTTACTCATCATCTTCTTCAAATTTCCATCAATAGGTGCTTCTCCTTTGGATGTAATGCCAGATGTTTCTAAAAAGAAAGGCATTCAACATTCTTATACTGTATCTCAAGATAAGAATGTTTGTTTCATTTTGTCTGTTTTAATAGAATTTCAGAATTTTGACTCACTGTGTGTTATTTTTAGTGTTGCGCGAGCATGCTCGACACTGCTCGGTACTCACCCGAGCATCACGCTACTCGGGATGTGCGGCGAGCACCGAGCATTTCCGGGTTACTCGGGCGGGAGCTCGGGTCTCCGCCCTGCATGTTTGGTGCTCTTCACAGAGCCAATGAACATGCAGGGATTGCCAGCCAGTCACTGTAATGCCGCAGCCATGTTGTTTGTGGGCATTACAGTGATTGACTGGCCGCACAGCGTCACCTCGAGTATTTAAAACTGGGCGCCGCCATCTTGGACACAGTCGCTCCGGATTAGACAGTGTAGGGACAGCGCTGCTGAGCTAGGGAGACATTTATCCTGCGAAATAGTTAGTGTAGGGTCTGTAAAGCCTGCCAGATCAAACAAACAGTCCTTCTCAGGACTAATACCCATCCCAGATATCAGGAAGACAGTCAGGCTGTATAGGAGACGCAGTGGGGTTATACCAGCAAAGGCTGCATTACAGTCCTGTGTGCTCCTGTTTCTGAAATTGCTGGACTTAGCTCCAGGTCTCGGGGGCCAAGAACAATCCTTTTTTTTCATCTAAATCCTCTTTTTTTTTTCCTCCTTCACACTGTACAAATACCCGTCTTATTAACCTATTGGTGTCCCCCCCCCCAAAAAAAAAAGTGTGTCTCTGATTTTTCAGACACAAATATATCTGTTTAAAAGAGTCTGGTATAGGCCACAGAAACAGAAGTGTGGTTTTGCAGTTCCACGGGTGAAATCTCTGTATTATCCAGTTTTGTGCCTTTTGTATCTAAAAAAAAACAGTTTGAGTGTGTCGCTCACTGTTCAGCCGCAAACATATATATATTTTAAAAAGTCTGGTATACACCAGTAAATTATAACTGTGGTTTTGCTGTTCCACGGTAAAAAATCTCTATTATCCTGCTTTCGGCATTTTTTGCCGTAAAAAATAAATAATAGTGTCTCCTGATTGTTCAGACACAAATATATCTGTTGAAAATAGTCTGGTATACACCAGTAAATTATAACTGTGGTTTTGCTGTTCCGCGGTAAAAAATCTCTATTATCCTGCTTTTGCCATTTTTTGCCGTAAAAAATAAATAATTGTGTCTCCTGATTTTTCAGACACAAATATATCTGTTGAAAATAGTCTGGTATACACCAGTAAATTATAACTGTGGTTTTGCTGTTCCACGGTAAAAAATCTCTATTATCCTGCTTTTGGCATTTTTTGCTGTAAAAATTAATAATAGTGTCTCCTGATTGTTCAGACACAAATATATCTGTTGAAAATAGTCTGGTATACACCAGTAAATTTTAACTGTGGTTTTACTGTTCCACGGTAAAAAATCTCTATTATCCTGCATTTGACATTTTTTGCCGTAAAAAATAAATAATAGTATCTCCTGATTGTTCAGACACAAATATATCTGTTGAAAATAGTCTGGAGTAGGCTCGAGAAATACAAGTGTGGTTTTGCAGTTCCACGGGTCAAATCTCTGTATTATCCTGCTTTTCGCAATTTTTGGCCGTAAAAAATAAATAATACTGTCTCCTGATTGTTCAGACACAAATATATCTGTTGAAAATAGTCTGGTGTAGGCCCGAGAAATACAAGTGTGGTTTTGCAGTTCCACGGTTCAAACCTCTGTATTATCCACTTTTGGGCCATTTGTATCTAAAAAAAACAGTTTGAGTGTGTCGCTCACTGTTCAGCCGCAAATATATATGTTTAAAAAAGTCTCGTCTACATACACCAGTAAATTATAACTGTGGTTTTGCTGTTCCACGGTAAGAAATCTCTATTATTCAGCTTTTGGTATTTTTTCCGTAAAGAAAAACAGTAATATTTTCTCCCTGATTGTTTAGATTGTTTAAAAGAGTCGGGTGTAGGCCAGAGAAATATATCTGTGGTTTTCCTCTTCCATGGTTCTAATCTACTTTTTATTACCCTTTTTCCATTGATAGTGTGAGTGTAAGCTATTTCACTTACTTTACAATGGGCAAGGCGCGTGGCAAGGGACGTGGAAGTGGACGTTCTGGTGATGGTGCGTGCAGAGGACGGGGCCGTGGCCAAGGTGAAAATGTGCCACAACCAACAGCCACATCTTCTCGCTCCCACTTCTTGACTGAATTACTAGGGAAGCACAGAACAACACCAGTATTGAGAACTGATCAGTGTGAACAGGTTATTAATTGGATAGCAGATAATACTTCCAGTTACCTGGGCACCACCACCTCCGGCCTGTCTTCCACACGGTCGACTCTTAGTAGCCGTGAGTCTCGACCGCATACTCCTCCTCACCCTAATGCTCCTTCCTCCCACCATACCGAGTGTCGTCAGACAGCAACTGATCCCACACTTGGACACTCTGAAGAGCTGTTCACTGGTCCATTTCCAGATTTGTGCCCCTCGCCTGCTCCGCTTGAAGTGGTGGAAGAGGAGATCCCATGTAGCGATGCACAAATATTTGAACAGCCACGGCCACAGGAAGTCGACGCTGGCAATTTGTCACAAGAGGTGGACGATGACGAGACACAATTGCCAGGAAGTGAGGAGGAGGATCGTGGTGCGCAAGTGGAAGAGGAGAAGGTGGTGGATGATCTAGTAACTGACCCAACGTGGCAGGAGGACATGCAGAGTGAGGCCAGCAGCACACAGGGGGAGGGAGGCAGAGTACCCCAACAGGCAGGAAGAAGCAGTGTGGTGGCCGCAGACAGAAGGCGGGCAACCGTTCCCCGTAACACCAACACGAGGGACGTTGCCAGTACAAGCGGTAGGTCTTCCAGAGTCTGGAATTTTTTTAAAGACTCTGCTGATAACCCCAAAAAGGCCATTTGTACCACCTGCCATGCCAGCATCAGCAGGGGTGACAAAACTACCAGCCTGACCACCACCAGCATGATCAGGCACATGGCAGCAAAGCACCCGACTTTGTGGGGCGAACCCCAGGGTCCACGACCAGTGTCAGCGGGTGTCACCACTGCTTCTTCCGCTGTTGTGCGTGCAATAGAACCCCCTGTTGTGTGTGCAAGGCAATCCCCTGTCCATACTGCATGCAAAGATGCCCCCTCCTCTCAGTCTTCACTTGTTATGGCAGTTTCTCAAGAAACAGCATCAACGTCCACGTCCACGTCCCACCGCAGCGTTCAATTTTCCATATCCCAGATCTTTGAACGAAAGCGGAAATTCTCAGCTAACACCCCACCGGCCACAATCCTAAATTTGCATATTTCATGACTGCTTGCATTGGAAATGCTGCCTTTTAGGCTGGTGGAGACGAAATCCTTCCGCAAGCTTATGGCGGTGGTCGGTACTTGGTCCCCAGCCGACACTATTTTGCCCGGTGTGCCATCCCCGCACTACACAAGCACGTGTCCTTGGTAAACATAGTGGAAGCCGGGACCCAGTCGGACCTTGGGACGGAACACATCCTCCCCACACCGAGGATTGCGGGTCCTATGTCAGTCAGAGTTGCCCCCACAGTGTACAGATCCTGCGCATCATCCTCCTCCTCCTCTTCATGTTCAGCCTCCATCTCAGATATCAACACATCAGTTACAAGCTGGAAGCACTGCAGTACTGCCTCTGCTAAGCGGCAACAGGCTGTGCTGAAACTCATAATCTTAGGTGAGACACCTCACACTGCTAGTGAGTTGTGGACAACTGTGAAAGAGCAGGCAGATCTGTGGCTGAGACCGCTGAACCTACATCCAGGCATGGTCGTGTGTGACAATGGCCGTAACCTGGTGGCGGCTCTGAGGCGAGGCGAGATCACACACGTACCATGCCTGGCTCATGTGCTTAACCTCGTGGTTCAGCGGTTTCTTAAATCGTACCCCGAGTTGCCAGATCTGCTCGTCAAAGTACGCCGCCTGTCAGCTCATTTTCGCAAGTCGGCTACAGCTTCCGCCGCCCTTGCTGTGTTGCAGCAGCGTTTGCAGCTTCCGTCACACCGACTGGTGTGTGATGTCCCCACACGTTGGAACTCTACCCTCCACATGTTGCAAAGGATTTGTGAGCAGAAGAGAGCAGTTGTGGAGTACCAGCTGCAACAAGGCCGTCGATATTCAAGTCAGACTCCACACATAAGACCTCAGGAGTGGACCTGGATGTCTGACATCTGTACCATCTTGACAAACTTTGAGGAGTCCACCCAGATGGTGAGTGGCGATGATGCCATCATTAGCGTCAGCATTCCACTTGTCTGTCTTTTAGAAGAAGGATTAGAACCGAATATTAGGTTACCATACACATATCTAATGAAGATAACAAGTATCTCCATATTAGAACCAATTCAGAAGACTATGTAACTAGGGCCATTCGTATAAGTAACATATATCCCGAAGTGCCTAAGCAAGAAAAAATACGAATTTACGGCCAAAAATATAAAGAAAATAGAAAAAATATCTTTATTGAGAAATATATATATAAATAATCGCAAAATCATTTCAGGCTATGGTGGCACGACATATGTCAGAAGACATTACACAAAGACAAATAAAACATACTTAAAAACAACCACCAGGTGTCACCACAGAGTACAGATATCGCATGCCTCACATATCGTTTTAAACTATAGACATATCACTTAGGGTAATCATATCTGTAGACAAATAAATGGCTACCACTAGCACACCCACATAGAGACATAAACCTTCATAGTACATGTTAATTATTAGAAAATAACAAAAGGAGGAAATGTCACATCAGAGATATGATTCACCTTGTAATGGGATCGAGACTGCACGCTGTGTGGCTCCCCGACGCGCGTGTCGGCGCTCCCACCTTTGTCAAGGGGATGACTGTAACTGGAGACGTATCCCTCTTAAATACACCCACAGTGGGGTGGGACCTGCCGCTAATGCCGGAACTAAATGATCATGTGACCGTTACCATAGTAGCGCGTAGCGCTACCCACTATGCACTGCAACCCGGAAACTAAATGATCATGTGACCGTTACCATAGTAGCGCATAGCGCTACCCACTATGCACTACAACCCGGAAATAACCAGGACACTACCATAGGACTATAGGGCCACGTGTTTGTTACTATAGCAGCACAAGACGCAGCCCACCCTGCACCATGACCGGAAGGTGACGCAGAGTGCTTCACTGCATGCCAGGCGACGGACTACATCAGCGTCGCAGCAGCAAGCTGCCTAGGACACGGAGGGAGTCAGACGCCATGGACAGAGAGGCACCTGCGTGCAGAGTCATCACAGAAAGTCTAAAATGTGACGCAGGAACTAAGAGGTGACACTATAGGGATTACAACATATGTCACGATGTAAAGGGAGGGAAGGAGGGGGGGAGAGAAAAAAGAAACCATCACAAACAGCGATGCCAATAGCAAAAGGTCCCAATATGCCCCATTTATAGCACAATCATAGTAGCATAAAGAAGGATATTATTAACACCTAACTTAATGGTCGCTGTATATATAAATTGCAACTCGTGCTACCAACATGTTTATATGTATATCGTGCATATACAACCCGTCCTGTCACAATATGTAGATAATTATACATATACTCACAGAGATATAACTCATGTGATAATAAATCTATCGTGACTATGACATATGGCATATACACAAAATATAAAGACCAATACAGAAAAAATTATTATATACTGCATAGTAAAGGATCATACAAAAGATGACAACTAACAAATAGGTATCAACAATAGGGGGATATAGGGCATTATTGCATAAATAGATTGTACAGATAGATCTCCATATGACATAGCTTCCCAGCAACGATGGCATAGTATATAATTCTCAGGTGTCACATCCAAACAGGAGGTTGTCCGGTATATAGAAAAATAAGTGCAAATAATCCAATATGGAAGGAGGATAGGGCAACAGGTCACGTAAGATGGTCCAATATGGAAGGAGGATAGAGGAACAGGTCACGTATCCAGTCAAAGCCCGCAGATTCATAGCACCTGATAAAAAATAATAATAATATTGTGCACAATTAAAAAACGAAAGAACACGTAAAATTCTATGCAAAATGACTAACGCATATGTTAGATGGAATAGCAGAACCGGATTCACAAATATGGGGCGAAACTGTTATATTCGTTTAGACCTCTCGGATTTATTGTATTAAGGGTCCAGATCCACCTTGTTTCCATACGGGCCAGTCTCTGCGAAACAGGACCTCCACGTATACCTACCTCCACCGAATCAATCCCTTTGACCTCTAAGAGCTTTGGATTACAATTATGGTATCTTTTGAAATGCTTTGGTAGTGTTTTTAACGTAGATATTTCATTCTGCTCTGATGCCGCTGATATCCCTAGGACATGTTCCCTTATACGTGTTTTAAGACACCGCGTGGTCATCCCCACGTAGATGAGACCACAGGGACATGTAGCACAGTATATAACATTCCGAGAGCTACATGTTATACGTTTCTTGATCTCATATGAATGTCTCCCTGTAGAATCTTCAAATGTGGTGCTTCTCACCACGTTAGGGCAGGCCACGCATCGACCACATGGGGTACATCCCGGGCGGCTCCTGAAATTATCTAGAAAGGTACCAACCCTTCCCCCCTCATAGTGGCTTCGAACTAGGTGATCGCGGAGGTTTTTACTACGACGAAATACAAGAGTGGGTTTAGTTGTGATGTATTTAGCTAGCACCGGATCCGCTCTAAGTACCGGCCAGGCCTTTTTTAAGGCATTCCTTACAGCCGGTATTTGAGAATGAAAAGTTGTAATGAACCTGACAACATCACTTTCCTTCCTAGTATTAGATTTATAGAGTAAGTCATGGCGGGAGGAATGTCTAGCTCGATTGTATGCTTTCTTCACACACCTGCGACTGTACCCACGTGTATAGAAACGCTCACTCAATTCCTGGGATTGTAATTCAAAATCCCGGTCATTGGAGCAGATCCTGCGGAGGCACAAGAACTGCCCCACCGGGACGGATTGGATGATGTGTGGTGGGTGAGAGGAGGAAGCATGCAACAAAGTATTTGATGCAGTAGGCTTTCTAAAAATGTTTGTTTGGATGGCATTATCAGGACCACGAGTTAGACACACATCTAAAAATTCGACTTTATCTGAATTACAGCAAAAAGTAAGCCGTATATTCAGGGAATTAATATTTAGGTCATGAATAAATAATTCAAGGTGTTCACGTGACCCCTGCCAGATCAGGAAAATGTCATCGATGTACTGCGTCCAAGAAAGGACGCGGCCAATCGAGGACTCCTGATCCGGCAGGGAGAGGTCCATCTCCCACAACCCCAGGAAGAGATTAGCATATGAGGGGGCAAAAGCCGCCCCCATCGCGGTCCCCTGGAGCTGTAGGTAGAAGGACCCCTTAAACACAAAAAAACTATGCTTAAGTGTAAACTCTAACAGCTCCATCAGTAATGCTTGTATCTCAATTGATAAAGATGACCCTCTCAAAAAGTATTGAGTGGCGCGTAGACCATCATTATGTTTGATACTCGTATAGAGTGACTCAATATCAGCAGTCACCATTAGGGAATCACTCTCAAGATATAACCCATCCACCCTTCTCAGCAGGTCACCTGTATCTCTCAAAAAAGAGGGGAGAGTTTCGACCAATGGATTGATTTTGGAATCGATCCATCTATTGACTGGCTCCAAGTAGCTCCCTTTACCGGATATAATAGGACGTCCAGGAGGTTTCTGTAAATTCTTATGGAGTTTAGGGAGGAGATAAAGGCTAGGGACTGTCGGTTCAAGCACACACAAAGCTGAGGACAGTTCGCCAGTAATAATCCCTCTACTAACCGCCTTACCAACGATATTCTTAACACTACCAAAGCATTTCAAAAGATACCATAATTGTAATCCAAAGCTCTTAGAGGTCAAAGGGATTGATTCGGTGGAGGTAGGTATACGTGGAGGTCCTGTTTCGCAGAGACTGGCCCGTATGGAAACAAGGTGGATCTGGACCCTTAATACAATAAATCCGAGAGGTCTAAACGAATATAACAGTTTCGCCCCATATTTGTGAATCCGGTTCTGCTATTCCATCTAACATATGCGTTAGTCATTTTGCATAGAATTTTACGTGTTCTTTCGTTTTTTAATTGTGCACAATATTATTATTATTTTTTATCAGGTGCTATGAATCTGGGGGCTTTGACTGGATACGTGACCTGTTCCTCTATCCTCCTTCCATATTGGACCATCTTACGTGACCTGTTGCCCTATCCTCCTTCCATATTGGATTATTTGCACTTATTTTTCTATATACCGGACAACCTCCTGTTTGGATGTGACACCTGAGAATTATATACTATGCCATCGTTGCTGGGAAGCTATGTCATATGGAGATCTATCTGTACAATCTATTTATGCAATAATGCCCTATATCCCCCTATTGTTGATACCTATTTGTTAGTTGTCATCTTTTGTATGATCCTTTGCTATGCAGTATATAATAATTTTTTCTGTATTGGTCTTTATATTTTGTGTATATGCCATATGTCATAGTCACGATAGATTTATTATCACATGAGTTATATCTCTGTGAGTATATGTATAATTATCTACATATTGTGACAGGACGGGTTGTATATGCATGATATACATATAAACATGTTGGTAGCACGAGTTGCAATTTATATATACAGCGACCATTAAGTTAGGTGTTAATAATATCCTTCTTTATGCTACTATGATTGTGCTATAAATGGGGCATATTGGGACCTTTTGCTATTGGCATCGCTGTTTGTGATGGTTTCTTTTTTCTCTCCCCCCCCTCCTTCCCTCCCTTTACATCGTGACATATGTTGTAATCCCTATAGTGTCACCTCTTAGTTCCTGCGTCACATTTTAGACTTTCTGTGATGACTCTGCACGCAGGTGCCTCTCTGTCCATGGCGTCTGACTCCCTCCGTGTCCTGGGCAGCTTGCTGCTGCGACGCTGATGTAGTCCGTCGCCTGGCATGCAGTGAAGCACTCTGCCTCACCTTCGGGTCATGGTGCAGGGTGGGCAGCGTCTTGTGCTGCTATAGTAACAAACACGTGGCCCTATAGTCCTATGGTAGTGTCCTGGTTATTTCCGGGTTGTAGTGCATAGTGGGTAGCGCTATGCGCTACTATGGTAACGGTCACATGATCATTTAGTTTCCGGGTTGCAGTGCATAGTGGGTAGCGCTACTATGGTAATGGTCACATGATCATTTAGTTCCGGCATTAGCGGCAGGTCCCACCCCACTGTGGGTGTATTTAAGAGGGATACGTCTCCAGTTACAGTCATCCCCTTGACAAAGGCGGGAGCGCCGAAACACGCGTCGGGGAGCCACACAGCGTGCAGTCTTGATCCCATTACAAGGTGAATCATATCTCTGATGTGACATTTCCTCCTTTTGTTATTTTCTTATAATTGACATGTACTATGAAGGTTTATGTCTCTATGTGGGTGTGCTAGTTGTAGCCATTTATTTGTCTACAGATATGATTACCCTAAGTGATATGTCTATAGTTTAAAACGATATGTGAGGCATGCGATATCTGTACTCTGTGGTGACACCTGGTGGTTGTTTTTAAGTATGTTTTATTTGTCTTTGTGTAATGTCTTCTGACATATGTCGTGCCACCATAGCCTGAAATGATTTTGTGATTATTTATATATATATTTCTCAATAAAGATATTTTTTCTATTTTCTTTATATTTTTGTCTGTCTCTTGCAACGCTCTCTGCAGAGAATTAAAGAGGAGGCATTGCAACCAGAGTATGATGAGATGGATCAAGAAGCCGTAGCGGTCGATTACACACAGCCCAGCCTCATCTCATCCCAACGTACATTGGGGGACAATGAGGAAGAGGAGGAAGAAGAACAGGAGCTTGTGTCATGCGCTGTAGACGGTGGTACCTGTACAACTGTCATACCGTCGGTTCAGCGTGGGTGGCCTGAGGACAGAGGAGGAGGAGGATGTGGAGGAGAGCATGGTCAGTCGTCATCTTGGTGAGGACACGGAAGTCTTGCCCGTTACCAGTCTGGCGCGCATGGCTGACTTTATGTTACACTGCCTTAACCGTGACCATCGCGTTGTCAAAATGTTGGGTGACAGTCATTACTGGTTGGTGACACTTTTAGACCCCCGCTACAAGGAGAACTTTCACTCTCTTATTCCTGAGGTGGAGAGGTCTACAAAAATGGGGCAGTACCAGAAGGCTCTTGCTGCAGAACTGTTAAAAAAGTTCCCATCTGAACACGCTAGCGGCAGAGGTCACAGTTCGTTGACCAACCAAGGCATACAAGCGATAGAGAGGCAACTCCAATCCAGCAGAGGCAGGGGAACACTGTCAACGTTCTGGGACAGTTTTATGAGACCCGCCCAGCTTACAGGCCCTGAGGCACGGGGTACTCTCAAAAGGAGTGGAAAGTTTCAAAAGATGGTGAGGGAGTACCTTGCCGACCGTACCAGCGTCCTCTGTGATTCCTCTGTGCCTTTTAATTATTGGGTATCCAAGCTAGACACTTGGAATGAACTCACTCCGTACGCCTTGGAGGTCCTGGCCTGCCCTGCTGCTAGCGTGTTATTGGAGCGTGTTTTTAGTGCCACTGGGGGAATTATAACTGATAAGCGCACTCGTCTGTCAACTGACAATGCTGACAAGCTGACCCTTATCAAAATCAAGGGCTGGATTGGGCCAGACTTCTCATCACCACCAAATTACAGCAGAGTAACATAAAGTGAAATCCACTGTGTTTTTTCGGGAGGTGTATTCACATGCACCGCTTCACACCCACACATGGGTATATGCTTCCTCATTTCGGCTGCTTTATGTTCTTCTCCTTATCCTCAGCCTCCACCACCACTATACCACCAGGGTGACCGTGGTCCGTGTTGCCATTATTGAAAGTTCCTCCGTCCTTATTTTTGTCAGCTTTTGTTTGGAAGGCATAAGCAAAGACTGTGGGAGACCCACTCCCCAATAATGGGAATAATATTTTTAAGATGCTGTACTGTATGGCTCTTGTAAGGGGCATTGCAAGTTCCTCCATCCTAATTTTTGGTTGCTTTTGCTTGGAACGTATAAGCAAATACTATGGGAGACCCACTCCCCAATAATGGGAATAATGTTTTTAAGATGCTGTACTGTATGGCTCTTGTAAGGGGCATTAAAAGCGTCTTGTTAAGCTACTGCGATAGCCTCCACTATTCCGAAGGGCATTAAAAGTGTCTTGTTAAGCTACTGGGACCTCCACGTCTCTTCTGAGGGGCATTAAAAGCGTCTTGTTAAGCTACTGGGACCTCCACCACTTTTCCGAGGGGCATTAAAAGCGTCTCATTAAGCTACTGTGATGTCCACGTCTCTTCTGAGGGGCATTAAAAGCGTGTTGTTATACCACTCTGACCTCCACGTCTCTTCCAAGGGGCATTAAAAGCGTGTTGTTATACCACTCTGACCCCCACGTCTCTTCTGAGGGGCATTAAAAGCGTGTTGTTATACCACTCTGACCTCCACGTCTCTTCTGAGGGGCATTAAAAGCGTGTTGTTATAGCACTTTGACCTCCACGTCTCTTCTGAGGGGCATTAAAATGGTCTTGTTAAGCTACTGGGACCTCCACGACTCTTCGAACGGGCATTACATTTCCTCGTAATTTTTAGCAGCTTTTCCTCGGAAGGCAAAAGCAAATACTATGGGAGACCCACTCCCCAATAATGGGAATAATGTTTGCAATATGCTGTACTGCATGGCTCTTGTAAGGGGCATTGCAAGTTCTTCCATCCTAATTTTTGGCAGCTTTTGCTTGGAAGGCATAAGCAAATACTATGGGAGACCCACTCCCCAATAATGGAAATAATGTTTGTAATATGCTGTACTGCATGGCTCTTGTAAGTGGCATTGCAAGTTCCTCCGTCCTAATTTTTGGCAGCTTTTGCTTGGAAGGCATAAGCAAATACTATGGGATACCCACTCCCCAATCATGGGAATAATGTTTGTAATATGCTGTATTGCATGGCTCTTGTAAGGGGCATTGCAAGTTCCTCTATCCTAATTTTTGGCAGCTTTTGCTTGGAAGGCAAAAGCAAATGCTATGGGAGACCCACTCCCAAATAATGGGACTTATATTTGTAATATGCTGTACTGCATGGCTCTTGTAAGGGGCATTGCAAGTTCCTCCGTCCTAATTTTTGGCAGCTTTTGCTTGGAAGGCATAAGCAAATACTATGGGAGACCCACTCCCCAATAATGGGAATAATGTTTTTAAGATGCTGTACTGTATGGCTCTTGTAAGGGGCATTAAAAGCGTCTTGTTAAGCTACTGCGACCTCCACCACTTTTCTGGGGGGCATTAAAAGCGTCTTGTTAAGCTACTGGGACCTCCACGTCTCTTCTGAGGGGCATTAAAAGCGTCTTGTTAAGCTACTGGGACCTCCACCACTTTTCCGAGGGGCACTAAAAGCGTCTTGTTAAGCTACTGGGACCTCCACGTCTCTTCTGAGGGGCATGAAATGCGTCTTGTTAAGCTACTGGGACCTCCACCACTTTTCCGAGGGGCATTAAAAACGTCTTGTTAAGGTACTGGGACCTACACGTCTCTTCTGAGGGGCATTAAAAGCGTGTTGTTATACCACTCTGACCTCCATGCCTCTTCCAAGGGGCATTAAAAGCGTGTTGTTTTACCACTCTGACCTCCACGTCTCTTCTGAGGGGCATTAAAAGCGTCTTGTTAATCTACTGCGACCTCCACGTCTCTTCTGAGGGGCATTAAAAGCATGTTGTTATACCACTCTGACCTCCACGTCTCTTCTGAGGGGCATTAAAAGTGTCTTGTTATTCCACTCTGACCCCCATGTCTCTTCTGAGGGGCATTAAAATCATCTTGTTATACCACTCTGACCTCCACGTCTCTTCTGAGGGGCATTAAAAGCGTCTTGTTATACCACTCTGACCTCCACGTCTCTTCTGAGGGGCATTAAAACCATCTTGTTATACCACTCTGACCTCCACGTCTCTTCTGAGGGGCTTTAAAAGCGTGTTGTTATACCCCTCTGACCTCCACGTCTCTTCTGAGGGGTATTAAAACGGTCTTGTTAAGCTACTGGGACCTCCACGACTCTTCGAACGGACCTTGCATTACCTCATAATTTTTTGCAGCTTTTGCTTGGAAGGCATAAGCAAATACTATGGGATACCCACTCCCCAATCATGGGAATAATGTTTGTAATATGCTGTATTGCATGGCTCTTGTAAGGGGCATTGCAAGTTCCTCTATCCTAATTTTTGGCAGCTTTTGCTTGGAAGGCAAAAGCAAATGCTATGGGAGACCCACTCCCAAATAATGGGACTTATATTTGTAATATGCTGTACTGCATGGCTCTTGTAAGGGGCATTGCAACTTCCTCCGTCCTAATTTTTGGCAGCTTTTGCTTGGAAGGCATAAGCAAATACTATGGGAGACCCACTCCCCAATAATGGGAATAATGTTTTTAACATGCTGTACTGTATGGCTCTTGTAAGGGGCATTAAAAGCGTGTTGTTAAGCTACTGTGACCTCCATTTCTCTTCCGAGGGGCATTGAAATGTTGTTTTTAATTACCTCTAACCTCCTCGACTCTTCCAACGGGCATTGCATTTCCTCCTAATTTTAGTCAGCTTTTGCTTTTCAATGCAAAGGCGAAAACTAACAGAGACCCACTCCCCAGTAATGTGTAGAAGGTTTTTAGTACGCTGTAATCCACGAGTGTGTCAAGGGGCATTGCAGTTGCTCATAATTTTTGGAAAGCCTTCCATTCACTGCTTAGGCCAACAGTGTACAGGAGACCCAGTTGCTATAAATGGAAAAAACGGTTTAGTTAAGGCCCTCTGACCTCCATGTTACTTCCAAGGGGCATTGGAGTGCCTCGAAATGTTTGGTAGGCATTGCACTCACTGTATGCCCTATAACTGTGTAGCAGAACCGCTCCTTTTGTTGCAGAAACATATCCTACAAGACATGTGTGGTTGACTGGCCTGATATTGATGTGAATGGTCCCTGTTCCTCCTGCTCTTTCTCCTTTGCCACCACCTCATCCATCATTTATCACCCGAAGCTTTGTTTTAACAGGAGTCATAGATCTGGGATAGTAGTGGCTAGCCCAGAGGGATGGGGACGACTCGGTACCCGGGCCTTTGCCTGGCCTTGGGGATGTAGCGGTGGTCGGCTCCCGGGCCCGTACCCTGGGGTCAGCTTTTAAAAGGGGATTATTTATTAACTCTATGAAAGTTCGTGACGCCACCTGTGGTTTCTGGTGAGAATCACCAGCGCTGCGGCAGTCCACTGAGGCCGGTGATAAGGCAGCTCAATGGTATAGCTCCTCACAGGTGGAGCTAGGCCTCAGGGCAGCGTACGGAGAGAGGGATGCAGGACAGGCAAGACCCAGCCGGGTCAGAGCAAGAACAGGGACAGACACTGATGGAAATTCAGGCACGTCCCGGAGCACTGTAGGGTGAGGGGTGCACGTCCGGATTCTCCCCAGTGAGCGGGTGTAGGGCCTCCTGTCTCTTGCCTCTCTGTAGTAAGTTTCTGGCCTGCCTGGAGCTAGGCCTAACTTGGTTTCTGTTCTGCACCTGCTGACTTGGTGATAGGGCCTTCTGTTGGAGATCACTCTCCCTATTCTTTGGGGTCTCCGTGATTCCTGACCCTGGTATGTATCAGCTTTTGGTGATCCTGGGACATGTAGTTTGCCAGGGGTTCCGGTTGTTTTCTACTGGTCATGAAGATCCACGTAGACTCGGACCCGGTGTCCGGTATAATCTTCGGGGTGAGCTGCTTAAGCTCCTCTGCCCCCTATGTTACTCACTTTCCACTCGCCTTTGGCCCCTTTCGGGCCCTCACTAGTGTTATAGCAGAAGATGGAGTCCCTTAAGTTTAAGGACCCCATCTATGCTATATAAGTCTGACAGTTATTTTAGGTGAAAACAACAGCAAGCTGAAATGTTCCTTCTTGTATCAATAGCGTGTCCTTGCTAAGAAGATAACGTGTCCTCCCTGGCCAGATGTTTCTTCTTGTAGCAATAATGTGTTCTTGCAAGAAGATAATGTGGCCTTCTAGCCAGATACGTCTAATTAAATATTTTAAAGCATACTGAAACTAACTTTTTCGCTTGTTCAGCTAAACTGTATAATCGAACCATATATGGTAAATCCGTTTCCTGCCTTCAGGGTGTATATTAGCCCTGTGTTTTGTAATAAAGTTTAGAGCATGTTTAGACACAAACATCCTTGTCCTGTGTCTCATTCTCTCCGATATCGTAATCCAAAGGATAGAAGACCCAGAATGCAGTGATGACAGCTGGAGCCTCGAACAGGGACCTTAAGTTAATCTACCCAGGGGTGCTCGACCGGTCCGAGACGTGGGACGAGTGAAGCTCTCTGTTGGTGATATATACAGCGCTGAGGTAAGAATAACTGTTATATTCTACTTAATTATATCACTGCATAGAAGAGACTCCCTCACCCCCGAGCGGGCGGCTCCCCAGGTAATTCACAGATTGTTGTCTGGCTCAGGTCCTTTTGAACCAGTAGAATCCCTCAGATAAATTGACAGTCCTGCCTTCTATCCTTTGGAAAACTTAAGAATGAAAGTATGGATCCAATGATTGTGTTGTGGGTGTGTATCGGAATTGGTGTTTTTGGTCTGTTTTTCTGTCTGGCGTATAAGTCCTGGAAGGCTAGTAGTGGAATGGTTCAGAAACCTTTGTGGCCCATTGTCTAAGTGACTGAGGAGTCTCTTCTAGGTGAGGAGAACCGAAAAAATGGGGAACCAAAATGCCAAGGAAGGCATTATAGCCAAAGACTTAGTAGTACGCAGAGAAGGGAAACAGGCACTGATTGGAATTGACAAAATATTGTGTAAAGCGGGAATGAATGAGAATGGAGAGATGAATGGAGAGAAATGGAAATCCTTCTTTAACTCCTATCATGGATGGCTGAAAGATAAGAGTCTGTTAGGGACAGTAGATGTATGGATGAATGCATGCGCTTATTTTGAAGGAAAGATTGAAGAACTAGGAGACGGATGTTACAGACTGACAAAAACCGGAATGACAGATTTTCCTCCCTGTCCACTCCCGACATCACCCCCACCCCAGTACCAGAATTCCCAGGAACCTAAATGTTGGGTTTGCCCCAGATGTGGACAGCAGAATCCCTTGACAGTAGACATCTGTGTGGCATGTGGAGGACTGAGACCCCACCCAGCTTGTCTATTCCCAATGAGGATGGTAGTTTTGCCAGGAGCACCGGGAGCAGCAGCAGCAGTAGTGGGGGGGGGGGGGGGCGCAGTGGTTCCAGGTCAGGAAGCTCGTACAATGTTAATGTATAGACCATGGAGTCCCTCAGAGCAGTTGGCGTTGATCTCCCAGCTGCCAGACCCATCCCAGTTCCCTATGGGTTTTGCCAGAATGATAAGAACCATACAGGATACGTACAATGCAACTAGGTTGGATCTACAGGGGATAATTAAGGGAAAATTGGCAGATGAAGCCCGCTATGATAGGTTGATAGATGAGACAAAAAAACAGTATGCCAATAGGACCGGACCCGTAGATGCAGAATCTAATGATGCAGCAGCTGGAGTCCTATTCGCAGCAGCGTTGGAAAAGGCATGTAAAGAGAGACAGGCAGAGAGGCAGGTTACACTAGAAGACCGGGTTCAAGGTAAGGAAGAAGACCCCAAAGATTACTTTTGGGCACTAAGGAGAACTTGGTCAGAAATGGGATTTATTCCCGAAAATAAGACTAGTGAGAGGGTATTAGCAAGTGCTTTCATGAATGGACTAAAGAAAGAGATTGCAGAGAAGGTAAAAGCAAGTAGACCAGACTGGAGATCAGTGAAGGCAGAATATTTGGCTAGAATAGCCCAGGGGGCACAGCATGACATAGCGCAGGCAAAGAGAGCTGCCAGAGTACACATAGTAGAGACTACCCCTAGAAACAACAGAGACAAAGGACGGACTGCAGGAGGGGGTCAGAAACTGTGTTACGGATGTAAAAAGCCAGGACATTTTAGAAAGGACTGTAGGACCAACCCGTATCCAAATGCTCAGAGTTCGGGTCCTCCAGCTGACCAAGCAACGCCCCCATAGGATGAGGGTAGCTTGCACATGAGCCCCGTCATCTCCTTACCCCCAACTCCCAGTTGTATAGTGCAGGTGAACCTACCAGGGGGACATGAAATCGATTTCCAAGTAGATACGGGGGCCGACAATTCAGTAATTACGCAAGGTGATTGGCCATATACTGACACTGATTTTTCACATCATGTCATTGCCACCCCCTTCAATTCCCCTTCTATCCTGCTCCCTGTCACTAAGAGAATTCCCCTGCAAATTCAAGGAGCTACTGTACATAGCCAGCTCATGGTATCGCCCCGAGGCCAATGTAATCTATTGGGAAATGATGTGTTGTCCCAATTACAAGCACATATTGAATATCATCCCGATGGCACTGTCACCATGACTCCAGGTTTAAAACCAAGTACCCTTTGCAAAATTATGTCACTAGATATTGCCAGCATAGAAGAGTCAAATGAGTTTCCCCCGATATTAGAGCAGGCTGTGCCACATGATTTTTGGGCCTCAGACAAAACAGATGTTGTTAGGTTAAGAGTTCAACCAGTAATGGTAAAATTAAAACCAGGAGCCATCTTGCCTCAACAGAAGCAGTATCCCCTTAGCTCGGCTCAGGAGAATGCCATAGCCCAGCAAGTCCAAAAATTACTACACAGGGGAGTCCTAGTCAAAACCCAGTCCCCAGTAAAGAAAAAGAGCGTGCCAGGACAACCAGCCGCATATAGAATGGTCCATGACCTCCGGTTGGTTAACAAAGCCACAGAACTTCTAACACCGGTTGTGCCCAACCCGCATACTCTCCTGTCACAGATACCTTCTAACTCTCTTTGCTTTTCAGTGGTCGATTTGGCAAATGCATTTTTCAGTGTACCATTACATCCTGACTGCCAGTACCTGTTTGCTTTCACTTTCCAGGGCAGTCAATATACATGGACAGTGATGCCACAGGGTGCCCAGAATTCACCCACAATGTACACTGCAAGTCTGCAGGAAATACTGGAGGGATGGGCTGAACCACATATCGTTGTTTTGCAATATGTCGATGACCTGCTCATTTGTGCCCCCTCCAGGAAACAATGTCATAGTGCAACTATATCGCTTATGTTGTTTCTCTATCACGCTGGCTGCAAGGCATCGAAAGATAAGCTTCAGTTTTGTAAATCTTCAGTCACCTTTTTGGGACATTGCATTACACCAGGAGCCCATCATTTAACAAATGCACACAAACAAGCAGTACAGGCATTCACCGTCCCCATTAATGTTGCAGCCCTCAGAACTTTTCTTGGACTGGTCTCCTATTGCAGACAGTGGATTCATGCCGTCTCTGTTTTGATGCAGCCCCTCTATGACTGTCTTACCCCAACACCTTTTGTACTAACATCAGAGGCAATAGACTGTTTTTATTCTCTCAAGAACCGTATTTTGGCCGCTCCAGCTTTGGGTACCCCTAATTATGAGCTCCCATTTACTCTGTACCTTCATGAACAAGCTGGACATGCAGCAGGAGTTTTAACTCAAACACACGGTGATAATCAGAGACTTGTTGCCTATTTTAGTGGCAGATTAGATGCGGTAGCCAGAGGTGCACCATCCTGCGTACGTGCTCTGCATGCTGTTGGACTATTACTCCATAAATCCGCAGACATTGTTCTTGACCACCCGCTCACCGTTCTAACACCTCATGATGTCTACACTATATTGAATCAAGTGCAACCCGCTCACCTCTCAGCAGCACGTCATCTTAGGTTACAATGTGCACTGTTAATGCCTCCCAATGTTTCTTTACAGAGGTGTACTACCCTGAATCCCGCAACTTTGTTACCTCTCTCTGATCTAAAGGAGGGGTCAGGTACTGTGCTTTATAAGGAAGATCCAAGAGAGGATGTTCCTCATGACTGTGTACAAATGATGGCACAAGAAACGGCAGGTTTACCTGCAGTATTTGAACATGAATTACAAAATGCAGATTTTGAATTTTTTGTAGATGAATCCCGTCATCAGGACGATTCAGGTACTTTCCATACTGGATATGCAGTTGTCTCCCTCAATGCGGTAATCAAGGCAGAACCAATGCTCCCACACCAATCGGCTCAAGAGGCCGAACTTAGGGCCCTAACCGAGGCCTGTAAACTAGCAGAAGGTAGTATTGTTAACATTTACACAGATTCTAGGTACGCATTCGGTATATCGCATGATTTTGGTCCCATATGGAAGTCAAGAGGTTTCCTGACGGCAGCAGGACACCCCATTAAGAATGCTGATGCGGTCCAGCAGTTAATTGATGCACTACAACTACCCAAAAAAGTAGCTGTCATAAAGGTAAGAGCACATACCAGACGCACCGACCAGGTGAGTAGAGGAAACACGATGGCAGATGCAGCGGCAAAAACAGCAGCCTGTAAGCCGCAACAAGGGTCAACAGTACGTCAGCTAAGTGCCCCTAAAAACCCCTTTGTGTCGGAGGACATCTTATCCCAAATGCAAGCTCAGGCTCAAAAGGAGGAGGCTGATAAGTGGTTAAAGGAAGGTGCATGCCTGAATGAAGCAAATGGGGTATTGGGGAAAGGGACACGACGATGCCTTCCAAGGGCACTGTACCCAGCAGCTGCCCAGATGCTACATGGGCCGACATACCAATCTAAAACGACTGTGATGAGTGTGATGCAGAAACATTGGGTGGCACCAGGATTCTCCACCTGTATTGAAAACCTGGTACAAGGGTGCATGATATGTGCTACACATAATCAGGGTAGAGTAGTTAAAACACCACCCAAACACACCCCCCAGCCCCTCTATCCATTCCAGAGACTGCAAATTGATTATATTCAGCTGCCAAAGTTAGGATCATGGGAATATGTGTTGGTCTGTATTGATTTGTTCTCAGGATGGCCAGAGGCTTTCCCGATTGACAAAGCCACGGCTGCGGCAACCGCAAAGAAACTGCTTGCGGAGGTGGTCTGCAGGTATGGGGTACCAGAGGTAATTGAGAGTGACAGAGGTACACACTTCACAGGTGAAATAATGAATGAAGTCATGTCAGCTCTAGGAATTCAACAAGCATTCCATACCCCATATCACCCGCAAATTAGTGGTAAAGTGGAAAGACTGAATGGGATATTGAAATTAAAAATTCAGAAAGCCATGGCTGAGACAGGAAAACCATGGCCGGACTGTTTAGCGCTTGCTCTGTTTTTAGTAAGATATACGCCTAATAAAAAGACTGGACTCTCTCCATATGAGATATTGTTTGGCAACGTACCCAGCCTAGGGTGTTTCTATCCGCAAGCATTAGAAATGAATAACCATGTGCTAAGTTCCTACGTGAGGGCTTTACACAAAAAGATTAAGCAAGTACATGATAATGTCTTCAGTTCTCTTCCAGATCCAGATCAAGACTCTAGCAGCCATACGCTGCAACCTGGAGACTGGGTGGTTATAAAAAGACACGTGAGGAAAAGCTTAGATCCACGGTTTGACGGACCCTTTCAAGTTCTGCTGACCACAAGTACAGCCGTTAAGCTAGGGGGAAAAGAGACCTGGATCCACGCATCCCATTACAAAAAGATACTAGGAGAACCAGCGGACAAAGCATGATGACATTGTTTATACTTACCTGCACCCTTGTGACCACAGGTGCATGGACTACGTTAGGCACCATGGGTGGAGATGACAATAGATTCATTAGACACCATCTTGCTCTAATCGATGGACTAAAGGAGCAAAACCAGACTACTGCTAATTGTTGGATATGTACACATGCCCCTGTGACGTCCACTAGCATACCCTTTCTCGCTGTCCCAGTCTCATGGGAAGAGATAAACTTTTGGGTGAACTGTTCAGGTACTTTGGCCAATAATTCCACACAGAGATTTTCCTTTCTAAATCCCGCAAATTGGTTTAAAGGTATCAGTGGGTAGTTGGCTGGTATAGTACAAGCTATTTTTCAGGTTTTACTAATGTGCCTTGCGGTTTATTTGGTTTTTAAGCTTTTTCTAATGTGTATTCAGAGTTGTACTAAAAGAAAACATAGAGATTTGTATTGATAAATGAAAGAACAAAAGGATGGAATGTTATAGCAGAAGATGGAGTCCCTTAAGTTTAAGGACCCCATCTATGCTATATAAGTCTGACAGTTATTTTAGGTGAAAACAACAGCAAGCTGAAATGTTCCTCCTTGTATCAATAGCGTGTCCTTGCTAAGAAGATAACGTGTCCTCCCTGGCCAGATGTTTCTTCTTGTAGCAATAATGTGTACTTGCAAGAAGATAATGAGGCCTTGCTAGCCAGATACGTCTAATTAAATATTTTAAAGCATACAGAAACTAGCTTTTTCGCTTGTTCAGCTAAACTGTATAATCGAACCATATATGGTAAATCCGTTTCCTGCCTTCAGGGTGTATATTAGCCCTGTGTTTTGTAATAAAGTTTAGAGCATGTTTAGATACAAACATCCTTGTCCTGTGTCTCATTCTCTCCGATATCGTAATCCAAAGGATAGAAGACCCAGAATGCAGTGACGACACTAGGCTACACACACTGCAGCCGGGACGCTGCTCTTCTTCGCCACTCTCAGAGTGTCGGCACACTCCTAGCTCTCTATTATGAGCTCTGTGAGTTCTAGTCTGGACTCACTCTACAGACTATACTGAACTCTTCCTGCAGGAACTGCTAGGCTCTGGATCGACTGCACTGACTCCTTATATGTCTGAGCAGGAACTGCTGAATCACTGAGCTGTCTAGCTCCACCTTCCCTATTTATATCACTATCGGGCTCCCTCTGGTGATCTGAGGTGGAAGGTGGAGGTGTGTGTATGCTGTGGGGGCCTCTTGTGGAGAAATCCGGTAATGCACCCCTCTAGGATCTGTGGTACCAAGCGCAGCTGGGCGCCACAGTAGCAGGAAAATATCCAGCAATCCTCGGAGGAGGTAGGATATGTGCCAAAACGCTGACCACCTAATGCCCAGCCGCTACTACATACATGCGCTTGCATTCCAAGAAAGCAAAGCAGATGCTAACTTCTATCATGATCATGCTCCTCACTTTGGCACTCTCAACTCCCCTGATGGAGAAGCCAGAGCCCACCGGAGGAGTCTGGTTCTCTGGTGGGCTCGTCCAATGCTGCCCTAAAGCAGGCCAGTCTAAGAAAAGTGTGTGGGTCGGTAACAGGAGAAATCGGGGCGGCTAGGGACCGTGCATGGACACCCGGCCACGGGGCGGCTGGGGACCGAGTATGGACACCCGGCCGCCCCCTGGCGGCTGGGGACCGAGCGTGGACACCGGCCGCTGGGCGGCTGGGGACTGTGTATAGATAAAAGGGCCGCCGACGCAGCCATAACATGGTGGCTGGCGTCTGCCTCCACATGCCTAAAAGGCCCAATCTCAAGTGCAAGCAAGCTAGCAGTATAGTATTGCAGCCTGGGGGGTGGGTGGGTGGCAGGTTGCACACTTACGCTTGCATTCCAACAAAACAAAGCAGATGCTAACTTCTGTCATCATCATCATGCTCCTCACCTTGGCACTCTCAACTCCCCTGATGCAGAAGCCAGGGCCCACCGGAGGAGTCTGGTTCTCTGGTGGGCTCTTCCAATGCTGCCCTAAAGTAGGCCGGGCTAAGAAAAGTCTGTGGGGATGTTCCGCGGAGAAATTGGGGCAGCTGGGGACCGTTTATGGACACCCGGCCGCCCCTAGGCGGCTGGGGACCTTGTGTGGACACCCGGCCGCGGGGCGGCTGGGGACCGAGTGTGGACACCCGGCCGCCCCCTGGCAGCTGGGGACCGAGCGTGGACACCCGGCCGCCGGGCGGCTGGGGACTGAGTATGGATACCTCGCTGCCGAAGCAGCCATGAAGTAGTGGCCAGCTTCGGCCTCCTCAAAACTAAAAGGCCCCATTTCAAGTGCAAGCTAGCAGTATGGTATTGCAGCCTGCGGGTGGGTGGGTGGTTAGCTGCATGTTTGCGCTTGCATTGCAAGGAATGGGGGAGGTACAATTGAACACTGCCCTGGGACAAGGACTTGCACGGGGATAGTTGCAAGTCTGCATCTTCTGATGCGGCAAGGATCACTTCTGATGGGCACACTTTTAGGCAGCGACCTGGGAGTCAGAGATGCTTACAGGGGTCTTCCCCATGCTGTCCCCATGTCTTTTCAGCACTGTATGCATGTGTCACACAGCACATGGCCAGATAAGGTTGTAAAATGTTAAAATGACATTTCCCAGTGAATGCATTTGTCACGGTTGAAAGCAATACAAAAGTGCAAAAACACATAAAAAATGCTACTTGTGAACATAGCCCAAGGTGTGGAGGAGTATCTTTGTTTTCAGTTATTTATTTTACCTTATACACAAGTCTTTACCCTGGAAAATAAATTCCTTAACATATTTCACAGGAAAAAAGTTTCACTTTCGTTTTTGAACTTTTTATTATGAGCCTGTAAAAGTGGCTTATTACCTCTGACCACGTTGTTGACAACAGTGGGGGTCAGAAATGCTTCCTGTGGTGATCCCCATGCTGTCCCCATGTCATTTGAGCACTGTCACTATCGTTTTGGGTACTTGTTAGGCTTTTAAAAGACTGCCGGGGGTGCCGCCACAAAAATGCTCAGGTCTCCCATAGACTAACATTGGGCTCGTTGCTCGGGTCGAGCACCCGAGTATCACGGCGAACTCGGCCCGAGCTTCGAGCACCCGAGCATTTTAGTGCTCGCTCAACACTAGTTTTTTTCTGCGCTTGAAGTCTTGCACATGAGTGCAATGTCTTTGTTTCCTAAGCACAGAACAGAAGATGTCAGGATGGTGTGAATTACGTCCAAGGGGCATGATTACAGGGTGTAAAGCCAGACTGCTCTCACTGAAGAAATGCCCCCTCGGGCTATGAAGGTACATTTGCATATACGAGAACGGCTTTAAATGTTTATTTTTCAGATAATAACAGCTATTGTCTCTGGAGGACCTGTCCTGTTCTCTATTACGCAGACAACACTTCAATGTCAATGATAACTGTGTAATGCTTCATTTCCCCTGTGGAGGCACTGCAGAGAACTTGAACACTTACCGACAACCTCCCTAAAGATAACAGGTTATCGCTCGGGGTCCCAGCAGGCAGAGGGGACTTTGTGATCAGGTTTATTGTAAGGGGACCTTTCTAGCAAGTAGAGATTGTCCAAATTGGAGGACCACAAGAATAAAGAAGCAGAAAAGATGTCTAGGTGATAGGATGAGATAACCAATCAAAAATAGGAGTAAGGACCATTTTATAATAAGGAATCAGAATTATTCATCAATTTGCGTTTTTTGGTCACAATTTTATAATCTTAAGGATACGCCAATGTAGCTTACTTGTTTTAATATTTTGTTACCCATGATAAGGCTTTTTGTACAAGGGAGAAGTACCTTCTGACTTGGGACTTTTCCTTTTGTTCAAAAAACTTTTGCATTTCTTTAATCCTACTCTGGGACTTGACCACTTGATTGATCACATCTCTAATAATATTTCTGTATTGCACTGTACTGTTCTTGTCATAGGCTGGTCCTAATGGAAGAGGAAAGATGTCAGACTGACTCGGGGGCACCTCACGGACACCAGTGCCGGATGACATCCTCTAACTCTATTTGTCCGCTTAGATGCTTCAGCTATGATTTACTACATCATCTAAGGGGTTATACAGCTGAGATTGGAGCAAATTATGTGCCTGGCACTTACAGAATTCTGTGAGTTTAAGGTTATCTATTGGTAGTGTATGCTCAACCAAGAAGGGGTTATGTTTCAACATTAATTTGTGCTGAGGATGCCTCAGTGGGTTGAGATGTTGTATTAATTATTTTCTTGTTTGGGGTTTTGCTTTTCTCCTTTTTTCCATTCTTGTCCTTGTCTGCAATAATTTGAGGGTTTTTTTTTTTTAGATGCGGCTGGTTTTGAGATTTTGAGATCTTTCACTTTTGAAATTTTTATTGGCTTGACTCTCTCAGGGGCCTTGGCGGGAAAAGACCCCTTAAATTCTGACCTCAGACTACATCCCTGAGTACAGAATCCGCACCCACAAATTAACACCAATCCCTAAAATAAATACAGGCCCAACACCAAGCCCCTTAAAGTCAAACCCCAGACTCTCTAAATGCAGATCCAAGATTAGACCCCCTGCAGTAATACTGACTCCGAAGACCCTAAATAAATACAGATTCCTTGCCCCAGGTTATGTGTGGGCCGTATGGTTCTGTGTGCGAGCAGTAGGGTTACATTATATACGTGTGCTATGGTGGGGCAGAGTTACGTGTGTGCGTTTTAGTGGTATCAGGTTATTATGTATATGTCCTGTATAGGGGACCCCGAAATTGACGTTTTCTGAGATTCCACACTGTCCCTTGAGATGAGCACTTGTGACACCCCAGGGGTCTGGTTGCCACAGTGATAGAGATATTACGTCTGAGAGCAGGTGGGAGGTCTCTTGGTCAGGGATCCCATGCATGCCACACCTCCTGCCCAGTCCTGGGACGGGAAGAACTTCCCCTATATAAACCTAGGGCTGAGGCAGGGTTAGTGAGTAGAGAAGAAGTAGAGACAGAGAAAAGAAGCAAATATAGGAACAGAACATCAGGAGCTCTGTGGGAGCAGTGTTACAAGGAGTCAGGGGCTGGCAGCTGCAGAGCTCGCCCTGACTGAGAAGATTTCTTACCGGACCCGGAGTCCAAGGCTGTGGGGACTAACTCCTACCCAGCAGCAGAATCCGTCAGGCAGGGGATTCCAGGTCCTCTGGCCAAGAAACCCGAAGGCACGGTCACACGCATGGGACCAGCACCGCCGTCGTGGAGCGGAAGCTACTAGAAGGCCCCGAGTCACCGGCCATACGGGTGAGCACCACACGGTACACTGAGGGACGTTGGCTACTTATACCCGCCTCTAGCAAGGTAGCCAGAAGAGTACAGTTAGTTTGGGAGGCCTACAACTCCGCCTGGCCAGGGGAGATCCCATCTGCTCAAGGACTGACCAGGCCCCAATCGCTAGCCAGTACTCTGGGAGGGTCTATCTTTGTCACCAGTAAAGACCCTGAACTACACCGTACCGTCTCCGAGTGGTTCCTGCTACCCCCATCATCCACGTCGGCTGCCCTGAGGCCATACCCCTCCCGTTGGGGGTTATACTATCACGCTGCACAATCCTACCACCGGCCTCAGCGGTCTGCCCTGCAGCAGCAGCTCCTTAGCTGTACTCAACGGGTGGCGTAGTCGTCCAACATCTACCGCTGATACATCGCCGCTCAGTTTGACTCCCTGGGCACGGACCTGGTCACCGCCACGAGACTACAACCCTCAACAGATCCGGCTCCGGGTAAGCTCCCGCGTGCGCAACGCAGCGCAACACAGGCCCAAGGGCGCGTCAACTTTTGGCGTAGTCGGCAGGATTTCGTGCCCGCAACCACCGGGTACTGCGTGCCTGAAAAAGAGACTTTTAAAACTTACCATCCGTGAAGTTTTCCCGCCATCCGGCGCCATCTTCAGCCTTCTTCCCGCCATCCGTGAAGATTCCCGCCATCCGGCGCCATCTTCCGCCTTCTTCCCGCCATCCGTGAGGTTTTCCCGCCATCCGGCGCCATCTTCAGCCTTCTTCCCGCCATCCGTGGAGTTTTCCCGCCGTTGGCCGCCATCTTGAAGACGCCGCGCGGGAAGAAGAGGGGCGTGGACTCCGAAAGCGCGCGAGAACTGAAGCCCCGCCTCACGTCCGGACGTTGCGTAAGGTCCTGGAAGGAGCCCAGCAGACGCCGACGTCACAGGAGCGCGACGGAAGGTCCTCAACCCTGACGATTCACTGCGGAGCCGCGGCCTACGGAAGAGGATCATCGCAAGGTAGGCCACGGTCCACTAGGGGGGAGGAGGATGTCGGATACGGAGGAGAGCTTCACTGCCTCAACCCCCGCCAGCGCCACCGCTGTTGCGGTCATGCCTTTCACCATGCCCTATATCCCGGGGGCAGCCTGGCTACCCCAGTACTCAGGGGAGTCCCATACCCTGCATGACTTTAGAGAAAAGCTGGATAGCCTCTTCCAGGTGTACCCCCTCACAGAGGAGCAAAAAGTGAGCATCCTGGTGGCCCAACTAACTGGGGCAGCCCAAAGGGAGGTAAAGTCCTGGCCACCTGGGAGGAGGACTGTCGCAGAGATACTAACCCGGCTAACCGAGGAGGAGCTGCAGTACTACCAATACGAGGAAAGCCAAGAGGACCCGGACGGGTCTGAGGACTACCCTCAGAAGGGAGCACAAAGAGGACATAGCTACTGAAGGGAAGTAGCGTGAATAAAGAGCTGTACATAGTTACCCGTTAGGGTACAAGGACTGCTGCTAATTAAAATATGGTCCTCGTTGGGATTAGTGAATTGTTCCCCGTGTGTCCCTATCCCTGACCAGGCTGAGGACTGTGAGCAGCCATCCCCTATCCCTTACCAGGCTGAGGACTGTGAGCAGCCAATCCTTATCCCCACTGGCCGAGGACTGAGAGCGGCCATATCCTGTAAATAATTATGTGTTTCTAGTAATTTATAGGAGTCCTTGGTGGATTTACCGGGAATCCTTTGTACAGTTAGTGGAGCGTAACCCAGGATGGACTAAAAGACTGATAAGGACTCGGGGCAGGACAGACCCCTACCTGGTTACGTCTCCCTGTTTTGGTGAAATGGACACCTTTGTTTTCTTCAAAACTGCACCCGGTTGCGGACACGCCGTAACCATCTTTATGTGTTTTTCTTATTGTATTATTATTGTTTATACCTTGTTATGTTTTTTCTAAAAATATGTTTAGTCCCGGAGTACTAAAGTTCACTAGGGGGGAATGTGACACCCCAGGGGTCTGGTTGCCACAGTGATAGAGATATTACGTCTGAGAGCAGGTGGGAGGTCTCTTGGTCAGGGATCCTATGCATGCCACACCTCCTGCCCAGTCCTGGGAGGGGAAGAACTTCCCCTATATAAACCTAGGGCTGAGGCAGGGTTAGTGAGTAGAGAAGAAGTAGAGACAGAGAAAAGAAGCAAATATAGGAACAGAACATCAGGAGCTCTGTGGGAGCAGTGTTACAAGGAGTCAGGGGCTGGCAGCTGCAGAGCTCGCCCTGACTGAGAAGATTTCTTACCGGACCCGGAGTCCGAGGCTGTGGGGACTAACTCCTACCCAGCAGCAGAATCCGTCAGGCAGGGGATTCCAGGTCCTCTGGCCAAGAAACCCGAAGGCACGGTCACACGCATGGGACCAGCACCGCCGTCGTGGAGCGGAAGCTACTAGAAGGCCCCGAGTCACCGGCCATACGGGTGAGCACCACACGGTACACTGAGGGACGTGGGCTACTTATACCCGCCTCTAGCATGGTAGCCAGAAGAGTACAGTTAGTTTGGGAGGCCTACAACTCCGCCTGGCCAGGGGAGATCCCATCTGCTCAAGGACTGACCAGGCCCCAATCGCTAGCCAGTACTCCGGGAGGGTCTATCTTTGTCACCAGTAAAGACCCTGAACTACACCGTACCGTCTCCGAGTGGTTCCTGCTAACCCCATCATCCACGTCGGCTGCCCTGAGGCCATACCCCTCCCGTTGGGGGTTATACTATCACGCTGCACAATCCTACCACCGGCCTCAGCGGTCTGCCCTGCAGCAGCAGCTCCTTAGCTGTACTCAACGGGTGGCGTAGTCGTCCAACATCTACCGCTGATACATCGCCGCTCAGTTTGACTCCCTGGGCACGGACCGGGTCACCGCCACGAGACTACAACCCTCAACAGATCCGGCTCCGGGTAAGCTCCCGCGTGCGCAACGCAGCGCAACACAGGCCCAGGGTCGCGTCACACTTATACTCAAGAACTTCTTCTTAGCAGAAATCAGATGTTTTTGTGGCAGATTTTGGTGTTTTTTCTTTATAAATATTTTGTTTAGACAAACATGGGTGGATTGAGAAAGAGAGAATTATCTGTCTCTTATACTTTTTATCATTCCTGTAATTGAATCAACAACTGCATCAAACTCTTCCAAATAATATATGTGATTCCTTGTAAAGTAAATGTTGTGGAGAAGATGTCCCACGTTGTCTAGACCTTGAATCTCTGAATCTAATCCACCACTGATGTCATTACTATGTATATACATATGTGCATGTGTGGCGCCCCTGAGGGTTCAGTCGCCACAGAGGTACTGCATCTCACCCAGAGGTGTGGTATCTCACTCTCATGTAAGGAATGAGTACAGCCCGGGACCCACCCACCTGCATCCAACACTACACTACTCCAGACCAGCTGGAAGGGCAAGATGTGTCGCGCTTCCTGCTGAGCCCTGTCCCTGGCTGGAGTAGGGGGAACCAAGAGAGGGGGAACCATGTAGTGGGTGTGGGTGGAGGTAGTAAATCAGGGGAGCACTTGTTAGGAATGATATAAATAGACAAGCCATCTTGAAAGAACAGTTCAGTCTGAGAGGAGAAGTAGAGGGAGCAGGAGCTCTGCAGGAGCTCTGCTCAGGAGGAGGGCCTGAAGAGAGGTCCAGGACAGACTGAGGAGGAGGGGAGCAGGAGAAAGGCTCCAGGAACGTGGAAGGGACCCCAGGGGTACGGGAAGTGCTGGAGGCCACCTGTACGCCCGAATCTGCCAGGCGGTGGAGGGGTCAGGTCGCACAGAGGGGACCGGTCCCTAAACTAGCAGAGTTCTTCAAGTCTCAATTAGGAAAGCGGAGGCTGTAGTATTTCAGGTACTGCAGCCACAATCCACATCAGTCTCACCAAGAAGGTAGCCATAGAGGACCCAGGAGACAGAGAAGACGTCGCCCGACAAGGTCCGCCGTCACTGGATTGGGACACTAGGTGTGAGGTGCAGGGAGACGGCCAGAAGGAACACACAGAAGGGGGTCCCGCTATGCACTCTGGAGGTACCTGAGGGTTGGCTGAATCCCTCCCTGAGTAAGCACAGGATGACGTGGGAGGTTACCCTGGCCCTGGTAACTTGGAGTATGAAAATCGTGAGTAAAGCCCTGAAGACTGCACCCCACCATCTCTGTCAGTTATTGCTGCTGCGCCATCACTCCCTGCACTACACTGCACCACGAGTGCTACTTCATAACAACAACATCTACACTGCCCTGGAGCTAAGCTCTACCTGTGGAGAGCTAAACCAACTCTGCTGCATTCACACCAGCTCCAGAGGATCTGCTCCGCAGCGGCGGCTCCACATAGCCGTATACCACAGGAGGCTTCACGAACTATATATAAAAACTATAAATCCCCTGTAAATATCCCCTTTTATTGACCGCCCCGGGTCACCGCCACTGTGATATCTCCCGTAGCAACGACCGGCCGGGCACCGAGTACCCCACGGCCCAGGGGGCGCGTCACATGCCTGTGTGCAGTGAATGTTTCACTGTGTGCATATTGTGTAGTGATCCCATGAGCATGTATGTAATGATTATGTACGCATGCCTATATGTAGTGAATGTGAATGTGTGCGCGTATGCATAGCTCCAAACCGTCCCGGATGCTGTGGGACTGTCCCGATTCAAGGGAGCTGTCCCGCTGTCCAGGGAAGTCAGGGCTGTATCCCAACCTCCACTCACTCTACGTGATGTCTTCTCTCTTGCGTTTTCATTGCTCCATAGCTGCTCCTCTTTGGGGGACGGGGACTGCATCTCTGCTCTGCACTTACTTGCATTCAGTTAAAGGGAACCTGTCATGTCCCCAAACGCTATTATTCTGCAGACATGGGGTGATTCTGTAGATTATTAGCATTCTAGAGCTGTGCATCCACTGCACTGGAAACCCAGCTTCCTGGAGGAAATTAACTTCATTCCTCCCAGCAGCCTCCGGCTTTCAGTCATGGAGGCGCAACCAGAACAGCTTCAATCACCACAGCTGTAACCGCACCCCGGCATTGACTGACAGGTGGCTCTGTATTGATGCACTGGGGAGCCCACTGTCAGTCAGTGATGGGATGTGGTTACAGTCGCTGCTCTCTATGTAGTGAGCGGTGACTGAAGCTGCACCTCTATGACTGAAAGCCGGAGACTGCCGGAGAAAAAAGTTAATTTCCTCCAGGTAGCCGGGCTTTCAGTGCGGTGGCCACACAGCTATAGAATGCTATTAACCTACAGATTAATCTCATATCTGCAGATTAATAACATTTGTCATGACAGGTTCCCTTTAAAGGGAATCTGTCAGTGGGATCAACCCTTCTAAGACATCTATATGGGCATGTAGGTCATAGAGAGTTCAAATGACAGTGGCATAAAAAATGGCATCATTTTGTCCAGGTTTATCACGAACGTCAGAAGTCACTCTATGTCATGTGTCAGGCGACATGTAACATACAGGATGTTTCCTATAGTTACTTGTCTTATGCGCCCTCTTTCTATATATTATTCTTTCTACGTCTATAAAATAAATGACTCAATTCTTTTACAGCTTTATGATTTTTATTAATCTGCTGTCATGATAAGAGAAAGTCCAGCCTTACTGTGGACACTGGTGGAGATGTCCTTTCTGATGGAATTGAGTGAGGTGGAGTAACTAGTGGATAGTCTGTGGATAGTTTAGGATAACAAGTCCCCTTGTTATCGGTGAAACATTAGGGAGGTGATGTGCAGCTATAAGATCCTCTGGGTCAAAATCTGCTTCTTCTGTGGGTGGCACCTGAAAGCTCTGGTCGTGGTGGTGACGAGTGGTACGTGTGGACAACTCATGTGTAGCAGTTCATTTGCATGTTGCCGCCAGACGATTCCTTGACATACTGCAGGCTCTGGAGGAGGAAAATAAGCTATGGACGTCCCGGATTGCATAGACTAGGAACTACGGCTTTCGATCAGTATAGAAAGAAACATCACCTGCTCATTTTGGGAAACTAAGCTGGTTAGCCATCAGAGCAAGCCTCATGTTGTCCACCTAGTCCTTCTGCATGGTGGACCAGCCTTGTGGTGTAATGAAGAAGAGCAGTTCATAAGTTGGTCCGTCTTTAAAAGCCGCTGATGTCTGGATACAACTTATTTTAGCTAAGAGGAGACAGCATCCCTTTCACTCAGATGCTGCTGGAGCTGGTTCCCAGTCTGGAACTTCACCGCAAAGGCCCACTGGCACTTGCTGCTGTACGAGTGTCATTGCTTCTTCTATTCATCATGTCGTGTGACAAGTGCCCTCCTTTCCTGATTTTAGAGTATCACCATTGAGAATGGTCTCCGAAAAGGAGGTAAATTCTGCCTAATCCATCATCTTTCTTACCCTCGGGGCCTCAGTCAATGATTGCATTTCAAAGGAGGAGGCAAATCTTTTGATAGGGTAATTTTTCTGGCTAGTGGGTGCATTGTTAGTTAAATCCAATACAGAATCAGACTTTCATTATGAATGGTCAGGTATGAGACCGGCATTAGATACACATTGTGGAGATTTACTCACTTTCAGGCAGCTGGTAGCGTTCACATAGGCAAAAATTCTCATTGGGAAAAGAGGCTATTTTATTATAGTTCATAAAATGTCCAGGTTAAACGAAACACATAGCCTTTTCCCGAAGTAAAGGTGAAAATAAGCTAGAATATTCCACACTGCTGTATGGACTCACCCGTTTAACAGTAAATTCCAGTCTCAATCTCTCTTGTCTTTTCTGAGAGGCCAGCACTAAGAAGTGTTTCTACCCCTGACTAACAGATCACTATGAGCAGCTCAGCTCCTCTATTAAGTCAGCTGCATCTCCTGGATTGGAGGATGGGAGCGACTAGTCCCGCCCTGCTCTTCCAGTCGCTCCTAAAAACCTGGACCCATGCTGCTTCATTAAATAAGCCTCTCAGCAATATCAGTGCTGGAGCTTTCTCTCCAGGTTTCATATCACCAAGGCCAGGCACCTCGGTGATACATACACTCCATCCAGGACTTGTCCAGCTGCCACCTTACAACACTATCTTAATGATTTTCATCATCATTGGTTTTCACTATATGGAGACATTGCTATTTTCAAGATAATAGTTAGCAAGCTCATATCAATACTCAAACAGTATACTAAACATTTTTATCAGATATTTCACTCTTGGTGAGGTTGAAGCTCACTGAGTGGGGACAGTCTGAGTGTATCGTAGGCATATGTTACCTCTTCTGTGGCGGTGTTTGTCCATGCCTGTATGGAGTTTTATAGACCACATACCCCCAGTGTAACAGCATTAGGCATGGAAGGTCAATATTGATGTGAACACTGGTGGAAGTGTCCTCCCCAATTGTATAGGGTGAGATGTATTAACTATATAGTCAGGGTATGTATGTTTCAGATGACTGGTATTCACTAGGGTCCCTGGTTATCAGTGAGGGACTTGGCTTAGTGCCATCAAACGTTCTTGACCTTCTGGCTGTATGCCATCAATAAGTAATCACCCTCCGGCTGTGGACCATCAATAGGTCATCACTCTCTGGCATACAGTCATTCATTGGTCTGAGCGTCAGGTTTCTTATCATCAGTAGGATGTGAACTTTAAGTTTGCTGATGGAAAAGTACATCCTAACTCAATGGTGTTGTCTAGAGGAGACAAAGAGGTGTTGAGATGTTGATTACATCAGGAGGAATTATTCAAACCCGTGATGGACTGGAAACAGAAGAGACGGGAACTATGGACAATTATTTCCTCCTCAATCTTCCACGCCTCTTAAACACCTACAGAAAAATCTCTTTCTCCTGGGCTGTAGTGTTGTGGGTATTCTAGGCTCTGATGTTTTTGGCTCTGTTGGTCTCGGCTCTGGAGTTCTTGGCTCTGGAATTCTGGTTTGTTGTTTTCTTTGACGGATCAGAAACCTCTCTGGGTGATGATTAGACCTTTGAGCTTTTATACCACTGTTGTTATTAGGTATATAGCGGAACCAAACAATATTACTGAATGCCACATTATAGTTGCGTCTAGAAGACTCTTTTGCATCCTGAGATGCTGGAGGCATAGATGGACTAGGACAGTTATCTTTGGATAGGAAAGGTGTTCTCACTGACTCTTGCACCTGAATCTCAGGGACGCAGATTGGCTCCTTATGATTACTCAGTTTTCCCGGTTGTTCTAGTACACGGATCAGTAACCTCTCTGGGTGATGATCAGACCTTCGAGCTTTTTTACCGCTGTTGTTATTAGGTATATAACGGAACCAAACAATATTGCTGAATGCCACATTATATTTGCATCTGGAAGACTCCTTTGCATCCTGAGAAGCTGGAGGCATAGGTGGACTAGGACAGTTGGACAGGATAGGTGTTCTCACTGACTCTTTCACCTGAATCTCAGGGATGCAGATTGGCTCCTTACAATTACTCAGTTCTTTCTGAATGTATTTGTTCACAGGAGTGGGTGTTTTAGTTCCGCCATCAGGTTCAGCTTTTTTGGTCAGATCTGATTTTGAGCCTGGTTCTTGATCTAAATCACAGGGATTTCTTTGCTTCGCCCTCAGGAGCTGGACAAGTTTGAAGGTGAAACACTCTATGAGCACAAGTACTGTCATCACCTTGACAAAGACAGCGCAGCGGAAGAGCCAAAGTGGATATCTGATGTTATCTTCATACGGCATTGTCGTGAGATTCGCAGATGGTAGGTCATCCTGTAATAAAAAAAAAACATAATAAAGTACTGTGTATTCATACACAATCCATCTAATCAGAGAGCGACGGATACAATATACAGCAAGCTTCAGGTATATCCTATAGAGGAGGTCAGGAAGAAATTTGGAATTTACCTCCTGGGTCCATGGAATATTGTTTTTTCACATGATGGACGGTGAAGTGTCCAGTATGAAAAGTCCTGCAAGAGTTAATGTTATCATTAGCTGATCCGCATAGTGACCAACCACGGAAGAGCTTCAATTTAAATTTAAAAGTTTAGAAAATGTTAACTGCGCTGTGATTGGTCAGAACGGCTGATTTTTCAGTTGACACACGAGACCCAACATCTTTAGGAAAGGTGTCATGAAAAAAAATGTTTTTTCAACAATTGAAAAAATGTAAAGTATTAAGGATTTATTTTTACTTAAATATTTAAAAATGTTTTAATGGTATAAAATATGAAAAATGATTGAAAAGTTTTTTCCACTTTTAAACACTAGAAGGAGCAGCTGCTGGCATTTGATATGAAAACGTAGTGCACTGCGAGCTCGCATTACCACTGCTATAAATGTGCGCAGGATCTGCTCAAGATGTGTCTGATCTCTCCTCCCCCTTCTGGGCGTTTTCAAAAGGATAAGGGACGATGACGTTTAGGATCTCAGCGCAGAGGCATTTCATTACTAACGGCAATGTGATACCGAGATGTGGACAGTGGCACTATGGACGGGTGGCAGCGGGGATTATATTAGTTGGCGCTGCGCCATTCACTGGTCATTACAGAGATCACATATGATTCAATTAGATACACGGGTCAGCAGATGGTATCACACATGATAGGATTAGATATAAAGCTCAGTGCTATGTATCACATATGATAGGATTAGCTACACAGCTCAGTGGATGGTATCACACATGATAGGATTAGATACACAGCTCAGTGGACGGTATCACATATGATAGGATTAGATACACAGCTCAGTGGATGGTATCACACATGATAGGATTAGATACACAGCTCAGTGGATGGTATCACACATGATAGGATTAGATACACAGCTCAGTGAATGGTATCACACATGATAGGATTAGATACACCGCTCAGTGGATGGTATCACACATGATAGGATTAGATACACAGCTCAGTGGATGGTATCACACATGATAGGATTAGATACACAGCTCAGTGAATGGTATCACACATGATAGGATTAGATACACCGCTCAGTGGATGGTATCACACATGATAGGATTAGATACACAGCTCAGTGGATGGTATCACACATGATAGGATTAGATACACAGCTCAGTGGATGGTATCACACATGATAGGATTAGATACACAGCTCAGTGAATGGTATCACACATGATAGGATTAGATACACCGCTCAGTGGATGGTATCACACATGATAGGATTAGATACACAGCTCAGTGGATGGTATCACACATGATAGGATTAGATACACAGCTCAGTGGATGGTATCACATATGATAGGATTAGCTACACAGCTCAGTGGATGGTATCACACATGATAGGATTAGATGCACAGCGCAGTGGATGGTATCACACATGATAGGATTAGATACACAGCTCAGTGGATGGTATCACACATGATAGGATTAGATACACAGCTCAGTGGATGGTATCACACATGATAGGATTAGATACACCGCTCAGTGGATGGTATCACACATGATAGGATTAGATATAAAGCTCAGTGCTATGTATCACACATGATAGGATTAGATACACCGCTCAGTGGATGGTATCACACATGATAGGATTAGATACACCGCTCAGTGGATGGTATCACACATGATAGGATTAGATACACAGCTCAGTGGATGGTATCACACATGATAGGATTAGATACACCGCTCAGTGGATGGTATCACACATGATGCGCCGTGGGGGGGTGCAGTTCACATCTGATCCGGCCACAGTATAGGAGATGGGGTCAGACACCGACCGCAGTCTCCTATGGCCGGGTGCTGCCGTATTTGCAGTCTGTATGTGTTGTGCCCTGACATACAAAAGCAAATAGAAACAACTTAAAAATAATTAGCAATTAAAAAGTTATTAAAAAAAAATAACACTATTTAATTTTTATACATTTATAAATAATCTTTTTAACATAAAGTTTAAACATTTAAAAAAACAGTGACAAGTTCCCTTTAATCAAAATAAAACTCTAAATGACAGAATTGCACTTTCAGTATGCGGGTACACTATGGAGGGGAACAGATCTATGAGATTAAAGACTAAAAACGGGGGGACATCTAACCCTATTTAAGCTTTTATAGGGGACAACAACATTCCAGGTATGTGGAAGACAGAGAGGTCACCCCACACTTATATCCCCTCTGACACCCCCTTCCTAAGCCACTTTCCCTGCCATAAGCCCCTCTTACAGCAGGTAAATTCTTACAGGACCCCTCCCCATCACCTTCCCCATTCTAAGCATCTGCCATTTGTAATAATACAAGGTACTCACCGACAGCCGATGGTCATTAACAGGGTAGAACAAGGTACAGCACAAAAACAATAAGGTTAACCTCATTATCTCTAGGGAATATCTCAGCACCAAGGTATGGCGAATGGGACACGAGCTCCAAGTGGGTGGAGCCTCCTTATATACCTTAATGGTGACATCACAAAGTCTTCTGTGCCATCATCAACCTCAACATTCCGTCACATGACATCTCCCAGCACAAGCATCAGGTGACCCAGCGAAAATAAAAACTGTCATTCAGAGCTAATTTACATTTCCCAAACAGCTAACGGCGACTCTGCAACAACAGTTTTTCATGTGGACGGTTGTGATAAATCTGCCCCGATGTGCGGAACATCATCATAATGCGACATGTAGATAATCCCGTCTTTTCTCATCTATTCTTCTTCTTGTGCTACAGAGACCGATAGAATGACCGTTTCCACACCTTACAGCAGGAGTGGGGACCTCGGTCCCACGTGATGTCATCTCTTTTTTCCCTTTAATTCTTCCTGAGACTGCGAGTGAGAATGCAGCATTCATTACTGAACGCTCAGCGCATGCAATGAAGGATTTCATTCCTTTTGGGCAGAGTTATTGCTCTCTGTTTTCCAGTCTTGTTCCTTATGATGAATGCACCAGTCCCAGTGTCTCCTATGTGATTTATACAGCAGAATCTCAGAGTATCCTATATGATGTGTATACGGCAGAGTCTTTGTGTATCCTATGGGATGGATATAAAGCAGTCCCAGTGTATTCTTTGTGATATATACTCCAGTCTTAGTGCCTTTTATGTGATATATATATATATATACTGCAGTCTCCTATGTTATAAACAGTATATATTGTATATACAGCAGTCTAAGTGTATTTTATGTCATGTTTATACAGCAGTTTCAGTGTGGCCTATGTGACGTATATTCAGTAGTCTAGGTGTCTCCAATGTGATGTATAAAGAGCGGTCCCAGTGTATTCTATGTGATGTACAGTATATACAGCAGTTCCATTATATCTACAGCAGTCTCAGTGTCTCCTATGTGATGTGTATATAGCAATCTCAGTGTCTCCTATGTGATGTATATACTGTAGTCTCAGTGTCTCCAATGTGATGTATAAACAGCAGTCTCTGTGTCTCCTTTTTGATGTATATACTGCAGACCTCCCACAGCTTGAGTCCTATAAATGTTACCTGAGCTGTAATGATTTTCCCACTCTAAGGAGACCTGCAGCATGAAATGCAAAGTATATGTGATTTCATTAAACCACCACCCACTCTGAATCTAAAGATGCTACTGAATTGGGCTGTTTTGGTGCTTTTTTTTCGATAGATGCTTTTATGTGGAGCCTGAAAAAAATGTATTTTTTTAATAAAACATAGTTACTTTTATAATTGTGGAATTAAAGATTTTCTGTACAATAAAAAGCACAATAAAAACGCTGCTAAAATAAGGAGGAAAATGCATAAATATTATTGTGTAGTTTGCTGCAGACTCCTAAATCCATAGGTGATTTAGCAGGAAAGTCCCGGAATTGGGTCTACATCCTGCAGTCCCGGATATCTACTAAATGTCCATCACTTCTACCATGACCCTACTGACATCTCCACCTACCAGGGTATAAGAAATGATAAATGGGTGTGGCTATGGGGTGTGACTAGGGTGTGGTTAAAATTTCAATACCACGTGTAGTGTGCCACATAGTGTGTCTCTCTTTCTATTCCCAAACCACACCATTGAAATTAATGACTTCAGAGTAGGCCTCTAGATGCAAAACCCAGGCAAGCCCCCAGTATAAAAACAGACCTCACACCAGGTCCCCTGATTATAGATCTCAGACCCCTAAATAAATACTGACACCCAAACCAGATCCTCTGATGTAAAAAAAAGTCTCAGACCAGACCCACTACAGTATTACGGACCCTAAAACCAAAACAAGAAACCCTAAATAAATACACAACCCAGACATCCTAAATAGAGACCCAAGACCTAACCCCCTAATAGACAACTGAAACCCAGAAATATTCCACACAGACCTAACCCCCTTCAGCAATACAGACCTAGAGCACCCAAATGAATTCATAACCCAGATCAAACCACCTAAGTACAGACCCCAGACCAGACCTCAAAATACAAACCCTAGACCAGAGCTCCTGAATACTGTCCCCAGACCAGACCCCTAAATTAATACAAACCTCCTAAATACTGACCCCAGACCGGAGCCCCCCCTGATAAATACAGACCCCACACCAAATCCCCTAATTATAGACCTCAGACCCTGTCTCCTAGACAAACACGGACCCCCAGACCAGACATACAGATACTCATCTCTCCTCATTCTTCAGTCCTCTTCATTACTGAACACCAGCACAGACAACGCTCTGCCACTGGTCCTGCCGTCAGGGTGATACTTGAGCTATTGTGACCCTCGAATGGGCATTACATGTGTAACATGTTGACATGTCTTTCTAGCAATGAGCTCATATTTATGACAGTGTAAATTTCCCTGCAATGACTTAGTCCGGTCATTAGGGGTCAGCAAGAAACAAGTTAAAAAAAAGCCCGGGAAAAGAGAGATCCAGGAAGTCCAGAGAGAGAGAAGGCGACGTGCGTCTAATGCTGTTTGACGTTGGAGAGCTTATACAGACTGGAGCCAGACTTTGTCTTCAAGGAGAAGCTGTGCCTTGTGAGTAACTGAGATATGTGACCGGTCACCAACTGTGTAGTCAGTTAGGGAAAGCTAGTTAGTGATTCCAGTGTGCTGAGAACTGCCTGGTGTATATCACTGCTGATGGACTGAGCAGGCTTGATCCAAAGATTGTGAAGGATCTGGTATACTAAGACTGTGCACGTGGATACTACAAAGGAGCCCTGTTGTGAACTACACTTTGAGACCTGAGATTGATTCTAATTCCTGCTGACACCTGGATGTGCAGTAGAGCTGGGTGAGAAGGAGAAGCTGATCAAACCTTGTGGCCGGAGATCAGAGTTTAGTTAAAGGTTTTGTTTGTTAACTGTTTGTATATGCATTAAGTCTGAGAGATTTCTCTTTGCTCTTGTAAGAAGAGAAACTGTACACTGTATAGGTAACGCGTTGGTAAAATATATATGAGTGTTCTCTAAGGGGAAAACAAGGGTACAACAGATCTCATTGTATTAGTGTGGGAGGGGGGTGTAAGGTTATATTCCTGGGAGGACCACGTGCCACGTCCGCGGTAACATCCTGGGTAGGCCCTGTACTGAATAAGAGTGGAAGCGGCATAGCCCAGGGGTAGATTGGCACTTGGGCTCTCTCGGGCTGCATAACTTGTATTTTGTGTTAGTGGCTGTTGTGTCCCATATTTTGTAGCATTGTTTAACCTTGTTATTTTTGTGACCAGTAAAAAGAAAGTTATTTGCCACTATACAAAGGTCGGAGTCATTCATAGCAGCGCCGTATTCCTCATACACATTCGACATTCGTTACATCTTGGCGTAGTCGGCAGGATACGGTACTCGCCATGAATGGTGACAGTAGCGCGGAAGGTGCTGCCGCGTCCGCTGTAGTACTCCACCCTCCTTCTCCCGTAGAGACCGGTTAGTTGGTTGCTCTGCAACAGGCGTGCTACTTAACCACCTGGCCAAGTTTGATGGGTATAACTTGCTGTTCAGTGATTGGGTAGGCAGGTTGAAGAATGCCATTGCCTTGCACGGTGTCAGCTCTCAGCTGCAACCGGAAGTCGCGCTGGATGCTCTGGAGGGGGATGCCCGTGAAGTTGTCTTGTTAAAATCCGAGGATAGGCGAAAGACGGTCGACAACATCATCCGGATACTAGGGAATGCATTTGATCAGGTGGCGGCAGCAGGGCAACTACGAGTACAGTTTTTCCCGGACCCAGAGAGACGGGGAAAGCCTGATCCAGTATGCTATAGCGCTGTAGGAATTGCAACAAGAGATCAAAAAGAAGTCGCCTGTAACCGTGGGTACTGAAGCCGATGTCAACAGCATTCTTCAGGATCAGTTCATCGAGGGGATACGGAGTGAGGTGCTAAGGAGCGAATTGTTGCTGAAGGCGCGAAATACCCCTGGTGTCACCTATGCCGAAATACAGGAAGAGGCGGTAGCACGGACTTTGGAAGTGAAGCCTGCTCTGCAGTGGAGTAGCCTGCAAGTGGCTTACACAAGAGAGCCGAGACCAGATCCTGTTCAGAGATTGTGACGGATCTGGTATACTAAGACTGTGCACGTGGATACTACAAAGGAGCCCTGTTGTGAACTACACTTTGAGACCTGAGATTGATTCTAATTCCTGCTGACACCTGGATGTGCAGGAGAGCTTGGTGAGAAGGAGAAGCTGATCAAACCCTGTGGCCGGAGATCAGAGTTTAGTTAAAGGTTTAGTTTGTTACCTGTTTGTATATGCATTAAGTCTGAGAGATTTCTCTTTGCTCTTGTAAGAAGAGAAACTGTACACTGTATAGGTAATGCATTGGTAAAATATATATGAGTGTTCTCTAAGGGGAAAACAAGGGTACCCAGATCTCATTGTATTAGTGTGGGAGGGGGGTGTAAGGTTATATTCCTGGGAGGACCACATGCCACGTCTGCGGTAACATCCTGGGTAGGCCCTGTACTGAATAAGGGTGGGAGCGTCATAGCCCAGGGGTAGTTTCACTCATCCCCGCGAGATTGGCACTTGGGCTCTCTCAGGCTGCATAACTTGTATTTTGTGTTAGTGGCTGTTGTGGCCCATATTTTGTAGAATTGTTTAACCTTGTCAATTTTGTGACCAGTAAAAAGAAAGTTATTTGCCACTATACAAAGGTCGGAGTCATTCATAGCAGCGCCGTATTCCTCATACACATTCGACCGGCGTTCCGGTCGTTACACATGCACTCTTGGTGCTGGCACACGTGCTTCCCAGTCATCTTGGGAATTGTATTATCGCAACAAGTGGAGGTTGGAGACCATTGGTCGGTAGTCAACAGTCCGCACACTCGGGGGCAATGGAAATCTTCACCCAGGGGACCTTTTATGTGGGCTAGAAACAATCGACTTCTTATTAATTGGTGCTCATTTGGGGCAGAAAAAGTTACAATTAACGCCATTGTATGTGACAGATAATCATTACTGCGATCTTATGAATATTTTTCTGTTAGATCAGTTGATATATTTACACACCAGCAGTCAGGAGCGATCACTTGTTGGCCCAATCATCGCCACTTGTAAAAGGACCTTTAAGATGCGAACTCCATTGGTATAATGATGCCCAGGGCAAATGGACGGTTCCTCTTCTATCAGTAATGTAGCTACCAGGGGGCAGCGGGGGCGGTTGCCTCGGGCCCTGCGCTCTGAGGGACACACCCAGAGCTATGATACCCTTAACTGTCAATACAGCTACTGTAAGCTCTGTGGTAGAGCAGGGAGATATGATTTCCGTACACTACCGCTTTCCTTTCTGTAGACTATGGGTTGCTTTAAGCCTGCGATCTATAGAACGACCGAGGCGCTAATGCATGTACAGAGAAAAACCAAAAACAAGCAAGATACCCAAATAACTGGAAGTAAATGGATAGATCGCGCAGTGCAAAAATAATAATAAATAATAAAGGGTATTTGGTAAACATAATTTTGATCAAAATAATGTAAAAGCTATCCCGCAACATCAAGGCAACCCTTATGGGACAGTCCTAACTCTAATATTAAAACCTTTTGTGAACATGCATTTACAATTTGCATGCACATCAATTTACGTTTCAGTTCAGACTTTCAGTTTTTTCTTGCTAATGCATGTACAGTACGTCAGTCAAGACTCTAGCATCCTGTGCATGCGCCAGTGCAATTCCAGCTCGTTGTTCTGCCCGCGCCTTGCCGGTGAACTCGTCAGGATCCTGGATTAGGTGAGTGTATGATGTTTTTACTTTCATTAAACATAAACAATTGGAGACCTTCATACGGTGTGGGGGTTACTGTGTGGGACCCTGAAACAGTGTGTGGGGCCCTCATACATTATAGAGATTACTGTAGGAGCCCTTAAAAAATATGGAGGGGCATTATATAGTGTGGAAGCTAATGTGGGAGCCATTATACAGTTTGGGGGCTAATACGGTGGCCATTTTATATTTTAAGGGCTAATATGGAGGCCATTATACAGTTTGGGGCTAATGCAGAGGTCATTATACAGTTCTGGGATAATGCGGTGGCCATTATACAGTTTGGGGGATAATGTGCACGCCATTATACAATTTGGGGGCTAATATTGGGTGCCATTATACAGTTTGGGGGATAATACGGTGGCCATTATACAGTTTGGTCGATAATTTGTGGGTCATTATACAGTTTGGGGCTAATGCAGGGGCCATTATATAGTTTTGGGCCTACTAAGGAAGCAATCATACAGTGTGGGGACTTCTATGGGGGGCCCTCATGCAGTGTGGGGGGCTCTCATAAATTGTAGGGACATCTGTGGAGGTCCTCATAAACTGTGGGGGCCATTATACAGTGAAGGCTACTGTGAGGGTTATTATACTGTGTTTTCGTTGAGCACTGGGGACATCATACTATTTATAGATGAGCTGTGAGCCCATCAAACTGTGTATAGCGGAGCTGTGACGACATCATACCAGGTATAGGGGAGCTGTGGGGACATCATTGTCACGGGTGTCAGACAGTCATTCTGGATCCAGCTGTAAACGGTCATTGAGCTTGGCTCTGCAGGCACCTTCTTGATTTTTCTGTCTCTGCAGTGCAGTGATGTCCTGCTCTCTCTAGGACCGGTGACAGCTCTATTTTCCTCTGTCCAGGCTTGAAGTACTAGTAGTCGACTAGTCTCTTCTTGGAGGATAGTTGGCGTGTTCCCCTCTGGTGTCTTCTCAATCTTTTATCATAGAAGTTAATGTGTCAGAGGTGGGGTTGGGGCTGTGTTGTCTCAGGATCCATCCCCTGGGATATGACATTCATGCGCTTTCTTTTCCAAAAAATTATCTTCGGCTGAGAGAAATTATGACGTGGGTAATAGGGAGCTTTTGGCGATTAAATTGGTGTTCGAAGAATGGCAACATTGGTTGAAAGGGGCAGTCCATCCTATTACTGTTATCATGGACCATAAGAATCATAGAATCATAGAATCATAGAATCATAGAATGGTAGAGTTGGAAGGGACCTCCTGGGTCATCTGGTCCAACCCCCTGCTCAAAGCAGGATTCACTAGATCATCTCAGACAGATGTCTGTCCAGCCTCTGTTTGAAGACGTCCATTGAAGGGGAACTCACCACCTCTCGTGGCAGCCTGTTCCACTCATTAATCACCCTAACTGTCAAAAAGTTTTTTCTAATATCTAATCTGTGTCTCCTCCCATTTAGTTTCATCCCATTGCTTCTAGTCTTTCCTTGTGCAAATGAGAATAAAGATGATCCTTCTACAATGTGACAGCCCTTGACATATTTGTAGACAGCTATTAAGTCTCCTCTCAGTCTTCTTTTTTGCAAGCTAAACATTCCCAAATCCTGCAACCGTTCCTCATAGGACATGGTTTGCAGACCAGTCACCATTCTGGTCGCTCTTCTCTGAACTTGCTCCAGTTTGTCTATGTCTTTTTTAAAATGTGGTGCCCAAAACTGTACACAGTATTCCAGATGAGGTCTGACCAAAGAGGAGTAAAGACCGATAATGACTTCATGTGATCTAGACTGTATGCTTCTGTTAATACATCCCAGAATTGTATTTGCCTTTTTTGCTGCTGCATCGCACTGTTGACTCATGTTCAGTCTATGATCTATTAGTATACCTAAGTCTTTTTCACATGTACTGTTGCTTAGCTCTATTCCTCCCATTCTGTATATGCTTTTTTCATTTTTATTGCCCAGATGTAGTACTTTGCATTTTTCCCTGTTAAAAACCATTCTGTTGGTTGCTGCCCACTGATCCAGTTTATTTAGGTCTTTTTGAATCCTCTCTATCTCTTCTCTAGTATTAGCTATCCCTCCTAGCTTTGTGTCATCAGCAAATTTAATCAGTTTACCCTCAATTCCTTCATCTAAATCATTGATAAAGATGTTGAACAATACAGGTCCCAGGACGGAGCCCTGTGGTACCCCACTTGAGACATTCATCCAGCTGGATGTGAAGCCATTTACAACCACCCTTTGAGTCCGATCACTAAGCCAGTTATGAATCCACCTAACAGTTGCCTGGTCCATTGCATACTTGGTCATTTTTTCAATAAGGATGATGTGAGATACTTTGTCAAATGCTTTGCTGAAGTCAAGATATACTATATCTACAGCATTTCCCTGATCCACCCAGTCAGTGATTCTGTCATAGAAGGAAATTAAGTTAGTCTGACATGACTTGTTAGTTACAAACCCATGCTGACTCTGGTTAATCACTTCATTCTTATCCATGTACTTACATACATGTTGTTTAATAATTTGTTCAAAGATCTTTCCTGGTATAGAAGTCAGACTCACCGGCCTATAGTTCCCTGGGTCCACCTTCTTCCCCTTTTTGAAGATAGGAACAACATTTGCTCTTCTCCAGTCTTCTGGGACTTCTCCTGTTCTCCAAGAATTTTCAAAGATTATGGAGAGTCGTTCTAAAATTTCTTCTACAATCTCCTTCAGTACTCTGGGGTGTAATTCATCTGGACCTGGAGACTTGAACTCATTTATGTTAGCTAAATATTCCCTCACAATCTTTCTGTTTACTGATAACTTGGATTCCTCTATTCCTTTAAAAGGACAGTGAAGATCAGTTGATGTTACATTTTCTTTCTGAGAGAAAACAGATGCAAAATAGGAATTAAAAAGTTCGGCCTTCTCAACATCCTCTCTTACCATTTCTCCATTTTCATCCTGTAAAAATCCTATAGCATCTTTGACTTTTCTTTTACTTTTGACATACCCCCAAAATCCTTTTTTATTGCTTTTGACATCTCTTGCAAGCCTTAATTCATTGTCAGCTTTAGCTAACCTGATACGTGCCCTACAGGATCTGCAGACTGCATTATAATCTTCTTTAGATATGCCTCCCTCTTTCCATTTAATAAACATTTCTTTCTTTCTTTTTAGCATGTGTTTAAGTTCTGTGTTCATCCATCCTGGTTTCCTTAAATGCTTCCCATTCTTCCTACTTTTCGGGATTGTTAACGATTGTGCTTTGAGAATCTCATTTTTAAAAATTTCCCATCCTTCCTGGACATTTTTGTCCTTAAGGACATCCAGCCATTGGATCCCTCCTATTCTCTTTCTGAGTCTCTTAAAATCTGCCTTTCTAAAATCTAACCTTGAAGTTTGAGTCTTCACATGTCTTCCTCCTCTAGTTATCCAAAATTCTATAATAGCATGATCGCTGCCTCCTAGGGTCCCAGCCACCTTTACCTCCTCAACCATTTCCTCCCTGTTTATAAGAATTAGATCCAAAGTAGCAGATCCCCTTGTTTTCTCCCCTACCTTTTGGAAGATAAAGTTGTCAGCAAGAGAGGATAAGAATTTGCTTGACCTGTTAGTTTTACTTGAGAGAGATTCCCAACAAATGTCTGGATAGTTGAAATCTCCCATGACCACTACGTCATATTTTTTGGAGAACTTGGTCATTTGATACATAAAGAGTTCATCCATATCTTCAGCTTGCCCAGGTGGCCTGTAGTAAATGCCTACAATGGTGTCCTTTCCGTTGTTCTCTCCTTGTATTCTTACCCAAACAGTTTCCACAGAACTCCCAGTCTCTGAAGCTTCAATCTCTGTGCCGATATACGCTTTTCTAACATACAATGCAACACCTCCTCCTCGTTTATCAAGTCTGTTTCTTGCAAATAAGTTGTATCCTTTTAGCCTTTTATTCCAATCATGTGTATCGTCCCACCAAGTTTCAGTGATTCCAATGACATCATATTCCTTTTCCTGCATTAGTAGTTCCAATTCTCCTTGTTGTTGCCCATGCTTTGTGCATTTGTATAAAAACATTTTAGTTTGTGATTGGTTTCTCTTCCTCCCATATTTTTATTATTTAGATTTTTTTGTCTTTGTTCTTCTTTTCCACTTCCAGTAGCAGAGATCTCAATAGTATTTGTCAGCTGTATGGCTTTTTCTGGCCTTTTGCTTCCCTTCCCACATTGAAGAACCTGTCATTTCTTCAGTCTGCTAAATGTCTCAACCCTAGGCAAGCTAGATGGTCCCTGTTTTTTACTAGATTCAATTTTGTTGTCACTTTTTGTCCAGGGGTTAAAAACATCAAGGTTGATGCTTTGTCTCGGAGCTTCCCTGGTGGTGGTGACCATGAAAACCCTGCCCCAATTTTGCAGAAGGGGTTAGTCATTTCTGCGTTGTACCTTGACCTGTAGGGTGAGGTGTTGGATGCACAGGTGGACGCCCCTGCCTCCTGCCCTTCGGTGAGGTTATTTGTTCCATCTAATTTGCACCGTAAAGTAATTAAGGAACATCATAACTTGGTGCTTGCTGGTCATCAAGGTGCTAAGACAACTGCTGACCTCCTCTCTCATCATTTTTGGTGGCCGGGGTTGCATAAGGATGTGGGTGAGCAGGTGTCTGCTTGCACTATTTGTGAGCATTCTAAAGTATCGCATACCCGGCTGCCTAGTCCTCTTCTTCCACTGCGTATTCCTGGTAGGCTATGGACATGTGGCTTTCTCAATCCCTGGGGGCCCGCTTCACCCATGGGAAGTGTTTCATCCCAGCTGCTATACCATCTATCACCCAGGGTCCACACAGCAGCGCTGATCATCCCTGACCAGGCACCACAGGTGGCATCACATAAAGACTACGAATCCCCTGTAAATACTCCCTTCATCTGCTTGTCCAGGGCCACGGAGCTGGGCCACTGCCACCGTGACCTCCCTGGAAGACAGCCACACGGTTACCGAGTACTCTAGGCCCTTACGGCCACTGCAACCACACTTGTCCATGGATTATATTACTGAACTACCGGTATCTGCAGGCAAGACTGTTGTTCTGGTGGTTCCCTCCGAATGCCACTTCTGAATGCCAAGACTCTTGCTCAGGTTTTTATTAATGAGATCGTGAAGCTTCACGGGGTTCCCTCCGATGTGGTGTCAGGTCGGGGGACCCAGTTTGTTTCTAAGCTTTGAAAAGCTTTCTGTTCTCGACTGAGGGTGCATCTGTCCATTTATTCGGCCTTCCATCCTCAGTCGAATGGACAGACCGAGAGCATTAATCAGAATTTAGAGACTTACCTCAGGTGTTTTGTCTCTGAAAACTAGAAGGATTGGGCATCCTACTTACCGTTGGCCGAGTTTGCTATTAATAATCATCGTCAAGAATCTATCGGCAGGTCACCGTTCTTTGGTGCATACAGTTTCCATCCACAGTTTGGTACACAGTATGGGGGGGGACGTTTTGTTTCGGCGCTCTTTTCTGTGTGGCGGGGTCCAGACCTAAGTGTGAATGACTTTGTGTGGTTGTCTAACAGGAATATCAAGTTGAAGATTCCTTACTGGAAGCTGGGACCTAGATTTATTGGTCCCTATAAAATAATGGCCATCATTAACCCTGCAGTGTTTCGTCTTGAGCTACCTCTCCCCTGCCGCCACCGCCAATCATAGTTGATGGCAATTTGGAGCTCCAAATTTCGAGGATTGTTGATTCCCATCTCTTGCGTCGTTCCCTACATGGTGCACTGGAAGGGTTATGGTCCAGAGGAAAGGATGTGGTTTTCAGCGTCAGGAGGTCAATGCCCCTTTGCTGGTTCGTTCGTTTCTTGCCTCTCATCCTGAGAAACCTGGTCCTGAGTGTCCGGAGGCTACTCGTAGAAGGGAGGATACTATCATGTGTGTCAGATAGCAGTGAAGTATGCCGGCACCAGTTCCCAAATCTTGCCTGTTTAGTCAAAAAAACCTTTATGACTGTTTTCCTAGCTCTCGGCTATCCACATCAGGAGGTGCCATGTCTAAATAAGCAGTGCTAATCAAATGTTCAAGGAAGTATGAAAAAGACAGCACTCACCAATGGATGCCAATAAAAGATCCTTTTATTTCAGATCCAGCATACAGATGTTGCGGCTGGTTCAGGGGTGTGCACTCCTGAACCAACCTCATTGTCTGTATGCTAGATCTGAAATAAAAGGATCTTTTATTCGCATCCATTGGTGAGTGATGTCTTTTTCATACTTCCTTGGAAATTTGATTGTCACGGGTGTGTCAGGTGTGACAGACAATCATTCTGGATCCAGCTGTAGAAGGTCATTGCGCTTGACTCTGCAGACACCTTCTTGATCTTTCTATCTCTGCAGTGCAGTGATATCCTGCTCTCTCTAGGACCTAGCAGTTACCTTCATCTTCTGTTGCTAATTGACACACCCTTGCTGGATGTTTAAATACCCTCAGTCTCTACAGAGAGTCACCGGTGATAGCTCTATTTTCCTCTGTCAAAGCTTAAAGTACTAGTAGTTGACTAGTGTTTTCTTGGAGTTCCCTTGGAGGATAGGTGTTCTCTCTGGTGTCTTCTCAAGCTAAGTGTATTCCCTTGTCTATCTACCTGTTTGTCTTTAGCTGCAGTGGGGACTGACTAGTGCTCACCCCGTCCCCTCCCTATCTAGGGCCTATCGCTAGGGGCAGTCAGGGATAAGGTTTCCTGCTCAGCGATAGGTGCTGAACCTACTTAGGGACATTAGGGGAGTAAAGGTGTTGTCAGATCTGCCTAGGGGTCTCCACACCCCGTTCCCTAGTGTTTGGGCTTCCTCCCCCTCTTCCCGTCGTTGTGCACTTAGTCTTTCTCTCACCTTGCGTGACAATCATGCAGTGTATAGAGGAGCTGTGGAGACATCATACTTTATATAGTGGAGCTGTAGGCCCATCATAATGTATATAGAGAAGCTGTGGGGACATCATACTGTGTATAGGGGAGTTGTGGGCCTACCATACTGTGTATATGGTAGCTGTGGGACTATCGTTCTGTTTATAGGAGAGTTATACAGTATATTGAGGGACTCAGAGGACATTATTAAATGTTAAGTAGACACTTAAGCATTATTGTTACAGGGGGACTCAGAGTATTGTGGCCATCAAAGGGGCAAAATATGGACACTGTTTTCTAAGGCATTTGCACAGGGCATTAAAATTTTCTAGGGTGCAATTTTGCCATCTAGAGAGCACAAAGGAGGCATTATTACTATGTAAGGGGCACAGTTGTGGGCATTATGTGGACTGTAAGAATAGAACGGTTTTTGTACCAAACAACATGTTCAGTAATAGAGACACATATGGCACCAGTGGCTCAATATTGGGGTATCAGCAGGATGAAGAGTTTGTGCAGATTGGGATTAGATGGGGACGGGGCCTGAAATGTAAGGATTCAAATGTGTCTTTGTTGTGATCTCTGCAGATAAGTCCTGGCTGGAGAAGTTGTCATGTCGGTCTGGGCCAGATGGGAAAAGTGAACGATTCCATCAGAAAGAACATCAGCTGTAAGTTACTATATATAACTGTACTGTAATCTCTTGTATGTTCTGCAGGACTGGTACAGTATCTAACACTATATGTCACCATATGGCAGTAATATCAGTGTTGTCTTTGTGTAGAGATTTATTTTCAGTAACACCATGGTCATCTGCTGATGTTCCCTTAAACCCGCGTTGAAGGAGCGCCAGCATAGTTGTAATCCAGTGACTGTCTGGCTGCAGTTTCTAACATCATGTCCGCTCTCTACCTGAAACACAACCTTTCCAAAACTGAACTTCTTCTGCTCCCGCCATCTACTCACCTCTCTAAATCTGACATCTCTCTCTCCCTGTGTGGCACCACAATAATGCCGAGCCAGCAGGCGCTGTCTGGGCGTTGTGTTTTGACACCAATCTCTCCTTCACCTTCCATATACAATCTCTTGCCCACTCTTGTCGTTTGCACCTGAAGAACATGTCTAGAATCCTCCCCTTTCTCACCTTGGAAACAACAAAAACCCTCACTGTTGCCCTGATCCACTCCTGCCTTGACTACTGTAACTCTCTATTAATTGGCCTCCCCCTCACTCGACTTTCCCCCCTCCAGTCCATCCTTAAAGCAGCAGCCAGGGTCATCTATTTGGCTAACCGTTACTCAGACTCCTCCGCTCTGTGCCAGTCATAGGACTGGCTATCCATGAATTATAGGATACAATTTAAATTGCTTGTTCTCACCCACAAAGCTCTCCACAGTGTGGCACCCCCCTACATCTCTTCCCTCATTTCTGTTTATCGGCCTACCCGTTCTCTACGCTCCGCAAGCGACTTTCGACTAACATCTGCACTAATCCGTACCTCCCACTCCCTGCTTCAAGACTTCTCCCGAGCTGCACCTATTCTTTGGAATGCTCTACCCCAAGAAATTAGGATGAACCACAACTTACACAGTTTTAGGCGCTCCCTAAAAACACACCTGTTTAGGGCAGCCTATCACCTTCCCTAATCGAAGTCCTTTTATATTCTTACAGGCCATCCCTTATTTCTCTAAATATAACTCTCCACCGAACCAAAAAGCACTACAGATACTGGCTAGTGATGAGCTCATGCAGCCTTTATCTATCCCTCATCCCCTCAAGATGGCTGGACCATCCTTGTAAATAATCCATTGTACTTTGTGTCACCCCCACCTCATTGTAGATTGTAAGCTCTTACGAGCAGGGTCGTCATTAATTTTTCTGTAATTATTATATTATATTTAGCTATGTTACTTATGACTGTTCTATGTGAACCTGTGAATTGTTAAGCGCTGCGGAATATGTTGGCGCTATATAAATAAAGATTATTATCTATCTATATAATTGTCTTATCCCATCTGTCTGTCTTTCTGTCTGTCTTTCTGTCTGTCTGTCTGTCCTGGAAATCCCGGGTCGCTGATTGGTCCGGCCGTGGCCAATCAGCGACGTGGCATTTCAGAAAAAGATGGCGGCCGTTAGCAGCTCATGTGAGGCACGGAGGTCAGTGGCGATGCAGCCGGGAGATGCCGCCGGCTGCTCGCAGCTTAAGTCCCCCACCGCAGGCGTCGCTGACCTACATGCGGCTATCGTCGGAAGATCAGCGGCTATAGCTGGTTATCTCCACAGGACAAGTGTGACGCCCCTCCACTCCTCTCCCCTCCCTTCCTTTCCCCTCCTCTCCCCTCCCCTCTCCTCTCCTCCCGTCCCTCCCCCCGCTCGATCAGGACCCTGGCACCCGGCGTCATACTTACCCCTCCCCTTCCCTCCTCTCCCCTCCCCTCTCCTCTCCTCCCGTCCCTCCCCCCGCTCGATCAGGACCCTGGCACCCGGCGTCATACCTACCCCTCCCCGTGCCTGCGCAGCAGCTCCTGTGTCTTCCGCTGATGCTCTGTGACGTTTCAGGTCAGAGGGCGAGGTGACGTCTTTACACCGCGCTCTCTCCTGACCGATCACAGCGCACAGCGTGAAGATGCCGGCTACGCTGGAGTCCGGAGCAGCAGCTGAGAAGTGAGGTGAGTATTGGATTTTTTTTTTTTTGTATGTGGCCATAGGGGACCTGCATGGGGCACTATGGGGTGGATGGGACATCCTGCATGGGGTATTATATAGGGGGGATGTGACAGCCTGCATGGGGCATTATATGGGGGGTCAGGTGACATCCTACATGGGGCATTATATGGGGGGAGAGGTAACATCCTACATGGGGCATTATATGGGGGAGAGGTGACATCCTGCATGGGCCATTATATGGGGGGAGACGTGACATCCTACATGGGGCATTATATGGGGGAGAGGTGACATCCTACATGGTGCATTATATGGGGGAGAGGTGACATCCTGCATGGGCCATTATATGCTGGGAGAGGTGACATCCTACATGGGGCATTATATGGGGGGAGAGGTGACATCCTACATGGGGCATTATATGGGGGGAGAGGTGACATCCTGCATGGGGTATTATATAGGGGGGATGTGACAGCCTGCATGGGGCATTATATGGGGGGAGAGGTGACATCCTGCATGGGGCATTATATGGGGGGAGAGGTGACATCCTACTTGGGGCATTATATGGGGGGAGGGGTGACATCCATCATGGGGCATTATATGGGGGGAGAGGTGACATCCTACATGGGGCATTATATGGGGGGAGAGGTGACATCCTACATGGGGCAATATATGGGGGAGAGGTGACATCCTGCATGGGCCATTATATGGGGGGAGAGGTGACATCCTACATGGGGCATTATATGGGGGAGAGGTGACATCCTGCATGGGGTATTATATAGGGGGGATGTGACATCCTGCATGGGGTATTATATACGGGGGATGTGACATCCTGCATGGGGTATTATATGCATGGGGTATTATATACGGGGGATGTGACTTCCTGCATGGGGCATTATAAAGGAGGGTCGGGAGACATATGCTGGAATACCCGATGCTTTAGAATCGGGCCACCACCTAGTTATTTATATTATTATAATCAGGGTTACCTGGTTAGGGGCCCACTCAGATGTTTTGCCCCCCCTGAGCTGAACCCCTACCTACGTCTCTGGTTTCTTTTCCTTTCAGTGCAGATCAGACGCAATGATGAAAATTCCAAACGTACAGTTATAAATTACACATTTATAACCCAAAATATGAATGCAGACAAGAAATGATTTATCTATACAAACAGGTTACTAATATATACAGATCATTACATTCATACTAATATAGTTGGGAAAACAAACCTGTGTACAAAAAGATCATGCTGTACATTTAAAGGGGACCTGTCGCATGCCATGGATATGTAATTCTTTTAACCTGGTGTAAATGCCACTGTTCTCCTGAATCTGGTGTTGCTTTTCGTTTTTGACTGCGCCACTCCGTTCTATCTTTTCCCTGTATGTTAATTTAGTCTTTAACGTCAATTGGGCGTGGTTGTCAATTCATCTATTTGGGACAATGCCCAGTTTACTAAGACCAGACTTATATACAAGGAAGAGATGACCTTATCTCAGGAAGGGAGAGGCGCAGAAAGAAAAGAAAAAAAACGCCAGGTTCAGGAGAAAGTGACATTTACACCATTTAAAGAAATTACATATTTATGCAATTGTCAGGTCGTCTTTAAAGACCAATTCCTGTCATTGGTCGACCACTAATCAAGCAATAAAGTCTAATTAAAACACTTCCTCCTATGGATAAAAATATAGGTAATATAATACGTTCCCCCATGACTAGAATGGCTCTTTGATAGATACAGCGGGTGAAATAAGTATTGAACACGTCACCAATTTTCTAAGTAAATATATTTCTAAAGGTGCTATTGACATGAAATTCACCAGATGTCGGTAACAACTCATCCAATCCACACAGGCAAAGAAATCACCATAGATGTTCATAAATTATGTGTAATAATGAGAAATGACACAGAGAAAAAATATTGAACACACTTACTGAAATTGAATTAATTTTTATGAAAAAACCTTTGTTGGTGATGACAGCTTCAAGATGCCTCCTGTATGGAGAAACCAGTCACAGGCATTGCTCAGGTGTGATTTTGTCTCATTCCTTCACACAAGCACTCTTCACATCCTGAAGGTCTCAAGGGCTCCTTCTATGAATTCTGAGCTTTAGTTCCTTCCATAAATTTTCTGTTGGATTCAGGTCAGAGGATTGGCTGAGCCATTCTAGCAGCTTTATTTTCTTTTTCTAAAACCAATTGACAGTTTCCTTGGCTGTGTGTTTGGGATCATTGTCTTGCTCAACTGTGCACCCTTGTTTCACCCTTATCATCCTGGTAGATAGCAGCAGTTTTTATGCAGAATGTTTCAGTACATTTGTCCATTCATCCTTCCTTCAATCATATGAAGTTTGCAAGTGCTGTATGCTGAAAAACAGCCCCACACCATGATGTTCCCACCTCAAAACTTCACTGTTAGTATGGTGTTTGGGGTGATATGCAGTGCAATTTGGCCTCCAAACATGGTGTGTATTATGGCATCCAAACAGTTCAACTTTGGTCTCATCTAACCAGAACATTCTCCCAGTATTTCACAAGTTTGTCTAAATGTTTAAATGTTGTTGAACAAACTTTAAAACGTGCTTGTACATGCTTTTGGAGTCTTGCGTGGTGAGTGTGCATTGTGCTGTGGAGGTTGAGTGCATTACTTATTGTTTTCTTTGAAACCATTGTATCTGCTGATTCCAGGTCTTTCTGTAGCTCTCCACAGGTGGTCCTTGGCTCCTGGACAACTCTTTGGATAATTCTTTTCACTCCTCTGTCTGAAATCTTGTGAGGAGCACCTGGTCGTGACCAGTTTAAGGTGAAATTATGTTCTTTCCACTTCCAGATTATGTCCCCAACAGTTCTCACTGGAGCGTTCAGTAGTCTAAATATTCTTCTGTAACCAATGCCATCAGTATGCTTTCCAACAATAAGGTTGCGAAGGTCTTGAGACAGCTCACTGGTTTTACCCATCATGAGATGTTTCTTGTGTGGCACCTTGGTAATGAGACACCTTTTTATAGGGCATCAGTTGAACCAGCTGATATTATTTGTCACTAAGTAGTAGGATTGCTTTCTAATTACTGATAGATCTCAGCTGGTGTCATGACTTTCCATAGCTTTTTGCTCCTCTCTTTCTTCATGTGTTCAATACTTTTTTCTCTGTGTCATTTCTCATTATTACTCATAACTTAATTTATGGACATCTATGGTTTGATTTCTTTGCCTGTGTGGATTGGATGGGTTGTTACCGACATTTGATGAGAATTTCATGTCAATAGCACCTTTAGAAATATATTTACTTAGAAATTTGGTGACGTGTTCAATACTTATTTCACCCGCTGTATAATATCAGTGGTCTTACTCATCATCTTCTTCAAATTTCCATCAATAGGTGCTTCTCCTTTGGATGTAATACCAGATGTTTCCAAAAAGAAAGGCATTCAACATTCTTGTACTGTATCTCAAGATAAGAATGTTTGTTTCATTTTGTCTGTTTTAATAGAATTTCAGAATTTTGACTCACTGTGCATTATTTTTAGTGTTGAGCGAGCATGCTCGACACTGCTCGGTACTCGCTCGAGCATCACGCTACTCAGGATGTTCGGCGAGCACCGAGCATTTCCGGGTTACTCGGGCGGGAGCTCGGGTCTCCGCCCTGCATGTTTGGCGCTCTTTACAGAGCCAATGAACATACAGGGATTGCCAGCCAGTCACTGTAATGCCGCAGCCATGTTGTTTGTGGGCATTACAGTGATTGGCTGGCCGCACAGCGTCATCTCGAGTATTTTTTAAACCGGGCGCCGCCATCTTGGACACAGTCGCTCCGGATTAGACAGTGTACGGACAGCGCTGCTGAGCTATGGAGAGATTTATCCTGCGAAATAGTTAGTGTAGGGTCTGTAAAGCCTGCCAGATCAAACAAACAGTCTTTCTCAGGACTAATATCCATCCCAGATATCAGGCAGACAGGCAGGCTGTATAGGAGACGCAGTGGGGTTATACCAGCAAACGCTGCATTACAGTCCTGTGTGCTCCTGTTTCTGAAATTGCTGGACTTAGCTCCAGGTCTCTGAGCTAAAACCTTTTTTTTTCATCTAAATCCTCTTTTTTTTTCCTCCTTCACACTGTACAAATACCCCTCTTATTAACCTATTGGTGTCCCCCCCCCAAAAAAAAAGTGTGTCTCTGATTTTTCAGACACAAATATATCTGTTGAAAAGAGTCTGGTATAGGCCACAGAAACAGAAGTGTGGTTTTGCAGTTCCACGGGTGAAATCTCTGTATTATCCAGTTTTGTGCCTTTTGTATCTAAAAAAAAACAGTTTGAGTGTGTCGCTCACTGTTCAGCCGCAAATATATATATATTTAAAATAAGTCTGGTATACACCAGTAAATTATAACTGTGGTTTTGCTGTTCCACGGTAAAAAATCTCTATTATCCTGCTTTTGGCATTTTTTGCCGTAAAAATAAATAATAGTGTCTCCTGATTGTTCAGACACAAATATATCTGTTGAAAATAGTCTGGTATACACCAGTAAATTATAACTGTGGTTTTGCTGTTCCGCGGTAAAAAAATCTCTATTATCCTGCTTTTGGCATTTTTTACCGAAAAAAATAAATAATAGTGTCTCCTGATTGTTCAGACACAAATATATCTGTTGAAAATATTCTGGTATACACCAGTAAATTTTAACTGTGGTTTTACTGTTCCACGGTAAAAAATCTCTATTATCCTGCTTTTGGCATTTTTTGTCGTAAAAAATAAATAATAGTGTCTCCTGATTGTTCAGACACAAATATATCTGTTGAAAATAGTCTGGTGTAGGCTCGAGAAATACAAGTGTGGTTTTGCAGTTCCCCGGGTCAAATCTCTGTATTATCCTGCTTTTCGCAATTTCTGTCCGGAAAAAATAAATAATACTGTCTCCTGATTGTTCAGACACAAATATATCTGTTGAAAATAGTCTGGTGTAGGCCCGAGAAATACAAGTGTGGTTTTGCAGTTCCACGGTACAAACCTCTGTATTATCCACTTTTGGGCCATTTGTATCTAAAAAAACAGTTTGAGTGTGTCGCTCACTGTTCAGCCGCAAATATATATATTTAAAAAAGTCTCGTCTACATACACCAGTAAATTATAACTGTGGTTTTGCTCTTCCACGGTAAGAAATCTCTATTATTCAGCTTTTGGTATTTTTTCTGTAAAGAAAAACAGTAATATTTTCTCCCTGATTGTTCAGATTGTTTAAAAGAGTCGGGTGTAGGCCAGAGAAATAGAACTGTGGTTTTCCTCTTCCACGGTTCTAATCTACTTTTTGCTACCCTTTTTCCATTGATAGTGCGAGTGTAAGCTATTTTACTTACTTTACAATGGGCAAGGTGCGTGGCAAGGGACGTGGAAGTGGACGTTCTGGTGATGGTGCGTGCAGAGGACGGGGCCGTGGCCAAGGTGAAAATGTGCCACAACCAACAGCCACATCTTCTCGCTCCCACTTCTTGTTCTGTGCTTCCCTAGTAATTCGGTCAACACCAGTATTGTAAACTGATCAGTGTGAACAGGTTATTAATTGGATAGCAGATAATACTTCCAGTTACCTGGGCACCACCACCTCCGGCCTGTCTTCCAAACGGTTGACTCTTAGTAGCCGTGAGTCTCGACCGCATACTCCTCCTCACCCTGATGCTCCTTCCTCCCACCATGCCGAGTGTCGTCAGACAGCAACTGATCCCACACTTGGACATTCTGAAGAGCTGTTCACTGGTCCATTTCCAGATTTGTGCCCCTCGCCTGCTCCGCTTGAAGTGGTGGAAGAGGAGATCCCATGTAGCGATGCACAAATATTTGAACAGCCACGGCCACAGGAAGTCGACGCTGGCAATTTGTCACAAGAGGTGGACGATGACGAGACACAATTGCCAGGAAGTGAGGAGGAGGATCGTGGTGCGCAAGTGGAAGAGGAGGAGGTGGTGGATGATCTAGTAACTGACCCAACTTGGCAGGAGGACATGCAGAGTGAGGCCAGCAGCACATAGGGGGAGGGAGGCAGAGTACCCCAACAGGCAGGAAGAAGCAGTGTGGTGGCCGCAGACAGAAGGCGGCCAACCGTTCCCCGTAACACCAACACGAGGGACGTTGCCAGTACAAGCGGTAGGTCTTCCAGAGTCTGGAATTTTTTTAAAGATTCTGCTGATAACCCCAAAAAGGCCATTTGCACCACCTGCCATGCTAGCATCAGCAGGGGTGACAAAGCTACCAGCCTGACCACCACCAGCATGATCAGGCACATGGCAGCAAAGCACCCGACTTTGTGAGGCGAACCCCAGGGTCCACGACCAGTGTCAGCGGGTGTCACCACTGCTTCTTCCGCTGTTGTGCGGGCAATAGAAGTCCCTGTTGTGTGTGCAAGGCAATCCCCTGTCCATACTGCATGCAAAGATGCCCCCTCCTCTCAGACTTCACTTGTTATGGCAGTTTCTCAAGAAACAGCATCAACGTCCACGTCCATGTCCCACCGCAGCGTTCAATTGTCCATATCCCAGACCTTTGAACGAAAGTGGAAATTCTCAGCTAACGCCCCACAGGCCACAGTCCTAAATTCGCACATTTCACGACTACTTGCATTGGAAATGCTGCCTTTTAGGCTGGTGGAGACGGAATCCTTCCGCAACCTTATGGCAGTGGTCGGTACTTGGTCCCCAGCCGACACTATTTTGCCTGGTGTGCCATCCCTGCACTACACAAGCACGTGTCCCAAAACATCTGCCGTACCCTCAATAACGCAGTTACTGGGAGAGTCCACCTGACAATGGAAACGTGGACAAGTGCTTGTGGCCAGGGACGGTACATCTCCCTGACGGCACACTGGGTAAACATAGTGGAAGCCGGGACCGAGTGGGACCTTGGGACGGAACACATCCTCCCCACACTGAGGATTGCGGGCCCTATGTCAGTCAGAGTTGCCCCCACAGTGTACAGATGCTGCGCATCATCCTCCTTCTCCTCCTCATGTTCAGCCTCCATCTCAGATATCAACACATCAGTTACAAGCTGGAAGCACTGCAGTACTGCCTCTGCCAAGCGGCAACAGGCTGTGCTGAAACTCATAAGCTTAGGTGAGAAACCTCACACTGCTTGTGAGTTGTGGACAGCTGTGAAAGAGCAGGCAGATCTGTGGCTGAGACCGCTGAACCTACATCCAGGCATGGTCGTGTGTGACAATGGCCGTAACCTGGTGGCGGCTCTGAGGCGAGGCGAGATCACACACGTACCATGCCTGGCTCATGTGCTTAAACTCGTGGTTCAGCGGTTTATTAAATCGTACCCCGAGTTGCCAGATCTGCTTTTCAAAGTATGCCGCCTGTCAGCTCATTTTCGCGAGTCGGCTACAGCTTCTGCCGCCCTTGCTGTGTTGCAGCAGCGTTTGCAGCTTCCGTCACACCGACTGGTGTGTGATGTCCCCACACGTTGGAACTCAACCCTCCACATGTTGCAAAGGATTTGTGAGCAGAAGAGAGCAGTTGTGGAGTACCAGCTGCAACAAGGCCGTCGATATTCAGGTCAGACTCCACACATAAGACCTCAGGAGTGGACCTGGATGTCTGACATCTGTACCATCTTGACAAACTTTGAGGAGTCCACCCAGATGGTGAGTGGCGATGATGCCATCATTAGCGTCAGCATTCCACTTGTCTGTCTTTTGCAACGCTCTCTGCAGAGAATTAAAGAGGAGGCATTGCAGCCAGAGTATGATGCAATGGATCAAGAAGCCGTAGCGGTCGATTACTCACAGCCCAGCCTCATCTCATCCCAACGTACATTGGGGGACAATGAGGGAGAGGAGGAGGAGTAGGAAGAAGAACAGGAGCTTGTGTCATGCGCTGTAGACGGTGGTACCTGTACAACTGTCATACCATCGGTTCAGCGTGGGTGGCCTGAGGACAGGGGGGAGGAGGAGGAGAGCATGGTCAGTCGTCATCTTGGTGAGGACACGGAAGTCTTGCCCGTTACCTGTCTGGCACGCATGGCTGACTTTATGTTACACTGCCTTAACCGTGACCCTCGCGTTGTCAAAATGTTGGGTGACAGTCATTACTGGTTGGTGACACTTTTAGACCCCCGCTACAAGGAGAACTTTCACTCTCTTATTCCTGAGGTGGAGAGGTCTACAAAAATGGGGCAGTACCAGAAGGCCCTTGCTGCAGAACTGTTAAAAAACTTCCCATCTGAACACGCTAGCGGCAGAGGTCACATTTCATTGACCAACCAAGGCGTACAAGCAAGAGAGAGGCAACTCCAATCCAGCAGAGGCAGGGGAACACTGTCAACGTTCTGGGACAGTTTTATGAGACCCGCCCAGCTTACAGGCCCTGAGGCGCGGGGTACTCTAAAAAGGAGTGGAAAGTTTCAAAAGATGGTGAGGGAGTACCTTGCCGACCGAACCAGCGTCCTCCGTGATTCCTCTGTGCCTTTTAATTATTGGGTATCCAAGCTAGACACTTAGAATGAACTCACTCTGTACGCCTTGGAGGTCCTGGCCTGCCCTGCCGCTAGCGTGTTATCGGAGCGTGTTTTTAGTGCCGCTGGGGGAATTATAACTGATAAGCGCACTCGTCTGTCAACTGACAATGCTGACAAGCTGATCCTTATCAAAATGAACAAGGGCTGGATTGGGCCAGACTTCTCATCACCAAAAAATGACAGCAGAGTAACATAAAGTCAAATCCATTGTGTTTTTTCGGGAGGTGTATTCACATGCACCGCTTCACACCCACACATGGGTATATGCTTCCTCATTTCGGCTGTTTTATGTTCTTCTCCTTATCCTCAGCCTCCACCACCACTATACCACCAGGGTGACCGTGATCCGTGTTGCCATTATTGAAAGTTCCTCCGTCCTTAATTTTGTCAGCTTTTGCTTGGAAGGCATAAACAAAGACTGTGGGAGACCCACTCCCCAATAATGGGAATAATATTTTTAAGATGCTGTACTGTATGGCTCTTGTAAGGGGCATTGCAAGTTCCTCCATCCTAATTTTTGGCAGCTTTTGCTTGGAAGGTATAAGCAAATACTATGGGAGACCCACTCCCCAATAATGGGAATAATGTTTTTAAGATACTGTACTGTATGGCTCTTGTAAGGGGCATTAAAAGTGTCTTGTTAAGCTACTGCGACCTCCACCAATTTTCCGAGGGGCATTAAAAGCGTCTTGTTAAGCTACTGGGACCTCCACGTCTCTTCTGAGGGGCATTAAAAGCGTCTTGCTAAGCTACTGGGACCTCCACGTCTCTTCTGAGGGGCATTAAAAGCGTCTTGTTAAGCTACTGGGACCTCCATCACTTTTCCGAGGGGCATTAAAAGCGTCTTGTTAAGCTACTGGGACCTCCACGTCTCTTCTGAGGGGCATTAAAAGCGTGTTGTTATACCACTCAGACCTCCACGTCTCTTCCAAGGGGCATTAAAAGCGTTTTGTTATACCACTCTGTACCCCACGTCTCTTCTGAGGGGCATTAAAAGCGTGTTGTTATACCACTCTGACTTCCACGTCTCTTCCAAGGGGCATTAAAAGCGTGTTGTTATACCACTCTGACCTCCACGTCTCTTCTGAGGGGCATTAAAAGCGTCTTGTTATACCACTCTAACCTCCACGTCTCTTCTGAGAGGCATTAAAAGCATCTTGTTAAGCTACTGCGACCTCCACGTCTCTTCTGAGGGGCATTAAAAGAGTGTTGTTATACCACTCTGACCTCCACGTCTCTTCTGAGGGGCATTAAAAGTGTGTTGTTATACCACTCTGACCTCCACGTCTCTTCTGAGGGGCATTAAAAGCGTCTTGTTATACCACTCTGACCTCCACGTCTCTTCTGAGGGGCATTAAAAGCATGTTGTAGTACCACTCTGACCTCCACATCTCTTCTGAGGGGCATTAAAACGGTCTTGTTAAGCTACTGCAACCTCCACGTCTCTTCTGAGGGGCATTAAAGCTGTCTTGTTATACCACTCTGACCTCCACGTCTCTTCTGAGGGGCATTAAAAGCATGTTGTTATACCACTCTGACCCCCACGTCTCTTCTGAGGGGCATTAAAAGCGTGTTGTTGTACCACTCTGACCTCCACGTCTCTTCCAAGGGGCATTAAAAGCGTCTTGTTATACCACTCTGACCTCCATGTCTCTTCTGAGGGGCATTAAAAGCGTCTTGTTATACCACTCTGACCTCCACGTCTCTTCTGAGGGGCATTAAAAGCATGTTGTAATACCACTCTGACCTCCACGTCTCTTCTGAGGGGCATTAAAACGGTCTTGTTAAGCTACTGCGACCTCCACGTCTCTTCTGAGGGGCATTAAGACCGTCTTGTTATACCACTCTGTCCTCCACGTCTCTTCTGAGGGGCATTATAAGCTTGTTGTTATACCACCCTGACCTCCACGTCTCTTCTGAGGGGCATTAAAACGGTCTTGTTAAGCTACTGCGACCTCCACGTCTCTTCTGAGGGGCATTAAAATCGTTTTGTTATACCACTCTGACCTCCACGTCTCTTCTGAGGGGCACTAAAAGCGTGTTGTTATACCACTCTGACCTCCACGTCTCTTCTGAGGGGCATTAAAAGCGTCTTGTTATACCACTCTGACTTCCACGTCTCTTCTGATGGGCATTAAAAGCATCTTGTTATACCACTCTGACCTCCATGTCTCTTCTGAGGGGCATTAAAAGCGTCTTGTTATACCACTCTGACCTCCACATCTCTTCTGAGGGGCATTAAAACTGTTTTGTTATACCACTCTGACCTCCACGTCTCTTCTGAGGGGCATTTAAAGCATGTTGTTATACGACTCTGACCTTCACGTCTTCTCTGAGAGGCATTGAAACGGTCTTGTTAAGCTACTGTGACCTCCACGACTCTTCGAATGGGAATTGCATTTCCCCATAATTTTTGGCAGCTTTTGCTTGGAAGGGAAAAGCAAATACTATGGGAGACTCACTCCCCAATAATGGGAATAATGTTTGTAATATGCTGTACTGTATGGCTCTTGTAAGGGGCATTGCAAGTTCCTCCATCCTAATTTTTGGCAGCTTTTGCTTGGAAGCCATAAGCAAATACTATGGGAGACCCACTCCCCAATTATGGAAATAATGTTTGTAATATGCTGTACTGCATGGCTCTTGTAAGGGGCATTGCAAGTTCCTCCGTCCTAATTTTTGGCAGCTTTTGCTTGGAAGGCATAAGCAAATACTAGGGGAGACCCACTCCCCAATAATGGGAATAATGTTTTTTAGATGCTGTACTGTATGGCTCTTGTAAGGGGCATTAAAAGCGTGTTGTTATACCACTCTGACCTCCACGTCTCTTCTGAGGGGCATTAAAAGCATCTTGTTATGCCACTCTGACCTCCACGTCTCTTCTGAGGGGCATTAAAAGCGTCTTGTTATACCACTCTGACCTCCACGTCTCTTCTGAGGGGCATTAAAACCGTCTTGTTATTGTTAGAACCCTCCTGTTAGTTTTTTCTATTTTGCTGGTCACATGACTTTTTGCCTATTTAATCCAGCTCCGCCCTCCTGGACTTGCTGGACTTCAGTGTTACATTTACTCTTAAGCTAGCCAGGTGCCTTGTACCTTACTCTGTAGTTTGTTTGGTCTTTTAACCACTAGTACTTCTGTTTGTTTGTTTGTCTTTGCTCTGCTACAAATTCTGCTAGGAGGTGTCCAACTATATCCCAGTCCTTAGTTCTTGTAGGGACCCCTTCCTTATATCTATAGGTCTGTGTTCAGACTAGCCGAGGACTTAGGCGGGTCCGTTCACAAGGAACAGGTCCCTCGCTGCATCGTAGGGAATCAGCTTAGTCCTATTGTAGGGACAGTTTTCCTTTCTTTCCTTAGTGCTTGTAGCAGTTCATAACAGTAAGTCCAGCCCAAAAATAAAACACTCTAAGGAAAAAAAAAAGAAAAATCCTGATTTCATCATGGTGTCGGTTCAGGAATTGGCTCAACCCCTGCAGGGACAGTCTTTGGAGGTGGCCGAGCTCCAGCAACACGTGAGTAGCTGTCCTGGAGCGCATTTTGTCGAACCGAAGGTAGGACTTCCAGATTTTTTTTATGGTAAACGGCAAGATTTTTTTTCCTTTAAAAACGCTTGTTTATTATATTTTCGTTTAAGACCCAGATCCTCGGGGAATGAATCACAGTGCATTGGGTTTATAATGTCACTTTTGCGCAAAGAACCACAGGGATGGGCCTTTTCTCTACAACCTAATGATCCGTGTTTTAGATCTGTGGAAGATTTTTTTTCTGCTATGGGGTTGTTGTATGATGATCCTGATCGAGTCTCATCTGCTGAAACTGAATTAAGACGTTTGAAGCAGGGATCAGGTGATGTGGAAAATTATTGTACATACTTCAGAAGATGGTCGGCTGAAGTGGAATGGAATGACTCAGCATTAAAGTGTTTGTTTCTTGAGGGTCTAGGTGAAAGGGTTAAGGATCTGCTGATTGCCTTCCCAAAACCTGGAACCTTGCAGGAGGCAATGCAATTAACCATACGTGTGGACAGGAGACTGCGTGCTAGGAGTAATGAAGAGAAATCTACTACTATGACAGCTCCTATTTTTCAGAGGATCTGTTCGGAGGGTGGAGAACCGATGGAAATTGGGGCGATGTCACCCCACTCTCCGGAAAAAGACAGCAGGTATGCTAAAGGATTGTGCTTTTATTGCGGCAAATCTGACCACTTTATTAAGAACTGTGTGCTTCGTTTGAACAAAGAAAAAAAAAAAGAGGTCAGTTACGCCCGCATAGCGTGTTGAAACTCAAAAGGAGTATTTCTTTCTGGAAGCACCTCATTCCAGGAGGAGTTGATTGAATTTCGGGTTTTTGTGGATTGTGGTTCTACACTCAATGTGATTGATGAGGGTTTTTTGGAAAAATTTAAATTAGAATCCAAACTTTTGTCATCTCCTATTTCTGTGGTTGCTGTTGATGGCTCTCCCTTGAAAGGTATTACTCACAAGGTTTTTGAATTTCCCCTCACCATTAATGGTATCCACCAAGAGAATTTGGATTTGGTGGTATTAAATAATTTGCCTGCTCCAGTGGTTTTGGGGTTACCTTGGTTAAAATTGCACAATCCTGTACTGGACTGGTCTACCAATGAAATTAAGTCTTGGAGTCCTAAGTGTTATGATAGATGTTGTAACGGTCGCATTGCTGCTGTGGAAAGAGGGGAATTACCTGTACCTATTCAGGATTTCTGGAAGGTTTTTTCTGAGGAGGAGTCGCAAGTTTTGCCTCCTCATAGGGACTATGATTGTACTATTGAGTTTGTCCCTGGAGCAACTCTTCCCAAGAGTCGCTTATTTAATTTTACTATCCCTGAGAGAAAGGCCTTGGAGGAATACATACAGACAAGCTTGGCCACCGGTCACATTAGACCTTCTAAATCACCTGTGGCTGTTGGATTTTTTTTTTGTAAAAAAAATGGACGGCGGTTTACGTCCATGTCTGGACTTTCGCGAAATTAATAAAATTACAGTACGCAATTCCTACCCACTGCCATTAATTCCTGACTTGTTCAACCAGTTAGTGGGGGCCAAGTGGTTCTCTAAGATTGATCTCCGGGGGGCATACAATTTGTTACGTATGAAGGAAGGTGATGAGTGGAAAACTGCTTTTAACACTCCAGTTGGTCATTTTGAGAATCTGGTTATGCCCTTTGGTCTTACCAACGCACCAGCGTTTTTTCAGAACCTTATTAATGACATCCTAAGACCGTTGATCGGTAAGAATGTGGTGGTGTATTTGGATGACATTTTGATTTTTGCGCCGGATCTGGAGTCTCATTGGCAGAGCGTTCGTGAGGTATTGCAGTTGTTAAGCGACAATTCACTTTTTGCTAAGCTGGAGAAATGTGAGTTCGCTGTGCAGAGAATTAGTTTTTTGGGCTACATTATCTCCAGCGAGGGCTTTGAGATGGACCCGGTGAAGGTTCAGGCGGTGCAGGAATGGCCTAGGCCTATTGGTTTGAAATCGATACAGAGATTTTTGGGTTTTGCCAATTATTACAGAAAATTCATTAAGAATTTTTCTATAATTGTTAAGCCGCTGACCGATCTCACCAGGAAAGGTGCGAATACGGTCCAGTGGACTACTGAGGCCATTGAAGCTTTTGTGTATCTCAAGGAGAGGTTCAGTTCTGCCCCCATCCTTATGCAGCCTGATGAGACCAAGCCTTTTTTTGTCGAGGTTGATGCTTCTTCGGTGGGGGTCGGTGCTGTTTTGTCTCAGGAAAACAAGGATGGAGTACATCCCTGTGCTTTTTTTTCAAAAAAATTTTTTGAGACCGAACTTAATTACGATGTCGGTAATCGGGAATTGCTGGCAATTAAACTCGCATTTGAACATTGGCGTCATCTCTTGGAAGGTGCTAAATTTCCCATTCAGGTTTTTACTGATCATAAGAATCTGATCTATCTTGATGCTGCCAAGCGCTTGAATGCCCGTCAAGCTAGGTGGGCACTTTTTTTTCCGCGGTTTAATTTTTCTGTTACTTACATCCTGGGTACCAAGAATGTTAAAGCCGATGCTTTATCTCTCAGTTTTTCTCCCATGGTTGGTACCGAGGAGGAGGAGAGCATTTTACAGGAAGGTGTTGTGATAGCAGCATTGGACTCCGTTTTGGAAGATGGGATTCTGAAAGCCCAGGAGGATGCCCCATCTAACACTCCCCATGGGAGGTTGTTTGTGCCTAGGAACTTTAGGAGAGATTTGTTTGTGGAGTCTCATGAGTCTCGGTTGGCAGGTCATCCAGGAATTTCGGAGACTAAGAGACTTGTAGGTCGCAGTTTTTGGTGGCCTGGGTGGCAGAAGGAAGTCATTAAGTGCGTGCATCAATGTACTGTGTGTGCTAGATCTAAGTCTTCACATGCTCCTGCTGCAGGGTCGCTTTGCCCTCTGGAGGTTCCTAGTGCTCCTTGGACGCATCTTGCTATGGATTTTATTACTGACCTTCCTGCCTCTGAGGGTTTCACTGTTATCTGGGTGGTCGTGGACCGTTTTAGCAAGATGTGTCACTTGGTTCCCTTCATCAAACTGCCCTGCGCCAGGACACTCGCTAAAGCTTTCGTTAAAGAAATTGTCAGGCTCCATGGCGTTCCTACCGACATTGTTTCCGATAGGGGACCTCAGTTCGTGGCTCGTTTTTGGCGTGCCTTTTGTGACAGGTTGGGAGTCCATTTGTCATTTTCGTCTGGTTATCATCCTGAGTCTAATGGACAGACAGAAAGAAAGAACCAGGATGTTGAACAGTTTTTGCGTTGTTTTGTGGCTGACAATCAAGAGGGGTGGTCTGAGTTTCTGCCACTGGCTGAATTTGCTCTTAACAACCATACAACCATACATCCTCTTCTGCTGGGTGTTCTCCTTTTTTTTGTTGTACTGGGAGATGACGCGCCCCTGGGCCTGCTGTGTCGCGCAGCGTCTCGCGCACGGGGGCTTACCCGGAACCGAATCAGATGAGGGTTGTAGTCTCCGAGTGGCGGGGACCCGGTCCGTGCCCAGGGAGTCAGACTCAGTGTGTGGCAGTCTTGATAGATGTTATTTGAGTGTCGACTACGCCACCCGTTGATTTGCAGCTATGGAGCTGCCGCTGCAGGGCAGACCGCTGAGGCCGGTGTAGAATTGTGCAGCGTGATAGTATAACCCCCAACGGGAGGGGTATGGCCTCAGGGCAGCCGACGTGGAAGATGGGGGTAGCAGGAACCACTCAGAGATGGTGCGGTGTAATTCAGGGTCTTTACTGGTAACAACGATAGACCCTCCCGGAGTACTTGCTAGCGAACGGGGCCTGGTCAGTCCTTGAGCAGATGGGATCTCCCCTGGCCAGGCGGAGTTGTAGGCCTCCCAAACTGACTGTACTCTTCTGGCTACCTTGCTAGAAGCGGATATAAGTAGCCCACGTCCCTGAGTGTACCGTGTGGTGCTCACCCGTATGGCCGGTGACTCGGGGCCTTCTATTGGCTTCCGCTCCACGATGGCGGTGCTGGTCCCACACGTGTGACCGTGCCTTCGGGTTTCTGGGCCTGAGGACCTGAAATCCCCTGCCGGTCGGCTTCTGCTGCTGGGTAAGAGTTAGTCCCCACAGCCTCGGACGCCGGGTCCGGTAAGAAAGCTTCTCAGTCAGGGCGAGCTCTTCAGCTGCCAGCCCCTGACTCGTAGTAGTATTGCTCCCACTGAGCTCCTGCTGTTTCTTCCTATGACTGTTTCTTGTCTCTACTCTCCTTGACTCCTCACCCTGCTTCAGCCCCGGGTTTATATAGGGGAAGTTCTTCCCCTCCCAAGACTGGGCAGGAGGTGTGGCATGCACAGGATCCCTGACCAAAGGACCTCCCACCTGCTCTCAGACGTAATATCTCTATCACTGTGGCAACCAGACCCCTGGGGTGTCACAGGAGACATCCGTTGTTTGGGTCATTCTCCAAATTGGTATCGGCTGTGCCGGAGGAGGAGAATTTTTCCGGTGAATTGGAGAAAGTTTGGGCTGATGTACGTCGTAACCTTCAAGAGGCTAACAAAAAATCCAAGAGGTACTTTGACAGGAAACGTCAAGAGGTTTTGTTTACTGTTGGTGACATGGTTTGGTTGTCCTCTAGGAATCTGCGGTTGAGGATTCCTTCTAAGAAATTGGGCCCGAAGTTTGTAGGTCCATTTAAGGTGCTTCAGGTAGTTAACCAATCTGCTGTTAGGTTGGAGGTTCCTACCTCCTGGAAGATTAATCCGTTGTTTCATGTTTCCTTATTGAAAAATGCGGATGTTTCTGATAGGGACCCCACTGTCTCTGTTCCTCCGGTGGAGGAAGACGGTGAATATGAAATTTCTCACATTCTTAATTCTAGATGGCATAGAGGGAGATTGCAGTATCTCGTCGCTTGGAAAGGTTTCGGTCCCGAGGATAACTCCTGGGTAAGGGCGGATGATGTCTCTCCTCCTAGACTTGTCGGAGCTTTTCACAGGAGGTTTCCTGATAGACCTGGGCCTGGAGGATCCGGAGGAGCCTCATAGAAGAGGGGGTACTGTTAGAACCCTCCTGTTAGTTTTTTCTATTTTGCTGGTCACATGACTTTTTGCCTATTTAATCCAGCTCCACCCTCCTGGCCTTGCTGGACTTCAGTGTTACATTTACTCTTAAGCTAGCCAGGTGCCTTGTACCTTACTCTGTAGTTTGCTTGGTCTTTTGAACACTAGTACTTCTGTTTGTTTGTTTGTCTTTGCTCTGCTACAATTTCTGCTAGGAGGTGTCCAACTATATCCCAGTCCTTAGTTCTTGCAGGGACCCCTTCCTTATATCTATAGGTCTGCGTTCAGACTAGCCGAGGAGTTAGGCGGGTCTGTTCACAAGGAACAGGTCCCCCGCAGCATCGTAGGGAATCAGCTTAGTCCTATTGTAGGGACAGTTTTCCTTTCTTTCCTTAGTGCTTGTAGCAGTTCATAACAGTTATACCACTCTGACCTCCACTTCTCTTCTGAGGGGCTTTAAAAGCATGTTGTTATACCACTCTGACCTCCACGTCTCTTCTGAGGGGCATTAAAATGGTCTTGTTAAGCTACTGGGACCTCCACGACTCTTCGAACGTACATTGCATTTCCTCATAATTTTTGTCAGCTTTTGCTTGGAAGGCATAAGCAAATACTATGGGAGACCCACTCCCCAATCATGAGAATAATGTTTGTAATATGCTGTATTGCATGGCTCTTGTAAGGGGCGTTGCAAGTTCCTCTATCCTAATTTTTTGCAGCTTTTGCTTGGAAGGCATAAGCAAATACTATGGGAGACCCACTCCCCAATAATGGGACTTATGTTTGTAATATGCTGTACTGCATGGCTCTTGTAAGGGGCATTGCAAGTTCCTCCGTCCTAATTTTTGGCAGCTTTTGCTTGGAAGGCATAAGGTAATACTATGGGAGACCCACTCCCCAATAATGGGAATAATGTTTTTAACATGCTGTACTGTATGGATCTTGTAATGGGCATTAAAAGCGTCTTGTTAAGCTACTGTGACCTCCACCACTTTTTCAAGGGGCATTAAAACCGTCATGTTAAGCTACTTTGACCTCCACATCTCTTCCGAGGGGCATTGAAATGTTGTTTTTAATTACCTCTAACTTCCACGACTCTTCCAACGGGCATTGCATTTCCTCCTAATTTTAGTCAGCTTTTGCTTTTCAATGCAAAGGCGAAAACTAACGGAGACCCACTCCCCAATAATGGGTAGAAGGTTTTTAGTACGCTGTAATCCACGTCTGTTTCAAGGGGCATTGCAATTCCTCATAATTTTTGGAAAGCCTTCCATTCACTGCTTAGGCCAACAGTGTACAGGAGACCCAGTTGCTATAAATGGAAAAAAACGGTTTAGTTAAGGCCCTCTGACCTCCATGTTACTTCCAAGGGGCATTGGAGTGCCTCGAAATGTTTGGTAGGCATTGCACTCACTGTATGCCCTATAACTGTATAGCAGAAGCGCTCCTTTTGTTACAGAAACATATCCTACAAGGGACAGACACGATAGTCGCTTCAGTACCTATTACTGATGGAAATTCAGGCACGTCCCGGAGCACTGTAGGGTGAGGGGTGCACATCAGGATTCTCCCCAGTGAGCGGGTGTAGGGCCTCCTGTCTCTTGCCTCTCTGTAGTAAGTTTCTGGCCTGCCTGGAGCTAGGCCTAACTTGGTTTCTGTTCTGCACCTGCTGACTTGGTGATAGGGCCTTCTGTTGGAGATCACTCTCCCTATTCTTTGGGGTCTCCATAATTCCTGACCCTGGTACATATCAGCTTTTGGTGATCCTGGGACATGTAGTTCGCCAGGGGTTCCGGTTGTTTTCTACTGGTCATGAAGATCCACGTAGACTCGGACCCGGTGTCCGGTATAGGCTTCGTGGTGAGCTGGTTCAGCTCCTCTGCCCCCTATGTTACTCACTTTCCACTCGCCTTCGGCCCCGCTCGGGCCCTCATTAGGCTACACACACTGCAGCCGGGACGCTGCTCTTCTTCGCCGCTCTCAGAGTGTCGGCACACTCCTCGCTCTCTATTATGAGCTCTGTGAGTTCTAGTCTGGACTCACTCTACAGACTATACTGAACTCTTCCTGCAGGAACTGCTAGGCTCTGGATCGACTGCACTGATTTCTTCTGTGTCTGAGCAGGAACTGCTGAATCACTGAGCTGCCTAGCTCCACCTTCCCTATTTATATCCCTATCGGTCTCCCTCTGGTGATCTGAGGTGGAAGGTGGAGGTGTGTGTATGCTGTGGGGGCCTTTTGTGGAGAAATCCGGTAATGCACTCCTCTAGGATCTGTGGTACCAAGCGCAGCTGGGCGCCACAGTAGCAGGAAAACATCCAGCAATCCTCGGAGGAGGTAGGATATGCGCCAAAACGCTGACCACCTAAGGCGTAGCCGCTACTACATACATGCGCTTGCATTCCAAGAAAGCAAAGTGGATGCTAACTTCTATCATCATCATGCTCCTCACCTTGGCACTCTCAACTCCCCTGATGGAGAAGCCAGGGCCCACCGGAGGAGTCGGGTTCTCTGCTGGGCTCGTCCAATGCTGCCCTAAAGCAGGCCAGTCTAAGAAAAGTGTGTGGGTCGGTAACAGGAGAAATCGGGGTGGCTGGGGACCGTTTATGGGCACCCAGCCGCCCCCTGGTGGCTGGGGACCGTGTGTGGACACCCGGCCGCGCCCTGGCGGCTGGGGACCGAGCTTCGACACCCGGCCGCTGGGCGGCTGGGGACTGAGTATGGATAAAAGGGCCGCTGACGCAGCCATGACATGGTGGCCGGCGTCTGCCTCCACATGCCTGAAAGGCCCAATTTCAAGTGCAAGCAAGCTAGCAGTATGGCATTGCAGCCTGGGGGTGGGTGGGTGGCAGGTTGCACACTTACGCTTGCATTCCAGCAAAACAAAGCAGATGCAAACTTCTGTCATCATCATCATCATGCTCCTCACCTTGGCACTCTCAACTCCCCTGATGGAGAAGCCAGGGCCCACCGGAGGAGTCTGGTGCTCTGGTGGGCTCGTCCAATGCTGACCTAAAGTAGGCCGGGCTAAGAAAAGTCTGTGGGGATGTTCCTCAGAGAAATCGGGGCGGCTGGGGACCGTATATGGACACCCGGCCGCCCCCAGGCAGCTGGGGACCGTGTGTGGACACCCGATCGTGGGGCGGCTGGGGACCAAGTGTGGACACCCAGCCGCCCCCTGGCAGCTGGGGACCGAGCGTGGACACCCGGCCACCGGGTGGCGCGGACTGAGTATGGATACCTCGCTGCCGAAGCACCATGAAGTAGTGGCCAGCTTCGGCCTCCTCAAAACTAAAAGGCCCCATTTCAAGTGCAAGCTAGCAGTATGGTATTGCAGCCTGCGGGTGGGTGGGTGGTTAGCTGCATATTTGCGCTTGCATTGCAAGGAATGGGGGAGGTACAATTGAACATTGCCCTGGGACAAGGATTTGCACGGGGATAGTTGCAAATCTGCATCTTCTGATGCGGCAAGGATCACTTCTGATGGGCACACTTTTAGGCAGTGACCTGGGAATCAGATATGCTTCCAGTGGTATTCCCCATGCTGTCCCCATGTCTTTTCAGCACTGTATGCATGTGTCACACAGCACATGGCCAGATAAGGTTGTAAAATGTTAAAAATGACATTTCCTTGTGAATGCATTTGTCACAGTTGAAAGCAATACAAAAGTGCAAAAACACATAAAAAATGCTACTTGTGAACATAGCCCAAGGTGTGGAGGAGTATTTTTGTTTTTGGTTATTTATTTTACCTTATACACATGTCTTTACCCTGGAAAAGAAATTTCTTAACATATTCCACAGGAAAAAAGTTTCCCTTTCGTTTTTGAACGTTTTATTATGAGCCTGTAAAAGTGACTTATTACCTCTGACCACGTTGTTGACAACAGTGGGGGTCAGAAATGCTTCCTGGGGTGATCCCCATGCTGTCCCCGTGTCATTTGAGCACTGTCACTATCGTTTTGGGCACTTGTTAGGCTTTTAAAAGACTGCCGGGGGTGCCGCCGCAAAAATGCTCGGGTCTCCCATAGACTAACATTGGGCTCGTTGCTCGTGTTGAGCACTCGAGTATCACGGCGAGCTCGGCCCGAGCTTCGAGCACCCGAGCATTTTAGTGCTCGCTCAACACTAGTTTTTTTCTGCGCTTGAAGTCTCGCACATGAGTACAATGTCCTTGTTTCCTAAGCACAGAACAGAAGATGTCAGGATGGTGTGAATTACGTCCAAGGGGCATGATTACAGGGTGTAAAGCCAGACTGCTCTCACTGAAGAAATGCCCCCTCGGGCTATGAAGGTACATTTGCATATACGAGAACGGCTTTAAATGTTTAGTTTTCAGATAATAACAGCTATTTTCTCTGGAGGATCTGTCCTGTTCTCTATTACGCAGACAACACTTCAATGTCAATGATAACTGTGTAATGCTTCATTTCTCCTGTGGAGGCACTGCAGAGAACTTGAACACTTACCGACAACCTCCCTAAAGATAACAGGTTAACGCTCGGGGTCCCAGGTCTAGGTGATAGGATGAGATAACCAATCAAAAATAGGAGTAAGGACCATTTTATGATAAGGAATCAGCATTATTCATCAATTTGGGTTTTTTTGTCACAATTTTATAATCTTAAGGATACGCCAATGTAGCTTAGTTGTTTTAATATTTTGTTACCCATGATAAGGCTTTTTGTACAAGGGAGAAGTACCTTCTGACTTGGGACCTCTTTAAATCCAATCTGTGGCACGGGCTGACCATTGCTGGCGATGATACTCAAGTCTTCGTCAGGGTAGCGGGTGATATCCGAGTCATTCCAGTACTGCTTGAAGAGCACGTACGGGATGGTGGTGACCTGTGACCCGGTGTCCAGTAGGGCACTCATAGGAATGCCATCCAGTACCACGGGTAAGACTGGACGTCCTCCCACATATTTGTCGCGCCAGTTCGATGGGCCTGGTGATCTTTTTCCTGGGGGTTGGCCCTCTACCCCAGGTTGTGCCAGTTTAAAGGACAGTACCTTGCCATATGTCCGGGTTGATTGCAGCGGCGGCAAATGGGTCGTCCGTCCTCGTTGTATCGGTCGCTGGGTCTCCCTCTGGCCGGTGGGGTCCTCCTTGGTCGATGCCACGGGATGTCCTCCGGTCCGGATGCCAGCTGGATCTTCCCTGGAGTGGAAACCTGTAAAGACTGCACAGTTCGGGTTAGCGCAGCAACGCTTTTAGCTAGCTCTTGGACCTGATGGTGCAGGTCTGGAGCCGGGTCATTGTTCAAAGCCTGCGCATCAGCTCCCACAGGCCCTGCCGACAAGGGTGCCGCCTCCTGGTGGTAAGTGGTAGTGGTGCGTCTGTGGGTCACAACGCCACATGGTGCCGGTTCTCGGAGCACCCGGATGGCTCTGTCCTTGAACTGTGCAAATCCCAGATGAGGGTCCTGTAAGGCCATTGCTCGCAACTGGGTTCGGTGGGCATTGCAATATAAACCCTCTATAAATTGTTCAGTCAACAGCCTGTCTTCGTCTCCCACGCCGTCAGGGTCGGTCTGCTTAATGGCTCTCAGGGCCTCTTGTAGGTTCAGGGCATAGTCCCTTATACTCTCGTATGCTCGCTGCTTGCACCCGTAGAATCTAAGCTTGATCTCGGCTGAGGTGCGGGTATCAAAGGTGTCCCTCAGCCGGGTTAGTATCCCTGCGACAGTCCTCCCCCCAGGTGGCCAGGACTTTACCTCCCTTCGGGCTGCCCCAGTTAATTGGGCCACCAGGATGCTCACTTTTTGCTCTTCTGTGAGGGGGTACACCTGGAAGAGGCTATCCAGCTTTTCTCTAAAGTCATGCAGGGTATGTGACTCCCCTGAGTACTGGGGTAGCCAGGCCGCTCCCGGGATATAGGGCATGGTGAAAGGCATGACTGCAGCAGCGGTGGCGCTGGCGGGGGTTGAGGCAGTGAAGCTCTCCTCCGTATCCGACATCCTCCTCCCCCCTAGTGGACCGTGGCCTACCTTGCGATGATCCTCTTCCGTAGGCCGCGGCTCCGCAGTAGATCGTCAGGGTTGAGGACCTTCCGTCGCGCTCCTGTGACGTCGGCGTCTGCTGGGCTCCTTCCAGGACCTTACGCGACGTCCGAACGTGAGGCGGGGCTTCAGTTCTCGCGCGCTTTCGGAGTCCACGCCCCTCTTCTTCCCGCGCGACGTCTTCAAGATGGCGTCCAACGGCGGGAAAACTCCACGGAAGGCGGGAAGAAGGCTGAAGATGGCGCCGGATGGCGGGAATCTTCACCACAGGTAAGTTTGAACAGTCTTTTTCAGGCACGCAGTACCCGGTGGTTGCGGGCACGAAATCCTGCCGACTACGCCAAAAGTTGACGCGCCCCTGGGCCTGTGTCGCGCTGCGTTGCGCACGCGGGAGCTTACCCGGAGCCGGATCTGTTGAGGGTTGTAGTCTCGTGGCGGTGACCCGGTCCGTGCCCAGGGAGTCAAACTGAGCGGCGATGTATCAGCGGTAGATGTTGGACGACTACGCCACCCGTTGAGTACAGCTAAGGAGCTGCTGCTGCAGGGCAGACCGCTGAGGCCGGTGGTAGGATTGTGCAGCGTGATAGTATAACCCCCAACGGGAGGGGTATGGCCTCAGGGCAGCCGACGTGGATGATGGGGGTAGCAGGAACCACTCGGAGACGGTACGGTGTAGTTCAGGGTCTTTACTGGTGACAAAGATAGACCCTCCCGGAGTACTGGCTAGCGATTGGGGCCTGGTCAGTCCTTGAGCAGATGGGATCTCCCCTGGCCAGGCGGAGTTGTAGGCCTCCCAAACTAACTGTACTCTTCTGGCTACCTTGCTAGAGGCGGGTATAAGTAGCCCACGTCCCTCAGTGTACCGTGTGGTGCTCACCCGTATGGCCGGTGACTCGGGGCCTTCTAGTAGCTTCCGCTCCACGACGGCGGTGCTGGTCCCATGCGTGTGACCGTGCCTTCGGGTTTCTTGGCCAGAGGACCTGGAATCCCCTGCCTGACGGATTCTGCTGCTGGGTAGGAGTTAGTCCCCACAGCCTCGGACTCCGGGTCCGGTAAGAAATCTTCTCAGTCAGGGCGAGCTCTGCAGCTGCCAGCCCCTGACTCCTTATAGCACTGCTCCCACAGAGCTCCTGATGTTCTGTTCCTATATTTGCTTCTTTTCTCTGTCTCTACTTCTTCTCTACTCACTAACCCTGCCTCAGCCCTAGGTTTATATAGGGGAAGTTCTTCCCCTCCCAGGACTGGGCAGGATGTGTGGCATGCATAGCATTCCTGACCAAGAGACCTCCCACCTGCTCTCAGACGTAATATCTCTATCACTGTGGCAACCAGACCCCTGGGGTGTCACAAACAGGATATGAACCCACCCGTTATCACCGGGTATTGTGCGCCTAGAGACTGTATTGTATACTGAATGTGGCGCCCGCCCCAGAAGAACAGGCGCCATTATGTGCGAGATAAAAGACAACAAGAATCCGCCTTCCATCGTGGGCCGGGTTCCAGAATGGTGCCAAAAGCAGAGCATCAGTGACCATGTATGTAGATGTGTCCATCAAGCTGGGGGGGCCGCCCCAAGGTGTGTCCGACAGCAAGTTGCCATGGAACCACCCCCGAAAGGGGAGAGGAAAGAAGAAAAATAGGAGACAGGGCGGAGTCTCCAGCAGTCTAGACAGACCGCACCCGGCAGGCAACATGGAGGAGAGTCAGGAGCAAACTCCCGTCCATGGCCTGCAGCGATCAGCAACGCCTCTCACCCTAGAGCAGGCAATGGCAGAATTATCCCTGGAGGATACCAAGTTCCTCCAAGCTGAAATCCAGGAGCTAGGCTGGAGGATGGAAAGCGCCCAGAAGGATGCCATCGCCGGCTGGAAGAAGGAGCTGCTGGAGAAGCTTGTGATCTGGCAGCAGCCAGTGCTGCACTCCACCAGCTGCGCCCCAGCCCCGGAGGAGCCTGAACAGAGCCAGGAGGCAGAGGACGGCACAGGCGCGGCCGCAGGAGCAGGTAAGAGGAGACTCCCTGTCCCGGGCACTGAGAGTCCTGACCTGCTCCTAGGCCCCCTGGCGGAACCTCCGATCCCGGGTGCCTGCTCCATTGACCTGCTCCTAGGCCCCCTGGCGGAACATCCGATCCCTGGCGCCTACTCCACTGACCTGCTCCTATTCCCCCTGGTGGAACCTTCGATCCCAGGCGCCTGCTCCGCCGACCTGCTCCTAGGCCCCCTGGCGGAACCTCCGATATCGGGCGCCTTCTCCGCCGACCTGCTCTTAGGCCCCCTACCAGAGCCACCTGTCCCTGCACCTGAGTGGGTGTACGGAAGCCCCGCCTACGACTTGTCTGCCAAATATGAAGACCAGCAAGGACCCCCTCTGACACCTGCACCCCCGGTTACCTGCCAAGGAGGAGAGGAGTTCCAGTGGGACAACTGGGAGGGGGACCTCATGGGGTTCCCATGGGAGACCCAGAGCCAGGCCCTCAGGAGGGAGGAGTACTGTAGACTGGAGCTCCTACAGTTGGAGAAGGAACGTCATGACCGGCAGGCGCGGTGGGAGCAAATGTAGGCCCGGAACATGGCGGCCAAAACCCGGGCCCGAAAAGCAAGGTCCACCACATCCAGTCCCCGTCTGGAGGGGATAGTAGTAATGTTTGATCTGGACCCCGGGTGGGGCTTTGTCAGAGAGCCGCAGATGGAGCGGGACATCTTTGTTAATCGGCGGGACTTCAAGCCCCATCTTCAACAGGGGCATCCTGGCCGAGACCTCTACCCCGGTGACCGTGACACCTTTACCCGCCACAAGGGCGAGCGCGGGTGGTATGCCCTCCAGGTATACAGAGTGGCGAAGGAGAGGAGGGACATGCCCCCGCAGTACGAGGCTGATGACCCGGCTGGGTCAGCCTGCAGAAACCAGGAGTTCCCACAGAGGGAGCCCTACTGTTAAACTGTTTTAGTTAATTGAACTGTATATAGTTACCCGGAAAGGTACAGCAGAGACACTGCAAGTTGAAAAGTGTTGTGTGTGTTTACTTAGTTACCAGGTAAGGGTACCAAAAACTTGTAGGCTGAGGACTGTGAGCAGCCCAAAACTTTCCATTGTAAATAGTTGCACTTCTTAAAGTGCCCCTTATTGGTTTTATATGACAAGACTGACCTCAGAACAAAAACCCATTTGGAATGGCCGAAGAATTGGTCCAATGCCTGGATCATCTATGCCCTGCAGCCACTCCCAGGGCCTACGTTGGGGGTTTTCGGACAGGTCCCTCATGTTGCTTAAGTTGCACCTTACCCAGTGAGATGGACACCTGGTTACAGATCTCACTGCAGTTTGCTGAACTTACTTGAAAAGTGATAAAAATGTTTTATATGTGAAGAAGAATGTTATTAAAAATGCTTTTATAATGTCTGATATGCTAATAGAAACCAGTAACGTTTAAGAAGTGTGCCTCCCATAAAGGGAAGAAAAAGTTTGTTTATGATCTTATATGCGAATGCATTCTAAAAAAATTGTATGTCTAAAACCATGTTTTACCCTTTTCCAGCCCGCGGACATGCTGTGTTTTACCAGGGGGATATGTGACGCCCCTGAGGGTTCAGTCGCCACAGAGGTACTGCATCTCACCCAGAGGTGTGGTATCTCACTCTCAGGTAAAGAAGGAGTACAGCCCAGGACCCTAACACCTGCATCCAACACTACACTACTCCAGACCAGCTGGAAGTGCAAGATGTGTCGCGTTTCCTACTGAGACCTGTCGCTGGCTGGAGTAGGGGGAACCAAGAGAGAGGGAACCATGTAGTGGGTGTGGGTAGAGGAAGTAAATCAAGGGAGCACTTGTTAGGAATGATATAAATAGAGAAGCCATCTTGAAAGGACAGTTCAGTCTGAGAGGAGAAGTAGAGGGAGCAGGAGCTCTGCAGGAGCTCTGCTCTGGAGAAGGGTCCTGGATAGAGGTCCAGGACAGACTGAGGAGGAGGGGAGCGGGAGAAAGGCTCCAGGAACGTGGAAGGGACCCCAGGGGTACGGGAAGTGCTTGAGGCCACTCGTACGCCTGAATCTGCCAGGCGGTGGAAGGGTCAGGTCGCATAGAGGGGACCGGTCCCTAAACTAGCAGAGTTCTTCAAGTCTCAACTAGGAAAGCGGAGGCTGTAGTATTTCAGGTACTGCATCCACAATCCACATCAGTCTCACCAAGACGGTAGCCATAGAGGACCCAGGGGACAGAGAAGACGTCGCCCAACAAGGTCCACAGTCACTGGATTGGGACACTAGGTGTGAGGTGCAGGGAGACGGCCAGAAGGAACACACAGAAGGGGGTTCCGATATGTACTCTGGAGGTACCTGAGGGTTGGCTGAACCCCTCCCTGAGTAAGCACAGGATGAGGTGGGAGGTTACCCTGGCCCTGGTAACTTGGAGTCTGAAAATCGTGAGTAAAACCCTGAAGACTGCACCCCACCGTCTCTGTCAGTTATTGCTTCTGCGCCATCACTCCCTGCACTACACTGCACCACGAGTGCTACTTCATAACAACAACATCTACACTGCCCTGGAGCTAAGCTCTACCTGTGAAGAGCTAAACCAACTCTGCTGCATTCACACCAGCTCCAGAGGATCTGCTCCGCAGTGGCGGCTCCACATAGCCGCATACCACAGGAGGCGTCACGAACTGTATATAAAAACTATAAATCCCCTGTAAATATCCCCTTTTATTGACCGCCCTGGGTCACGGACCGGGTCACCGCCACTGTGACATCTCCCCTAGCAACGACCGGCCCGGCACCGAGTACCCCACAGCTCAGGGGGTGCGTCACATGCCTGTGTGCAGTGAATGTATCACTGTGTGCATATTGTGTAGTGATCCTATGAGCATGTATGTAATGATTATGTACACATGTCTATATGTAGTGAATGTGAATGTGTGCGCGTATGCATAGCTCCAAACCGTCCGGATGCTGTGGGACTGTCCCGATTCAAGGGAGCTGTCCCGCTGTCCAGGGAAGTCAGGGCTGTATCCCAACCTCCACTCACTCTACGTGATGTCTTCTCTCTTGCGTTTTCATTGCTCCATAGCTGCTCCTCTTTGGGGGACGGGGACTGCATCTCTGCTCTGCACTTACTTGCATTCAGTTAAAGGGAACCTGTCATGTCCCCAAACGCTATTATTCTGCAGAAATGGGGTGATTCTGTAGATTATTAGCATTCTAGAGCTGTGCATCCACTGCACTGGAAACCCAGCTACCTGGAGGAAATTAACTTCATTCCTCCCAGCAGCCTCCGGCTTTCAGTCATGGAGGAGCAACCAGAACAGCTTCAATCACCACAGCTGTAACCGCACCCCGGCATTAACTGACAGGTGGCTCTGTATTGATGCACTGGGGAGCCCACTGTCAGTCAGTGATGGGATGTTGTTACAGTCGCTGCTCTCTTATGTAGTGAGCGGTGACTGAAACTGCACCTCTATGACTGAAAGCCGGAGACTGCCGGAGAAAAAAGTTAATTTCCTCCAGGTACCCGGGCTTCCAGTGCGGTGGCCACACAGCTATAGAATGCTATTAACCTACAGATTAATCTCATATCTGCCGATTAATAACATTTTTGACATGACAGGTTCCCTTTAAAGGGAATCTATCAGTGGGATCAACCCTTCTAAGACATCTATATGGGCATGTAGGTCATAGAGAGTTCAAATGACAGTGGCATAAAAAATGGCATCATTTTGTCCAGGTTTATCACGAACGTCAGAAGTCACTCTATGTCATGTGTCAGGCGACATGTAACATACAGGATGTTTCCTATAGTTACTTGTCTTATGCGCCCTCTTTCTATATATTATTCTTTCTACGTCTATAAAATAAATGACTCAATACTTTTACAGCTTTATGATTTTTATTAATCTGCTGTCATGATAAGAGAAAGTCCAGCCTTACTGTGGACACTGGTGGAGATGTCCTCCCCGATGGAATTGAGTGAGGTGGAGTAACTAGTGGATAGTCAGTGGATAGTTCAGGATGACTGGTATTCATCAAGTCCCCTTGTTATCGGTGAAACATTAGGGAGGTGATGTGCAGCTATAAGATCCTCTGGGTCAAAATCTGCTTCTTCTGTGGGTGGCACCTGAAAGCTCTGGTCGTGGTGGTGACGAGTGGTACGTGTGGACAACTCATGTGTAGCAGTTCATTTGCATGTTGCCGCCAGATGATTCCTTGACATACTGCAGGCTCTGGAGGAGGAAAATAAGCTATGGACGTCCCGGATTGCGTAGACTAGGAACTACGGCTTTCGATCAGTATAGAAAGAAACATCACCTGATCATTTTGGGAAACTAAGCTGGTTAGCCATCAGAGCAAGCCTCATGTTGTCCACCTAGTCCTTCTGCATGGTGGACCAGCCTTGTGGTGTAATGAAGAAGAGTTCAGTCCATAAGTTGGTCGGTCTTTAAAAGCCGCTGATGTCTGGATGCAACTTATTTTAGCTAAGAGGAGACAGCATCCCTTTCACTCAGATGCTGTGGGAGCTGGTTCCCAGTCCGGAACTTCACCGCAAAGGCCCACTGGCACTTGCTCCTGTACGAGTGTTATTGCTTCTTCTATTCATCATGTCGTGTGACAAGTGCCCTCCTTTCCTGATTTTAGAGTATCACCAGGGCCCACCGGAGGAGTCTGGTGCTCTGGTGGGCTCGTCCAATGCTGACCTAAAGTAGGCCGGGCTAAGAAAAGTCTGTGGGGATGTTCCTCAGAGAAATCGGGGCGGCTGGGGACCGTTTATGGACACCCGGCCGCCCCCAGGCAGCTGGGGACCGTGTGTGGACACCCGGCCGCAGGGCGGCTGGGAACCAAGTGTGGACACCCAGCCGCCCCCTGGCAGCTGGGGACCGAGCGTGGACACCCGGCCACCGGGTGGCTGGGGACTGAGTATGGATACCTCGCTGCCGAAGCAGCCATGAAGTAGTGGCCAGCTTCGGCCTCCTCAAAACTAACAGGCCCCATTTCAAGTGCAAGCTAGCAGTATGGTATTGCAGCCTGCGGGTGGGTGGGTGGTTAGCTGCATATTTGCGCTTGCATTGCAAGGAATGGGGGAGGTACAATTGAACACTGCCCTGGGACAAGGACTTGCACGGGAATAGTTGCAAATCTGCATCTTCTGATGCGGCAAGGATCACTTCTGATGGGCACACTTTTAGGCAGTGACCTGGGAATCAGAGATGCTTCCAGGGGTATTCCCCATGCTGTCCCCATGTCTTTTCAGCACTGTATGCATGTGTCACACAGCACATGGCCAGATAAGGTTGTAAAATGTTAAAAAGGACATTTCCCGGTGAATGCATTTGTCACAGTTGAAAGCAATACAAAAGTGCAAAAACACATAAAAAATGCTACTTGTGAACATAGCCCAAGGTGTGGTGGAGTATTTTTGTTTTTGGTTATTTATTTTACCTTATACACAAGTCTTTACCCTGGAAAAGAAATTCCTTAACATATTCCACAGGAAAAAAGTTTCACTTTCGTTTTTGAACGTTTTATTATGAGCCTGTAAAAGTGGCTTATTACCTCTGACCACGTTGTTGACAACAGTGGGGGTCAGAAATGCTTCCTGGGGTGATCCCCATGCTGTCCCCATGTCATTTGAGCACTGTCACTATCGTTTTGGGCACTTGTTAGGCTTTTAAAAGACTGCCGGGGGTGCCGCCGCAAAAATGCTCAGGTCTCCCATAGACTAACATTGGGCTCGTTGCTCGGGTTGAGCACTCGAGTATCACGGCGAGCTCGGCCCGAGCTTCGAGCACCCGAGCATTTTAGTGCTCGCTCAACACTAGTTTTTTTCTGCGCTTGAAGTCTCGCACATGAGTACAATGTCCTTGTTTCCTAAGCACAGAACAGAACATGTCAGGATGGTGTGAATTACGTCCAAGGGGCATGATTACAGGGTGTAAAGCCAGACTGCTCTCACTGAAGAAATGCCCCCTCGGGCTATGAAGGTACATTTGCATATACGAGAACGGCTTTAAATGTTTATTTTTCAGATAATAACAGCTATTGTCTCTGGAGGACCTGTCCTGTTCTCTTTTACGCAGACAACACTTCAATGTCAATGATAACTGTGTAATGCTTCATTTCCCCTGTGGAGGCACTGCAGAGAACTTGAACACTTACCGACAACCTCCGTAAAGATAACAGGTTAACGCTCGGGGTCCCAGCAGGCAGAGGGGACTTTGAGATCAGGTTTATTGTAAAAAGTCCTTTCTAGCAAGTAGAGATTGTCCAAATTGGAGAACCACAAGAATAAAGAAGCAGAAAAGATGTCTAGGTGATAGGATGAGATAACCATCAAAAATAGGAGTAAGGACCATTTTATGATAAGGAATCAGCATTATTCATCAATTTGGGTTTTTTTGTCACAATTTTATAATCTTAAGGATACGCCAATGTAGCTTAGTTGTTTTAATATTTTGTTACCCATGATAAGGCTTTTTGTACAAGGGAGAAGTACCTTCTGACTTGGGACTTTTCCTTTTGTTCAAAAAAACTTTTGCATTTCTTTAATCCTACTCTGGGACTTGACCACTTGATTGATCACATCTCTAATAATATTTCTGTATTGTACTGTACTGTTCTTGTCATAGGCTCGTCCTAATGGAAGAGGAAAGATGTCAGACTGACTCGGGGGCACCTCACGGACACCAGTGCCGGATGACATCCTCTAACTCTATTTGACCGCTTAGATGCTTCAGCTATGATTTACTACATCATCTAAGGGGTTATACAGCTGAGATTGGAGCAAATTCTGTGCCTGGCACTTACAGAATACTGTGAGTTTAAGGTTATCTATTGGTAGTGTATGCTCAACCAGGAAGGGGTTAAGTTTCAACATTAATTTGTGCTGAGGAAGCCTCAGTGGGTTGAGGTGTTGTATTAATTATTTTCTTGTTTGGGGTTTTGCTTTTCTCCTTTTTTCCATTCTTGTCCTTGTCTGCAACAATTTGAGGGTTTTTTTTTTTGAGATGCGGCTGGTTTTGAGATTTTGAGATCTTTCGCTTTTGAAATTTTATTGGCTTGACTCTTTCGGGGGCCTTGGCGGGAAAAGACCCCTTAAATTCAGACCTCAGACTACATCCCTGAGTACAGAACCTGCACCCACAAATTAACACCAATCCCTAAAATAAATACAGACCCAACACCAAACCCCTTAAAGTCAAACCCCAGACTCTCTAAATGCAGATCCCAGATTAGACCCCCTGCAGTAATACTGACTCAGGAGACCCTAAATAAATACAGATCCCTTGCCCCAGGTTATGTGTGGGCCGTATGGTTCTGTGTGCGAGCAGTAGGGTTAGATTATATACGTGTGCTATGGTGGGACAGAGTTACATGTGTGCGTTTTAGTGGTATCAGGTTATTACGTATATGTCCTGTATTGGGGACCCCAAAATTGACGTTTTCTGAGATTCCACACTGTCCCTTGTGATGAGCACTTATACTCAAGAACTTCTTAGCAGAAATCAGATGTTTTTGGTGTTTTTTCTTTATATATATTTTTTTAGACAAACATGGGAGGATTGAGAAAGAGAGAATTATCCGTCTCTTATACTTTTTATCATTCCTGTAATTGAATCAACAACTGCATCAAACTCTTCCAAATAATATATGTGATTCCTTGTAAAGTTAATGTTGTGGAGAAGATGTCCCACATTATCTAGACCTTGAATCTCTGAATCTAATCCACCCCTGATGTCATTACTATGTAAATACATATGTGCATGTGTGGCGCCCCTGAGGGTTCAGTCGCCAAAGAGGTACTGCATCTCACCCAGAGGTGTGGTATCTCACTCTCAGGTAAGGAAGGAGTACAGCTCGGGACCCTAACACCTGCATCCAACACTACACTACTCCAGACCAGCTGTAAGGGCAAGATGTGTCACGCTTCCTGCTGAGCCCTGTCCCTGGCTGGAGTGGGGGGAACCAAGAGAGGGGGAACCATGTAGTGGGTGTGGGTGGAGGTAGTAAATCAGGGGAGCACTTGTTAGGAATGATATAAATAGAGAAGCCATCTTGAAAGGACAGTTCAGTCTGAGAGGAGAAGTAGAGGGAGCAGGAGCTCTGCTCAGGAGGAGGGCCTGGAGAGAGGTCCAGGACAGACTGAGGAGGAGGGGAGTGGGAGAAAGGCTCCAGGAACGTGGAAGGGATCCCAGGGGTACGAGAAGTGCTGGAGGCCACCTGTACGCCCGAATCTGCCAGGCGGTGGAGGGATCAGGTCGCACAGAGGGGACCGGTCCCTAAAATAGCAGAGTTCTTCAAGTCTCAACTAGGAAACCCGGAGGTTGTAGGATTTCAGGTACTGCAGCCACAATCCACATCAGTCTCACCAAGAAGGTAGCCATAGAGGACCCAGGGGACAGAGAAGACGTCGCCCGACAAGGTCCGTGGTCACTGGATTGGGACACTAGGTGTGAGGTTGGCTGAAACCCTCCCTGAGTAACCACAGGATGACGTAGGAGGTTACCCTGGCCCTGGTAACTTGAAGTCTGAAAATCGTGAGTAAAGCCCTGAAGACTGCACCCCACCGTCTCTGTCAGTTATTGCTTCTGCGCCATCACTCCCTGCACTACACTGCACCACGAGTGCTACTTCATAACAACAACATCTACACTGCCCTGGAGCTAAGCTCTACCTGTGGAGAGCTAAACCAACTCTGCTGCATTCACACCAGCTCCAGAGGATCTGCTCCGCAGCTGCGGCTCCACATAGCCGCATACCACAGGAGGCGTCACGAACTGTATATAAAAACTATAAATCCCCTGTAAATATCCCCTTTTATTGACCGCCCTGGGTCACGGACCGGGTCACCGCCACTGTGACATCTCCCCTAGCAACGACCGGCCCGGCACCGAGTACCCCACGGCTCAGGGGGCGCGTCACATGCCTGTGTGCAGTGAATGTTTCACTGTGTACATATTGTGTAGTGATCCTATGAGCATGTATGTAATGATTATGTTCGCATGCCTATATGTAGTGAATGTGTGCACGTATGCATAGCTCCAAACCGTCCCGGATGCTGTGGGACTGTCCCAATTCAAGGGGCTGTATCCCAACCTCCACTCATTCTACGTGATGTCTTCTCTCTTGCGTTTTCATTGCTCCATAGCTGCTCCTCTTTGGGGGACGGGGACTGCATCTCTGCTCTGCACTTACTTGCATTCAGTTAAAAGGAACCTGTCATGTCCCCAAACGCTATTATTCTGCAGACATGGGGTGATTCTGTAGATTATTAGCATTCTAGAGCTTTGCATCCACTGCACTGGAAACCCAGCTACCTGGAGGAAATTAACTTCATTCCTCCCAGCAGCCTCCGGCTTTCAGTCATGGAGGCGCAACCAGAACAGCTTCAATCACCACAGCTGTAACCGCACCCCGGCATTGACTGACAGGTGGCTCTGTATTGATGCACTGGGGAGCCCACTGTCAGTCAGTGATGGGATGTGGTTACAGTCGCTGCTCTCTATGTAGTGAGCGGTGACTGAAACTGCACCTCTATGACTGAAAGCCGGAGACTGCCGGAGAAAAAAGTTAATTTCCTCCAGGTAGCCGGGCTTCCAGTGCGGTGGCCACACAGCTATAGAATGCTATTAACCTACAGATTAATCTCATATCTGCCGATTAATAACATTTTTGACATGACAGGTTCCCTTTAAAGGGAATCTATCAGTGGGATCAACCCTTCTAAGACATCTATATGGGCATGTAGGTCATAGAGAGTTCAAATGACAGTGGCATAAAAAATGGCATCATTTTGTCCAGGTTTATCACGAACGTCAGAAGTCACTCTATGTCATGTGTCAGGCGACATGTAACATACAGGATGTTTCCTATAGTTACTTGTCTTATGCGCCCTCTATCTATATATTATTCTTTCTACGTCTATAAAATAAATGACTCAATACTTTTACAGCTTTATGATTTTTATTAATCTGCTGTCATGATAAGAGAAAGTCCAGCCTTACTGTGGACACTGGTGGAGATGTCCTCCCCGATGGAATTGAGTGAGGTGGAGTAACTAGTGGATAGTCAGTGGATAGTTCAGGATGACTGGTATTCATCAAGTCCCCTTGTTATCGGTGAAACATTAGGGAGGTGATGTGCAGCTATAAGATCCTCTGGGTCAAAATCTGCTACTTCTGTGGGTGGCACCTGAAAGCTCTGGTCGTGGTGGTGACGAGTGGTACGTGTGGACAACTCATGTGTAGCAGTTCATTTGCATGTTGCCGCCAGACGATTCCTTGACATACTGCAGGCTCTGGAGGAGGAAAATAAGCTATGGACGTCCCGGATTGCGTAGACTAGGAACTACGGCTTTCGATCAGTATAGAAAGAAACATCACCTGATCATTTTGGGAAACTAAGCTGGTTAGCCATCAGAGCAAGCCTCATGTTGTCCACCTAGTCCTTCTGCATGGTGGACCAGCCTTGTGGTGTAATGAAGAAGAGTTTAGTCCATAAGTTGGTCGGTCTTTAAAAGCCGCTGATGTCTGGATGCAACTTATTTTAGCTAAGAGGAGACAGCATCCCTTTCACTCCTGTACGAGAGCCATTGCTTCTTCTATTCATCATGTCGTGTGACAAGTGCCCTCCTTTCCTGATTTTAGAGTATCACCATTGAGAATGGTCTCCGAAAAGGAGGTAAATTCTGCCTAATCCATCATCTTTCTTACCCTCGGGGCCTCAGTCAATGATTGTATTTCAAAGGAGGAGGCACATCATTTGATAGGGTAATTTTTCTGGCTAGTGGGTGCATTGTTAGTGAAATCCAATACAGAATCAGACTTTCATTATGAATGGGCAGGTATGAGACAGGCATTAGATACACATTGTGGAGATTTACTCACTTTCAGGCAGCTGGTAGCGTTCACATAGGCAAAAAGTCTCATTGGGAAAAGAGGCTATTTTACTATAGTTCATAAAATGTCCAGGTTAAACTAAACACATTGCCTTTTCCCGAAGTAAAGGTGAAAATAAACTAGAATATTCCACACTGCTGTATGGACTCACCCTTTTAACAGTAAATTCCAGTCTCAATCTCTCTTGTCCTTTCTGAGAGGCCAGCACTAAGAAGTGTTTCTACCCCTGACTAACAGATCACTATGAGCAGCTCAGCTCCTCTATTAAGTCAGCTGCATCTCTTGGATTGGAGGATGGGAGCGACTAGTCCCGCCCTGCTCTTCCAGTCGCTCCTAAAAACCTGGACCCATGCTGTCTCATTAAATAAACCTCTCAGCAATATCAGTGCTGGAGCTTTCTCTCCAGGTTTCATATCACCAAGGCCAGGCACCTCGGTGATACATACACTCCATCCAGGACTTGTCCAGCTGCCACCTTACAACACTATCTTGATGATTTTCATCATCATTGGTTTTCACTTTATGGAGACATTGCTATTTTCAAGATAATAGTTAGCAAGCTCATATCAATACTCAAACAGTATACTAAACATTTTTATCAGCTATTTCACTGTATGTTCTTGGTGAGGTTGGAGCTCACTGAGTGGGGACAGTCCGAGTGTATCGTAGGCATATGTTACCTCTTCTGTGGCGGTGTTTGTCCATGCCTGTATGGAGTTTTATAGACCACATACCCCCAGTGTAACAGCATTAGGCATGGAAGGTCAATGTTGATGTGGACACTGGTAGAAGTGTCCTCCCCAATTGTATAGGGTGAGATGGATTAACTATATAGTCAGGGTATGTATGTTCCAGATGACTGGTATTCACTAGGGTCCCTTGTTATCAGTGAGGGACCTGGCTTAGTGCCATCAAACGTTCTTGACCTTCTGGCTGTATGCCATCAATAAGTAATGACCCTCCGGCTATGGACCATCAATAGGTCATCACTCTCTGGCATACAGCCATTCATTGGTCTGAGCGTCAGGTTTCTTATCATCTGTAGGATGTGAACTTTAAGTTTGCTGATGGAAAAGTACCTCCTAACTCAATGGTGTTGTCTAGAGGAGACAAAGAGGTGTTGAGATGTTGATTACATCGGGAGGAATTATTCAAACCCGTGATGGACTGGAAACAGAAGAGACGGGAACTATAGACAGTTATTTCCTCCTCAATCTTCCACGCCTCTTAAACACCTACAGAAAAATCTCTTTCTCCTGGGCTGTAGTGTTGTGGGCATTCTAGGCTCTGATCTTTTTGGCTCTGTTGGTCTCGGCTCTGGAGTTCTTGGCTCTGGAATTCTGGTTTGTTGTTTTCTTTGACGGATCAGAAACCTCTCTGGGTGATGATTAGACCTTTGAGCTTTTATACCATTGTTGTTATTAGGTATATAACGGAACCAAACAATATTACTGAATGCCACATTATATTTGCATCTGGAAGACTCCTTTGCATCCTGAGAAGCTGGAGGCATAGGTGGACTAGGACAGTTGAACAGGATAGGTGTTCTCATTGACTCTTTCACCTGAATCTCAGAGATGCAGATTGGCTCCTTACAATTACTCAGTTCTTTCTGAATGCATTTGTTCACAGGAGTGGGTGTTTTAGTTCCGCCATCAGGTTCAGCTTTTTTGGTCAGATCTGATTTTGAGCCTGGTTCTTGATCTAAATCACAGGGATTTCTTTGCTTCGCCCTCAGGAGCTGGACAAGTTTGAAGGTGAAACACTCTATGAGCACAAGTACTGTCATCACCTTGACAAAGACAGCGCAGCGGAAGAGCCAAAGTGGATATCTGATGTTATCTTCATACGGAATTGTCGTGAGATTCGCAGATGGTAGGTCATCCTGTAATAAAAAAAACCATAATAAAGTACTGTGTATTAATACACAATCCATCTAATCAGAGAGCGACGGATACAATATACAGCAAGCTTCAGGTATATCCCATAGAGGAGGTCAGGAAGAAATTTGGAATTTACCTCCTGGGTCCATGGAATATTGTTTTTTCACATGGTGGACGGTGAAGTGTCCAGTATGAAAAGTCCTGCAAGAGTTAATGTTATCATTAGCTGATCCGCATAGTGACCAACCACGGAAGGGCTTCAATTTAAATGTAAAAGTTTAGAAAATGTTAACTGCGCTGTGATTGGTCAGAACGGCTGGTTTTTCAGTTGACACACGAGACCCAACATCTTTAGGAAAGGTGTCATGAAAAATATTTTTTTTCAACAATTGAAAAAATGTAAAGTATTAAGGATTTATTTTTACTTAAATATTTAAAAATGTTTTAATGGTATAAAATATGAAAAATGATTGAAAAGTTTTTTCCACTTTTAAACACTAGAAGGAGCAGCTGCTGGCATTTGCTATGAAAACGTAGTGCACTGCGAGCTCGCATTACCACTGCTATAAATGTGCGCGGGATCTGCTCAAGATGTGTCTGATCTCTCCTCCCCCTTCTGGGTGTTTTCAAAAGGATAAGGGACGATGACGTTTAGGATCTCAGCGCAGAGGCATTTCATTACTAACGGCAATGTGATACCAAGATGTGGACAGTGGCACTATGGACGGGTGGCAGCGGGGATTATATTAGTTGGCGCTGCGCCATTCACTGGTCATTACAGAGATCACACATGATTAAATTAGATACACGGGTCAGCAGATGGTATCACACATGATAGGATTAGATATAAAGCTCAGTGCTATGTATCACATATGATAGGATTAGCTACACAGCTCAGTGGATGGTATCACACATGATAGGATTAGATACACCGCTCAGTGGACGGTAATACACATGATAGGATTAGATACACAGCTCAGTGGATGGTATCACACATGATAGGATTAGATACACAGCTCAGTGGATGGTATCACACATGATAGGATTAGATACACAGCTCAGTGGATGGTATCACACATGATAGGATTAGATACACCGCTCAGTGGATGGTATCACACATGATAGGATTAGATACACCGCTCAGTGGATGGTATCACACATGATAGGATTAGATACACAGCTCAGTGGATGGTATCACACATGATAGGATTAGATACACCGCTCAGTGGATGGTATCACACATGATGCGCCGTGGGGGGGTGCAGTTCACATCTGATCCGGCCACAGTATAGGAGATGGGGTCAGACACCGACCGCAGTCTCCTATGGCCGGGGGCTGCCGTATTTGCAGTCTGTATGTGTTGTGCCCTCACATACAAAAGCAAATAAAAACAACTTAAAAACAATTAACAATTAAAAAGTTATAAAAAAAAAATAACACTATTTAATTTTTATACATTTATAAATAATCTTTTTAGCATAAAGTTTAAACATTTAAAAAAAACAGTGACAAGTTCCCTTTAATCAAAATAAAACTCTAAATGGCAGAATTGCCCTTTCAGTATGCGTATGCGGGTACACTATGGAGGGGAACAGATCTATGAGATTAAAGACTAAAAACGGGGGGACATCTAACCCTATTTTAAGCTTTTATAGGGGACAACAACATTCCAGGTATGTGGGAGACAGAGAGGTCACCCCACACTTATATCCCCTCTGACACCCCCTTCCTAAGCCACTTTCCCTGCCATAAGCCCCTCTTACAGCAGGTAAATTCTTACAGGACCCCTCCCCATCACCTTCCCCATTCTAAGCATCTGCCATTTGTAATAATACAAGGTACTCACCGACAGCCGATGGTCATTAACAGGGTAGAACAAGGTACAGCACAAAAACAATAAGGTTAACCTCATTATCTCTAGGGAATATCTCAGCACCAAGGTATGGCGAATGGGACACGAGCTCCAAGTGGGTGGAGCCTCCTTATATACCTTAATGGTGACATCACAAAGTCTTCTGTGCCATCATCAACCTCAACATTCCGTCACATGACATCTCCCAGCACAAGCATCAGGTGACCCAGCGAAAATAAAAACTGTCATTCAGAGCTAATTTACATTTTCCAAACAGCTAACGGCGACTCTGCGACAACAGATTTTCATGTGGACGGTTGTGATAAATCTGCCCCGATGTGCGGAACATCATCATAATGCGACATGTAGATAATCCCGTCTTTTCTCATCTATTCTTCTTCTTGTGCTACAGAGACCGATAGAATGACCGTTTCCACACCTTACAGCAGGAGTGGGGACCTCTGTCCCACGTGATGTCATCTCTTCTTTCCCTTTAATTCTTCCTGAGACTGCGAGTGAGAATGCAGCATTCATTACTGAACGCTCAGCGCATGCAATGAAGGATTTCATTCCTTTTGGGCAGAGTTATTGCTCTCTGTTTTCCAGTCTTGTTCCTTATGATGAATGCACCAGTCCCAGTGTCTCCTATGTGATGTATACAGCAGAATCTCAGTGTATCCTATATGATGTGTATACGGCAGAGTCTTTGTGTATCCTATGGGATGGATATAAAGCAGTCCCAGTGTATTCTTTGTGATATATACTCCAGTCTTAGTGCCTTTTATATGATATATATATATATATATACTGCAGTCTCCTATGTTATATACAGTATATACTGTATATACAGCAGTCTAAGTGTATTTTATGTCATGTTTAAACAGCAGTTTCAGTGTGGCCTATGTGACGTATATTCAGTAGTCTAGGTGTCTCCAATGTGATGTATATAGAGCGGTCCCAGTGTATTCTATGTGATGTACAGTATATACAGCAGTTCCATTATATCTACAGCAGTCTCAGTGTCTCCTATGTGATGTGTATATAGCAATCTCAGTGTCTCCTATGTGATGTATATACTGTAGTCTCAGTGTCTCCAATGTGATGTATAAACAGCAGTCTCGGTGTCTCCTTTTTGATGTATATACTGCAGACCTCCCACGGCTTGAGTCCTATAAATGTTACCTGAGCTGTGATGATTTTCCCTCTCTAAGGAGACCTGCAGCATGAAATGCAAAGTGTACGTGATTTCATTAAACTACCACCCACTCTGCATCTAAAGATGCTACTGAATTGGGCTGTTTTGGTGCTTTTTTTTCGATAGATGCTTTTATGTGGAGCCTGAAAAAAATGTATTTTTTTAATAAAACATAGTTACTTTTATAATTGTAGAATTAAAGATTTTCTGTACAATAAAAAGCACAATAAAAACGCTGCTAAAATAAGGAGGAAAATGCATAAATATTATTGTGTAGTTTGCTGCAGACTCCTAAATCCATAGGGGATTTAGCAGGAAAGTCCCAGAATTGGGTCTACATCCTGCAGTCCCGGATATCTACTAAATGTCCATCACTTCTACCATGCCCCTACTGACATCTCCACCTACCAGGGTATAAGAAATGATAAATGGGTGTGGCTATGGGGTGTGACTAGGGTGTGGTTAAAATTTCAATACCACGTGTAGTGTGCAACATAGTGTGTCTCTCTTTCTATTCCCAAACCACACCATTGAAATTAATGACTTCAGAGTAGGCCTCTAGATGCAAAACCCAGGCAAGCCCCCAGTATAAAAACAGACCTCACACCAGTTCCCCTGATTATAGATCTCAGACCCCTAAATAAATACTGACACCCAAACCAGATCCTCTGATGTAAAAAAAAGTCTCAGACAAGACCCACTACAGTATTACGGACCCTAAAACCAAAACCAGAAACCCTAAATAAATACACAATCCAGACATCCTAAATACAGACCCAAGACCTAACCCCCTAATAGACAGCTGAAACCCAGAAATGTTCCACACAGACCAAACCCCCTTCAGCAATACAGACCTAGAGCACCCAAATAAATTCATAACCCAGATCAAACCACCTAACTACAGACCCCAGACCAAACCTCTAAATACAAACCCTAGACCAGAGCTCCTGAATACTGTCCCCAGACCAGACCCCTAAATTAATACAAACCTCCTAAATACTGACCCCAGACCGGAGCCCCCCCTGATAAATACAGACCCCACACCAAATCCCCTAATTATAGACCTCAGACCCTGTCTCCTAGACAAACACGGACCCCCAGACCAGACATACAGATACTCATCTCTCCTCATTCTTCAGTCCTCTTCATTACTGAACACCAGCACAGACAACGCTCTTCCACTGGTCCTGCCGTCAGGGTGATACTTGAGCTATTGTGACCCTCGAATGGGCATTACATGTGTAACATGTTGACATGTCTTTCTAGCAATGAGCTCATAGTTATGACAGTGTAAATTTCCCTGCAATGACTTAGTCCGGCCATTAGGGGTCAGCAAGAAACAAGTTAAAAAAAAGCCCGGGAAAAGAGAGATCCAGGAAGTCCAGAGAGAGAGAAGGCGACGTGCGTCTAATGCTGTTTGACGTTGGAGAGCTTATACAGACTGGAGCCAGACTTTGTCTTCAAGGAGAAGCTGTGTCTTGTGAGTAACTGAGATATGTGACCAACTGTGTAGTCAGTTAGGGAAAGCTAGTTAGTGATTCCAGTGTGCTGAGAACTGCCTGGTGTATATCACTGCTGATGGACTGAGCAGGCTTGATCCAGAGATTGTGAAGGATCTGGTATACTAAGACTGTGCACGTGGATACTACAAAGGAGCCCTGTTGTGAACTACACTTTGAGACCTGAGATTGATTCTAATTCCTGCTGACACCTGGATGTGCAGGAGAGCTTGGTGAGAAGGAGAAGCTGATCAAACCCTGTGGCCAGAGATCAGAGTTTAGTTAAAGGTTTCGTTTGTTAACTGTTTGTATATGCATTAAGTCTGAGAGATTTCTCTTTGCTCTTGTAAGAAGAGAAACTGTACACTGTATAGGTAATGCGTTGGTAAAATATATATGAGTGTTCTCTAAGGGGAAAACAAGGGTACCCAGATCTCATTGTATTAGTGTGGGAGGGGGGTGTAAGGTTATATTCCTGGAGGACCACATGCCACGTCCGCGGTAACATCCTGGGTAGGCCATGTACTGAATAAGGGTGGGAGCGGCATAGCCCAGGGGTAGATTGGCTCATCCCCGCGAGATTGGCACTTGGGCTCTCTCGGGCTGCATAACTTGTATTTTGTGTTAGTGGCTGTTGTGTCCCATATTTTGTAGAATTGTTTAACCTTGTCATTTTTGTGATCAGTAAAAAGAAAGTTATTTGCCACTATACAAAGGTCGGAGTCATTCATAGCAGCGCCGTATTCTTCATACACATTCGACATTCGTTACATCTTGGCGTAGTCGGCAGGATACGGTGCTCGCCATGAATGGTGACAGTAGCGCGGAAGGTGCTGCCGCGTCCGCTGTAGTACTCCACCCCCCTTCTCCCGTAGAGACCGGTTAGTTGGTTGCTCTGCAACGGGCATGCTACTTAACCACCTGGCCAAGTTTGATGGGTATAACTTGCTGTTCAGTGATTGGGTAGGCAGGTTGAAGAATGCCATTGCCTTGCACGGTGTCAGCTCTCAGCTGCAACGGGAAGTCGCGCTGAATGCTCTGGAGGGGGATGCCCGTGAAGTTGTCTTGTTAAAATCCGAGGATAGGCGAAAGACGGTCGACGACATCATCCGGATACTAGGGAAAGCATTTGATCAGGTGGCGGCAGCAGGGCAACTACGAGTACAGTTTTTCCTGGACCCAGAGAGACGGGGAAAGCCTGATCCAGTATGCTATAGCGCTGGAGGAATTGCAACAAGAGATCAAAAAGAAGTCGCCTGTAACCGTGGGTACTGAAGCCGATGTCGACAGCATTCTTCGGGATCAGTTCATCGAGGGGATACGGAGTGAGGTGCTAAGGAGCGAATTGTTGCTGAAGGCGCGAAATACCCCTGGTGTCACCTATGCCGAAATACAGGAAGAGGCGGTAGCACGGACTTTGGAAGTGAAGCCTGCTCTGCAGTGGAGTAGCCTGCAAGTGGCTTACACAAGAGAGCCGAGACCAGATCCTGTTCAGGCACAGCTGGCTGCTTTGCAGAAAACCGTGGAAAATCTGACGGAACAGGTACAACAGATGCAAGTTCGGGGAATGCCTCCGATATGCTTGGCCTTGACGAATCCCTCTATTCCCCTTTATGATCAACCCCCCTATACCTCAGGAAGGACGCCGACTGCTCCTAGACCTGAGGCATCCGGAGGTAGGGCAAGAAGACCAGTTCAATGTTGGCGATGCCGAGAACTGGGGCATATGCAGCGGTACTGCCCAAGGAGTCTGCCAGCTGAAGTCCCGCCATCGGTAAAAGAGAGGCCCTTGCTGTAGTTGGGCATACGGCAAGGCAGGAATGAAAATCAGCGCCCAATGACTGTTCCGAGGATCTGATTGCAGAGAGTCCCATGTTGGATGTGCAGTTTGCAGGAAAAAAGGTGGCGTGCTTGGTGGATACCGGATCGGAGGTGACGACCATGCCGATGGAATTTTTCAAGACGCACTTCGAAGAGACTGTCAAAACGGAGTCAGGACACCTGCTAAGGCTGAAGGCCGCTAATGATGAAGAAATTCCAGAGGCAGGCATCGCTTGGATGAGAGTACAGTTGTGCGCCCATGAGTTGGGAACCAAAGGAGTGGTGCTCGTGAAGACTCAGGCGAGGCCGAATCTCCTGGTGGTTCTGGGAATGAATATCCTGAGAGAACTGGACTCCCTTTTGTGTGAGCGTGATGGTCCGAGATACTGGAAACGAGCGACACCCCACAAAGCCACTCAGAGGGCCCTGCAACAGGTGGTCCGCTCGTGCGGCATTCAAAAGAGTTTGGCTGAAGGAAAAGCAGTGGGAGCGGTGTATGTCCCACGCGGGTCTGCCGTTGTAATCGCTCCGGGTCAAGAGAAGCTTGTGTTGATGCCAGTAGGGATGCACAGGAAACTGAATGGTGTGGAGGTGATTCTGGAACCGGTGGGACGGTCAGAAGATACGGATAGCCCGATGATAACCCGAACACTGGCCATTGTGCAAGATGGAAGTGTACCAGTGAGGTGTCTGAATCTGCAGAATCATGAGGTGACTCTGGCAGTGGGCACGAAGCTGGCTGACGTGTATGTGTGTGGTGAAGGAGTCATCCCCAAAAGCCAGTTCACACTGAGGGTAGACCGCCGGACCGCCTGGACCCTGTCGATGCAGACGACAGCTGAAGAATCCCCCACGCCTGAGTGGAATGGCAGAAGAATTATGGAAATAATGGGAGTGGATGAGTCCCAGTTGACTCCCGAACAGGCTCGCAGACTGGAGGCTGCGCTGTGGAAATATCAGGCTGCCTTCTCCAGGGGAGATGAAGACTTTGGTTGCACCAAGGCTGTGGAGCACGAGATACCCACGGGAAACACCCCCCCAATTCGGGAGAGATATCGCCAGATCCCACCGAGTCTTTATCAGAAGGTCAAAGGAATGCTGGCGCAGATGCTGGATAATGGTGTGATCCGGCCGAGTCAAAGTCCTTGGGCCGCACCGGTCTTACTGGTCCGGAAAAAGGATGGGACCATACGGTTTTGTGTTGATTACCGTAAGCTGAATGCGCATACAGTACATGATTCCTACCCATTGCCCCGGATCGAGGAATCCCTGTCTGCCCTGGGAAAGGCGAAGTACTTCTCCACTCTTGACCTGGCCAGCGGCTACTGGCAGGTGCCCGTGGCAGCTCTAGATTGTCAGAAGACAGCATTCATCTTGCCGATGGGACTGTACGAATTTAATCGAATGCCCTTCGAACTGACTAATGCTCCAGGAACATTTCAGCGGTTAATGGAATACTGCTTGGGCGATTACAATTTCAAGTCCGTGCTGATCTATTTGGATGATGTGATTATATTTGGAGATTCGTTCGACGACCACCTGAAGAAGCTCCGACAAGTGTTGCACCGACTGAGAGACAATGGACTTAAGATCAAGCCAAAGAAATGTCACTTGTTCCAGACACAGATTGAGTATTGTAGTATGTATATGTAGTGTCTGCTGAGGGTGTGCGACCAGCACCGAGTAAAATTGAGGCCATTCAGGGGTGGCCCCGTCCCAAGACCGTGAGAGAAGTACGAGCGTTCCTTGGTTTAGCTGGATACTACCGTCAGTTTGTGAAGGACTTTGCTAAGGTGGCTGAACCACTGAATGAGTTGTTGAGAGGGACGGCACAGGGGCCCAAGAATCAGCCAATTCAGTTGACTGACCGACAGCACCAGGCATTTGATCGGGTCAGGGCCGCCCTCGTACAGGCACCTTTATTGGCGTATGCTCGCTTTGACCAACCGTTCACCCTGTACACGGATGGAAGTCTCAATGGTCTGGGAGCTGTGTTAACCCAAGAACAAGATGGGCATGAGAGGGTCATCGCGTATGCTAGCCGGTCTCTACGGGACACCGAGCGAAATCCGGACAATTACAGCTCGTTTAAGCTGGAGATGTTGGCCCTGGTGTGGGCCATGACTGAGAGGTTTGCGGAGTATCTGGCTGGTTCCGAGATTCTCGTGATGACGGACAATAATCCGCTTGCACACTTGGAAAACGCTAAGCTTGGAGCCCTGGAGCAGAGATGGGTAGCTCGGATGTCCAAGTTTAATTACCGGATTCGGTTCCGTTCGGGTAAAGAGAACTCCAATGCTGACGCATTATCACGAGTGACACGAGGCGCACCCGAGCATGGGGTGGATGAAGACCTCGAGGATACTGAGATCCCCGATTTGAGGCGATTGCCTGTGTTTGTGGACGTGGCACGTTCAAGTGGGGTGGCGACACGGGTCGCCACGTTGCTGGGTAAGACTGATCAAGAGTGGGCTGAGTTACAGGACGCAGACTCCGAACTGTCACGAGTAAAGAAATGGCTGAGTCAAAAGTCCTGGCCCGATGGGAGAGCAAGAGCCCGGCAGGGAGCCGAAGGACAAAAGCTGCTAAGGCAGTGGGATCGATTGGTCATAGCGGAGGGGATACTGTATCGCTGGATCTACATAGCAGTGGAGCTGGGGTACCGTTGGCAGGTAGTAATTCCAGCTTCAGTGGCTCCGGACATTGCCCAGGAAGCTCATACGCGGGCTGCACATTTCGGGCCTGAGAAAACTTATCGTTGGCTGCACCGGTACGTGTACACGCCTGGCTTAGAAGAAGTTGTGAGAGAGGTGTGTGGTAGGTGCCGGGCATGTGAGCTGAATCAGTCCCCAGAGCAGAGGGCTCCTGTCCAGACAATCGTGACGTCTGCCCCACTGGAAGTGCTAATGGTGGATTATTTGTCAATTGGGTACACCAGAAGTGGTCATCAGTCATGTCTGGTCATGACTGATCACTTTACTAAGTTTGCCGTCGCTGTCCCCACCAAGGATCAGACTGCTAAGTCTGCAGCGGAGGCAATTTGTAAGCATTTCGTCCAGGTTTATGGATGTCCTCAAAGGATACATTCAAATCAAGGTGCTTGCTTCCAATGTCAGCTCATAACAGAGTTGCTGCAAGTCTATGGGATTCAGCAATCCCGGACAACGCCCTATCATCCGCAGGGAAATGGGGCCTGTGAACGGTTCAACCAAACCCTGCTCCAGATGCTGAGAATGCTTGAACAGAGGCAGAAGGAGCGATGGACTGAGTTCCTCCCAGAACTTATGTGGGCCTATAACAATCGGGTCCATAGCACCACAGGATTCACTCCGTACGCGATGATGTTCGGTCGGCCTGGACAAGAGATTGAAGAACTTAGTCTCACTGTACCCGATGAACCAGAATATCGTACAGCCAGTGAGTGGGTCCAGGATCATCGCCGAAGGTTGCGTGAAATCCACCGGATAGTAAAAGACCGTGTGCAGGATCATCCCCACCGAGATCGGGGGCCGGTGCACCTAGATGAGTTCCGGGTGGGTGATAAGGTGCTAGTACGAGTCACGCGTCCGGGAGGGAAGTTGAGCGACAGGTGGGAGGAAATGCCCTACACAGTAGTGGAAAGGGTATTCCCAGGGGAAAGTGTGTACAGAGTAGTTCCCGAAGGGTGCATTGGACCCCGTCGCACAATGCACCGGAACTGGCTAAAGAGGTGTATGTCCGACACACCTGCCTGTCACCCTGAGTCACCTGCGCCACCCAGGGCAGTTGCACCGAGCAATGTTGAATGCGACTGTTGGGATGACTTCGTGGTGAGACCATCGGACATGCAGAGTCCGATAGCGCAAGTTCCAGGTGTTCCAGACACCGCCCCTGATGTTACTGTTACACTAGATGCGGTGGTCCCTCCATCGAGCTCGGCAGGTACTGGTTTGTGGAGATCGGAGAGGAGCACAGCTGGTGTTCTCCCGATACGATATAATCCTGAGGAGTATGTGTTACATATGAGTGGTATGAAACCATTTGTCGGGACGCCAAATTGTGAGTGGGGTGGAGTTTAACATGTTGACATTTCTTTCTAGCAATGAGCTCATATTTATGACAGTGTAAATTTCCCTGCAATGACTTAGTCCGGCCATTAGGGGTCAGCAAGAAACAAGTAATAAAAAAGCCCGGGAAAAGAGAGATCCAGGAAGTCCAGAGAGAGAGAAGGCGATGTGCGTCTAAAGCTGTTTGACGTTGGAGAGCTTATACAGACTGGAGCCAGACTTTGTCTTCAAGGAGAAGCTGTGCCCTGTGAGTAACTGAGATATGTGACCGGTCACCAACTGTGTAGTCAGTTAGGGAAAGCTAGTTAGTGATTCCAGTGTGCTGAGAACTGCCTGGTGTATATCACTGCTGATGGACTGAGCAGGCTTGATCCAGAGATTGTGAAGGATCTGGTATACTAAGACTGTGTACGTGGATACTACAAAGGAGCCCTGTTGTGAACTACACTTTGAGACCTGAGATTGATTCTAATTCCTGCTGACACCTGGATGTGCTGGAGAGCTTGGTGAGATGGAGAAACTGATCAAACCCTGTGGCCGGAGATCAGAGTTTAGTTAAAGGTTTAGTTTGTTACCTGTTTGTATATGCATTAAGTCTGAGAGATTTCTCTTTGCTCTTGTAAGAAGAGAAACTGTACACTGTATAGGTAACGCGTTGGTAAAATATATATGAGTGTTCTCTAAGGGGAAAACAAGGGTACCCAGATCTCATTGTATTAGTGTGGGAGGGGGGTGTAAGGTTATATTCCTGGGAGGACCACGTGCCACGTCCGCGGTAACATCCTGGGTAGGCCCTGTACTGAATAAGGGTGGGAGCGGCATAGCCCAGGGGTAGATTGGCTCATCCCCGCGAGATTGGCACTTGGGCTCTCTCGGGCTGCATAACTTGTATTTTGTGTTAGTGGCTGTTGTGGCCCATATTTTGTAGAATTGTTTAACCTTGTCATTTTTGTGACCAGTAAAAAGAAAGTTATTTGCCACTATACAAAGGTTGGAGTCATTCATAGCAGCGCCGTATTCCTCATACACATTCGACCGGCGTTCCGGTCGTTACACATGCACTCTTGGTGCTGGCACACGTGCTGCCTGGGCATCTTGGGAATTGTATTATCGCAACAAGTGGAAGTTGGAGACCATTGGTCGGTAGTCAACAGTCCGCACACTCGGGGGCAAGGGAAATCTTCACCCAGGGGACCTTTTATGTGGGCTAGAAACAATCGACTTCTTATTAATTGGTGCTCATTTGGGGCAGAAAAAGTTACAATTAACGCCATTGTATGTGACAGATAATCATTACTGCGATCTTATGAATATTTTTCTGTTAGATCAGTTGATATATTTACACACCAGCAGTCAGGAGCGATCACTCGTTGGCCCAATCATCGCCACTTGTAAAAGGACCTTTAAGATGCAAACTCCATTAGTATAATTATGCCCAGGGCAAATGGACAGGTACTCTTCTATCAGTAGTGTAGCTACCAGGGGGCAGCGGGGGCGGTTGCCTCGGGCCCTGCGCTCTGAGGGACACACCCAGAGCTATGATACCCTTAACTGTCAATACAGCTACTGTAAGCTCTGTGGTAGAGCAGGGAGATATGATTTCCGTACACTACCGCTTTCCTTTCTGTAGACTATGAGTTGCTTTAAGCCTGCGATCTATAGAACGACCGAGGCGCTAATGCATGTACAGAGAAAAACCAAAAACAAGCAAAATACCCAAATAACTGGAAGTAAATGGATAGATCGCACAGTGCAAAAATAATAATAAATAATATAGGGTATTTAGTAAGCATAATTTTGATCAAAATAATGTAAAAGCTATCCCGCAACGTCAAGGCAACCCTTATGGGACAGTCCTAACTCTAATATTAAAACCTTTTGTGAACATGCATTTACAATTTGCATGCACATCAATTTACGTTTCAGTTCAGACTTTCAGTTTTTTCTTGCTAATGCATGTACAGTACGTCAGTCGAGACTCTAGCGTCCTGTGCATGCGCCAGTGCAATTCCAGCTCGTTGTTCTGCCCGCGCCTTGCCGGTGAACTCGTCAGGATCCTGGATTAGGTGAGTGTATGATGTTTTTACTTTCATTAAACATAAACAATTGGAGACCTTCATACGGTGTGGGGGTTACTGTGTGGGACCCTGAAACAGTGTGTGGGGCCCTCATACATTATAGAGATTACTGTAGGAGCCCTTAAAAAATGTGGAGGGGCATTATATAGTGTGGAAGCTAATGTGGGAGCCATTATACAGTTTGGGGGCTAATACGGTGGCCATTTTATATTTTAAGGGCTAATTGTTATGATCTGCTACAGAGACTAAGGAAAGAGAGGAGATCTGTCCCTACAATAGAACTAAACTAGATCCCTACGATGTAACGGGGAACCTGATCCTGCGATCAGACCCGCTAAAGTCCTCGGCTAGTCTGAACGCAGACCTATAGATGTGAGGGAGGGATCCCTACAAGATCTAGGGACTGGGAAAAGTTGGACACCTCCTAGCAGAAATAGTAGCAGTCAAAGACAAACACACAACAAAAAGGCATAGGGGTCAGAAGACCTAGCAAAACTAACAGAGAACGGCAACAGAGCAACAAGCTAGCTCAACAGTAGTAAATACAAATGAAGTCCAGCAAAGCCAGGAGGGCGGAGCCGTATTAAATAGGCAAAATGGTCATGTGACCAGCAAACTAAAAAAAACCAGGAGAGTTGTAACACTAATATGGAGGCCATTATACAGTTTGGGGCTAATGCAGAGGTCATTATACAGTTCTGGGATAATGCGGTGCCCATTATACAGTTTGGGGGATAATGTGCACGCCATTATACAATTTGGGGGCTAATATTGGGTGCCATTATACAGTTTGGGGGATAATACGGTGGCCATTATACAGTTTGGTCGATAATTTGTGGGTCATTATACAGTTTGGGGCTAATGCAGGGGCCATTATATAGTTTTGGGCCTACTAAGGAGGCAATCATACAGTGTGGGGACTTCTATGGGGGGCCCTTATGCAGTGTGGGGGGCTCTCATAAATTGTAGGGACATCTGTGGAGGTCCTCATAAACTGTGGGGGCCATTATACAGTGAAGGCTACTGTGAGGGTTATTATACTGTGTTTTCGTTGAGCACTGGGGACATCATACTATTTATAGATGAGCTGTGAGCCCATCAAACTGTGTATAGGGGAGCTGTGACGACATCATACCAGGCATAGGGGAGCTGTGGGGACATCATTGTCACGGGTGTCAGACAGTCATTCTGGATCCAGCTGTAAACGGTCATTGAGCTTGGCTCTGCAGGCACCTTCTTGATTTTTCGGTCACTGCAGTGCAGTGATGTCCTGCTCTCTCTAGGACCGGTGACAGCTCTATTTTCCGCTGTCCAGGCTTGAAGTACTAGTAGTCGACTAGTGTCTTCTTGGAGGATAGTTGGCGTGTTCTCTCTGGTGTCTTCTCAATCTTTTATCGTAGAAGTTAATGTGTCAGAGGTGGAGTTGGGGCTGTGTTGTCTCAGGATCCATCCCCTGGGATATGACATCCATGCGCTTTCTTTTCCAAAAAATTATCTTCGGCTGAGAGAAATTATGACGTGGGTAATAGGGAGCTTTTGGCGATTAAATTGGTGTTCGAAGAATGGCAACATTGGTTGAAAGGGGCAGTCCATCCTATTACGGTTATCATGGACCATAAGAACCTGTCATTTCTTCAGTCTGCTAAATGTCTCAACCCTAGGCAAGCTAGATGGTCCCTGTTTTTTACTAGATTCAATTTTGTTGTCACTTTTTGTCCAGGGGTTAAAAACATCAAGGTTGATGCTTTGTCCCGGAGCTTCCCTGGTGGTGGTGACCATGAAAACCCTGCCCCAATTTTGCAGAAGGGGTTAGTCATTTCGGCGTTGTACCTTGACCTGTAGGGTGAGGTGTTGGATGCACAGGTGGACGCCCCTGCCTCCTGCCCTTCGGTGAGGTTATTTGTTCCATCTAATTTGCACCGTAAAGTAATTAAGGAACATCATAACTTGGTGCTTGCTGGTCATCAAGGTGGTAAGACAACTGCGGACCTCCTCTCTCATCATTTTTGGTGGCCGGGGTTGCATAAGGATGTGGGTGAGCAGGTGTCTGCTTGCACTATTTGTGAGCGTTCTAAAGTATCGCATACCCGGCTGCCTAGTCCTCTTCTTCCACTGCGTATTCCTAGTAGGCCATGGACATGTGGCTTTCTCAATCCCTGGGGGCCCGCTTCACCCGTGGGAAGTGTTTCATCCCAGCTGCTATACCATCTATCCCCCAGGGTCCACACAGCAGCGCTGATCATCTCTGACCAGGCACCACAGGTGGCGTCACATAAAGACTACTAATCCCCTGTAAATACTCCCTTCATCTGCTCGTCCAGGGCCACGGAGCTGGGCCACTGCCACCATGACCTCCCTGGAAGACAGCCACACGGTTACCGAGTACTCTAGGCCCTTACGGCCACTGCAACCACACTTGTCCATGGATTATATTACTGAACTACCGGTATCTGCAGGCAAGACTGTTGTTCTGGTGGTTCCCTCCGAATGCCACTTCTGAATGCCAAGACTCTTGCTCAGGTTTTTATTAATGAGATCGTGAAGCTTCACGGGGTTCCCTCCGATGTGGTGTCGGGTCGGGGGACCCAGTTTGTTTCTAAGCTTTGGAAAGCTTTCTGTTCTCGACTGAGGGTGCATCTGTCCTTTTATTCGGCCTTCCATCCTCAGTCGAATGGACAGACCGAGCGCATTAATCAGAATTTAGAGACTTACCTCAGGTGTTTTGTCTCTGAAAACCAGGAGGATTGCGCATCCTACTTACCGTTGGCCGAGTTTGCTATTAATAATCATCGTCAAGAATCTATCGGCAGGTCACCGTTCTTTGGTGCATACAGTTTCCATCCACAGTTTGGTACACAGTATGGGGGGGGACGTTTTGTTTCGTCGCTCTCTTCTTTGTGGCGGGGTCCAGACCTAAGTGTGAATGACTTTGTGTGGTTGTCTAACAGGAATATCAAGTTGAAGATTCCTTACTGGAAGCTGGGACCTAGATTTATTGGTCCCTATAAAATAATGGCCATCATTAACCCTGCAGTGTTTCGTCTTGAGCTACCTCTCCCCTGCCGCCACCGCCAATCATAGTTGATGGCAATTTGGAGTTCCAAATTTTGAGGATTGTTGATTCCCATCTCCTGCGTCGTTCCTACTTGGTGCACTGGAAGGGTTATGGTCCAGAGGAAAGGATGTGGTTTTCGGCGTCAGGAGGTCAATGCCCCTAGGCTGGTTCGTTCGTTTCATGCCTCTCATCCTGAGAAACCTGGTCCTGAGTGTCCGGAGGCTACTCGTAGAAGGGAGGATACTATCATGGGTGTCAGATAGAAGTGAAGTATGCCGGCACCACTTCCCAAATCTTGCCTGTTTAGTCAAAAAAACCTTTATGACTGTTTTCCTAGCTCTCGGCTATCCACATCAGGAGGTGCCATGTCTAAATAAGCAGTGCTAATCAAATGTCCAAGGAAGTATGAAAAAGACAGCACTCACCAATGGATGCCAATAAAAGATCCTTTTATTTCAGATCCAGCATACAGATGTTGCGGCTGGTTCAGGGGTGTGCACTCCTGAACCAACCTCATTGTCTGTATGCTGGATCTGAAATAAAAGGATCTTTTATTCGCATCCATTGGTGAGTGATGTCTTTTTCATACTTCCTTGGAAATTTGATTGTCACGGGTGTGTCAGGTGTGACAGACAATCAAATTGCGCTGCAGGCACCTTCTTGATCTATCTATCTCTGCAGTGCAGTGATATCCTGCTCTCTCTAGGACCTAGCAGTTACCTTCATCTTCTGTTGCTAATTGACACACCCTTGCTGGATGTTTAAATACCCTCAGTCTCTACAGAGAGTCACCGGTGATAGCTCTATTTTCCTCTGTCAAAGCTTAAAGTACTAGTAGTTGACTAGTGTTTTCTTGGTGTTCCCTTGGAGGATAGGTGTTCTCTCTGGTGTCTTCTCAAGCTAAGTGTATTCCCTTGTCTGTCTACCTGTTTGTCTTTAGCTGCAGTGGGGACTGACTAGTGCTCACCCCGTCCCCTCCCTATCTAGGGCCTATCGCTAGAGGCAGTCAGGGATAAGGTTTCCTGCTGAGCGATAGGTGCTGAACCTACTTAGGGACATTAGGGGAGTAAAGGTGTTGTCAGATCTGCCTAGGGGTCTCCACACCCCGTTGCCTAGTGTTTGGGCTTCCTCCCCCTCTTCCCGTCGTTGTGCACTTAGTCTTTCTCTCACCTTGCGTGACAATCATGCAGTGTATAGAGGAGCTGTGGAGACATCATACTTTATATAGTGGAGCTGTAGACCCATCATAATGTATATAGAGAAGCTGTGGGGACATCATACTGTGTATAGGGGAGTTGTGGGCCCACCATACTGTGTATATGGTAGCTGTGGGACTATCGTTCTGTTTATAGGAGAGTTATACAGTATATTGAGGGACTCAGAGGACATTATTAAATGTTAAGTAGACACTTAAGCATTATTGTTACAGGGGGACTCAGAGTATTGTGGCCATCAAAGGGGCAAAATATGGACACTGTTTTCTAAGGCATTTGCACAGGGCATTAAAATTTTCTAGGGTGCAATTTTGCCATCTAGAGAGCACAAAGGAGGCATTATTACTTTGTAAGGGGCACAGTTGTGGGCATTATGTGGACTGTAAGAATAGAACGGTTTTTGTACCAAACAACATGTTCAGTAATAGAGACACATATGGCACCAGTGGCTCAATATTGGGGTATCAGCAGGATGAAGAGTTTGTGCAGATTGGGATTAGATGGGGACGGGGCCTGAAATGTAAGGATTCAAATGTGTCTTTGTTGTGATCTCTGCAGATAAGTCCTGGCTGGAGAAGTTGTCATGTCGGTCTGGGCCAGATGGAAAAGATGGGAAAAGTGAAAGATTCCATCAGAAAGAACATCAGCTGCAAGTTACTATATATAACTGTACTGTAATCTCTTGTATGTTCTGCAGGACTGGTACAGTATCTAACACTATATGTCACCATATGGCAGTAATATCAGTGTTGTCTTTGTGTAGAGATTTATTTTCAGTAACACCATGGTTATCTGCTGATGTTCCCTTATACCCGCGATGAAGGAGCGCCAGCATAGTTGTAATCCAGTGACTGTCTGGCTGCAGTTTCTAACATCATGTCCGCTCTCTAGCTGAAACTCAACCTTTCCAAAACTGAACTTCTTCTGCTCCCGCCATCTACTCACCTCTCTAAATCTGACATCTCTCTCTCCCTGTGTGGCACCACAATAATGCCGAGCCAGCAGGCGCTGTCTGGGCGTTGTGTTTTGACACCAATCTCTCCTTCACCTTCCATATACAATCTCTTGCCCACTCTTGTCGTTTGCACCTGAAGAACATCTCTAGAATCCGCCCCTTTCTCACCTTGGAAACAACAAAAACCCTCACTGTTGCCCTGATCCACTCCTGCCTTGACTACTGTAACTCTCTATTAATTGGCCTCCCCCTCACTCGACTTTCCCCCCTCCAGTCCATCCTTAAAGCAGCAGCCAGGGTCATCTATTTGGCTAACCGTTACTCAGACTCCTCCGCTCTGTGCCAGTCATAGGACTGGCTACCCATGAATTATAGGATACAATTTAAATTGCTTGTTCTCACCCACAAAGCTCTCCACAGTGTGGCATCCCCCTACATCTCTTCCCTCATTTCTGTTTATCGGCCTACCCGTTCTCTACGCACCGCAAGCGACTTTCGACTAACATCTGCACTAATCCGTACCTCCCACTCCCTGCTTCAAGACTTCTCCCGAGCTGCACCTATTCTTTGGAATGCTCTACCCCAAGAAATTAGGATGAACCACAACTTACACAGTTTTAGGCGCTCCCTAAAAACACACCTGCTTAGGGCAGCCTATCACCTTCCCTAATCGAAGTCCTTTTATATTCTTATAGCCCATCCCTTATTTCTCTAAATATAACTCTCCACCGAACCAAAAAGCACTACAGATACTGGCTAGTGATGAGCTCATGCAGCCTTTATCTATCCCTCATCCCCTCAAGATGGCTGGACCATCCTTGTAAATAATCCATTGTACTTTGTGTCACCCCCACCTCATTGTAGATTGTAAGCTCTTACGAGCAGGGTCGTCATTAATTTTGCTGTAATTATTGTATTATATTTAGCTATGTTACTTATGACTGTTGTATGTGAACCTGTGAATTGTTAAGCGCTGCGGAATATGTTGGCGCTATATAAATAAAGATTATTATCTATCTATATAATTGTCTTATCCCGTCTGTCTGTCTTTCTGTCTGTCTGTCTGTCCTGGAAATCCCGGGTCGCTGATTGGTCCGGCCGTGGCCAATCAGCGACGCGGCATTTCAGAAAAAGGTGGCAGCCGTTAGCGGCTCATGTGAGGCACGGAGGTCAGTGGCGATGCAGCAGGGAGATGCAGCCGGCTGCTCGCAGCGTAAGTCCCCCACCGCAGGCGCCGCTGACCTACATGCGGCTATCGTCGGAAGATCAGCGGCTACAGCCGCTTATCTCCACAGGACAAGTGTGACGCCCCTCCACTCCTCTCCCCTCCCTTCCTTTCCCCTCCTCTCCCCTCCCCTCTCCTCTCCTCCCGTCCCTCCCCCCGCTCGATCAGGACCCCGGCGTCATACTTACCCCTCCCCTTCCCTCCTCTCCCCTCCCCTCTCCTCTCCTCCCGTCCCTCCCCCCGCTCGATCAGGACCCTGGCACCCGGCGTCATACTTACCCCTCCCCGTGCCTGCGCAACAGCTCCTGTGTCTTCCGCTGATGCTCTGTGACGTTTCAGGTCAGAGGGCGCGGTGACGTCTTTACACCGCGCTCTCTCCTGACCGATCACAGCGCACAGCGTGAAGATGCCGGCTACGCTGGAGTCCGGAGCAGCAGCTGAGAAGTGAGGTGAGTATTGGATTTTTTTTTCTTTGTATGTGGCCATAGGGGACCTGCATGGGGCACTATATGGGGGATGGGACATCCTGCATGGGGTATTATATAGGGGGGATGTGACAGCCTGCATGTTGCATTATATGGGGGGACAGGTGACATCCTACATGGGGCATTATATGGGGGGAGAGGTGACATCCTACATGGGGCATTATATGGGGGGAGACGTGACATCCTACATGGGGCATTATATGGGGGAGAGGTGACATCCTACATGGGACATTATATGGGGGAGAGGTGACATCCTCCATGGGCCATTATATGCTGGGAGAGGTGACATCTTACATGGGGCATTATATGGGGGGAGAGGTGTCATCCTACATGGGGCATTATATGGGGGGAGAGGTGACATCCTGCATGGGGTATTATATAGGGGGGATGTGACAGCCTGCATGGGCCATTATATGGGGGGAGAGGTGACATCCTGCATGGGGCATTATATGGAGGGAGAGGTGAAATCCTATTTGGGGCATTATATGGGGGGAGAGGTGACATCCTGCATGGGGCATTATATGGGGGGAGAGGTGACATCCTACATGGGGCATTATATGGGGGGAGTGGTGACATCCTACATGGGGCATTATATGGGGGAGAGGTGACATCCTGCATGGGCCATTATATGGGGGGAGAGGTGACATCCTACATGGGGCATTATATGGGGGAGAGGTGACATCCTGCATGGGCCATTATATGCTGGGAGAGGTGACATCCTACATGGTGCATTATATGGGGGGAGAGGTGACATCCTACATGGGGCATTATATGGGGGGAGAGGTGACATCCTGCATGGGGTATTATATAGGGGGGATGTGACAGCCTGCATGGGGCATTATATGGGGGGAGAGGTGACATCCTGCATGGGGCATTATATGGGGGGAGAGGTGACATCCTACTTGGGGCATTATATGGGGGGAGAGGTGACATCCTGCATGGGGCATTATATGGGGGGAGAGGTGACATCCTACATGGGACATTATATGGGGAGAGAGGTGACATCCTATATGGGGCATTATATGGGGGAGAGGTGACATCCTGCATGGGCCATTATATGGGGGGCGAGGTGACATCCCACATGGGGCATTATATGGGGGAGAGGTGACATCCTGCATGGGGTATTATATAGGGGGGATGTGACATCCTGCATGGGGTATTATATGCATGGGGTATTATATACGGGGGATGTGACTTCCTGCATGGGGCATTATAAAGGAGGGTCGGGAGACATATGCTGGAATACCCGATGCTTTAGAATCGGGCCACCATCTAGTTATTTATATTATTATAATCAGGGTTACCTGGTTAGGGGCCCACTCAGATGTTTTGCCCCCCTGAGCTGAACCCCTACCTACGTCTCTGGTTTCTTTTCCTTTCAGTGCAGATCAGACACAATGATGAAAATTCCAATCTCACAGTTATAAATTACACATTTATAACCCAAAATATGAATGCAGACAAAAAATGATTTATCTATACAAACAGGTTACTAATATATACAGATCATTACATTCATACTAATATAGTTGGGAAAACAAACCCGTGTACAAAAAGATCATGCTGTACATTTAAAGGGGACCTGTCGCATGCCATGGATATGTAATTCTTTTAACCTGGTGTAAATGCCACTGTTCTTCTGAATCTGGTGTTGCTTTTCGTTTTTGACTGCACCACTCCGTTCTATCTTTTCCCTGTATGTTAATTAAGTCTTTAACACCAATTGGGCGTGGTTGTCAATTCATCTATTTGGGACAATGCCCAGTTTACTAAGACCAGACTTATATACAAGAAAGAGATGACCTTATCTCAGGAAGGGAGAGGCGCAGAAAGAAAAGAAAAAAAACGCCAGGTTCAGGAGAAAGTGACATTTACACCATTTAAAGAAATTACATATTTATGCAATTGTCAGGTCGTCTTTAAAGACCAATTCCTGTCATTGGTCGACCACTAATCAAGCAATAAAGTCTAATTAAAACACTTCCTCCTATGGATAAAAATATAGGTAATATAATACGTTCCCCCATGACTAGAATGGCTCTTTGATAGATACAGCGGGTGAAATAAGTATTGAACACGTCACCAATTTTCTAAGTAAATATATTTCTAAAGGTGCTATTGACATGAAATTCACCAGATGTCGGTAACAACTCATCCAATCCACACAGGCAAAGAAATCACCATAGATGTTCATAAATTATGTGTAATAATGAGAAATGACACAGAGAAAAAATATTGAACACGCTTACTGAAATTGAATTAATTTTTATGAAAAAACCTTTGTTGGTGATGACAGCTTCAAGACGCCTCCTGTATGGAGAAACCAGTCACAGGCATTGCTCAGGTGTGATTTTGTCTCATTCCTTCACACAAGCACTCTTCACATCCTGAAGGTCTCAAGGGCTCCTTCTATGAATTCTGAGCTTTAGTTCCTTCCATAAATTTTCTGTTGGATTCAGGTCAGAGGATTGGCTGAGCCATTCTAGCAGCTTTATTTTCTTTTTCTAAAACCAATTGACAGTTTCCTTGGCTGTGTGTTTGGGATCATTGTCTTGCTCAACTGTGCACCCTTGTTTCACCCTTATCATCCTGGTAGATGGCAGCAGTTTTTATGCAGAATGTTTCAGTACATTTGTCCATTCATCCTTCCTTCAATCATATGAAGTTTGCAAGTGCTGTATGCTGAAAAACAGCCCCACACCATGATGTTCCCACCTCCAAACTTCACTGTTAGTATGGTGTTTGGGGTGATATGCAGTGCAATTTGGCCTCCAAACATGGTGTGTATTATGGCATCCAAACAGTTCAACTTTGGTCTCATCTAACCAGAACATTCTCCCAGTATTTCACACGTTTGTCTAAATGTTTAAATGTTGTTGAGCAAACTTTAAAACGTGCTTGTACATGCTTTTGGAGTCTTGCGTGGTGAGTGTGCATTGTGCTGTGGAGGTTGAGTGCATTACTTATTGTTTTCTTTGAAACCATTGTATCTGCTGATTCCAGGTCTTTCTGTAGCTCTCCACAGGTGGTCCTTGGCTCCTGGACAACTCTTTGGATAATTCTTTTCACTCCTCTGTCTGAAATCTTGTGAGGAGCACCTGGTCGTGACCAGTTTATGGTGAAATTATGTTCTTTCCACTTCCAGATTATGTCCCCAACAGTTCTCACTGGAGCGTTCAGTATTCTAAATATTCTTCTGTAACCAATGCCATCAGTATGTTTTCCAACAATAAGGTTGCGAAGGTCTTGAGACAGCTCACTGGTTTTACCCATCATGAGATGTTTCTTGTGTGGCACCTTGGTAATGAGACACCTTTTTATAGGGCATCAGTTGAACCAGCTGATATTATTTGTCACTAAGTAGCAGGATTGCTTTCTAATTACTGATAGATCTCAGCTGGTGTCATGACTTTCCATGGCTTTTTGCTCCTCTCTTTCTTTATGTGTTCAATACTTTTTTCTCTGTGTCATTTCTCATTATTACTCATAACTTAATTTATGGACATCTATGGTTTGATTTGTTTGCCTGTGTGGATTGGATGGGTTGTTACCGTCATTTGGTGAGAATTTCATGTCAATAGCACCTTTAGAAATATATTTACTTAGAAATTTGGTGACGTGTTCAATACTTATTTCACCCGCTGTATAATATCAGTGGTCTTACTCATCATCTTCTTCAAATTTCCATCAATAGGTGCTTCTCCTTTGGATGTAATACCAGATGTTTCCAAAAAGAAAGGCATTCAACATTCTTATACTGTATCTCAAGATAAGAATGTTTGTTTCTTTTTGTCTGTTTTAATAGAATTTCAGAATTTTGACTCACTGTGCGTTATTTTTAGTGTTGAGCGAGCATGCTCGACACTGCTCGGTACTCACCCGAGCATCACACTACTCGGGATGTTCGGCGAGCACCGAGCATTTCCGGGTTACTCGGGCGGGAGCTCGGGTCTCCGCCCTGCATGTTTGGCGCTCTTTACAGAGCCAATGAACATACAGGGATTGCCAGCTAGTCACTGTAATGCCGCAACCATGTTGTTTGTGGGCATTACAGTGATTGGCTGGCCGCACAGCGTCACCTTGAGTATTTAAAACCGGGCGCCGCCATCTTGGACACAGTCGCTCCGGATTAGACAGTGTACGGACAGCGCTGCTGAGCTATGGAGAGATTTATCCTGCGAAATAGTTAGTGTAGGGTCTGTAAAGCCTGCCAGATCAAACAAACAGTCCTTCTCAGGACTAATATCCATCCCAGATATCAGGCAGACAGGCAGGCTGTATAGGAGACGCAGTGGGGTTATACCAGCAAACGCTGCATTACAGTCCTGTGTGCTCCTGTTTCTGAAATTGCTGGACTTAGCTCCAGGTCTCAGAGCTAAATCCTTTTTTTTTTCATCTAAATCCTCTTTTTTTTCCTCCTTCACACTTATTAACCTATTGGTGTCCCCCCCCAAAAAAAAAAGTGTGTCTCTGATTTTTCAGACACAAATATATCTGATGAAAAGAGTCTGGTATAGGCCACAGAAACAGAAGTGTGGTTTTGCAGTTCCACGGGTGAAATTTCTGTATTATCCAGTTTTGTGCCTTTTGTATCTAAAAAAAAACAGTTTGAGTGTGTCGCTCACTGTTCAGCCGCAAATATATATATATTTTAAAAAGTCTGGTATACACCAGTAAATTATAACTGTGGTTTTGCTGTTCCACAGTAAAAAATCTCTATTATCCTGCTTTTGGCATTTTTTGCCGTAAAAAATAAATAATAATTTTATAATAATTTTTATTTATATAGCGCCAACATATTCCGCAGCACTTTACAATTAAGCGGGGACATGTACAAACAATAAATTCAATACAAGGTGAGACAGTTTAACAGTTACATCAGGAGTGAGGTCCCTGCTCGCAAGCTTACATTCTACACGGAAATGGGGGGACACAATAGGAGGAAAGTGCTTGTTATTTCAGGTCAGGCAATAGGATTTTTACAGGATGAAAATGGAGAAATGGTAAGAGAGGATGTTGAGAAGGCCGAACTTTTTAATTCCTATTTTGCATCTGTTTTCTCTCAGAAAGAAAATGTAACATCAACTGATCTTCACTGTCCTTTAAAGGAATAGAGGAATCCAAGTTATCTGTAAACAGAAAGATTGTGAGGGAATATTTAGCTAACATAAATGAGTTCAAGTCTCCAGGTCCAGATGAATTACACCCCAGAGTACTGAAGGAGATCGTAGAAGAAATTTTAGAACCAATCTCCATAATCTTTGAAAATTCTTGGAGAACAGGAGAAGTCCCAGAAGACTGGAGAAGAGCAAATGTTGTTCCTATCTTCAAAAAGGGGAAGAAGGTGGACCCAGGGAACTATAGGCCGGTGAGTCTGACTTCTATACCAGGAAAGATCTTTGAACAAATTATTAAACAACATGTATGTAAGTACATGGATAAGAATGAAGTGATTAACCAGAGTCAGCATGGGTTTGTAACTAACAAGTCATGTCAGACTAACTTAATTTCCTTCTATGACAGAATCACTGACTGGGTGGATCAGGGAAATGCTGTAGATATAGTATATCTTGACTTCAGCAAAGCATTTGACAAAGTATCTCACACCATCCTTATTGAAAAAATGACCAAGTATGCAATGGACCAGGCAACTGTTAGGTGGATTCATAACTGGCTTAGTGATCGGACTCAAAGGGTGGTTGTAAATGGCTTCACATCCAGCTGGATGAATGTCTCAAGTGGGGTACCACAGGGCTCCGTCCTGGGACCTGTATTGTTCAACATCTTTATCAATGATTTAGATGAAGGAATTGAGGGTAAACTGATTAAATTTGCTGATGACACAAAGCTAGGAGGGATAGCTAATACTAGAGAAGAGAGAGAGAGGATTCAAAAAGACCTAAATAAACTGGAACAATGGGCAGCAACCAACAGAATGGTTTTTAACAGGGAAAAATGCAAAGTACTACATCTGGGCAATAAAAATGAAAAAAGCATATACAGAATGGGAGGAATAGAGCTAAGCAACAGTACATGTGAAAAAGACTTAGGTATACTAATAGATCATAGACTGAACATGAGTCAACAGTGTGATGCAGCAGCAAAAAAGGCAAATACAATTCTGGGATGTATTAACAGAAGCATATGTGGCACCCCAGTGGTCTGGTTTTCCACAGTAATGTAATGTTATGTCTGAGAGCAGGTGGGAGGTCCTTTGGTCAGGGATCCTGTGCATGCCACACCTCCTGCCCAGTCTTGGGAGGGGAAGGACTTCCCCTGTATAAACCCTGGGCTGAGGCAGGGTTAGTCAGTCAAGGAGAGTAGAGACAAGAAACAGTTACAGGAAGAACCAGCAGGAGCTCTGTGGGAGCAGTGTTACAAGGAGTCAGGGGCTGGCAGCTGCAGAGCTCGCCCTGACTGAGAAGCTTTCTTACCGGACCCGGCGTCCGAGGCTGTGGGGACTAACTCTTACCCAGCAGCAGAAGCCGACCGGCAGGGGATTTCAGGTCCTCAGGCCCAGAAACCCGAAGGCACGGTCACACGTGTGGGACCAGCACCTCCATCGTGGAGCGGAAGCCATTAGAAGGCCCCGAGTCACCGGCCATACGGGTGAGCACCACACGGTACACTCAGGGACGTGGGCTACTTATATCCGCTTCTAGCAAGGTAGCCAGAAGAGTGCAGTCAGTTTGGGAGGCCTACAACTCCGCCTGGCCAGGGGAGATCCCATCTGCTCAAGGACTGACCAGGCCCCGTTCACTAGCAAGTACTCCGGGAGGGTCTATCGTTGTTACCAGTAAAGACCCTGAATTACACCGCACCGTCTCTGAGTGGTTCCTGCTACCCCCATCTTCCATCTGCTGCCCTGAGGCCATACCCCTCCCGTTGGGGGTTATACCATCTACGCTGCACCATCCATCCACCGGCCTCAGCGGACTGTCCTGCAGCGGCAGCTCCATAGCTGCATTCAACGGGTGGCGTAGTCGTCCTACATCTACCGCTGTTACATCGCCGCTCAGTTTGACTCCCTGGGCACGGACCGGGTCACCGCCACGAGACTACAACCCTCAAGAGATCCGGCTCCGGGTAAGCTCCCGCGTGCGCAACGCAGAGCGACACAGGCCCAGGGGCGCGTCAACTTTGGCGTAGTCGGCAGGATTTCGTGCCCGCAACCACCGGGTACTGCGTGCCTGAAAAAGAGACTTTTCAAACTTACCTGTGGTGAAGATTCCCGCCATCCGGCGCCATCTTCAGCCTTCTTCCTGCCATCGGTGAAGTTTCCCGCCATCCGGCGCCATCTTCTGCCTTCTTCCCGCCATCCGTGGAGTTTTCCCGCCATTGGACGCCATCTTGAGGACGCCGCGCGGGAAGAAGAGGGGCGTGGACTCCGAAAGCGCGCGAGAACTAAAGCCCCGCCTCACGTCCGGACGTTGCGTAAGGTCCTGGAAGGAGCCCAGCAGACGCCGACGTCACAGGAGCGCGACGGAAGGTCCTCAACCCTGACGATCCACTGCGGAGCCGCGGCCTACGGAACAGGATCATCGCAAGGTAGGCCACGGTCCACTAGGGGGGAGGAAGATGTCGGATACGGAGGAGAGCTTCACTGCCTCAACCCCCGCCAGCGCTACCGCTGCTGCAGTTATGCCCTTCACCATGCCCTATATCCCGGGAGCAGCTTGGCTACCCCAGTACTCAGGGGAGTCACATACCCTGCATGACTTTAGAGAAAAGCTGGATAGCCTCTTCCAGGTGTACCCCCTCACAGAAGAGCAAAAAGTGAGCATCCTGGTGGCCCAACTAACCGGGGCAGCCAAAAGGGAAGTAAAATCCTGGCCACCTGGGAGGAAGACTGTCGCAGGGATACTAACCCGGCTGAAGGACACCTTTGATACCCGCACCTCAGCCGAGATTAAGCTTAGATTCTACGGGTGCAAGCAGCGAGCGCATGAGAGTATAAGGGACTATGCACTAAACCTACAAGAGGCCCTGAGAGCCATTAAGCAGACCGACCCTGATGGAGTGGGAAACGAGGACAGGCTGTTGACCGAACAGTTTATAGAGGGACTGTATTGTAATACCCACCGAACCCAGTTGCGGGCAATGACCTTACAGGATCCCCATCTGGGCTTTGCACAGTTCAAGGACAGAGCCATCCGGGTGCTCCGAGAACCGGCACCGGGTGGCGTTGTGACCCACAAGCGCCCTGCTATCACTTACCACCAGGAGGCGGCGCCCTTGTCGGCAGGGCCTGTGGGAGCTGATGCGCAGGCTTTGGACAATGACCCGGCTCCAGACCTACACCATCAGGTCCAAGAGCTAGCTAAGAGCGTTGCTGCGCTAACCCGAACTGTGCAGTCTTTACAGGCTTCCACCCCAGGGAAGATCCAGCTGGCATCCGGACCGGAGGACATCCCGTGGCGTCGACCAAGGAGGACCCCACCGGCCAGAGGAAGACCCAGTGACCGATACAGCGAGGACGGACGACCCATCTGCCGCCGCTGCAATCAACCTGGACATATCGCAAGGTACTGTTCTTTAAACGGGCACAACCTGGGGTAGAGGGCCAACCCCCAGGAAAAAGATCACCAGGCCCATCGAACTGGCGCGACAGATATGTGGGAGGACGTCCAGTCTTGCCTGTGGTACTGGATGGCATTCCCATGAGTGCCCTACTGGACACCGGGTCACAGGTCACCACCATCCCGTACGTGCTCTTTAAGCAGTACTGGAATGACTCGGATATTACCCGCTACCCTGACGACGACTTGAGTATCATCGCCAGCAATGGCCTGCCCGTACCACAGATCGGATTTAAAGAGGTGACCATCAAAATCGGTAGAGTCGAACTGGCAGCACAGGGACTGATCATTGTAGATATTGACAAACATGAGAGTCACCCAAAAATAACTCTAGGAACTAATGTAATTGAAAATTGTCTTGCAGAGGTGATTTTCCTTTTACAGCAGGTTGCCAAGAACGCCAGCTCCGGCGAGCAGCGGGTGCTCCAGAAAGAGATCCGGGCACTGATGCGACGGCAACAGGTGGAACTCTCCGGCGGTGAGATTGGTAGCGTAAGAATGTGTGACCCTTTTCCTATTGCCATGCCCCCAAAAAGTGAAATGATGATTTGGTGCCGGGCAGCTATTGGTCTGAGAGGTAGAGATTACCAGGCAATGGTAGAACCAGTTTACTCAGACAGTAGGCCCACCATCTTGACAGCACGGGGGGTGGTTAATGTACGCCATGGGAGGGTGCCCGTTCGCATAATCAATATCGGGAAGAGGGAAGTGTACCTGCCCCGGTATGCCACGCTAGCCAAATTATATACCATTAACCAAAATGCTATACAATCTGTGGAACCCTTGCCTCCATCTCATCCGGAGGAAGGTAACGGCTCTAAGAAAACAAAGGAGGACTGGTGTCAGCAAATACATTTGGGTACTGACTCCACTCCCTCACATCAGAAACAGGGAGTCTATCGGGTGGTTCAAGAGTACGAGAGAGTGTTTAGTAAACACCCGTTAGACTTCGGGCGAGTCAAGGGGGTAGAACACCACATCCCCACGGGAGACCATCCTCCCATAAAAGAGAGGTATCGACCCGTACCCCCTGCACACTACCAACACGCCAAGGGGATGCTTAGAGACATGAAGGAGGCTGGGGTGATCAGGGATAGCTGTAGCCCCTGGGCAGCTCCACTAGTTTTAGTCAGAAAAAAAGACAACACCATGAGGATGTGTGTAGATTACCGGAAAATCAACCGTATCACACACAAGGATGCGTACCCCTTACCAAGGATAGAGGAGTCATTGGCTGCTTTAAGATCTGCTAACTTCTTCTCTACCTTGGATCTCACTAGCGGGTACTGGCAGGTTCCTGTAGCAGAGGCGGACCGGGAGAAGACCGCATTCACCACCCCGATGGGACTTAGCGAGTTCACCTGCATGCCGTTCGGACTCTGCAACGCACCGGGAACCTTCCAACGACTAATGGAGTGTTGTCTGGGCCACAGAAACTTCGAGACGGTCCTGTTGTACCTGGACGATGTCATCGTATATTCCAAGACGTATGAGGACCACCTGAAACACCTGGCGGAAGTGTTCGAAGCTCTGGCAAGTTACGGCCTAAAGGTGAAACCCTCCAAGTGTCACCTCCTGAAACCAAAGGTGCAGTACCTGGGACACGTGGTGAGCGCTGACGGAGTGGCTCCCGACCCTGATAAGATCACCGCAATTAAGGAATGGCCAAGCCCCTCCAGCGTAAAAGAAGTGCGGCAGTTCCTCGGGTTGGTAGGCTACTACCGAAGGTTTATTCCCGGTTTCACCAAAAAGGCAGCACCTATGCAGGACCTCCTGATAGGCCAGTCCCGGAAGGCCAAGAACCAGAAGCCGCCCTTCAAATGGGAGGAGCTGGAAGAAGAGTCCTTCCGCCAGCTGAAGATGGCCCTCACGGGGGACGAAATCCTGGCGTACCCGGATTATAGCCAGCCCTTTATCCTCTACACCGACGCCAGTAACATCGGGCTAGGAGCCGTACTGTCCCAGATCCAGCAGGGGAAGGAACAAGTAATTGCCTACGCCAGCCGAAAACTGCGACCCACCGAAAGGAACCCCGAGAATTACAGCTCATTTAAGTTAGAGTTCCTGGCCGTAGTATGGGCAGTCACCGAGCGCTTTAAGCATTACCTCGCTTCTTCCCGGTTCACCGTGTACACGGATAACAACCCGTTGACACACCTGGACACGGCAAGACTCGGTGCCCTGGAGCAGAGGTGGATGGCCCGTCTGTCCAACTACGAGTTCACAATCAAATACCGGGCAGGACGCTCCAATACCAACGCGGACGCCCTGTCCAGGATGCCCAACCTGCCGGACGGAGGAGAAGATCCGGAGGGACTGGAAGAAGTTGAACTCCCTGCATTCCACCGTCATGGGACTATCCAGTATTCCCACCGGGTAAGGAGTAAGCAGGCTGCTACGTTGAACCCCTTACCCCACTACAACTGGGCGGAAACGCAAGACAGCGACCCTGCCGTCCGACTGGTGAAGGAGATGCTGACTCGGCCGGAGGCTCGCCTTGAACCAGACGCTCCGGAGGAAGCCAAACAACTATGGGCAGAGAAGAGTCGACTGTTCCTTTACAAAGGGAAGTTGTGCCGCAGAATGGTTAACTCCCGGACGCATGAATTACTCTGGCAAGTAGTGGTGCCACGAAGAGACGCAGCCATGGTGATGGAGGCATACCACGACGGAGCTGGACACTTCGGGTGGAAGAAGCTGGAGTTCCTGCTGCGCGAGCGGTTCCACTGGGTAGGCATGAGGGGAACCATCGAGAAGTGGTGCAGAGACTGTGGCCCGTGCAACCTGAGAAGGAAGGACCGTGCCAGCCAGAAGACTCCCCTGCAGTCCATCGTCACCCGGCAACCGTTGGAACTGGTAGCCTTGGATCATGTAAAACTGACCCCAAGCAGAAGTGGCTACGTCTACGCGTTAACCATCGTGGATCATTACTCCCGGTTTCTGGTTGTCGTCCCCGTCAAGGACTTAACGGCTCAAACAGCAGCTAGAGCCTTCCAGCAGCACTTTTGCCGTCCACACGGGTACCCGGACCAAGTGCTGACGGACCAGGGACCTGCCTTTGAAGCGGAGGTCTTCCAGGAATTCTGCAATCTGTATGGCTGCCGGAAGATAAGGACGACACCCTACCATCCGCAAACTAATGGACTTTGTGAGAAAATGAACCAGGTGGTAATGGATCTTCTAAAAACGATGCCCCTGGAAGAACGCAGTCTGTGGCCTGAGAAGTTGCCCGATCTGGTGGACCTATACAACCACATCCCGGTAGGTTCCACCAACTGTACCCCGGCTTACCTAATGAGGGCAAGACCTGGTAAGTTACCTGTTGACCTGGAAATGGGAGTCCTGACACCCGAGGACACTTCACCAGAAACAGACTGGGACACAGAGAGGCAGCAGCAGTACCGGAAAGTACAGGAGAGCGTGGAGCGAAGTCTCTGTCAGGCTAGGGAAAGACAAGAGAAAACTTACAACCAGTATGCTCCCGCTGTTCCCCTGGTACCCGGAGAGCAGGTCTTGAAGAGGAAGAGACGGCTCCACAAGTTGGATGACCAGTGGGAGAAGGACCCGTACACCGTACTGCCCTCAAGCCACGAGAACCCGAAGGTTTGTACCATCAGTAAAGACGGAGGGGAAACCACAGCCATTGTATCCCGGGACCACCTGAAGAAGTGTCCCGAACAACTGAGGAACCCTGAAGAGGAACAAGAAGACCATCGACCCGTAGAGGAAAGGGAAGATATGGTTAGTACTGTGCTCGGGGACTTCCCTCGGTCTTGGACTCAAGTCAATGGTGCAGTTGTGGTACCCGTACTCACCTTCCTCCAACCAGCATCCCAAGCACCTACGGAGCAACAGGTAGAGCTGGAAGAACAGCCGGTCCAGGAGGCAGAAGACTCCACACAAGCAGAACAGGAGGATCAACCCTCTGCTTATAGTGAGCCTGCCGTACCCCTAGTGAGACAAAGAGCCGGTAGACAGCTGCCCAGTTTACCCTTGACAGCTCCTACACCCTGTAGTTCAGGGCCAGACAGTCAGCTCCGTAGGTCCACTAGGGCCACTAGAGGCCAGTTACCCGCACGCTGGAGGATTTGAAGTGTATAAATTGTTTTATTTATGTTTATCTGTGTATTGTTGCTTGTGTATAATTTTGTGTTTCCAGTTATTTTTAGGAATCCTTGGTGGATTTACCGGGAATCCTTGTACATAGTTGGAGTGTAACCCAGGATGGACTAGAGACTGTTAAGGACTCGGGGCAGGACAGACCCCTACCTGGTTACGTCTCCCTGTTTTGGTGAAATGGACACCTTGCTTTCTTCAAAGACTACACCCGGTTACGGACATGCCGTGACCACCTTTATGTGTTTCTTCTTATTGTACTATTATTGTTGTTATATCTTGTTATGTTTTTTTTCTAAAATATGTTTAGTCCCGGAGTACTAAATTTCACTAGGGGGGAATGTGGCACCCCAGGGGTCTGGTTTTCCACAGTAATGTAATGTTATGTCTGAGAGCAGGTGGGAGGTCCTTTGGTCAGGGATCCTGTGCATGCCACACCTCCTGCCCAGTCTTGGGAGGGGAAGGACTTCCCCTGTATAAACCCTGGGCTGAGGCAGGGTTAGTCAGTCAAGGAGAGTAGAGACAAGAAACAGTCACAGGAAGAACCAGCAGGAGCTCTGTGGGAGCAGTGTTACAAGGAGTCAGGGGCTGGCAGCTGCAGAGCTCGCCCTGACTGAGAAGCTTTCTTACCGGACCCGGCGTCCGAGGCTGTGGGGACTAACTCTTACCCAGCAGCAGAAGCCGACCGGCAGGGGATTTCAGGTCCTCAGGCCCAGAAACCCGAAGGCACGGTCACACGTGTGGGACCAGCACCTCCATCGTGGAGCGGAAGCCATTAGAAGGCCCCGAGTCACCGGCCATACGGGTGAGCACCACACGGTACACTCAGGGACGTGGGCTACTTATATCCGCTTCTAGCAAGGTAGCCAGAAGAGTGCAGTCAGTTTGGGAGGCCTACAACTCCGCCTGGCCAGGGGAGATCCCATCTGCTCAAGGACTGACCAGGCCCCGTTCACTAGCAAGTACTCCGGGAGGGTCTATCGTTGTTACCAGTAAAGACCCTGAATTACACCGCACCGTCTCTGAGTGGTTCCTGCTACCCCCATCATCCATCTGCTGCCCTGAGGCCATACCCCTCCCGTTGGGGGTTATACCATCTACGCTGCACCATCCATCCACCGGCCTCAGCGGACTGTCCTGCAGCGGCAGCTCCATAGCTGCATTCAACGGGTGGCGTAGTCGTCCTACATCTACCGCTGTTACATCGCCGCTCAGTTTGACTCCCTGGGCACGGACCGGGTCACCGCCACGAGACTACAACCCTCAAGAGATCCGGCTCCGGGTAAGCTCCCGCGTGCGCAACGCAGCGCGACACAGGCCCAGGGGCGCGTCACATACAGTCTAGATCACGTGAAGTCATTATCGGTCTTTACTCCTCTTTGGTCAGACCTCATCTGGAATACTGTGTACAGTTTTGGGCACCACATTTTAAAAAAGACGTAGACAAACTGGAGCAAGTTCAGAGAAGAGCGACCAGAATGGTGACTGGTCTGCAAACCATGTCCTATGAGAAACGGTTGCAGGATTTGGGAATGTTTAGCTTGCAAAAAAGAAGACTGAGAGGAGACTTAATAGCTGTCTACAAATATGTCAAGGGCTGTCACATTGTAGAAGGATCATCTTTATTCTCATTTGCACAAGGAAAGACTAGAAGCAATGGGATGAAACTAAATGGGAGGAGACACAGATTAGATATTAGAAAAAACTTTTTGACAGGGTGATTAATGAGTGGAACAGGCTGCCACGAGAGGTGGTGAGTTCCCCTTCAATGGACGTCTTCAAACAGAGGCTGGACAGACATCTGTCTGAGATGATCTAGTGAATCCTGCTTTGAGCAGGGGGTTGGACCAGATGACCCAGGAGGTCCCTTCCAACTCTACCATTCTATGATTCTATGATTCTATGAATTATAATAAGTCGGGATTATCATATAAAGCTGTATGATCCGGTCATCAGCCTGTATGTTAAAGTGCAATACTCAATTACCGAGTGCAGTTATCGTGTGCATGGAGGGTGTAGAAACAGATGAACAGTAGGGGGCAGATTCTGAGTAGTATTTAGGAGGGAACAGGGGAAAGTTAGTTTACTGGGTATTTGAGATGGTAGGCTTGTTTAAAGAGATGGGTTTTTAAAGTGCGCTTGAAGACATCGGGGCTAGGCATCAATCGGATCGTCTGGGGTAGAGCATTCCAGAGAACTGGCGCAGCACGAGAGTAGTCTTGGAGACGGAGGTGCGAGGTTCGGATTATGGGGGATGTTAGCCTTAGGTCATTTGTGGAATGGAGGGCACGTGTAGGATGATAGACTGAGATGAGAGAGGAGATATAAGGTGGTGCAGAACTGTGGAGAGCTTTGTGGGTGAGAGCAATGAGTTTATATTGGACCCTGTAGCGAATGGGTAACCAGTGTAATGACTGGCACAAGGTGGAGGCATCGGTGAAGCGGCTGGACAGAAATACGACCCTGGCTGCCGCATTCAGGACAGATTGGAGAGGGGAAATTTTGGTAAGAGGGAGACCGATCAGAAGAGAGTTGCAGTAGTCCAGACGAGAGTGAATAAGAGTGACAGTAAGTGTTTTAGCAGTTTCCAAAGTGAGAAAAGATCGGATTCTGGAGATGTTTTTAAGATGCAGGTGACAAGAGCGAGTGAGTGATCGGATATAGGGAGTAAAGGAAAGGTTAGTGTCGAATATGACCCCAAGGCAGCGGGCGTGCTGCTTGGGAGTTATGGTTGACCCCTCCAAGGTAATTTCGATGTTAGGTAGAATTCGGTTAGTAGATGGGGGAAACACAAGAAGTTCAGTTTTGGAGAGATTCAGTTTGAGGTAGAGGGAGGACATGATGCTAGACACATCAGACAAACAATCCTTGGTATTTTGTATTAGGGTAGGGGTGATGTCAGGGGAAGAAGTGTATAGTTGGGTGTCGTCAGCATAGAGATGATACTGGAACCCAAATCTGCTGATTGTTTGTCCAATAGGGGCAGTGTATAGAGAGAAGAGGAGGGGGCCTAGGACTGAGCCCTGCGGAACCCCGATAGTAAGGGGATGAGGAGGGGAAGAGGAGCCGGCAAAAGATACAGTGAAGGAGCGGTCAGAGAGGTAGGAGGAGAACCAGGAGAGAACGGTTTCCTTGAGGCCTATAGAGCGGAGCATAGTGAGGAGGAGCTGGTGATCCACAGTGTCAAATGCTGCAGAGAGATCCAGGAGAATCAGCAGGGAGCAGTGACCTTTGGATTTGGCTGTTAGTAGATCGTTAGAGACTTTAGTGAGGGCAGTTTCAGTGGAGTGTAAGGAGCGGAAACCAGATTGTAGAGGGTCAAGGAGAGAGTTATCTGAGAGATAGCGGATTAGACGGGAGTTGACCAAGCCTTCCAGGAGTTTAGAGATGAAAGGAAGATTAGAGACAGGTCTGTAGTTAGCAGTGCAGTTCTGGTCCAGGGATGGCTTTTTAAGTAAAGGGGTTATGATGGCGTGTTTAAATGAGGAGGGAAAGATACCTGGCGAAAGAGAGAGGTTAAATATTTTAGTCAGGTGAGTGGTGACCACCGGTGAGAGGGACTGCAGGAGATGTGAATGAATGGGGTCACTGTTGCAGGTTGTAGGCCGAGAAGAAGCGAGGAGCTGGGTAACTTCTTCTTCTGTGACCGGCTCAAAGATGGCTAGTGAGCTTGAAGTGCGGTAGGGAAGGGGATCTAGGCACTGAGGAGATTGGGCTGAGATGTCCTGATGGATGTGGTTGATTTTTTCCAAGAAATAAGTGGCCAGATCCTCCCCGCTGAGGTTGGTGGTGGGGGCCTGTGCTTTAGGTTTCAGGAGGGAGTTTAAGGTTTCGAAAAGTCGTTTTGGATTGTTGGACATTGAAGTGATGAGGGTGGTGAAGTAGGATTGTTTGGCCAGATGAAGGGCAGAGTTATAGGTTTTGAGCATGAATTTATAGTGGATGAAGTCCTCTGCTAAAAGAGATTTTCTCCACTGACGCTCAGCACACCTTGAGCAACTTTGAAGAAAACGTGTTTGCATAGTGTGCCAGGGCTGCCGTTGTCTGTGTTGGATCTTTCTGCGAGTAGAAGGAGCTGCTTCATCTAGGGCGCTCTTCAGTGTATTATTGTAGTGTGACAATGCTAAGTCTGGACAGGAGAAGGAGGAGATCGGGGCTAAAGATGTGTGGAGCTTGTCCATAAGCTGCTGGGTATTAATGGTACGTGTATTCCTATAAGTGTGGTAAGTGGGGGTGTCCCGGGTGAGTAGACAATTCTTAACAGAGAAGGAAAGAAGGTTGTGGTCCAAGAGCGGGAGAGGGGAGTTGGTAAAGTCATCCAGCAAGCAGAGACTGGAAAAAAACAGGTCCAGAGTGTTCCCGTCTTCATGGGTAGGAGAATTAGTAAACTGTGAGAGATGGAATGAAGAGGTTAGAGAAAGTAGATGAGAGGCAGATTGGGAGAGGGGATCATCGATGGGGATGTTAAAGTCGCCCATGATGAGGGTGGGGATGTCACAGGATAGAAAGTGAGGAAGCCAGGTGGCAAAGTGATCCAAGAACTGGCGGGGGGAGCCTGGAGGGCGATACACGACTGCCACTCGCAGGGAGAAAGGTTTAAAGAGTCTGATGGTGTGGACTTCAAAGGAAGGAAACATAAGTGAGGGAACCGGGGGGGTGACCTGGAAAGCACATTGTGAGGAAAGGAGCAGACCAACACCTCCACCCTGTCTGTTGTCAGGTCTGGCGGTATGTGAAAATTTCAGCGCACCAAACGAGAGAGCAGCAGCAGTGGTGGTGTCTGGCTGCTGAATCCAGGTTTCTGTGATAGCCAGAAGGTTAAGAGAATTAGAGAGGAAAAAATCATGGATGTAAGTTAGTTTGTTACACACAGACCGTGCGTTCCAGAGAGCGCAATGGAAATTGATAGGAGAGGGCATGCACTGAACGTTAATAAGATTAGCAGGGTTTCTATATGCAGCTGGAGGAGAGTGGTGTATGCTAGTGGAGGGAGGCCCAGGGTTGGGGGAGATGTCGCCTGCGACTAGTAAAAGGAGAAAGAAGAGAATGAGCAGGTGGTCTAATGATTTGTATGAACGTTTTGAGTGCTGTATGGAGGTAGAGGATGGTTTGCAGTGGGTGAGGAATGTCAATAGAGCCTCAGAGTTATACATGGGAGAGGGGAGAAGGGAGGGGCTGATATAGAGAGAGTGCACAGAATGTGTTGAAGGGTGGGTGAGTTGTGAGAAATAAATAATAGTGTCTCCTGATTGTTCAGACACAAATATATCTGTTGAAAATAGTCTGGTATACACCAGTAAATTATAACTGTGGTTTTGCTGTTCCGCGGTAAAAAAATCTCTATTATCCTGCTTTTGGCATTTTTTGCCGAAAAAAATAAATAATAGTGTCTCCTGATTGTTCAGACACAAATATATCTGTTGAAAATATTCTGGTATACACCAGTAAATTTTAACTGTGGTTTTACTGTTCCACGGTAAAAAATCTCTATTATCCTGCTTTTGGCATTTTTTGCCGTAAAAAATAAATAATAGTGTCTCCTGGTTGTTCAGACACAAATATATCTGTTGAAAATAGTCTGGTGTAGGCTCGAGAAATTCAAGTGTGGTTTTGCAGTTCCACGGGTCAAATCTCTGTATTATCCTGCTTTTCGCAATTTTTGTCCATAAAAAATAAATAATACTGTCTCCTGATTGTTCAGACACAAATATATCTGTTGAAAATAGTCTGGTGTAGGCCCGAGAAATACAAGTGTGGTTTTGCAGTTCCACGGTTCAAACCTCTGTATTTTCCACTATTGGGCCATTTGTATCTAAAAAAAACAGTTTGAGTGTGTCGCTCACTGTTTAGCCACAAATATATATATATTTAAAAAAGTCTGGTATACACCAGTAAATTATAACTGTGGTTTTGCTGTTCCACGGTAAAAAATCTCTATTATCCTGCTTTTAGCATTTTTTGCCGTAAAAAATAAATAGTGTCTCCTGATTGTTCAGACACAAATATATCTGTTGAAAATAGTCTGGTGTAGGCCCGAGAAATACAAGTGTGGTTTTGCAGTTCCACGGTTCAAACCTCTGTATTATCCACTTTTGGGCCATTTGTATCTAAAAAAAACAGTTTGAGTGTGTCGCTCACTGTTCAGCCGCAAATATATATATTTAAAAAAGTCTCGTCTACATACACCAGTAAATTATAACTGTGGTTTTGCTGTTCCACGGTTAAGAAATCTCTATTATTCAGCTTTTGGTATTTTTTCCGTAAAGAAAAACAGTAATATTTTCTCCCTGATTGTTCAGATTGTTTAAAAGAGTCGGGTGTAGGCCAGAGAAATAGAACTGTGGTTTTCCTCTTCCACGGTTCTAATCTACTTTTTGCTACCCTTTTTCCATTGATAGTGCGAGTGTAAGCTATTTTACTTACTTTACAATGGGCAAGGTGCGTGGCAAGGGACGTGGAAGTGGACGTTCTGGTGATGGTGCGTGCTCCCACTTCTTGTTCTGTGCTTCCCTATGAATTCGGTCAACACCAGTATTGCGAACTGATCAGTGTGAACAGGTTATTAATTGGATAGCAGATAATACTTCCAGTTACCTGGGCACCACCACCTCCGGCCTGTCTTCCACACGGTTGACTCTTAGTAGCCGTGAGTCTCGACCGCATACTCCTCCTCACCCTGATGCTCCTTCCTCCCACCATGCCGAGTGTCGTCAGACAGCAACTGATCCCACACTTGGACATTCTGAAGAGCTGTTCACTGGTCAATTTCCAGATTTGTGCCCCTCGCCTGCTCCACTTGAAGTGGTGGAAGAGGAGATCCCATGTAGCGATGCACAAATATTTGAACAGCCACGGCCACAGGAAGTCGACGCTGGCAATTTGTCAAAAGAGGTGGACGATGACGAGACACAATTGCCAGGAAGTGAGGAGGAGGATCGTGGTGCGCAAGTGGAAGAGGAGGAGGTGGTGGATGATCTAGTAACTGACCCAACGTGGCAGGAGGACATGCAGAGTGAGGCCAGCAGCACACAGGGGGAGGGAGGCAGAGTACCCCAACAGGCAGGAAGAAGCAGTGTGGTGGCCGCAGACAGAAGGCGGCCAACCGCTCCCCGTAACACCAACACGAGGGACGTTGCCAGTACAAGCGGTAGGTCTTCCAGAGTCTGGAATTTTTTTAAAGACTCTGCTGATAACCCCAAAAAGGCCATTTGTACCACCTGCCATGCCAGCATCAGCAGGGGTGACAAAGCTACCAGCCTGACCACCACCAGCATGATCAGGCACATGGCAGCAAAGCACCTGACTTTGTAAGGGCGAACCCCAGGGTCCACAACCAGTGTCAGCGGGTGTCACCACTGCTTCTTCCGCTGTTGTGCGGGCAATAGAACCCCCTGTTGCGTGTGCAAGGCAATCCCCTGTCTATACTGCATGCAAAGATGCCCCCTCCTCTCAGTCTTCACTTGTTATGGCAGTTTCTCAAGAAACAGCATCAACGTCCACGTCCACGTCCCACCTCAGCGTTCAATTGTCCATATCCCAGACCTTTGAACGAAAGTGGAAATTCTCAGCTAACGCCCCACAGGCCACAGTCCTAAATTCGCACATTTCACGACTACTTGCATTGGAAATGCTGCCTTTTAGACTGGTGGAGACGGAATCCTTCCGCAACCTTATGGCGGTGGTCGGTACTTGGTCCCCAGCCGACACTATTTTGCCAGGTGTGCCATCCCCGCACTACACAAGCACGTGTCCCAAAACATCTGCCGTACCCTCAACAACGCAGTTACTGGGAGAGTCCACCTGACAATGGAAACGTGGACAAGTGCTTGTGGCCAGGGACGGTACATCTCCCTGACGGCACACTGGGTAAACATAGTGGAAGCCGGGACCGAGTCGGACCTTGGGACGGAACACATCCTCCCCACACTGAGGATTGCGAGCCCTATGTCAGTCAGAGTTGCCCTCACAGTGTACAGATGCTGCGCATCATCCTCCTCCTCCTCCTCATGTTCAGCCTCCATCTCAGATATCAACACATCAGTTACAAGCTGGAAGCACTGCAGTACTGCCTCTGCCAAGCGGCAACAGGCTGTGCTGAAACTCATAAGCTTAGGTGAGAAACCTCACACTGCTTGTGAGTTGTGGACAGCTGTGAAAGAGCAGGCAGATCTGTGGCTGAGACCGCTGAACCTACATCCAGGCATGGTCGTGTGTGACAATGGCCGTAAAATGGTGGCGGCTCTGAGGCGAGGCGAGATCACACACATACCATGCCTGGCTCATGTGCTTAAACTCGTGGTTCAGCGGTTTCTTAAATCGTACCCCGAGTTGCCAGATCTGCTCGTCAAAGTACGCCGCCTGTCAGCTCACTTTCGCGAGTCGGCTACAGCTTCTGCCGCCCTTGCTGTGTTGCAGCAGCGTTTGCAGCTTCCGTCACACCGACTGGTGTGTGATGTCCCCACACGTTGGAACTCTACCCTCCACATGTTGCAAAGGATTTGTGAGCAGAAGAGAGCAGTTGTGGAGTACCAGCTGCAACAAGGCCGTCGATATTCAGGTCAGACTCCACACATAAGACCTCAGGAGTGGACCTGGATGTCTGACATCTGTACCATCTTGACAAACTTTGAGGAGTCCACCCAGATGGTGAGTGGCGATGATGCCATCATTAGCGTCAGCATTCCACTTGTCTGTCATTTGCAACGCTCTCTGCAGAGAATTAAAGAGGAGGCATTGCAGCCAGAGTATGATGAGATGGATCAAGAAGCCATAGCAGTCGATTACTCACAGCCCAGCCTCATCTCATCCCAACGTACATTGGGGGACAATGAGGGAGAGGAGGAGGAGTAGGAAGAAGAACAGGAGCTTGTGTCATGCGCTGTAGACGGTGGTACCTGTACAACTGTCATACCATCGGTTCAGCGTGGGTGGCCTGAGGACAGAGGGGAGGAGGAGGAGAGCATGGTCAGTCGTCATCTTGGTGAGGACACGGAAGTCTTGCCCGTTACCTGTCTGGCACGCATGGCTGACTTTATGTTACACTGCCTTAACCGTGACCCTCGCGTTGTCAAAATGTTGGGTGACAGTCATTACTGGTTGGTGACACTTTTAGACCCCCGCTACAAGTAGAACTTTCACGCTCTTATTCCTGAGGTGGAGAGGTCTACAAAAATGGGGCAGTACCAGAAGGCCCTTGCTGCAGAACTGTTAAAAAAGTTCCCATCTGAACACGCTAGCGGCAGAGGTCACAGTTCGTTCACCAACCAAGGCGTACAAGCAAGAGAGAGGCAACTCCAATCCAGCAGAGGCAGGGGAACACTGTCAACGTTCTGGGATAGTTTTATGAGACCCGCCCAGCTTACAGGCCCTGAGGCGCGGGGTACTCTCAAAAGGAGTGGAAAGTTTCAAAAGATGGTGAGGGAGTACCTTGCCGACCGAACTAGTGTCCTCCTCGATTCCTCTGTGCCTTTTAATTATTGGGTATCCAAGCTAGACACTTAGAATGAACTGACTCTGTACGCCTTGGAGGTCCTGGCCTGCCCTGCCGCTAGCGTGTTATCGGAGTGTGTTTTTAGTGCTGCTGGGGGAATTATAACTGATAAGCGCACTCGCCTGTCAACTGACAATGCTGACAAGCTGATCCTTATCAAAATGAACAAGGGCTGGATTGGGCCAGACTTCTCATCACCAACAAATGACAGCAGAGTAACATAAAGTCAAATCCACTGTGTTTTTTCGGGAGGTGTATTCACATGCACCGCTTCACACCCACACATGGGTATACGCTTCCTCATTTTGGCAGTTTTATGTTCTTCTGCTTATCCTCAGCCTCCACCACCACTATACCACCAGGGTGACCGTGGTCCGTGTTGCCATTATTGAAAGTTCCTCCGTCCTTAATTTTGGCAGCTTTTGCTTGGAAGGCATAAGCAAAGACTGTGGGAGACCCACTCCCCAATAATGAGAATAATATTTTTAAGATGCTGTACTGTATGGCTCTTGTAAGGGGCATTGCAAGTTCCTCCATCCTAATTTTTGGCAGCTTTTGCTTGGAAGGTATAAGCAAATACTATGGGAGACCCACACCCCAATAATGGGAATAATGTTTTTAAGATACTGTACTGTATGGCTCTTGTAAGGGGCATTAAAAGCGTCTTGTTAAGCTACTGCGACCTCCACCAATTTTCCGAGGGGCATTAAAAGCGTCTTGTTAAGCTACTGGGACCTCCACGTCTCTTCTGAGGGGCATTAAAAGCGTCTTGTTAAGCTACTGGGACCTCCATCACTTTTCCGAGGGGCATTAAAAGCGTCTTGTTAAGCTACTGGGACCTCCACGTCTCTTCTGAGGGGCATTAAAAGCGTGTTATTATACCACTCTGACCTCCACGTCTCTTCTGAGTGGCATTAAAAGCGTGTTGTTATACCACTCTGACCTCCACGTCTCTTCTGAGGGGCATTAAAACCGTCTTGTTATTGTTAGAACCCTCCTGTTAGTTTTTTCTATTTTGCTGGTCACACGACTTTTTGCCTATTTAATCCAGCTCCACCCTCCTGGCCTTGCTGGACTTCAGTGTTACATTTACTCTTACGCTAGCCAGGTGCCTTGTACCTTACTCTGTAGTTTTCTTGGTCTTTTTACCACTAGTACTTCTGTTTGTTTGTTTGTCTTTGCTCTGCTACAATTTCTGCTAGGAGGTGTCCAACTATATCCCAGTCCTTAGTTCTTGTAGTAACCCCTTCCTTATATCTATAGGTCTGCGTTCAGACTAGCCGAGGACTTAGGCGGGTCTGTTCACAAGGAACAGGTCCCTCGCTGCATCGTAGGGAATAAGCTTAGTCCTATTGTAGGGACAGTTTTCCTTTCTTTCCTTAGTGCTTGTAGCAGTTCATAACAGTAAGTCCAGCCCAAAAATAAAACACTCTAAGGAAAAAAAAAAAAAAATCCTGATTTCATCATGGTGTCGGTTCAGGAATTGGCTCAACCCCTGCAGGGACAGTCTTTGGAGGTGGCCGAGCTCCAGCAACACGTGAGTAGCTGTCCTGGAGCGCATTTTTTCGAACCGAAGGTAGGACTTCCAGATTTTTTTTATGGTAAACGGCAAGATTTTTTTTCCTTTAAAAACGCTTGTTTATTATATTTTCGTTTAAGACCCAGATCCTCGGGGAATGAATCACAGCGCATTGGGTTTATAATGTCACTTTTGCGCAAAGAACCACAGGGATGGGACTTTTCTCTACAACCTAATGATCCGTGTTTTAGATCTGTGGAAGATTTTTTTTCTGCTATGGGGTTGTTGTATGATGATCCTGATCGAGTCTCATCTGCTGAAACTGAATTAAGACGTTTGAAGCAGGGATCAGGTAATGTGGAAAATTATTGTACATACTTCAGAAGATGGTCGGCTGAAGTGGAATGGAATGACTCAGCATTAAAGTGTTTGTTTCTTGAGGGTCTAGGTGAAAGGGTTAAGGATCTGCTGATTGCCTTCCCAAAACCTGGAACCTTGCAGGAGGCAATGCAATTAGCCATACGTGTGGACAGGAGACTGCGTGCTAGGAGTAATGAAGAGAAATCTACTACTATGACAGCTCCTATTTTTCAGAGGGTCTGTTCGGAGGCTGGAGAACCGATGGAGATTGGGGCGATGTCACCCCACTCTCAGGAAAAAGACCGCAGGTATGCTAAAGGATTGTGCTTTTATTGCAGCAAATCTGACCACTTTATTAAGAACTGTGTGCTTCGTTTGAACAAAGAAAAAAAAAAAGAGGTCAGTTACTCCCGCATAGCGTGTTGAAACTCCAAAGGACTATTTCTTTCTGGAAGCACCTCATTCCAGGAGGAGTTGATTGAATTTCGGGTTTTTGTGGATTGTGGTTCTACACTCAATGTGATTGATGAGGGTTTTTTGGAAAAATTTAAATTAGAATCCAAACTTTTGTCATCTCCTATTTCTGTGGTTGCAGTTGATGGCTCTCCCTTGAAAGGTATTACTCACAAGGTTTTTGAATTTCCCCTCACCATTAATGGTATCCACCAAGAGAATTTGGGTTTGGTGGTATTAAATAATTTGCCTGCTCCAGTGGTTTTGGGGTTACCTTGGTTAAAATTGCACAATCCTGTACTGGACTGGTCTACCAATGAAATTAAGTCTTGGAGTCCTAAGTGTTATGATAGATGTTGTAACGGTCGCATTGCTGCTGTGGAAAGAGGGGAATTACCTGTACCTATTCAGGATTTCTGGAAGGTTTTTTCTGAGGAGGAGTCGCAAGTTTTGCCTCCTCATAGGGACTATGATTGTACTATTGAGTTTGTCCCTGGAGCAACTCTTCCCAAGAGTCGCTTATTTAATTTTACTATCCCTGAGAGAAAGGCCTTGGAGGAATACATACAGACAAGCTTGGCCGCCGGTCACATTAGACCTTCTAAGTCACCTGTGGCTGTTGGATTTTTTAAGGACGGCGGTTTACGTCCATGTCTGGACTTTCGCGAAATTAATAAAATTACAGTACGCAATTCCTACCCACTGCCATTAATTCCTGACTTGTTCAACCAGTTAGTGGGGGCCAAGTGGTTCTCTAAGATTGATCTCCGGGGGGCATACAATTTGTTACTTATGAATGAAGGTGATGAGTGGAAAACTGCTTTTAACACTCCAGTGGGTCATTTTGAGAATCTGGTTATGCCCTTTGGTCTTACCAACGCACCAGCGTTTTTTCAGAACCTTATTAATGACATCCTAAGACCGTTGATCGGTAAGAATGTGGTGGTGTATTTGGATGACATTTTGATTTTTGCGCCGGATCTGGAGTCTCATTGGCAGAGCGTTCGTGAGGTATTGCAGTTGTTAAGCGACAATTCACTTTTTGCTAAGCTGGAGAAATGTGAGTTTGCTGTGCAGAGAATTAGTTTTTTGGGCTACATTATCTCCAGCGAAGGCTTTGAGATGGACCCGGTGAAGGTTCAGGCGGTGCAGGAATGGCCTAGGCCTATTGGTTTAAAATCGATACAGAGATTTTTGGGTTTCGACAATTATTACAGAAAATTCATTAAGAATTTTTCTATAATTGTTAAGCCGCTGACCGATCTCACCAGGAAAGGTGCGAATACGGCCCAGTGGACTACTGAGGCCATTGAAGCTTTTGTGTATCTCAAGGAGAGGTTCAGTTCTGCCCCCATCCTTATGCAGCCTGATGAGACCAAGCCTTTTTTTGTCGAGGTTGATGCTTCTTCGGTGGGGGTCGGTGCTGTTTTGTCTCAGGAAAACAAGGATGGAGTACATCCCTGTGCTTTTTTGTTCAAAAAATTTTTCTGAGACCGAACTTAATTACGATGTCGGTAATCGGGAATTGCTGGCAATTAAACTCGCATTTGAATAAGGGCGTCATCTCTTGGAAGGTGCTAAATTTCCCATTCAGGTTTTTACTGATCATAAGAATCTGATCTATCTTGATGCTGCCAAGCGCTTAAATGCCTTCAAGCTAGGTGGGCACTTTTTTTTTCACGGTTTAATTTTTCTGTTACTTACATCCCAGGTACCAAGAATGTTAAAGCCGATGCTTTATCTCTCAGTTTTTCTCCCATGGTTGGTACCGAGGAGGAGGAGAGCATTTTACAGGAAGGTGTTGTGATAGCAGCATTGGACTCCGTTTTGGAAGATGGGATTCTGAAAGCCCAGGAGGATGCCCCATCTAACACTCCCCATGGGAGGTTGTTTGTGCCTAGGAACTTTAGGAGAGATTTGTTTGTGGAGTCTCATGAGTCTCGGTTGGCAGGTCATCCAGGAATTTCGGAGACTAAGAGACTTGTAGGTCGCAGTTTTTGGTGGCCTGGGTGGCAGAAGGAAGTCATTAAGTGGGTGCATCAATGTACTGTGTGTGCTAGATCTAAGTCGTAACATGCTCCTGCTGCAGGGTTGCTTTGCCCTCTGGAGGTTCCTAGTGCTCCTTGGACGCATCTTGCTATGGATTTTATTACTGACCTTCCTGCCTCTGAGGGTTTCACTGTTATCTGGGTGGTCGTGGACCGTTTTAGCAAGATGTGTCACTTGGTTCCCTTCATCAAACTGCCCTGCGCCAGGACACTCGCTAAAGCTTTCGTTAAAGAAATTGTCAGGCTCCATGGCGTTCCTACCGACATTGTTTCCGATAGGGGACCTCAGTTCGTGGCTCGTTTTTGGCGTGCCTTTTGTGACAGGTTGGGAGTCCATTTGTCATTTTCGTCTGGTTATCATCCTGAGTCTAATGGACAGACAGAAAGAAAGAACCAGGATGTTGAACAGTTTTTGCGTTGTTTTGTGGCTGACAATCAAGAGGGGTGGTCTGAGTTTCTGCCACTGGCTGAATTTGCTCTTAACAACCATACAACCATACATCCTCTTCTGCTGGGTGTTCTCCTTTTTTTTGTTGTACTGGGAGACATCCGTCGTTTGGGTCATTCTCCAAATTGGTATCGGCTGTGCCGGAGGAGGAGAATTTTTCCGGTGAATTGGAGAAAGTTTGGGCTGATGTACGTCGTAACCTTCAAGAGGCTAACAAAAAATCCAAGAGGTACTTTGACAGGAAACGTCAAGAGGTTTTGTTTACTGTTGGTGACATGGTTTGGTTGTCCTCTAGGAATCTGCGGTTGAGGATTCCTTCTAAGAAATTGGGCCCGAAGTTTGTAGGTCCATTTAAGGTGCTTCAGGTAGTTAACCAATCTGCTGTTAGGTTGGAGGTTCCTACCTCCTTGAAGATTAATCCGTTGTTTCATGTTTCCTTATTGAAAAATGCGGATGTTTCTGATAGGGACCCCACTGTCTCTGTTCCTCTGGTGGAGGAAGACGGTGAATATGAAATTTCTCACATTCTTAATTCTAGATGGCATAGAGGGAGATTGCAGTATCTCGTCGCTTGGAAAGGTTTCGGTCCCGAGGATAACTCCTGGGTAAGGGCGGATGATGTCTCTCCTCCTAGACTTGTCGGAGCTTTTCACAGGAGGTTTCCTGATAGACCTGGGCCTGGAGGATCCGGAGGATCCTCATAGAAGAGGGGGTACTGTTAGAACCCTCCTGTTAGTTTTTTCTATTTTGCTGGTCACATGACTTTTTGCCTATTTAATCCAGCTCCACCCTCCTGGCCTTGCTGGACTTCAGTGTTACATTTACTCTTAAGCTAGCCAGGTGCCTTGTACCTTACTCTGTAGTTTGCTTGGTCTTTTGACCACTAGTACTTCTGTTTGTTTGTTTGTCTTTGCTCTGCTACAATTTCTGCTAGGAGGTGTCCAACTATATCCCAGTCCTTAGTTCTTGCAGGGACCCCTTCCTTATATCTATAGGTCTGCGTTCAGACTAGCCGAGGAGTTAGGCGGGTCTGTTCACAAGGAACAGGTCCCCCGCAGCATCGTAGGGAATCAGCTTAGTTCTATTGTAGGGACAGTTTTCCTTTCTTTCCTTAGTGCTTGTAGCAGTTCATAACAGTTATACCACTCTGACCTCCACGTCTCTTCTGAGGGGCTTTAAAAGCATGTTGTTATACCACTCTGACCTCCACGTCTCTTCTGAGGGGCATTAAAATGGTCTTGTTAAGCTACTGGGACCTCCACGACTCTTCGAACGTACATTGCATTTCCTCATAATTTTTGACAGCTTTTGCTTGGAAGGCATAAGCAAATACTATGGGAGACCCACTCCCCAATCATGAGAATAATGTTTGTAATATGCTGTATTGCATGGCTCTTGTAAGGGGCATTGCAAGTTCCTCTATCCTAATTTTTTGCAGCTTTTGCTTGTAAGGCATAAGCAAATACTATGGGAGACCCACTCCCCAATAATGGGACTTATGTTTGTAATATGCTGTACTGTGTGGCTCTTGTAAGGGGCATTGCAAGTTCCTCCGTCCTAATTTTTGGCAGCTTTTGCTTGGATGGCATAAGGTAATACTATGGGAGACCCACTCCCCAATAATGGGAATAATGTTTTTAACATGCTGTACTGTATGGCTCTTGTAATGGGCATTAAAAGCGTCTTGTTAAGCTACTGTGACCTCCACCACTTTTTCAAGGGGCATTAAAACCGTCATGTTAAGCTACTGTGACCTCCACATCTCTTCCGAGGGGCATTGAAATGTTGTTTTTAATTACCTCTAACCTCCACGACTCTTCCTACGACTCTTCTTTCCTCCTAATTTTAGTCAGCTTTTGCTTTTCAATGCAAAGGCGAAAACTAATGGAGACCCACTCCCCAATAATGGGTAGAAGGTTTTTAGTACGCTGTAATCCACGTCTGTTTCAAGGGGCATTGCAGTTCCTCATAATTTTTGGAAAGCCTTCCATTCACTGCTTAGGCCAACAGTGTACAGGAGACCCAGTTGCTATAAATAGAAAAAAACGGTTTAGTTAAGGCCCTCTGACCTCCATGTTACTTCCAAGGGGCATTGGAGTGCCTCGAAATGTTTGGTAGGCATTGCACTCACTGTATGCCCTATAACTGTATAGCAGAAGCGCTCCTTTTGTTACAGAAACATATCCTACAAGGGACAGACACGATAGTCGCTTCAGTACCTATTACTGATGGAAATTCAGGCACGTCCCGGAGCACTGTAGGGTGAGGGGTGCTCGTCAGGATTCTCCCCAGTGAGCGGGTGTAGGGCCTCCTGTCTCTTGCCTCTCTGTAGTAAGTTTCTGGCCTGCCTGGAGCTAGGCCTAACTTGGTTTCTGTTCTGCACCTGCTGACTTGGTGATAGGGCCTTCTGTTGGAGATCACTCTCCCTATTCTTTGGGGTCTCCATGATTCCTGACCCTGGTACGTATCAGCTTTTGGTGATCCTGGGACATGTAGTTCGCCAGGGGTTCCGGTTGTTTTCTACTGGTCATGAAGATCCACGTAGACTCGGACCCGGTGTCCGGTATAGGCTTCGGGGTGAGCTGGTTCAGCTCCTCTGCCCCCTATGTTACTCACTTTCCACTCGCCTTCGGCCCCGCTCGGGCCCCCATTAGGCTACACACACTGCAGCCGGGACGCTGCTCTTCTTCGCCGCTCTCAGAGTGTCGGCACACTCCTAGCTCTCTATTATGAGCTCTGTGAGTTCTAGTCTGGACTCACTCTACAGACTATACTGAACTCTTCCTGCAGGAACTGCTAGGCTCTGGATAGACTGCACTGATTTCTTCTGTGTCTGAGCAGGAACTGCTGAATCACTGAGCTGCCTAGCTCCACCTTCCCTATTTATATCCCTATCGGTCTCCCTCTGGTGGTCTGAGGTGGAAGGTGGAGGTGTGTGTATGCTGTGAGGGCCTTTTGTGGAGAAATCCGGTAATGCACTCCTCTAGGATCTGTGGTACCAAGCGCAGCTGGGCGCCACAGTAGCAGGAAAACATCCAGCAATCCTCGGAGGAGGTAGGATATGCGCCAAAACGCTGACCACCTAAGGCGTAGCCGCTACTACATACATTCGCTTGCATTCCAAGAAAGCAAAGTGGATGCTAACTTCTATCATCATCATGCTCCTCACCTTGGCACTCTCAACTCCCCTGATGGAGAAGCCAGGGCCCTCCGGAGGAGTCGGGTTCTCTGCTGGGCTCGTCCAATGCTGCCCTAAAGCAGGCCAGTCTAAGAAAAGTGTGTGGGTCGGTAACAGGAGAAATCGGGGTGACTGGGGACCGTTTATGGGCACCCAGCCGCCCCCTGGTGGCTGGGGACCGTGTGTGGACACCCGGCCGCGCCCTGGCGGCTGGGGACCGAGCTTGGACACCCGGCCGCTGGGCGGCTGGGGACTGAGTATGGATAAAAGGGCCGCTGACGCAGCCATGACATGGTGGCCGGCGTCTGCCTCCACATGCCTGAAAGGCCCAATTTCAAGTGCAAGCAAGCTAGCAATATGGTATTGCAGCCTGGGGGTGGGTGGGTGGCAGGTTGCACACTTACGCTTGCATTCCAACAAAACAAAGCAGATGCAAACTTCTGTCATCATCATCATCATGCTCCTCACCTTGGCACTCTCAACTCCCCTGATGGAGAAGCCAGGGCCCACCGGAGGAGTCTGGTGCTCTGGTGGGCTCGTCCAATGCTGACCTAAAGTAGGCCGGGCTAAGAAAAGTCTGTGGGGATGTTCCTCAGAGAAATCGGGACGGCTGGGGACCGTATATGGACACCCGGCCGCCCCCAGGCAGCTGGGGACCGTGTGTGGACACCCGATCGTGGGGCGGTTGGGGACCAAGTGTGGACACCCAGCCGCCCCCTGGCAGCTGGGGACCGAGCGTGGACACCCGGCCACCGGGTGGCGCGGACTGAGTATGGATACCTCGCTGCCGAAGCACCATGAAGTAGTGGCCAGCTTCGGCCTCCTCAAAACTAAAAGGCCCCATTTCAAGTGCAAGCTAGCAGTATGGTATTGCAGCCTGCGGGTGGGTGGGTGGTTAGCTGCATATTTGCGCTTGCATTGCAAGGAATGGGGGAGGTACAATTGAACACTGCCCTGGGACAAGGACTTGCACGGGGATAGTTGCAAATCTGCATCTTCTGATGCGGCAAGGATCACTTCTGATGGGCACACTTTTAGGCAGTGACCTGGGAATCAGAGATGCTTCCAGGGGTATTCCCCATGCTGTCCCCATGTCTTTTCAGCACTGTATGCATGTGTCACACAGCACATGGCCAGATAAGGTTGTAAAATGTTAAAAATGACATTTCCTTGTGAATGCATTTGTCACAGTTGAAAGCAATACAAAAGTGCAAAAACACATAAAAAATGCTACTTGTGAACATAGCCCAAGGTGTGGAGGAGTATTTTTGTTTTTGGTTATTTATTTTACCTTATACACATGTCTTTACCCTGGAAAAGAAATTTCTTAAGATATTCCACAGGAAAAAAGTTTCACTTTAGTTTTTGAACGTTTTATTATGAGCCTGTAATAGTGGCTTATTACCTCTGACCACGTTGTTGACAACAGTGGGGGTCAGAAATGCTTCCTGGGGTGATCCCCATGCTGTCCCCGTGTCATTTGAGCACTGTCACTATCGTTTTGGGCACTTGTTAGGCTTTTAAAAGACTGCCGGGGGTGCCGCCGCAAAAATGCTCGGGTCTCCCATAGACTAACATTGGGCTCATTGCTCGTGTTGAGCACTCGAGTATCACGGCGAGCTCGGCCCGAGCTTCGAGCACCCGAGCATTTTAGTGCTCGCTCAACACTAGTTTTTTTCTGCGCTTGAAGTCTCGCACATGAGTACAATGTCCTTGTTTCCTAAGCACAGAACAGAAGATGTCAGGATGGTGTGAATTACGTCCATGGGGCATGATTACAGGGTGTAAAGCCAGACTGCTCTCACTGAAGAAATGCCCCCTCGGGCTATGAAGGTACATTTGCATATACGAGAACGGCTTTAAATGTTTATTTTTCAGATAATAACAGCTATTGTCTCTGGAGGACCTGTCCTGTTCTCTATTACGCAGACAACACTTCAGTGTCAATGATAACTGTGTAATGCTTCATTTCTCCTGTGGAGGCACTGCAGAGAACTTGAACACTTACCGACAACCTCCCTAAAGATAACAGGTTAACGCTCGGGGTCCCAGGTCTAGGTGATAAGATGAGATAACCAATCAAAAATAGGAGTAAGGACCATTTTATGATAAGGAATCAGCATTATTCATCAATTTGGGTTTTTTTGTCACAATTTTATAATCTTAAGGATACGCCAATGTAGCTTAGTTGTTTTAATATTTTGTTACCCATGATAAGGCTTTTTGTACAAGGGAGAAGTACCTTCTGACTTGGGACTTTTCCTTTTGTTCAAAAAAACTTTTGCATTTCTTTAATCCTACTCTGGGACTTGACCACTTGATTGATCACATCTCTAATAATATTTCTGTATTGCACTGTACTGTTCTTGTCATAGGCTGGTCCTAATGGAAGAGGAAAGATGTCAGACTGACTCGGGGGCACCTCACGGACACCAGTGCCGGATGACATCCTCTAACTCTATTTGACCGCTTAGATGCTTCAGCTATGATTTACTACATCATCTAAGGGGTTATACAGCTGAGATTGGAGCAAATTCTGTGCCTGGCACTTACAGAATACTGTGAGTTTAAGGTTATCTATTGGTAGTGTATGCTCAACCAGGAAGGGGTTACGTTTCAACATTAATTTGTGCTGAGGATGCCTCAGTGGGTTGAGGTGTTGTATTAATTATTTTCTTGTTTGGGGTTTTGCTTTTCTCCTTTTTTCCATTCTTGTCCTTGTCTGCAACAATTTGATGGTTTTTTTTTTGAGATGCGGCTGGTTTTGAGATTTTGAGATCTTTCGCTTTTGAAATTTTATTGGCTTGACTCTTTCGGGGGCCTTGGCGGGAAAAGATCCCTTAAATTCAGACCTCAGACTACATCCCTGAGTACAGAACCTGCACCCACAAATTAACACCAATCCCTAAAATAAATACAGACCCAACACCAAACCCCTTAAAGTCAAACCCCAGACTCTCTAAATGCAGATCCCAGATTAGACCCCCTGCAGTAATACTGACTCAGAAGACCCTAAATAAATACAGATCCCTTGCCCCAGGTTATGTGTAGGCCGTATGGTTCTGTGTGCGAGCAGTAGGGTTAGATTATATACGTGTGCTATGGTGGGACAGAGTTACGTGTGTGCGTTTTAGTGGTATCAGGTTATTATGTATATGTCCTGTATTGGGGACCCCAAAATTGACGTTTTCTGAGATTCCACACTGTCCCTTGAGATGAGCACTTATACTCAAGAACTTCTTCTTAGCAGAAATCAGATGTTTTTGGTGTTTTTTCTTTATATATATTTTTTTAGACAAACATGGGAGGATTGAGAAAGAGAGAATTATCCGTCTCTTATACTTTTTATCATTCCTGTAATTGAATCAACAACTGCATCAAACTCTTCCAAATAACATATGTGATTCCTTGTAAAGTAAATGTTGTGGAGAAGATGTCCCACATTATCTAGACCTTGAATCTCTGAATCTAATCCACCCCTGATGTCATTACTATGTAAATACATATGTGCATGTGTGGCGCCCCTGAGGGTTCAGTCGCCAAAGAGGTACTGCATCTCACCCAGAGGTGTGGTATCTCACTCTCAGGTAAGGAAGGAGTACAGCCCGGGACCCTAACACCTGCATCCAACACTACACTACTCCAGACCAGCTGGAAGGGCAAGATGTGTCGCGCTTCCTGCTGAGCCCTGTCCCTGGCTGGAGTGGGGGGAACCAAGAGAGGGGGAACCATGTAGTGGGTGTAGGAAGTAAATCAGGGGAGCACTTGTTAGGAATGATATAAATAGAGAAGCCATCTTGAAAGAACAGTTCAGTCTGAGAGGAGAAGTAGAGGGAGCAGGAGCTCTGCAGGAGCTCTGCTCAGGAAGAGGGCCTGGAGAGAGGTCCAGGACAGACTGAGGAGGAGGGGAGCAGGAGAAAGGCTCCAGGAACGTGGAAGGGACCCCAGGGGTACGAGAAGTGCTGGAGGCCACCTGTATGCCCGAATCTGTCAGGCGGTGGAGGGGTCAGGTCGCACAGAGGGGACCGGTCCCTAAACTAGCAGAGTTCTTCAAGTCTCAACTAGGAAACCCGGAGGTTGTAGTATTTCAGGTACTGCAGCCACAATCCACATCAGTCTCACCAAGAAGGTAGCCATAGAGGACCCAGGGGACTGAGAAGACGTCGCCCGACAAGGTCCGTGGTCACTGGATTGGTACACTAGGTGTGAGGCGCAGGGAGACAGCCAGAAGGAACACACAGAAGGGAGTCCCGCTATGTACTCTGGAGGTACCTGAGGGTTGGCTGAACCCCCCCCTGAGTAAGCACAGGACAACATGGGAGGTTACCCTGGCCCTGGTAACTTGGAGTCTGAAAATCATGAGTAAAACCCTGAAGACTGCACCCCACCGTCTCTGTCAGTTATTGCTGCTGCGCCATCACTCCCTGCACTACACTGCACCATGAGTGCTACTTCATAACAACAACATCTACACTGCCTTGGAGCTAAGCTCTACCTGTGGAGAGCTAAACCAACTCTGCTGCACTCACACCAGCTCCAGAGGATCTGCTTCGCTGCGGCGGCTCCACATAGCCGCGTACCACAGACGGCATCACAAACTGTATATAAAAACTATAAATCCCCTGTAAATATCCCCTTTTATTGACCGCCCTGGGTAACGGACCGGGTCACCGCCACTGTGACATCTCAACTAGCAATGACCGGCCCGGCACCGAGTACCCACGGCCCAAGGGGCGCGTTATCTTTGCTGTCACGAACAGGATATGAACCCACCCGTTATCACCGGGTATTGTGCGCCTAGAGACTGTATTGTATACTGAATGTGGCGCCCGCCCCAGAAGAACAGGCGCCATTATGTGCGAGATAAAAGACAACAAGAATCCGCCTCCCATCGTGGGCCGGGTTCCAGAATGGTGCCAAAAGCAGGGCTCGCCACGAGCATCAGTGACCATGTATGTAGATGTGTCCATCAAGCTGGGGGGGCCGCCCCAAGGTGTGTCCGACAGCAAGTTGCCATGGAACCACCCCCGAAAGGGGAGAGGAAAGAAGAAACCTAGGAGACAGGGCGGAGTCTCCAGCAGTCTAGACAGACCGCACCCGGCAGGCAACATGGAGGAGAGTAAGGAGCAAACTCCCGTCCATGGCCTGCAGCGATCAGCAACGCCTCTCACCCTGGAGCAGGCAATGGCAGAATTATCCCTGGAGGATACCAAGTTCCTCCAAGCTGAAATCCAGGAGCTAGGCTGGAGGATGGAAAGCGCCCAGCAGGATGCCATCGCCGGCTGGAAGAAGGAGCTGCTGGAGAAGCTTGTGATCTGGCAGCAGCCAGTGCTGCACTCCACCAGCTGCGCCCCAGCCCCGGAGGAGCCTGAACAGAGCCAGGAGGCAGAGGACGGCACAGGCGCGGCCGCAGGAGCAGGTAAGAGGAGACTCCCTGTCCCGGGCACTGAGAGTCCTGACCTGCTCCTAGGCCCCCTGGCGGAACCTCCGATCCCGGGTGCCTGCTCCATTGACCTGCTCCTAGGCCCCCTGGCGGAACATCCGATCCCTGGCGCCTACTCCACTGACCTGCTCCTATTCCCCCTGGTGGAACCTTCGATCTCAGGCGCCTGCTCCGCCGACCTGCTCCTAGGCCCCCTGGCGGAACCTCCGATATCGAGCGCCTTCTCCGCCGACCTGCTCTTAGGCCCCCTACCAGAGCCACCTGTCCCTGCACCTGAGTGGGTGTACGGAAGCCCCGCCTACGACTTGTCTGCCAAATATGAAGACCAGCAAGTACCCCCTCTGACACCTGCACCTGCACCCCCGGTTACCTGCCAAGGAGGAGAGGAGTTCCAGTGGGACAACTGGGAGGGGGACCTCATGGGGTTCCCATGGGAGACCCAGAGCCAGGCCCTCAGGAGGGAGGAGTACTGTAGACTGGAGCTCCTGCAGTTGGAGAAGGAACGTCATGACCGGCAGGCGCGGTGGGAGCAAATGTAGGCCCGGAACATGGCGGCCAAAACCCGGGCCCGAAAAGCAAGGTCCACCACATCCAGTCCCCGTCTGGAGGGGATAGTAGTAATGTTTGATCTGGACCCCGGGTGGGGCTTTGTCAGAGAGCCGCAGATGGAGCGGGACATCTTTGTTAATCGGCGGGACTTCAAGCCCCATCTTCAACAGGGGCATCCTGGCCGAGACCTCTACCCCGGTGACCGTGTCACCTTTACCCGCCACAAGGGCGAGCGCGGGTGGTATGCCCTCCAGGTATACAGAGTGGCGAAGGAGAGGAGGGACATGCCCCCGCAGTACGAGGCTGATGGCCCGGCTGGGTCAGCCTGCAGAAACCAGGAGTTCCCACAGAGGGAGCCCTACTGTTAAACTGTTTTAGTTAATTGAACTGTATATAGTTACCCGGAAAGGTACAGCAGAGACACTGCAAGTTGAAAAGTGTTGTGTGTGTTTACTTAGTTACCCGGTAAGGGTACCAAAAACTTGTAGGCTGAGGACTGTGAGCAGCCCAAAACTTTCCATTGTAAATAGTTGCACTTCTTAAAGTGCCCCTTATTGGTTTTATATGACAAGACTGACCTCAGAACAAAAAACCGTTTGGAATGGCCGAAGAATTGGTCCAATGCCTGGATCATCTATGCCCTGCAGCCACTCCCAGGGCCTACGTTGAGGGTTTTTCGGACAGGTCCCTCATGTTGCTTAAGTTGCACCTTACCCAGTGAGATGGACACCTGGTTACAGATCTCACTGCAGTTTGCTGAACTTACTTGAAAAGTGATAAAAATGTTTTATATGTGAAGAAGAATGTTATTAAAAATGCTTTTATAATGTCTGATATGCTAATAGAAACCAGTAACGTTTAAGAAGTGTGCCTCCCATAAAGGGAAGAAAAAGTTTGTTTATGATTTTATATGCGAATGCATTCTAAAAAAATTGTATGTCTAAAACCGTGTTTTACCCTTTTCCAGCCCGCGGACAGGCTGTGTTTTACCAGGGGGATATGTGACGCCCCTGAGGGTTCAGTCGCCACAGAGGTACTGCATCTCACCCAGAGGTGTGGTATCTCACTCTCAGGTAAAGAAGGAGTACAGCCCAGGACCCTAACACCTGCATCCAACACTACACTACTCCAGACCAGCTGGAAGTGCAAGATGTGTCGCGTTTCCTACTGAGACCTGTCGCTGGCTGGAGTAGGGGGAACCAAGAGAGGGGGAACCATGTAGTGGGTGTGGGTAGAGGAAGTAAATCAAGGGAGCACTTGTTAGGAATGATATAAATAGAGAAGCCATCTTGAAAGGACAGTTCAGTCTGAGAGGAGAAGTAGAGGGAGCAGGAGCTCTGCAGGAGCTCTGCTCTGGAGAAGGGTCCTGGATAGAGGTCCAGGACAGACTGAGGAGGAGGGGAGCGGGAGAAAGGCTCCAGGAACGTGGAAGGGACCCGAGGGGTACGGGAAGTGCTTGAGGCCACTCGTACGCCTGAATCTGCCAGGCGGTGGAAGGGTCAGGTCGCATAGAGGGGACCGGTCCCTAAACTAGCAGAGTTCTTCAAGTCTCAACTAGGAAAGCGGAGGCTGTAGTATTTCAGGTACTGCATCCACAATCCACATCAGTCTCACCAAGAAGGTAGCCATAGAGGACCCAGGGGACAGAGAAGACGTCGCCCGACAAGGTCCACAGTCACTGGATTGGGACACTAGGTGTGAGGTGCAGGGAGACGGCCAGAAGGAACACACAGAAGGGGGTTCCGATATGTACTCTGGAGGTACCTGAGGGTTGGCTGAACCCCTCCATGAGTAAGCACAGGATGACGTGGGAGGTTACCCTGGCCCTGGTAACTTGGAGTCTGAAAATCGTGAGTAAAACCCTGAAGACTGCACCCCACCGTCTCTGTCAGTTATTGCTTCTGCGCCATCACTCCCTGCACTACACTGCACCACGAGTGCTACTTCATAACAACAACATCTACACTGCCCTGGAGCTAAGCTCTACCTGTGGAGAGCTAAACCAACTCTGCTGCATTCACACCAGCTCCAGAGGATCTGCTCCGCAGCGGCGGCTCCACATAGCCGCATACCACAGGAGGCGTCACGAACTGTATATAAAAACTATAAATCCCCTGTAAATATCCCCTTTTATTGACCGCCCTGGGTCACGGACCGGGTCACCGCCACTGTGACATCTCCCCTAGCAACGACCGGCCCGGCACCGAGTACCCCACAGCTCAGGGGCTGCGTCACATGCCTGTGTGCAGTGAATGTTTCACTGTGTGCATATTGTGTAGTGATCCTATGAGCATGTATGTAATGATTATGTACACATGTCTATATGTAGTGAATGTGAATGTGTGCGCGTATGCATAGCTCCAAACCGTCCCGGATGCTGTGGGACTGTCCCGATTCAAGGGAGCTGTCCCGCTGTCCAGGAAAGTCAGGGCTGTATCCCAACCTCCACTCACTCTACGTGATGTCTTCTCTCTTGCGTTTTCATTGCTCCATAGCTGCTCCTCTTTGGGGGACGGGGACTGCATCTCTGCTCTGCACTTACTTGCATTCAGTTAAAGGGAACCTGTCATGTCCCCAAACGCTATTATTCTGCAGACATGGGGTGATTCTGTAGATTATTAGCGTTCTAGAGCTGTGCATCCACTGCACTGGAAACCCAGCTACCTGGAGGAAATTAACTTCATTCCTCCCAGCAGCCTCCGGCTTTCAGTCATGGAGGCGCAACCAGAACAGCTTCAATCACCACAGCTGTAACCGCACCCCGGCATTGACTGACAGGTGGCTCTGTATTGATGCACTGGGGAGCCCACTGTCAGTCAGTGATGGGATGTGGTTACAGTCGCTGCTCTCTATGTAGTGAGCGGTGACTGAAACTGCACCTCTATGACTGAAAGCCGGAGACTGCCGGAGAAAAAAGTTAATTTCCTCCAGGTACCCGGGCTTCCAGTGCGGTGGCCACACAGCTATAGAATGCTATTAACCTACAGATTAATCTCATATCTGCCGATTAATAACATTTTTGACATGACAGGTTCCCTTTAAAGGGAATCTATCAGTGGGATCAACCCTTCTAAGACATCTATATGGGCATGTAGGTCATAGAGAGTTCAAATGACAGTGGCATAAAAAATGGCATCATTTTGTCCAGGTTTATCACGAACGTCAGAAGTCACTCTATGTCATGTGTCAGGCGACATGTAACATACAGGATGTTTCCTATAGTTACTTGTCTTATGCGCCCTCTTTCTATATATTATTCTTTCTACGTCTATAAAATAAATGACTCAATACTTTTACAGCTTTATGATTTTTATTAATCTGCTGTCATGATAAGAGAAAGTCCAGCCTTACTGTGGACACTGGTGGAGATGTCCTCCCCGATGGAATTGAGTGAGGTGGAGTAACTAGTGGATAGTCAGTGGATAGTTCACGTTGACTGGTATTCATCAAGTCCCCTTGTTATCGGTGAAACATTAGGGAGGTGATGTGCAGCTATAAGATCCTCTGGGTCAAAATCTGCTTCTTCTGTGGGTGGCACCTGAAAGCTCTGGTCGTGGTGGTGACGAGTGGTACGTGTGGACAACTCATGTGTAGCAGTTCATTTGCATGTTGCCGCCAGATGATTCCTTGACATACTGCAGGCTCCGGAGGAGGAAAATAAGCTATGGACGTCCCGGATTGCGTAGACTAGGAACTACGGCTTTCGATCAGTATAGAAAGAAACATCACCTGATCATTTTGGGAAACTAAGCTGGTTAGCCATCAGAGCAAGCCTCATGTTGTCCACCTAGTCCTTCTGCATGGTGGACCAGCCTTGTGGTGTAATGAAGAAGAGTTCAGTCCATAAGTTGGTCGGTCTTTAAAAGCCGCTGATGTCTGGATGCAACTTATTTTAGCTAAGAGGAGACAGCATCCCTTTCACTCAGATGCTGCTGGAGCTGGTTCCCAGTCCAGAACTTCACCGCAAAGGCCCACTGGCACTTGCTCCTGTACGAGTGTCATTGCTTCTTCTATTCATCATGTCGTGTGACAAGTGCCCTCCTTTCCTGATTTTAGAGTATCACCAGGGCCCACCGGAGGAGTCTGGTGCTCTGGTGGGCTCGTCCAATGCTGACCTAAAGTAGGCCGGGCTAAGAAAAGTCTGTGGGGATGTTCCTCAGAGAAATCGGGGCGGCTGGGGACCGTTTATGGACACCCGGCCGCCCCCAGGCAGCTGGGGACCGTGTGTGGACACCCTGCCGCGGGGCGGCTGGGGACCAAGTGTGGACACCCAGCCGCCCCCTGGCAGCTGGGGACCGAGCGTGGACACCCGGCCACCGGGTGGCTGGGGACTGAGTATGGATACCTCGCTGCCGAAGCAGCCATGAAGTAGTGGCCAGCTTCGGCCTCCTCAAAACTAAAAGGCCCCATTTCAAGTGCAAGCTAGCAGTATGGTATTGCAGCCTGCGGGTGGGTGGGTGGTTAGCTGCATATTTGCGCTTGCATTGCAAGGAATGGGGGAGGTACAATTGAACACTGCCCTGGGACAAGGACTTGCACGGGGATAGTTGCAAATCTGCATCTTCTGATGCGGCAAGGATCACTTCTGATGGGCACACTTTTAGGCAGTGACCTGGGAATCAGAGATGCTTCCAGGGGTATTCCCCATGCTGTCCCCATGTCTTTTCAGCACTGTATGCATGTGTCACACAGCACATGGCCAGATAAGGTTGTAAAATGTTAAAAAGGACATTTCCCGGTGAATGCATTTGTCACAGTTGAAAGCAATACAAAAGTGCAAAAACACATAAAAAATGCTACTTGTGAACAAAGCCCAAGGTGTGGTGGAGTATATTTGTTTTTGGTTATTTATTTTACCTTATACACAAGTCTTTACCCTGGAAAAGAAATTTCTTAACATATTCCACAGGAAAAAAGTTTCACTTTCGTTTTTGAACGTTTTATTATGAGCCTGTAAAAGTGGCTTATTACCTCTGACCACGTTGTTGACAACAGTGGGGGTCAGAAATGCTTCCTGGGGTGATCCCCATGCTGTCCCCATGTCATTTGAGCACTGTCACTATCGTTTTGGGCACTTGTTAGGCTTTTAAAAGACTGCCGGGGGTGCCGCCGCAAAAATGCTCAGGTCTCCCATAGACTAACATTGGGCTCGTTGCTCGGGTTGAGCACTCGAGTATCACGGCGAGCTCGGCCCGAGCTTCGAGCACCCGAGCATTTTAGTGCTCGCTCAACACTAGTTTTTTTCTGCGCTTGAAGTCTCGCACATGAGTACAATATCCTTGTTTCCTAAGCACAGAACAGAAGATGTCAGGATGGTGTGAATTACGTCCAAGGGGCATGATTACAGGGTGTAAAGCCAGACTGCTCTCACTGAAGAAATGCCCCCTCGGGCTATGAAGGTACATTTGCATATACGAGAACGGCTTTAAATGTTTATTTTTCAGATAATAACAGCTATTGTCTCTGGAGGACCTGTCCTGTTCTCTTTTACGCAGACAACACTTCAATGTCAATGATAACTGTGTAATGCTTCATTTCCCCTGTGGAGGCACTGCAGAGAACTTGAACACTTACCGACAACCTCCCTAAAGATAACAGGTTAACGCTCGGGGTCCCAGCAGGCAGAGGGGACTTTGTGATCAGGTTTATTGTAAAGAGACTTTTCTAGCAAGTAGAGATTGTCCAAATTGGAGAACCACAAGAATAAAGAAGCAGAAAAGATTTCTAGGTGATAGGATGAGATAACCATCAAAAATAGGAGTAAGGACCATTTTATGATAAGGAATCAGCATTATTCATCAATTTGGGTTTTTTTTGTCACAATTTTATAATCTTAAGGATACGCCAATGTAGCTTAGTTGTTTTAATATTTTGTTACCCATGATAAGGCTTTTTGTACAAGGGAGAAGTACCTTCTGACTTGGGACTTTTCCTTTTGTTCAAAAAAACTTTAGCATTTCTTTAATCCTACTCTGGGACTTGACCACTTGATTGATCACATCTCTAATAATATTTCTGTATTGTACTGTACTGTTCTTGTCATAGGCTGGTCCTAATGGAAGAGGAAAGATGTCAGACTGACTCGGGGGCACCTCACGGACACCAGTGCCGGATGACATCCTCTAACTCTATTTGACCGCTTAGATGCTTCAGCTATGATTTACTACATCATCTAAGGGGTTATACAGCTGAGATTGGAGCAAATTCTGTGCCTGGCACTTACAGAATACTGTGAGTTTAAGGTTATCTATTGGTAGTGTATGCTCAACCAGGAAGGGGTTACGTTTCAACATTAATTTGTGCTGAGGATGCCTCAGTGGGTTGAGGTGTTGTATTAATTATTTTCTTGTTTGGGGTTTTGCTTTTCTCCTTTTTTCCATTCTTGTCCTTGTCTGCAACAATTTGAGGGGTTTTTTTTTGAGATGCGGCTGGTTTTGAGATTTTGAGATCTTTCGCTTTTGAAATTTTATTGGCTTGACTCTTTCGGGGGCCTTGGCGGGAAAAGACCCCTTAAATTCAGACCTCAGACTACATCCCTGAGTACAGAACCTGCACCCACAAATTAACACCAATCCCTAAAATAAATACAGACCCAACACCAAACCCCTTAAAGTCAAACCCCAGACTCTCTAAATGCAGATCCCAGATTAGACCCCCTGCAGTAATACTGACTCAGGAGACCCTAAATAAATACAGATCCCTTGCCCCAGGTTATGTGTGGGCCGTATGGTTCTGTGTGCAAGCAGTAGGGTTAGATTATATACGTGTGCTATGGTGGGACAGAGTTACATGTGTGCGTTTTAGTGGTATCAGGTTATTATGTATATGTCCTGTATTGGGGACCCCAAAATTGACGTTTTCTGAGATTCCACACTGTCCCTTGTGATGAGCACTTATACTCAAGAACTTCTTAGCAGAAATCAGATGTTTTTGGTGTTTTTTCTTTATATATATTTTTTTAGACAAACATGGGAGAATTGAGAAAGAGAGAATTATCCGTCTCTTATACTTTTTATCATTCCTGTAATTGAATCAACAACTGCATCAAACTCTTCCAAATAATATATGTGATTCCTTGTAAAGTTAATGTTGTGGAGAAGATGTCCCACATTATCTAGACCTTGAATCTCTGAATCTAATCCACCCCTGATGTCATTACTATGTAAATACATATGTGCATGTGTGGCGCCCCTGAGGGTTCAGTCGCCAAAGAGGTACTGCATCTCACCCAGAGGTGTGGTATCTCACTCTCAGGTAAGGAAGGAGTACAGCCCGGGACCCTAACACCTGCATCCAACACTACACTACTCCAGACCAGCTGGAAGGGCAAGATGTGTCGCGCTTCCTGCTGAGCCCTGTCCCTGGCTGGAGTGGGGGGAACCAAGAGAGGGGGAACCATGTAGTGGGTGTGGGTGGAGGTAGTAAATCAGGGGAGCACTTGTTAGGAATGATATAAATAGAGAAGCCATCTTGAAAGGACAGTTCAGTCTGAGAGGAGAAGTAGAGGGAGCAGGAGCTCTGCTCAGGAGGAGGGCCTGGAGAGAGGTCCAGGACAGACTGAGGAGGAGGGGAGTGGGAGAAAGGCTCCAGGAACGTGGAAGGGACCCCAGGGGTACGAGAAGTGCTGGAGGCCACCTGTACGCCCGAATCTGCCAGGCGGTGGAGGGATCAGGTCGCACAGAGGGGACCGGTCCCTAAAATAGCAGAGTTCTTCAAGTCTCAACTAGGAAACCCGGAGGTTGTAGGATTTCAGGTACTGCAGCTACAATCCACATCAGTCTCACCAAGAAGGTAGCCATAGAGGACCCAGGGGACAGAGAAGACGTCGCCCGACAAGGTCCGTGGTCACTGGATTGGGACACTAGGTGTGAGGTTGGCTGAAACCCTCCCTGAGTAAGCACAGGATGACGTGGGAGGTTACCCTGGCCCTGGTAACTTGAAGTCTGAAAATCGTGAGTAAAGCCCTGAAGACTGCACCCCACCGTCTCTGTCAGTTATTGCTTCTGCGCCATCACTCCCTGCACTACACTGCACCACGAGTGCTACTTCATAACAACAACATCTACACTGCCCTGGAGCTAAGCTCTACCTGTGGAGAGCTAAACCAACTCTGCTGCATTCACACCAGCTCCAGAGGATCTGCTCCGCAGCTGCGGCTCCACATAGCCGCATACCACAGGAGGCGTCACGAACTGTATATAAAAACTATAAATCCCCTGTAAATATCCCCTTTTATTGACCGCCCTGGGTCACGGACCGGGTCACCGCCACTGTGACATCTCCCCTAGCAACGACCGGCCCGGCACCGAGTACCCCACGGCTCAGGGGGTGCGTCACATGCCTGTGTGCAGTGAATGTTTCACTGTGTACATATTATGTAGTGATCCTATGAGCATGTATGTAATGATTATGTTCGTATGCCTATATGTAGTGAATGTGTGCACGTATGCATAGCTCCAAACCGTCCCGGATGCTGTGGGACTGTCCCAATTCAAGGGGCTGTATCCCAACCTCCACTCATTCTACGTGATGTCTTCTCTCTTGCGTTTTCATTGCTCCATAGCTGCTCCTCTTTGGGGGACGGGGACTGCATCTCTGCTCTGCACTTACTTGCATTCAGTTAAAGGGAACCTGTCATGTCCCCAAACGCTATTATTCTGCAGACATGGGGTGATTCTGTAGATTATTAGCATTCTAGAGCTTTGCATCCACTGCACTGGAAACCCAGCTACCTGGAGGAAATTAACTTCATTCCTCCCAGCAGCCTCTGGCTTTCAGTCATGGAGGAGCAACCAGAACAACTTCAATCACCACAGCTGTAACCGCACCCCGGCATTGACTGACAGGTGGCTCTGTATTGATGCACTGGGGAGCCCACTGTCAGTCAGTGATGGGATGTGGTTACAGTCGCTGCTCTCTATGTAGTGAGCGGTGACTGAAACTGCACCTCTATGACTGAAAGCCGGAGACTGCCGGAGAAAAAAGTTAATTTCCTCCAGGTAGCCGGGCTTCCAGTACGGTGGCCACACAGCTATAGAATGCTATTAACCTACAGATTAATCTCATATCTGCCGATTAATAACATTTTTGACATGACAGGTTCCCTTTAAAGGGAATCTATCAGTGGGATCAACCCTTCTAAGACATCTATATGGGCATGTAGGTCATAGAGAGTTCAAATGACAGTGGCATAAAAAATGGCATCATTTTGTCCAGGTTTATCACGAACGTCAGAAGTCACTCTATGTCATGTGTCAGGCGACATGTAACATACAGGATGTTTCCTATAGTTACTTGTCTTATGCGCCCTCTATCTATATATTATTCTTTCTACGTCTATAAAATAAATGACTCAATACTTTTACAGCTTTATGATTTTTATTAATCTGCTGTCATGATAAGAGAAAGTCCAGCCTTACTGTGGACACTGGTGGAGATGTCCTCCCCGATGGAATTGAGTGAGGTGGAGTAACTAGTGGATAGTCATTGGATAGTTCAGGATGACTGGTATTCATCAAGTCCCCTTGTTATCGGTGAAACATTAGGGAGGTGATGTGCAGCTATAAGATCCTCTGGGTCAAAATCTTTTACTTCTGTGGGTGGCACCTGAAAGCTCTGGTCGTGGTGGTGACGAGTGGTACATGTGGACAACTCATGTGTAGCAGTTCATTTGCATGTTGCCGCCAGATGATTCCTTGACATACTGCAGGCTCTGGAGAAGGAAAATAAGCTATGGACGTCCGGGATTGCGTAGACTAGGAACTACGGCTTTCGATCAGTATAGAAAGAAACATCACCTGATCATTTTGGGAAACTAAGCTGGTTAGCCATCAGAGCAAGCCTCATGTTGTCCACCTAGTCCTTCTGCATGGTGGACCAGCCTTGTGGTGTAATGAAGAAGAGTTTAGTCCATAAGTTGGTCGGTCTTTAAAAGCCGCTGATGTCTGGATGCAACTTATTTTAGCTAAGAGGAGACAGCATCCCTTTCACTCAGATGCTGCTGGAGCTGGTTCCCAGTCCGGAACTTCACCGCAAAGGCCCACTGGCACTTGCTCCTGTACGAGAGCCATTGCTTCTTCTATTCATCATGTCGTGTGACAAGTGCCCTCCTTTCCTGATTTTAGAGTATCACCATTGAGAATGGTCTCCGAAAAGGAGGTAAATTCTGCCTAATCCATCATCTTTCTTACCCTCGGGGCCTCAGTCAATGATTGTATTTCAAAGGAGGAGGCATATCAATTTTTCTGGCTAGTGGGTGCATTGTTAGTGAAATCCAATACAGAATCAGACTTTCATTATGAATGGCCAGGTATGAGACGGGCATTAGATACACATTGTGGAGATTTACTCACTTTCAGGCAGCTGGTAGCGTTCACATAGGCAAAAAGTCTCATTGGGAAAAGAGGCTATTTTATTATAGTTCATAAAATGTCCAGGTTAAACGAAACACATTGCCTTTTCCCGAAGTAAAGGTGAAAATAAACTAGAATATTCCACACTGCTGTATGGACTCACCCTTTTAACAGTAAATTCCAGTCTCAATCTCTCTTGTCCTTTCTGAGAGGCCAGCACTAAGAAGTGTTTCTATTCTACTCCTGACTAACAGATCACTATGAGCAGCTCAGCTCCTCTATTAAGTCAGCTGCATCTCCTGGATTGGAGGATGGGAGCGACTAGTCCCGTCCTGCTCTTCCAGTCGCTCCTAAAAACCTGGACCCATGCTGTCTCATTAAATAAACCTCTCAGCAATATCAGTGCTGGAGCTTTCTCTCCAGGTTTCATATCACCAAGGCCAGGCACCTCGGTGATACATACACTCCATCCAGGACTTGTCCAGCTGCCACCTTACAACACTATCTTGATGATTTTCATCATCATTGGTTTTCACTTTATGGAGACATTGCTATTTTCAAGATAATAGTTAGCAAGCTCATATCAATACTCAAACAGTATACTAAACATTTTTATCAGCTATTTCACTGTATGTTCTTGGTGAGGTTGGAGCTCACTGAGTGGGGACAGTCCGAGTGTATCGTAGGCATATGTTACCTCTTCTGTGGCGGTGTTTGTCCATGCCTGTATGGAGTTTTATAGACCACATACCCCCAGTGTAACAGCATTAGGCATGGAAGGTCAATGTTGATGTGGACACTGGTAGAAGTGTCCTCCCCAATTGTATAGGGTGAGATGGATTAACTATATAGTCAGGGTATGTATGTTCCAGATGACTGGTATTCACTAGGGTCCCTTGTTATCAGTGAGGGACCTGGCTTAGTGCCATCAAACGTTCTTGACCTTCTGGCTGTATGCCATCAATAAGTAATGACCCTCCGGCTATGGACCATCAATAGGTCATCACTCTCTGGCATACAGCCATTCATTGGTCTGAGCGTCAGGTTTCTTATCATCTGTAGGATGTGAACTTTAAGTTTGCTGATGGAAAAGTACCTCCTAACTCAATGGTGTTGTCTAGAGGAGACAAAGAGGTGTTGAGATGTTGATTACATCGGGAGGAATTATTCAAACCCGTGATGGACTGGAAACAGAAGAGACGGGAACTATAGACAGTTATTTCCTCCTCAATCTTCCACGCCTCTTAAACACCTACAGAAAAATCTCTTTCTCCTGGGCTGTAGTGTTGTGGGCATTCTAGGCTCTGATGTTTTTGGCTCTGTTGGTCTCGGCTCTGGAGTTCTTGGCTCTGGAATTCTGGTTTGTTGTTTTCTTTGACGGATCAGAAACCTCTCTGGGTGATGATTAGACCTTTGAGCTTTTATACCACTGTTGTTATTAGGTATATAACGGAACCAAACAATATTACTGAATGCCACATTATATTTGCATCTGGAAGACTCCTTTGCATCCTGAGAAGCTGGAGGCATAGGTGGACTAGGACAGTTGGACAGGATAGGTGTTCTCATTGACTCTTTCACCTGAATCTCAGGGATGCAGATTGGCTCCTTACAATTACTCAGTTCTTTCTGAATGCATTTGTTCACAGGAGTGGGTGTTTTAGTTCCGCCATCAGGTTCAGCTTTTTTGGTCAGATCTGATTTTGAGCCTGGTTCTTGATCTAAATCACAGCGATTTCTTTGCTTCGCCCTCAGGAGCTGGACAAGTTTGAAGGTGAAACACTCTATGAGCACAAGTACTGTCATCACCTTGACAAAGACAGCGCAGCGGAAGAGCCAAAGTGGATATCTGATGTTATCTTCATACGGAATTGTCGTGAGATTCGCAGATGGTAGGTCATCCTGTAATAAAAAAAAACATAATAAAGTACTGTGTATTAATACACAATCCATCTAATCAGAGAGCGACGGATACAATATACAGCAAGCTTCAGGTATATCCCATAGAGGAGGTCAGGAAGAAATTTGGAATTTACCTCCTTGGTCCATGGAATATTGTTTTTTCACATGATGGACGGTGAAGTGTCCAGTATGAAAAGTCCTGCAAGAGTTAATGTTATCATTAGCTGATCAGCATAGTGACCAACCACGGAAGGGCTTCAATTTAAATGTAAAAGTTTAGAAAATGTTAACTGCGCTGTGATTGGTCAGAACGGCTGGTTTTTCAGTTGACACACGAGACCCAACATCTTTAGGAAAGATGTCATGAAAAATTTTTTTTTTCAACAATTGAAAAAATGTAAAGTATTAAGGATTTATTTTTACTTAAATATTTAAAAATGTTTTAATGTATAAAATATGAAAAATGATTGAAAAGTTTTTTCCACTTTTAAACACTAGAAGGAGCAGCTGCTGGCATTTGCTATGAAAACGTAGTGCACTGCGAGCTCGCATTACCACTGCTATAAATGTGCGCGGGATCTGCTCAAGATGTGTCTGATCTCTCCTCCCCCTTCTGGGCGTTTTCAAAAGGATAAGGGACGATGACGTTTAGGATCTCAGCGCAGAGGCATTTCATTACTAACGGCAATGTGATACCGAGATGTGGACAGATGCACTATGGACGGGTGGCAGCGGGGATTATATTAGTTGGCGCTGCGCCATTCACTGGTCATTACAGAGATCACACATGATTAAATTAGATACACGGGTCAGCAGATGGTATCACACATGATAGGATTAGATATAAAGCTCAGTGCTATGTATCACATATGATAGGATTAGATACACAGCTCAGTGGATGGTATCACACATGATAGGATTAGATACACAGCTCAGTGGACGGTATCACACATGATAGGATTAGATACACAGCTCAGTGGATGGTATCACACATGATAGGATTAGATACACAGCTCAGTGGATGGTATCACACATGATAGGATTAGATACACCGCTCAGTGGATGGTATCACACATGATGCGCCGTGGGGGGGTGCAGTTCACATCTGATCCGGCCACAGTATAGGAGATGGGGTCAGACACCGACCGGAGTCTCCTATGGCCGGGGGCTGCCGTATTTGCAGTCTGTATGTGTTGTGCCCTGACATACAAAAGCAAATAAAAACAACTTAAAAACAATTAACAATTAAAAAGTTATAAAAAAAAAATAACACTATTTAATTTTTATACATTTATAAATAATCTTTTTAACATAAAGTTTAAACATTTAAAAAAAACAGTGACAAGTTCCCTTTAATCAAAATAAAACTCTAAATGACAGAATTGCCATTTCAGTATGCGGGTACACTATGGAGGGGAACAGATCTATGAGATTAAAGACTAAAAACGGGGGGACATCTAACCCTATTTTAAGCTTTTATAGGGGACAACAACATTCCAGGTATGTGGGAGACAGAGAGGTCACCCCACACTTATATCCCCTCTGACACCCCCTTCCTAAGCCACTTTCCCTGCCATAAGCCCCTCTTACAGCAGGTAAATTCTTACAGGACCCCTCCCCATCACCTTCCCCATTCTAAGCATCCGCCATTTGTAATAATACAAGGTACTCACCGACAGCCGATGGTCATTAACAGGGTAGAACAAGGTACAGCACAAAAACAATAAGGTTAACCTCATTATCTCTAGGGAATATCTCAGCACCAAGGTATGGCGAATGGGACACGAGCTCCAAGTGGGTGGAGCCTCCTTATATACCTTAATGGTGACATCACAAAGTCTTCTGTGCCATCATCAACCTCAACATTCCGTCACATGACATCTCCCAGCACAAGCATCAGGTGACCCAGCGAAAATAAAAACTGTCATTCAGAGCTAATTTACATTTTCCAAACAGCTAACGGCGACTCTGCGACAACAGATTTTCATGTGGACGGTTGTGATAAATTTGCCCCGATGTGCGGAACATCATTATAATGCGACATGTAGATAATCCCGTCTTTTCTCATCTATTCTTCTTCTTGTGCTACAGAGACCGATAGAATGACCGTTTCCACACCTTACAGCAGGAGTGGGGACCTCTGTCCCACGTGATGTCATCTCTTCTTTCCCTTTAATTCTTCCTGAAACTGCGAGTGAGAATGCAGCATTCATTACTGAACGCTCAGCGCATGCAATGAAGGATTTCATTCCTTTTGGGCAGAGTTATTGCTCTCTGTTTTCCAGTCTTGTTCCTTATGATGAATGCACCAGTCCCAATGTCTCCTATGTGATGTATACAGCAGAATCTCAGTGTATCCTATATGATGTGTATACGGCAGAGTCTTTGTGTATCCTATGGGATGGATATAAAGCAGTCCCAGTGTATTCTTTGTGATATATACTCCAGTCTTAGTGCCTTTTATGTGATATATATATATATATATATATATATATATATATACTGCAGTCTCCTATGTTATATACAGTATATACTGTATATACAGCAGTCTAAGTGTATTTTATGTCATGTTTAAACAGCAGTTTCAGTGTGGCCTATGTGACGTATATTCAGTAGTCTAGGTGTCTCCAATGTGATGTATATAGAGCGGTCCCAGTGTATTCTATGTGATGTACAGTATATACAGCAGTTCCATTATATCTACAGCAGTCTCAGTGTCTCCTATGTGATGTGTATATAGCAATCTCAGTGTCTCCTATGTGATGTATATACTGTAGTCTCAGTGTCTCCAATGTGATGTATAAACAGCAGTCTCGGTGTCTCCTTTTTGATGTATATACTGCAGACCTCCCACGGCTTGAGTCCTATAAATGTTACCTGAGCTGTGATGATTTTCCCTCTCTAAGGAGACCTGCAGCATGAAATGCAAAGTGTACGTGATTTCATTAAACTACCACCCACTCTGCATCTAAAGATGCTACTGAATTGGGCTGTTTTGGTGCTTTTTTTTCGATAGATGCTTTTATGTGGAGCCTGAAAAAAATGTATTTTTTTAATAAAACATAGTTACTTTTATAATTGTAGAATTAAAGATTTTCTGTACAATAAAAAGCACAATAAAAACACTGCTAAAATAAGGAGGAAAATGCATAAATATTATTGTGTAGTTTGCTGCAGACTCCTAAATCCATAGGGGATTTAGCAGGAAAGTCCCAGAATTGGGTCTACATCCTGCAGTCCTGGATATCTACTAAATGTCCATCACTTCTACCATGACCCTACTGACATCTCCACCTACCAGGGTATAAGAAATGATAAATGGGTGTGGCTTTAGGGTGTGACTAGGGTGTGGTTAAAATTTCAATGCCACGTGTAGTGTGCAACATAGTGTGTCTCTCTTTCTATTCCCAAACCACACCATTGAAATTAATGACTTCAGAATAGGCCTCTAGATGCAAAACCCAGGCAAGCCCCCAGTATAAAAACAGACCTCACACCAGTTCCCCTGATTATAGATCTCAGACCCCTAAATAAATACTGACACCCAAACCAGATCCTCTGATGTAAAAAAAGTCTCAGACAAGACCCACTAAAGTATTACGGACCCTAAAACCAAAACCAGAAACCCTAAATAAATACACAATCCAGACATCCTAAATACAGACCCAAGACCTAACCCCCTAATAGACAGCTGAAACCCAGAAATGTTCCACACAGACCAAACCCCCTTCAGCAATACAGACCTAGAGCACCCAAATAAATTCATAACCCAGATCAAACCACCTAACTACAAACCCCAGACCAAACCTCTAAATACAAACCCTAGACCAGAGCTCCTGAATACTGTCCCCAGACCAGACCCCTAAATTAATACAAACCTCCTAAATACTGACCCCAGACCGGAGCCCCCCCTGATAAATACAGACCCCACACCAAATCCCCTAATTATAGACCTCAGACCCTGTCTCCTAGACAAACACGGACCCCCAGACCAGACATACAGATACTCATCTCTCCTCATTCTTCAGTCCTCTTCATTACTGAACACCAGCACAGACAACGCTCTTCCACTGGTCCTGCCGTCAGTGTGATACTTGAGCTATTGTGACCCTCGAATGGGCATTACATGTGTAACATGTTGACATGTCTTTCTAGCAATGAGCTCATAGTTATGACAGTGTAAATTTCCCTGCAATGACTTAGTCCGGCCATTAGGGGTCAGCAAGAAACAAGTTAAAAAAAAGCCCGGGAAAAGAGAGATCCAGGAAGTCCAGAGAGAGAGAAGGCGACGTGCGTCTAATGCTGTTTGACGTTGGAGAGCTTATACAGACTGGAGCCAGACTTTGTCTTCAAGGAGAAGCTGTGCCTTGTGAGTAACTGAGATATGTGACCAACTGTGTAGTCAGTTAGGGAAAGCTAGTTAGTGATTCCAGTGTGCTGAGAACTGCCTGGTGTATATCACTGCTGATGGACTGAGCAGGCTTGATCCAGAGATTGTGAAGGATCTGGTATACTAAGACTGTGCACGTGGATACTACAAAGGAGCCCTGTTGTGAACTACACTTTGAGACCTGAGATTGATTCTAATTCCTGCTGACACCTGGATGTGCAGGAGAGCTTGGTGAGAAGGAGAAGCTGATCAAACCCTGTGGCCAGAGATCAGAGTTTAGTTAAAGGTTTCGTTTGTTAACTGTTTGTATATGCATTAAGTCTGAGAGATTTCTCTTTGCTCTTGTAAGAAGAGAAACTGTACACTGTATAGGTAATGCGTTGGTAAAATATATATGAGTGTTCTCTAAGGGGAAAACAAGGGTACCCAGATCTCATTGTATTAGTGTGGGAGGGGGGTGTAAGGTTATATTCCTGGGAGGACCACATGCCACGTCCGCGGTAACATCCTGGGTAGGCCATGTACTGAATAAGGGTGGGAGCGGCATAGCCCAGGGGTAGATTGGCTCATCCCCGCGAGATTGGCACTTGGGCTCTCTCGGGCTGCATAACTTGTATTTTGTGTTAGTGGCTGTTGTGTCCCATATTTTGTAGAATTGTTTAACCTTGTCATTTTTGTGACCAGTAAAAAGAAAGTTATTTGCCACTATACAAAGGTCGGAGTCATTCATAGCAGCGCCGTATTCTTCATACACATTCGACATTCGTTACATCTTGGCGTAGTCGGCAGGATACGGTGCTCGCCATGAATGGTGACAGTAGCGCGGAAGGTGCTGCCGCGTCCGCTGTAGTACTCCACCCCCCTTCTCCCGTAGAGACCGGTTAGTTGGTTGCTCTGCAACGGGCATGCTACTTAACCACCTGGCCAAGTTTGATGGGTATAACTTGCTGTTCAGTGATTGGGTAGGCAGGTTGAAGAATGCCATTGCCTTGCACGGTGTCAGCTCTCAGCTGCAACCGGAAGTCGCGCTGAATGCTCTGGAGGGGGATGCCCGTGAAGTTGTCTTGTTAAAATCCGAGGATAGGCGAAAGACGGTCGACGACATCATCCGGATACTAGGGAAAGCATTTGATCAGGTGGCGGCAGCAGGGCAACTACGAGTACAGTTTTTCCTGGACCCAGAGAGACGGGGAAAGCCTGATCCAGTATGCTATAGCGCTGGAGGAATTGCAACAAGAGATCAAAAAGAAGTCGCCTGTAACCGTGGGTACTGAAGCCGATGTCGACAGCATTCTTCGGGATCAGTTCATCGAGGGGATACGGAGTGAGGTGCTAAGGAGCGAATTGTTGCTGAAGGCGCGAAATACCCCTGGTGTCACCTATGCCGAAATACAGGAAGAGGCGGTAGCACGGACTTTGGAAGTGAAGCCTGCTCTGCAGTGGAGTAGCCTGCAAGTGGCTTACACAAGAGAGCCGAGACCAGATCCTGTTCAGGCACAGCTGGCTGCTTTGCAGAAAACCGTGGAAAATCTGACGGAACAGGTACAACAGATGCAAGTTCGGGGAATGCCTCCGATATGCTTGGCCTTGACGAATCCCTCTATTCCCCTTTATGATCAACCCCCCTATACCTCAGGAAGGACGCCGACTGCTCCTAGACCTGAGGCATCCGGAGGTAGGGCAAGAAGACCAGTTCAATGTTGGCGATGCCGAGAACTGGGGCATATGCAGCGGTACTGCCCAAGGAGTCTGCCAGCTGAAGTCCCGCCATCGGTAAAAGAGAGGCCCTTGCTGTAGTTGGGCATACGGCAAGGCAGTAATGAAAATCAGCGCCCAATGACTGTTCTGAGGATCTGATTGCAGAGAGTCCCATGTTGGATGTGCAGTTTGCAGGAAAAAAGGTGGCGTGCTTGGTGGATACCGGATCGGAGGTGACGACCATGCCGATGGAATTTTTCAAGACGCACTTCGAAGAGACTGTCAAAACGGAGTCAGGACACCTGCTAAGGCTGAAGGCCGCTAATGATGAAGAAATTCCAGAGGCAGGCATCGCTTGGATGAGAGTACAGTTGTGCGCCCATGAGTTGGGAACCAAAGGAGTGGTGCTCGTGAAGACTCAGGCGAGGCCGAATCTCCCGGTGGTTCTGGGAATGAATATCCTGAGAGAACTGGACTCCCTTTTGTGTGAGCGTGATGGTCCGAGATACTGGAAACGTGCGACACCCCACAAAGCCACTCAGAGGGCCCTGCAACAGGTGGTCCGTTCGTGCGGCATTCAAAAGAGTTCGGCTGAAGGAAAAGCAGTGGGAGCGGTGTATGTCCCACGCGGGTCTGCCGTTGTAATCGCTCCGGGTCAAGAGAAGCTTGTGTTGATGCCAGTAGGGACGCACAGGAAACTGAATGGTGTGGAGGTGATTCTGGAACCGGTGGGACGGTCAGAAGATACGGATAGCCCGATGATAACCCGAACACTGGCCATTGTGCAAGATGGAAGTGTACAAGTGAGGTGTCTGAATCTGCAGAATCATGAGGTGACTCTGGCAGTGGGCACGAAGCTGGCTGACGTGTATGTGTGTGGTGAAGGAGTCATCCCCAAAAGCCAGTTCACACTGAGGGTAGACCGCCGGACCGCCTGGACCCTGTCGATGCAGACGACAGCTGAAGAATCCCCCACGCCTGAGTGGAATGGCAGAAGAATTATGGAAATAATGGGAGTGGATGAGTCCCAGTTGACTCCCGAACAGGCTCGCAGACTGGAGGCTGCGCTGTGGGAATATCAGGCTGCCTTCTCCAGGGGAGATGAAGACTTTGGTTGCACCAAGGCTGTGGAGCACGAGATACCCACGGGAAACACCCCCCCAATTCGGGAGAGATATCGCCAGATCCCACCGAGTCTTTATCAGAAGGTCAAAGGAATGCTGGCGCAAATGCTGGATAATGGTGTGATCCGGCCGAGTCAAAGTCCTTGGGCCGCACCGGTCTTACTGGTCCGGAAAAAGGATGGGACCATACGGTTTTGTGTTGATTACCGTAAGCTGAATGCGCATACAGTACGTGATTCCTACCCATTGCCCCGGATCGAGGAATCCCTGTCTGCCCTGGGAAAGGCGAAGTACTTCTCCACTCTTGACCTGGCCAGCGGCTACTGGCAGGTGCCCGTGGCAGCTCTAGATTGTCAGAAGACAGCATTCATCTTGCCGATGGGACTGTACGAATTTAATCGAATGCCCTTCGAACTGACTAATGCTCCAGGAACATTTCAGCGGTTAATGGAATACTGCTTGGGCGATTACAATTTCAAGTCCGTGCTGATCTATTTGGATGATGTGATTATATTTGGAGATTCATTCGACGACCACCTGAAGAAGCTCCGGCAAGTGTTGCACCGACTGAGAGACAATTTACTTAAGATCAAGCCAAAGAAATGTCACTTGTTCCAGACACAGATTGAGTATTGTAGTATGTATATGTAGTGTCTGCTGAGGGTGTGCGACCAGCACCGAGTAAAATTGAGGCCATTCAGGGGTGGCCCCGTCCCAAGACCGTGAGAGAAGTACGAGCGTTCCTTGGTTTAGCTGGATACTACCGTCAGTTTGTGAAGGACTTTGCTAAGGTGGCTGAACCACTGAATGAGTTGTTGAGAGGGACGGCACAGGGGCCCAAGAATCAGCCAATTCAGTTGACTGACCGACAGCACCAGGCATTTGATCGGGTCAGGGCCGCCCTCGTACAGACACCTTTATTGGCGTATGCTCGCTTTGACCAACCGTTCACCCTGTACACGGATGGAAGTCTCAATGGTCTGGGAGCTGTGTTAACCCAAGAACAAGATGGGCATGAGAGGGTCATCGCGTATGCTAGCCGGTCTCTACGGGACACCGAGCGAAATCCGGACAATTACAGCTCGTTTAAGCTGGAGATGTTGGCCCTGGTGTGGGCCATGACTGAGAGGTTTGCGGAGTATCTGGCTGGTTCCGAGATTCTCGTGATGACGGACAATAATCCGCTTGCACACTTGGAAAACGCTAAGCTTGGAGCCCTGGAGCAGAGATGGGTAGCTCAGATGTCCAAGTTTAATTACCGGATTCGGTTCCGTTCGGGTAAAGAGAACTCCAATGCTGACGCATTATCACGAGTGACACGAGGCGCACCCGAGCATGGGGTGGATGAAGACCTCGAGGATACTGAGATCCCCGATTTGAGGCGATTGCCTGTGTTTGTGGACGTGGCACGTTCAAGTGGGGTGGCGACACGGGTCGCCACGTTGCTGGGTAAGACTCGTCAAGAGTGGGCTGAGTTACAGGACGCAGACTCTGAACTGTCACGAGTAAAGAAATGGCTGAGTCAAAAGTCCTGGCCCGATGGGAGAGCAAGAGCCCGGCAGGGAGCCGAAGGACAAAAGCTGCTAAGGCAGTGGGATCGATTGGTCATAGCGGAGGGAATACTGTATCGCTGGATCTACATAGCAGTGGAGCTGGGGTACCGTTGGCAGGTAGTAATTCCAGCTTCAGTGGCTCCGGACATTGCCCAGGAAGCTCATACGCGGGGTGCACATTTCGGGCCTGAGAAAACTTATCGTTGGCTGCACAGGTACGTGTACTCGCCTGGCTTAGAAGAAGTTGTGAGAGAGGTGTGTGGTAGGTGCCGGGCATGTGAGCTGAATCAGTCCCCAGAGCAGAGGGCTCCTGTCCAGACAATCGTGACGTCTGCCGCACTGGAAGTGCTAATGGTGGATTATTTGTCAATTGGGTACACCAGAAGTGGTCATCAGTCATGTCTGGTCATGACTGATCACTTTACTAAGTTTGCCGTCGCTGTCCCCACCAAGGATCAGACTGCTAAGTCTGCAGCGGAGGCAATTTGTAAGCATTTCATCCAGGTTTATGGATGTCCTCAAAGGATACATTCAGATCAAGGTGCTTGCTTCCAATGTCAGCTCATAACAGAGTTGCTGCAAGTCTATGGGATTCAGCAATCCCGGACAACGCCCTATCATCCGCAGGGAAATGGGGCCTGTGAACGGTTCAACCAAACCCTGCTCCAGATGCTGAGAATGCTTGAACAGAGGCAGAAGGAGCGATGGACTGAGTTCCTCCCAGAACTTATGTGGGCCTATAACAATCGGGTCCATAGCACCACAGGATTCACTCCGTACGCGATGATGTTCGGTCGGCCTGGACAAGAGATTGAAGAACTTAGTCTCACTGTACCCGATGAACCAGAATATCATACAGCCAGTGAGTGGGTCCAGGATCATCGCCGAAGGTTGCGTGAAATCCACCGGATAGTAAAAGACCATGTGCAGTATCATCCCCACCGAGATCGGGGGCCGGTGCACCTAGATGAGTTCCGGGTGGGTGATAAGGTGCTAGTACGAGTCACGCGTCCGGGAGGGAAGTTGAGCGACAGGTGGGAGGAAATGCCCTACACAGTAGTGGAAAGGGTATTCCCAGGGGAAAGTGTGTACAGAGTAGTTCCCGAAGGGTGCATTGGACCCCGTCGCACAATGCACCAGAATTGGCTAAAGAGGTGTATGTCCGACACACCTGCCTGTCACCCTGAGTCACCTGCGCCACCCAGGGCAGTTGCACCGAGCAATGTTGAATGCGACTGTTGGGATGACTTTGTGGTGAGACCATCGGACATGCAGAGTCCGATAGCGCAAGTTCCCGGTGTTCCAGACACCGCCCCTGATGTTACTGTTACACTAGATGCGGTGGTCCCTCCATCCAGCTCGGCAGGTACTGGTTTGTGGAGATCGGAGAGGAGCACAGCTGGTGTTCTCCCGATACGATATAATCCTGAGGAGTATGTGTTACATATGAGTGGTATGAAACCATTTGTCGGGACGCCAAATTGTGAGTGGGGTGGAGTGTAACATGTTGACATTTCTTTCTAGCAATGAGCTCATATTTATGACAGTGTAAATTTCCCTGCAATGACTTAGTCCGGCCATTAGGGGTCAGCAAGAAACAAGTAATAAAAAAGCCCGGGAAAAGAGAGATCCAGGAAGTCCAGAGAGAGAGAAGGCGATGTGCGTCTAAAGCTGTTTGACGTTGGAGAGCTTATACAGACTGGAGCCAGACTTTGTCTTCAAGGAGAAGCTGTGCCCTGTGAGTAACTGAGATATGTGACCGGTCACCAACTGTGTAGTCAGTTAGGGAAAGCTAGTTAGTGATTCCAGTGTGCTGAGAACTGCCTGATGTATATCACTGCTGATGGACTGAGCAGGCTTGATCCAGAGATTGTGAAGGATCTGGTATACTAAGACTGTGTACATGGATACTACAAAGGAGCCCTGTTGTGAACTACACTTTGAGACCTGAGATTGATTCTAATTCCTGCTGACACCTGGATGTGCTGGAGAGCTTGGTGAGATGGAGAAACTGATCAAACCCTGTGGCCGGAGATCAGAGTTTAGTTAAAGGTTTAGTTTGTTACCTGTTTGTATATGCATTAAGTCTGAGAGATTTCTCTTTGCTCTTGTAAGAAGAGAAACTGTACACTGTATAGGTAACGCGTTGGTAAAATATATATGAGTGTTCTCTAAGGGGAAAACAAGGGTACCCAGATCTCATTGTATTAGTGTGGGAGGGGGGTGTAAGGTTATATTCCTGGGAGGACCACGTGCCACGTCCGCGGTAACATCCTGGGTAGGCCCTGTACTGAATAAGGGTGGGAGCGGCATAGCCCAGGGGTAGATTGGCTCATCCCCGCGAGATTGGCACTTGGGCTCTCTCGGGCTGCATAACTTGTATTTTGTGTTAGTGGCTGTTGTGGCCCATATTTTGTAGAATTGTTTAACCTTGTCATTTTTGTGACCAGTAAAAAGAAAGTTATTTGCCACTATACAAAGGCTGGAGTCATTCATAGCAGCGCCGTATTCCTCATACACATTCGACCGGCGTTCCGGTCGTTACACATGCACTCTTGGTGCTGGCACACGTGCTGCCTGGGCATCTTGGGAATTGTATTATCGCAACAAGTGGAAGTTGGAGACCATTGGTCGGTAGTCAACAGTCCGCACACTCGGGGGCAAGGGAAATCTTCACCCAGGGGACCTTTTATGTGGGCTAGAAACAATCGACTTCTTATTAATTGGTGCTCATTTGGGGCAGAAAAAGTTACAATTAACGCCATTGTATGTGACAGATAATCATTACTGCGATCTTATGAATATTTTTCTGTTAGATCAGTTGATATATTTACACACCAGCAGTCAGGAGCGATCACTCGTTGGCCCAATCATCGCCACTTGTAAAAGGATCTTTAAGATGCAAACTCCATTAGTATAATGATGCCCAGGGCAAATGGACAGGTACTCTTCTATCAGTAGTGTAGCTACCAGGGGGCAGCGGGGGCGGTTGCCTCGGGCCCTGCGCTCTGAGGGACACACCCAGAGCTATGATACCCTTAACTGTCAATACAGCTACTGTAAGCTCTGTGGTAGAGCAGGGAGATATGATTTCCGTACACTACCGCTTTCCTTTCTGTAGACTATGGGTTGCTTTAAGCCTGCGATCTATAGAACGACCGAGGCGCTAATGCATGTACAGAGAAAAACCAAAAACAAGCAAAATACCCAAATAACTGGAAGTAAATGGATAGATCGCGCAGTGCAAAAATAATAATAAATAATATAGGGTATTTAGTAAGCATAATTTTGATCAAAATAATGTAAAAGCTATCCCGCAACGTCAAGGCAACCCTTATGGGACAGTCCTAACTCTAATATTAAAACCTTTTGTGAACATGCATTTACAATTTGCATGCACATCAATTTACGTTTCAGTTCAGACTTTCAGTTTTTTCTTGCTAATGCATGTACAGTACGTCAGTCGAGACTCTAGCATCCTGTGCATGCGCCAGTGCAATTCCAGCTCGTTGTTCTGCCCGCGCCTTGCCGGTGAACTCGTCAGGATCCTGGATTAGGTGAGTGTATGATGTTTTTACTTTCATTAAACATAAACAATTGGAGACCTTCATACGGTGTGGGGGTTACTGTGTGGGACCCTGAAACAGTGTGTGGGGCCCTCATACATTATAGAGATTACTGTAGGAGCCCTTAAAAAATGTGGAGGGGCATTATATAGTGTGGAAGCTAATGTGGGAGCCATTATACAGTTTGGGGGCTAATACGGTGGCCATTTTATATTTTAAGGGCTAATTGTTATGATCTGCTACAGAGGCTAAGGAAAGAGAGGAGATCTGTCCCTACAATAGAACTAAACTAGATCCCTACGATGTAACGGGGAACCTGATCCTGCGATCAGACCCGCTAAAGTCCTCGGCTAGTCTGAACGCAGACCTATAGATGTGAGGGAGGGATCCCTACAAGATCTAGGGCCTGGGAAAAGTTGGACACCTCCTAGCAGAAATAGTAGCAGTCAAAGACAAACACACAACAAAAAGGCATAGGGGTCAGAAGACCTAGCAAAACTAACAGAGAACGGCAACAGAGCAACAAGCTAGCTCAACAGTAGTAAATACAAATGAAGTCCAGCAAAGCCAGGAGGGCGGAGCCGGATTAAATAGGCAAAATGGTCATGTGACCAGCAAACTAAAAAAAAACTAACAGGAGAGTTGTAACAGTACCCCCTCTTCTAAGAGGATCCTCCGGATCCCCTAGGCCCAGGCTTACCAGGAAACCTCCTGTGAAACGCTCGGACAAGTCTGGGAGCAGAAACATCATCCGCCCACACCCATGAGTTATCCTCAGGTCCGAAACCCTTCCAAGCGACGAGATACTGCAAACTCCCTCTATACCGTCTAGAATTTAGGATGCGGGAAATTTCATATTCCCCGTCCTCCACCACCGGAGGAACAGTGGCAGAGGCGTCTCCATCCGACACATCAGCTTTTTTCAACAGAGAAACATGAAACACCGGATTAATCCTCCAGGACGTAGGAACCTCCAGCCTAACAGCAGATTGGTTAACTATCTGAAGTACCTTAAAGGGCCCTACGAACTTGGGACCCAATTTTTTAGAAGGAATCCTCAATCGCAGATTCTTAGAGGACAACCAAACCATGTCACCAACAGCAAACAAAACCTCTTGCCATTTCCTATCAAAGTACCTCTTAGATTTCTTGTTAGCCTCCTGAAGATTACCACGCACATCCGTCCAAACTCTCTCCAAATCACCGGAAAAACTCTCCTCCTCAGGCACAGCCGAAACCAATTTGGAAAATGACCCAAAAGACGGATGTCTCCCAGAACAACAAAAAAAAGGCGAACACCCAGCAGAAGAGGATGTATGGTTGTTAAGAGCAAATTCAGCAAGTGGCAGAAACTCAGACCACCCCTCTTGATTGTCTGCCACAAAACAACGCAAGAACTGCTCAACATCCTGGTTCTTCCTTTCTGTCTGGCCATTAGACTCAGGATGATATCCGGATGAAAACGACAAATGAACTCCCAACCTGTCACAAAAGGCACGCCAAAAACGAGCCACGAACTGAGGTCCCCTATCAGAAACAATGTCAGTAGGAACACCATGTAGTCTGACAATTTCCTTGACAAAGGCCTTGGCGAGTGTCTTAGCGCAAGGCTGTTTGATGAAGGGAACCAAGTGACACATCTTGCTAAAACGGTCCATGACCACCCAGATGACCGTGAAACCTTCAGAGGGAGGAAGGTTAGTAATAAAGTCCATAGCCAGATGTGTCCAAGGTGCACTAGGAACCTCCAGAGGGCAAAGCAACCCCGCAGCAGGAGCATGCGAAGACTTGGATCTTGCACACACAGTACATTGGCGCACCCACTTAATGACTTCCTTCTGCCATCCAGGCCACCAAAAACTGCGACCCACAAGTCTCTTGGTCTCAGAAATTCCTGGATGACCTGCCAACCGAGACTCATGACACTCAACAAACAAATCTCTCCTAAAGGTCCTAGGCACAAACAACCTCCCATGGGGAGTGTTAGATGGGGCATTCTCCTGTGCTTTAAGAATCTCATCCTCCAAAACGGAGTCCAAAGCAGCAATCACAACACCTTCTTGTAAAATGGTCTCCTCTTCCTCCTCAAGACCGACCATGGGAGAAAAGCTGCGAGACAAAGCATCCGCTTTAACATTCTTGGTACCCGGGATGTAAGTAACGGAAAAATTAAACCGCGAGAAAAAAAGTGCCCACCTAGCCTGACGGGCATTCAAGCGCTTGGCAGCATCAAGATAGATCAGATTTTTATGATCAGTGAAAACCTGAATGGGAAATTCAGCACCTTCCAAGAGATGACGCCAGTGTTCAAATGCGAGTTTAATCGCCAGCAATTCCCGATTACCAATATCGTAATTAAGTTCAGTCTCGGAAAATTTTTTTGAAAAAAAGGCACAGGGATGTACTCCATCCTTGTTTTCCTGAGACAACACCGCACCAACCCCCACCGAAGAAGCATCAACCTCAACCAAAAACGGCTTAGTCACATCAGGCTGCATAAGGATGGGAGCAGAGGTGAACCTCTCCTTTAGAAACACAAAAGCTTCAATGGCCTCAGAAGTCCACTGAACCGCATTAGCACCTTTCCTGGTGAGATCGGTCAGCGGTTTGACAATAATAGAAATTTTTTTTATGAATTTTCTGTAATAATTGGCGAAACCCAAAAACCTCTGTATCGATTTCAAACCAATAGGCCTAGGCCATTCCTGCACAGCTTGAACTTTAACCGGGTCCATCTCAAAACCTTCACTGGAGATAATGTAGCCCAAAAAACTAATTCTCTGTACAGCGAACTCACATTTCTCCAGCTTAGCAAAAAGCGAATTGTCCATTAATAACTGTAATACCTCACGTACGCTCCGCCAATGAGACTCCAGATCCGGCGAATAAATCAAAATGTCATCCAAATACACAACCACATTTTTGCCGATTAAAGGTCTAAGGATATCATTAATAAGATTCTGAAAAAATGCTGGAGCATTGGTAAGACCAAAAGGCATAACCAGATTCTCAAAATGACCCACAGGAGTGTTAAAAGCAGTCTTCCATTCATCACCCTCCTTCATGCGCAACAAATTGTATGCCCCCCGGAGATCAATTTTAGAGAACCACTTGGCCCCCACTAACTGGTTAAATAAATCAGGAATCAATGGCAGTGGGTAAGGATTGCGTACAGTAATTTTATTAATCTCACGAAAGTCCAGACAAGGACGTAAACCGCCATCTTTTTTTTTTACAAAAAAAAATCCAACAGCCACAGGAGACTTGGAAGGCCTAATGTGACCGGCGGCCAAGCTTGTCTGTATGTATTCTTCCAAAGCCTTTCTTTCAGGAATAGTAAGATTAAATAAACGACTCTTAGGAAGAGTCGCGCCAGGGACAAATTCAATGGTACAATCATAGTCTCTATGGGGAGGCAAAACCTGCGACTCCTCCTCAGAAAAAACTCTCCAAAAATCCTGAATAGGTACAGGCAATTCCCCTCTATCCACAGCAGCAATGCGCCCGTTACAACACTTGTCATAACACTTAGGGCTCCAGGACTTAATTTCATTGGTAGACCAATCCAGTACAGGATTGTGCAATTTTAACCAGGGTAACCCCAATATTACTGGAGAAGGCAAATTATCCAATACCACCAAATCCAAATTCTCTTGATGAATACCATTAATAGTGAGGGGAAATTCACAGACCTTGTGAGTAACACTCTTCAAGGGAGAGCCATCGACAGAAACCACAGCAATAGGGGATGACAAAGTTTTAAGTTCTAATCTAAGTTTTTCCAAGAATCCCCCATCAATCACATTCAGAGTAGATCCACAATCCACAAATACCCGAAATTCAATTAATTCATCCTGAGCAGCAGTAGTGGCAGATAGGAATACTTCCTTAGAATTTAAACAGGCAATACGAGCATGACTGACCATTTTTTTTTCTTTCTTCTTACGAAGCACACAGCTCTTAATAAAATGACCAGAGCTTCCGCAATAGAAACACAAGCCTTCAGAAAGTCGGCGGTCTTTTTCCTGAGAGCGGGGTGCCATCGCCCCAATTTCCATCGGCTCTCCATTGTCAGCACAGAACCTCTCAGGACTCGAAGCTGACATAGCAGAGGATTTGCTCTCATTAACCCTTTCACGCAGTCTCCTGTCCACCCGTATAGTTAATTGCATTGCCTCCTGCAAGTTTCCAGGTGTGGGATAAGCAATCAGTAAATCCTTTACCCTTTCACATAGCCCTGCAAGAAACAAGCTTTTCAAAGCAGAATCGTTCCACCCCACCTGGGCAGACCACCGACGGAAGTGAGAACAATATTTTTCCACATTACCGGATCCCTGCCTCAAACGTCTTAATTCAGACTCAGCAGATGAGACACGATCAGGATCATCGTACAACAAACCCAAAGCAGAAAAAAAACTATCCACTGATCTAAATCACGGATCACTAGGTTGGAGAGAGAAGGCCCATCCCTGAGGATCTTTGCGCAAAAGTGACATTATGATCCCTATGCGCTGTGATTCATCACCAGAGGATCCGGGTCTCAAACGAAAATATAATAGACAAGCATTTTTAAAAGAAAAAAAATCTTGCTGTTTGCCAAAAAATAGATCAGGCAGACGTACCTTAGGTTCCACAAAATGCGCTCCAGAACAGCTACTCACGTGTTGTTGGAGCTTGGTCACCTCCAGAGAGAGTCCCTGCAAGCGTTGAGCCAAATCTTGCACCGAGACCATGATGGAAAACTGGAGGTCTTTCCTTAGAGAAAATTTTTTTTTTATGGCTGGACTTACTGTTATGATCTGCTACAGAGACTAAGGAAAGAGAGGAGATCTGTCCCTACAATAGAACTAAACTAGATCCCTACGATGTAACGGGGAACCTGATCCTGCGATCAGACCCGCTAAAGTCCTCGGCTAGTCTGAACGCAGACCTATAGATGTGAGGGAGGGATCCCTACAAGATCTAGGGACTGGGAAAAGTTGGACACCTCCTAGCAGAAATAGTAGCAGTCAAAGACAAACACACAACAAAAAGGCATAGGGGTCAGAAGACCTAGCAAAACTAACAGAGAACGGCAACAGAGCAACAAGCTAGCTCAACAGTAGTAAATACAAATGAAGTCCAGCAAAGCCAGGAGGGCGGAGCCGGATTAAATAGGCAAAATGGTCATGTGACCAGCAAACTAAAAAAAAACAGGAGAGCTGTAACACTAATATGGAGGCCATTATACAGTTTGGGGCTAATGCAGAGGTTATTATACAGTTCTGGGATAATGCGGTGCCCATTATACAGTTTGGGGGATAATGTGCACGCCATTATACAATTTGGGGGCTAATATTGGGTGCCATTATACAGTTTGGGGGATAATACGGTGGCCATTATACAGTTTGGTCGATAATTTGTGGGTCATTATACAGTTTGGGGCTAATGCAGGGGCCATTATATAGTTTTGGGCCTACTAAGGAGGCAATCATACAGTGTGGGGACTTCTATGGGGGGCTCTCATAAATTGTAGGGACATCTGTGGAGGTCCTCATAAACTGTGGGGGCCATTATACAGTGAAGGCTTCTGTGAGGGTTATTATACTGTGTTTTCGTTGAGCACTGGGGACATCATACTATTTATAGATGAGCTGTGAGCCCATCAAACTGTGTATAGGGGAGCTGTGATGACATCATACCAGGCATAGGGGAGCTGTGGGGACATCATTGTCACGGGTGTCAGACAGTCATTCTGGATCCAGCTGTAAACGGTCATTGAGCTTGGCTCTGCAGGCACCTTCTTGATTTTTCGGTCACTGCAGTGCAGTGATGTCCTGCTCTCTCTAGGACCGGTGACAGCTCTATTTTCCTCTGTCCAGGCTTGAAGTACTAGTAGTCGACTAGTGTCTTCTTGGAGGATAGTTGGCGTGTTCTCTCTGGTGTCTTCTCAATCTTTTATCGTAGAAGTTAATGTGTCAGAGGTGGAGTTGGGGCTGTGTTGTCTCAGGATCCATCCCCTGGGATATGACATCCATGCGCTTTCTTTTCCAAAAAATTATCTTCGGCTGAGAGAAATTATGACGTGGGTAATAGGGAGCTTTTGGCGATTAAATTGGTGTTCGAAGAATGGCAACATTGGTTGAAAGGGGCAGTCCATCCTATTACTGTTATCATGGACCATAAGAACCTGTCATTTCTTCAGTCTGCTAAATGTCTCAACCCTAGGCAAGCTAGATGGTCCCTGTTTTTTACTAGATTCAATTTTGTTGTCACTTTTTGTCCAGGGGTTAAAAACATCAAGGTTGATGCTTTGTCCCGGAGCTTCCCTGGTGGTGGTGACCATGAAAACCCTGCCCCAATTTTGCAGAAGGGGTTAGTCATTTCGGCGTTGTACCTTGACCTGTAGGGTGAGGTGTTGGATGCACAGGTGGACGCCCCTGCCTCCTGCCCTTCAGTGAGGTTATTTGTTCCATCTAATTTGCACCGTAAAGTAATTAAGGAACATCATAACTTGGTGCTTGCTGGTCATCAAGGTGGTAAGACAACTGCGGACCTCCTCTCTCATCATTTTTGGTGGCCGGGGTTGCATAAGGATGTGGGTGAGCAGGTGTCTGCTTGCACTATTTGTGAGCGTTCTAAAGTATCGCATACCCGGCTGCCTAGTCCTCTTCTTCCACTGCGTATTCCTAGTAGGCCATGGACATGTGGCTTTCTCAATCCCTGGGGGCCCGCTTCACCCGTGGGAAGTGTTTCATCCCAGCTGCTATACCATCTATCCCCCAGGGTCCACACAGCAGCGCTGATCATCCCTGACCAGGCACCACAGGTGGCGTCACATAAAGACTACTAATCCCCTGTAAATACTCCCTTCATCTGCTCGTCCAGGGCCACGGAGCTGGGCCACTGCCACCGTGACCTCCCTGGAAGACAGCCACACGGTTACCGAGTACTCTAGGCCCTCACGGCCACTGCAACCACACTTGTCCATGGATTATATTACTGAACTACCGGTATCTGCAGGCAAGACTGTTGTTCTGGTGGTTCCCTCCGAATGCCACTTCTGAATGCCAAGACTCTTGCTCAGGTTTTTATTAATGAGATCGTGAAGCTTCACGGGGTTCCCTCCGATGTGGTGTCAGGTCGGGGGACCCAGTTTGTTTCTAAGCTTTGGAAAGCTTTCTGTTCTCGACTGAGGGTGCATCTGTCCTTTTATTCGGCCTTCCATCCTCAGTCGAATGGACAGACCGAGCGCATTAATCAGAATTTAGAGACTTACCTCAGGTGTTTTGTCTCTGAAAACCAGGAGGATTGCGCATCCTACTTACCGAGTTTGCTATTAATAATCATCGTCAAGAATCTATCGGCAGGTCACCGTTCTTTGGTGCATACAGTTTCCATCCACAGTTTGGTACACAGTATGGGGGGGTACGTTTTGTTTCGTCGCTCTCTTCTTTGTGGCGGGGTCCAGACCTAAGTGTGAATGACTTTGTGTGGTTGTCTAACAGGAATATCAAGTTGAAGATTCCTTACTGGAAGCTGGGACCTAGATTTATTGGTCCCTATAAAATAATGGCCATCATTAACCCTGCAGTGTTTCGTCTTGAGCTACCTCTCCCCTGCCGCCACCGCCAATCATAGTTGATGGCAATTTGGAGTTCCAAATTTCGAGGATTGTTGATTCCCATCTCCTGCGTCGTTCCTACTTGGTGCACTGGAAGGGTTATGGTCCAGAGGAAAGGATGTGGTTTTCGGCGTCAGGAGGTCAATGCCCCTAGGCTGGTTCGTTCGTTTCATGCCTCTCATCCTGAGAAACCTGGTCCTGAGTGTCCGGAGGCTACTCGTAGAAGGGAGGATGCTATCATGGGTGTCAGATAGAAGTGAAGTATGCCGGCACCACTTCCCAAATCTTACCTGTTTAGTCAAAAAAACCTTTATGACTGTTTTCCTAGCTCTCGGCTATCCACATCAGGAGGTGCCATGTCTAAATAAGCAGTGCTAATCAAATGTCCAAGGAAGTATGAAAAAGACAGCACTCATCAATGGATGCCAATAAAAGATCCTTTTATTTCAGATCCAGCATACAGATGTTGTTGCGGCTGGTTCAGGGGTGTGCACTCCTGAACCAACCTCATTGTCTGTATGCTGGATCTGAAATAAAAGGATCTTTTATTCGCATCCATTGGTGAGTGATGTCTTTTTCATACTTCCTTGGAAATTTGATTGTCACGGGTGTGTCAGGTGTGACAGACAATCAAATTGCGCTGCAGGCAACTTCTTGATCTATCTATCTCTGCAGTGCAGTGATATCCTGCTCTCTCTAGGACCTAGCAGTTACCTTCATCTTCTGTTGCTAATTGACCCCCCCCCTGCTGGATGTTTAAATACCCTCAGTCTCTACAGAAAGTCACCGGTGATAGCTCTATTTTCCTCTGTCAAAGCTTAAAGTACTAGTAGTTGACTAGTGTTTTCTTGGTGTTCCCTTGGAGGATAGGTGTTCTCTCTGGTGTCTTCTCAAGCTAAGTGTATTCCCTTGTCTGTCTACCTGTTTGTCTTTAGCTGCAGTGGGGACTGACTAGTGCTCACCCCGTCCCCTCCCTATCTAGGGCTTATCGCTAGAGGCAGTCAGGGATAAGGTTTCCTGCTGAGCGATAGGTGCTGAACCTACTTAGGGACATTAGGGGAGTAAAGGTGTTGTCAGATCTGCCTAGGGGTCTCCACACCCCGTTGCCTAGTGTTTGGGCTTCCTCCCCCTCTTCCCGTCGTTGTGCACTTAGTCTTTCTCTCACCTTGCGTGACAATCATGCAGTGTATAGAGGAGCTGTGGAGACATCATACTTTATATAGTGGAGCTGTAGACCCATCATAATGTATATAGAGAAGCTGTGGGGACATCATACTGTGTATAGGGGAGTTGTGGGCCCACCATACTGTGTATATGGTAGCTGTGGGACTATCGTTCTGTTTATAGGAGAGTTATACAGTATATTGAGGGACTCAGAGGACATTATTAAATGTTAAGTAGACACTTAAGCATTATTGTTACAGGGGGACTCAGAGTATTGTGGCCATCAAAGGGGCAAAATATGGACACTATTTTCTAAGGCATTTGCACAGGGCATTAAAATTTTCTAGGGTGCAATTTTGCCATCTAGAGAGCACAAAGGAGGCATTATTACTTTGTAAGGGGCACAGTTGTGGGAATTATGTGGACTGTAAGAATAGAACGGTTTTTGTACCAAACAACATGTTCAGTAATAGAGACACATATGGCACCAGTGGCTCAATATTGGGGTATCAGCAGGATGAAGAGTTTGTGCAGATTGGGATTAGATGGGGACGGGGCCTGAAATGTAAGGATTCAAATGTGTCTTTGTTGTGATCTCTGCAGATAAGTCCTGGCTGGAGAAGTTGTCATGTCGGTCTGGGCCAGATGGAAAAGATGGGAAAAGTGAACGATTCCATCAGAAAGAACATCAGCTGTAAGTTACTATATATAACTGTACTGTAATCTCTTGTATGTTCTGCAGGACTGGTACAGTATCTAACACTATATGTCACCATATGGCAGTAATATCAGTGTTGTCTTTGTGTAGAGATTTATTTTCAGTAACACCATGGTCATCTGCTGATGTTCCCTTATACCCGCGATGAAGGAGCGCCAGCATAGTTGTAATCCAGTGACTGTCTGGCTGCAGTTTCTAACATCATGTCCGCTCTCTAGCTGAAACTCAACCTTTCCAAATCTGAACTTCTTCTGCTCCCGCCATCTACTCACCTCTCTAAATCTGACATCTCTCTCTCCCTGTGTGTCACCACAATAATGCCGAGCCAGCAGGCGCTGTCTGGGCGTTGTGTTTTGACACCAATCTCTCCTTCACCTTCCATATACAATCTCTTGCCCACTCTTGTCGTTTGCACCTGAAGAACATCTCTAGAATCCGCCCCTTTCTCACCTTGGAAACAACAAAAACCCTCACTGTTGCCCTGATCCACTCCCGCCTTGACTACTGTAACTCTCTATTAATTGGCCTCCCCCTCACTCGACTTTCCCCCCTCCAGTCCATCCTTAAAGCAGCAGCCAGGGTCATCTATTTGGCTAACCGTTACTCAGACTCCTCCGCTCTGTGCCAGTCATTGGACTGGCTGTCCATGAATTATAGGATCCAATTTAAATTGCTTGTTCTCACCCACAAAGCTCTCCACAGTGTGGCACCCCCCTTCATCTCTTCCCTCATTTCTGTTTATTGGCCTACCCGTTCTCTACGCACCGCAAGCGACTTTCGACTAACATCTGCACTAATCCGTACCTCCCACTCCCTGCTTCAAGACTTCTCCCGAGCTGCACCTATTCTTTGGAATGCTCTACCCCAAGAAATTAGGATGAACCACAACTTACACAGTTTTAGGCGCTCCCTAAAAACACACCTGTTTAGGGCAGCCTATCACCTTCCCTAATCGAAGTCCTTTTATATTCTTATAGCCCATCCCTTATTTCTCTAAATATAACTCTCCACCGAACCAAAAAGCACTACAGATACTGGCTAGTGATGAGCTCATGCAGCCTTTATCTATCCCTCATCCCCTCAAGATGGCTGGACCATCCTTGTAAATAATTCATTGTACTTTGTGTCACCCCCACCTCATTGTAGATTGTAAGCTCTTACGAGCAGGGTCGTCATTAATTTTGCTGTAATTATTGTATTATATTTAGCTATGTTACTTATGACTGTTGTATGTGAACCTGTGAATTGTTAAGCGCTGCGGAATATGTTGGCGCTATATAAATAAAGATTATTATCTATCTATATAATTGTCTTATCCCTTCTGTCTGTCTTTCTGTCTGTCTTTCTGTCTGTCTGTCTGTCCTGGAAATCCCGGGTCGCTGATTGGTCCGGCCGTGGCCAATCAGCGACGCGGCATTTCAGAAAAAGATGGCGGCCGTTAGCGGCTCATGTGAGGCACGGAGGTCAGTGGCGATGCAGCAGGGAGATGCAGCCGGCTGCTCGCAGCGTAAGTCCCCCACCGCAGGCGCCGCTGACCTACATGCGGCTATCGTCAGAAGATCAGCGGCTACAGCCGCTTATCTCCACAGGACAAGTGTGACGCCCCTCCACTCCTCTCCCCTCCCTTCCTTTCCCCTCCTCTCCCCTACCCTCTCCTCTCCTCCCGTCCCTCCCCCCGCTCGATCAGGACCCCGGCGTCATACTTACCCCTCCCCTCCCCTCCTCTCCCCTCCCCTCTCCTCTCCTCCCGTCCCTCCCCCCGCTCGATCAGGACCCTGGCACCCGGCGTCATACTTACCCCTTCCCGTGCCTGCGCAGCAGCTCCTGTGTCTTCCGCTGATGCTCTGTGACGTTTCAGGTCAGAGGGCGCGGTGACGTCTTTACACCGCGCTCTCTCCTGACCGATCACAGCGCACAGCGTGAAGATGCCGGCTACGCTGGAGTCCAGAGCAGCAGCTGAGAAGTGAGGTGAGTATTGGATTTTTTTTTCTTTGTATGTGGCCATAGGGGACCTGCATGGGGCACTATATGGGGGATGGGACATCCTGCATGGGGTATTATATAGGGGGGATGTGACAGCCTGCATGTTGCATTATATGGGGGGACAGGTGACATCCTACATGGGGCATTATATGGGGGGAGAGGTAGCATCCTACATGGGGCATTATATGGGGGAGAGGTGACATCCTGCATGGGCCATTATATGGGGGGAGACGTGACATCCTACATGGGGCATTATATGGGGGAGAGGTGACATCCTACATGGGACATTATATGGGGGAGAGGTGAAATCCTCCATGGGCCATTATATGCTGGGAGAGGTGACATCTTACATGGGGCATTATATGGGGGGAGAGGTGTCATCCTACATGGGGCATTATATGGGGGGAGAGGTGACATCCTGCATGGGGTATTATATAGGGGGGATGTGACAGCCTGCATGGGCCATTATATGGGGGGAGAGGTGACATCCTGCATGGGGCATTATATGGGGGGGAGAGGTGAAATCCTATTTGGGGCATTATATGGGGGGAGAGGTGACATCCTGCATGGGGCATTATATGGGGGGAGAGGTGACATCCTACATGGGGCATTATATGGGGGGAGAGGTGACATCCTACATGGGGCATTATATGGGGGAGAGGTGACATCCTGCATGGGCCATTATATGGGGGGAGAGGTGACATCCTACATGGGGCATTATATGGGGGAGAGGTGACATCCTGCATGGGCCATTATATGCTGGGAGAGGTGACATCCTACATGGGGCATTATATGGGGGGAGAGGTGACATCCTACATGGGGCATTATATGGGGGGAGAGGTGACATCCTGCATGGGGTATTATATAGGGGGGATGTGACAGCCTGCATGGGGCATTATATGGGGGGAGAGGTGACATCCTGCATGGGGCATTATATGGGGGGAGAGGTGACATCCTACTTGGGGCATTATATGGGGGGAGAGGTGACATCCTGCATGGGGCATTATATGGGGGGAGAGGTGACATCCTACATGGGACATTATATGGGGGGAGAGGTGACATCCTATATGGGGCATTATATGAGGGAGAGGTGACATCCTGCATGGGCCATTATATGGGGGGAGAGGTGACATCCTACATGGGGCATTATATGGGGGAGAGGTGACATCCTGCATGGGGTATTATATAGGGGGGATGTGACATCCTGCATGGGGTATTATATGCATGGGGTATTATATACGGGGGATGTGACTTCCTGCATGGGGCATTATAAAGGAGGGTCGGGAGACATATGCTGGAATACCCGATGCTTTAGAATCGGGCCACCATCTAGTTATTTATATTATTATAATCAGGGTTACCTGGTTAGGGGCCCACTCAGATGTTTTGCCCCCCTGAGCTGAACCCCTACCTACGTCTCTGGTTTCTTTTCCTTTCAGTGCAGATCAGATGCAATGATGAAAATTCCAAACGTACAGTTATAAATTACACATTTATAACCCAAAATATGAATGCAGACAAGAAATGATTTATCTATACAAACAGGTTACTAATATATACAGATCATTACATTCATACTAATATAGTTGGGAAAACAAACCTGTGTACAAAAAGATCATGCTGTACATTTAAAGGGGACCTGTCGCATGCCATGGATATGTAATTCTTTTAACCTGGTGTAAATGCCACTGTTCTCCTGAATCTGGTGTTGCTTTTCGTTTTTGACTGCGCCACTCCGTTCTATCTTTTCCCTGTATGTTAATTTAGTCTTTAACGTCAATTGGGCGTGGTTGTCAATTCATCTATTTGGGACAATGCCCAGTTTACTAAGACCAGACTTATATACAAGGAAGAGATGACCTTATCTCAGGAAGGGAGAGGCGCAGAAAGAAAAGAAAAAAAACGCCAGGTTCAGGAGAAAGTGACATTTACACCATTTAAAGAAATTACATATTTATGCAATTGTCAGGTCGTCTTTAAAGACCAATTCCTGTCATTGGTCGACCACTAATCAAGCAATAAAGTCTAATTAAAACACTTCCTCCTATGGATAAAAATATAGGTAATATAATACGTTCCCCCATGACTAGAATGGCTCTTTGATAGATACAGCGGGTGAAATAAGTATTGAACACGTCACCAATTTTCTAAGTAAATATATTTCTAAAGGTGCTATTGACATGAAATTCACCAGATGTCGGTAACAACTCATCCAATCCACACAGGCAAAGAAATCACCATAGATGTTCATAAATTATGTGTAATAATGAGAAATGACACAGAGAAAAAATATTGAACACGCTTACTGAAATTGAATTAATTTTTATGAAAAAACCTTTGTTGGTGATGACAGCTTCAAGACGCCTCCTGTATGGAGAAACCAGTCACCGGCATTGCTCAGGTGTGATTTTGTCTCATTCCTTCACACAAGCACTCTTCACATCCTGAAGGTCTCAAGGGCTCCTTCTATGAATTCTGAGCTTTAGTTCCTTCCATAAATTTTCTGTTGGATTCAGGTCAGAGGATTGGCTGAGCCATTCTAGCAGCTTTATTTTCTTTTTCTAAAACCAATTGACAGTTTCCTTGGCTGTGTGTTTGGGATCATTGTCTTGCTCAACTGTGCACCCTTGTTTCACCCTTATCATCCTGGTAGATGGCAGCAGTTTTTATGCAGAATGTTTCAGTACATTTGTCCATTCATCCTTCCTTCAATCATATGAAGTTTGCAAGTGCTGTATGCTGAAAAACAGCCCCACACCATGATGTTCCCACCTCCAAACTTCACTGTTAGTATGGTGTTTGGGGTGATATGCAGTGCAATTTGGCCTCCAAACATGGTGTGTATTATGGCATCCAAACAGTTCAACTTTGGTCTCATCTAACCAGAACATTCTCCCAGTATTTCACAAGTTTGTCTAAATGTTTAAATGTTGTTGAGCAAACTTTAAAACGTGCTTGTACATGCTTTTGGAGTCTTGCGTGGTGAGTGTGCATTGTGCTGTGGAGGTTGAGTGCATTACTTATTGTTTTCTTTGAAACCATTGTATCTGCTGATTCCAGGTCTTTCTGTAGCTCTCCACAGGTGGTCCTTGGCTCCTGGACAACTCTTTGGATAATTCTTTTCACTCCTCTGTCTGAAATCTTGTGAGGAGCACCTGGTCGTGACCAGTTTATGGTGAAATTATGTTCTTTCCACTTCCAGATTATGTCCCCAACAGTTCTCACTGGAGCGTTCAGTAGTCTAAATATTCTTCTGTAACCAATGCCATCAGTATGTTTTCCAACAATAAGGTTGCGAAGGTCTTGAGACAGCTCACTGGTTTTACCCATCATGAGATGTTTCTTGTGTGGCACCTTGGTAATGAGACACCTTTTTATAGGGCATCAGTTGAACCAGCTGATATTATTTGTCACTAAGTAGCAGGATTGCTTTCTAATTACTGATAGATCTCAGCTGGTGTCATGACTTTCCATGGCTTTTTGCTCCTCTCTTTCTTTATGTGTTCAATACTTTTTTCTCTGTGTCATTTCTCATTATTACTCATAACTTAATTTATGGACATCTATGGTTTGATTTGTTTGCCTGTGTGGATTGGATGGGTTGTTACCGTCATTTGGTGAGAATTTCATGTCAATAGCACCTTTAGAAATATATGTACTTAGAAATTTGGTGACGTGTTCAATACTTATTTCACCCGCTGTATAATATCAGTGGTCTTACTCATCATCTTCTTCAAATTTCCATCAATAGGTGCTTCTCCTTTGGATGTAATACCAGATGTTTCCAAAAAGAAAGGCATTCAACATTCTTATACTGTATCTCAAGATAACAATGTTTGTTTCTTTTTGTCTGTTTTAATAGAATTTCAGAATTTTGACTCACTGTGCGTTATTTTTAGTGTTGAGCGAGCATGTTCGACACTGCTCGGTACTCACCCGAGCATCACGCTACTCGGGATGTTCGGCGAGCACCGAGCATTTCCGGGTTACTCGGGCGGGAGCTCGGGTCTCCGCCCTGCATGTTTGGCGCTCTTTACAGAGCCAATGAACATACAGGGATTGCCAGCTAGTCACTGTAATGCCGCAACCATGTTGTTTGTGGGCATTACAGTGATTGGCTGGCCGCACAGCGTCACCTTGAGTATTTAAAACCGGGCGCCGCCATCTTGGACACAGTCGCTCCGGATTAGACAGTGTACGGACAGCGCTGCTGAGCTATGGAGAGATTTATCCTGCGAAATAGTTAGTGTAGGGTCTGTAAAGCCTGCCAGATCAAACAAACAGTCCTTCTCAGGACTAATATCCATCCCAGATATCAGGCAGGCAGGCAGGCAGGCTGTATAGGAGACGCAGTGGGGTTATACCAGCAAACGCTGCATTACAGTCCTGTGTGCTCCTGTTTCTGAAATTGCTGGACTTAGCTCCAGGTCTCAGAGCTAAATCCTTTTTTTTTCATCTAAATCCTCTTTTTTTTTCCTCCTTCACACTTATTAACCTATTGGTGTCCCCCCCCCCCAAAAAAAAAGTGTGTCTCTGATTTTTCAGACACAAATATATCTGTTGAAAAGAGTCTGGTATAGGCCACAGAAACAGAAGTGTGGTTTTGCAGTTCCACGGGTGAAATTTCTGTATTATCCAGTTTTGTGCCTTTTGTATCTAAAAAAAAAACAGTTTGACTGTGTCGCTCACTGTTCAGCCGCAAATATATATATATTTTAAAAAGTCTGGTATACACCAGTAAATTATAACTGTGGTTTTGCTGTTCCACAGTAAAAAATCTCTATTATCCTGCTTTTGACATTTTTTGCCGTAAAAAATAAATAATAATTTTATAATAATTTTTATTTATATAGCGCCAACATATTCCGCAGCACTTTACAATTAAGCGGGGACATGTACAAACAATAAATTCAATACAAGGTGAGACAGTTTAACAGTTACATCAGGAGTGAGGTCCCTGCTCGCAAGCTTACATTCTACACGGAAATGGGGGGACACAATAGGTGGAAAGTGCTTGTTATTTCAGGTCAGGCAATTATAATAAGTCGGGATTATCATATAAAGCTGTATGATCCGGTCATCAGCCTGTATGTTAAAGTGCAATACTCAATTACCGAGTGCAGTTATCGTGTGCATGGAGGGTGTAGAAACAGATGAACAGTAGGGGGCAGATTCTGAGTAGTATTTAGGAGGGAACAGGGGAAAGTTAGTTTACTGGGTATTTGAGATGGTAGGCTTGTTTAAAGAGATGGGTTTTTAAAGTGCGCTTGAAGACATCGGGGCTAGGCATCAATCGGATCGTCTGGGGTAGAGCATTCCAGAGAACTGGCGCAGCACGAGAGTAGTCTTGGAGACGGAGGTGCGAGGTTCGGATTATGGGGGATGTTAGCCTTAGGTCATTTGTGGAATGGAGGGCACGTGTAGGATGATAGACTGAGATGAGAGAGGAGATATAAGGTGGTGCAGAACTGTGGAGAGCTTTGTGGGTGAGAGCAATGAGTTTATATTGGACCCTGTAGCGAATGGGTAACCAGTGTAATGACTGGCACAAGGTGGAGGCATCGGTGAAGCGGCTGGACAGAAATACGACCCTGGCTGCCGCATTCAGGACAGATTGGAGAGGGGAAATTTTGGTAAGAGGGAGACCAATCAGAAGAGAGTTGCAGTAGTCCAGACGAGAGTGAATAAGAGTGACAGTAAGAGTTTTAGCAGTTTCCAAAGTGAGAAAAGATCGGATTCTGGAAATGTTTTTAAGATGCAGGTGACAAGAGCGAGTGAGTGATCGGATATAGGGAGTAAAGGAAAGGTTAGTGTCGAATATGACCCCAAGGCAGCGGGCGTGCTGCTTGGGAGTTATGGTTGACCCCTCCAAGGTAATTTCGATGTTAGGTAGAGTTCGGTTAGTAGATGGGGGAAACACAAGTTCAGTTTTGGAGAGATTGAGTTTGAGGTAGAGGGAGGACATGATGTTAGACACATCAGACAAACAATCCTTGGTATTTTGTATTAGGGTAGGGGTGATGTCAGGGGAAGAAGTGTATAGTTGGGTGTCGTCAGCATAGAGATGATACTGGAACCCAAATCTGCTGATTGTTTGTCCAATAGGGGCAGTGTATAGAGAGAAGAGGAGGGGGCCTAGGACTGAGCCCTGCGGAACCCCGATAGTAAGGGGATGAGGAGGGGAAGAGGAGCCGGCAAAAGATACAGTGAAGGAGCGGTCAGAGAGGTAGGAGGAGAACCAGGAGAGAACGGTTTCCTTGAGGCCTATAGAGCGGAGCATAGTGAGGAGGAGCTGGTGATCCACAGTGTCAAATGCTGCAGAGAGATCCAGGAGAATCAGCAGGGAGCAGTGACCTTTGGATTTGGCTGTTAGTAGATCGTTAGAGACTTTAGTGAGGGCAGTTTCAGTGGAGTGTAAGGAGCGGAAACCAGATTGTAGAGGGTCAAGGAGAGAGTTATCTGAGAGATAGCGGATTAGACGGGAGTTGACCAAGCCTTCCAGGAGTTTAGAGATGAAAGGAAGATTAGAGACAGGTCTGTAGTTAGCAGTGCAGTTCTGGTCCAGGGATGGCTTTTTAAGTAAAGGGGTTATGATGGCGTGTTTAAATGAGGAGGGAAAGATACCTGGCGAAAGAGAGAGGTTAAATATTTTAGTCAGGTGAGTGGTGACCACCGGTGAGAGGGACTGCAGGAGATGTGAATGAATGGGGTCACTGTTGCAGGTTGTAGGCCGAGAAGAAGCGAGGAGCTGGGTAACTTCTTCTTCTGTGACCGGCTCAAAGATGGCTAGTGAGCTTGAAGTGCGGTAGGGAAGGGGATCCAGGCACTGAGGAGATTGGGCTGAGATGTCCTGATGGATGTGGTTGATTTTTTCCAAGAAATAAGTGGCCAGATCCTCCCCGCTGAGGTTGGTGGTGGGGGCCTGTGCTTTAGGTTTCAGGAGGGAGTTTAAGGTTTCGAAAAGTCGTTTTGGATTGTTGGACATTGAAGTGATGAGGGTGGTGAAGTAGGATTGTTTGGCCAGATGAAGGGCAGAGTTATAGGTTTTGAGCATGAATTTATAGTGGATGAAGTCCTCTGCTAAAAGAGATTTTCTCCACTGACGCTCAGCACACCTTGAGCAACTTTGAAGAAAACGTGTTTGCATAGTGTGCCAGGGCTGCCGTTGTCTGTGTTGGATCTTTCTGCGAGTAGAAGGAGCTGCTTCATCTAGGGCGCTCTTCAGTGTATTATTGTAGTGTGACAATGCTAAGTCTGGACAGGAGAAGGAGGAGATGGGGGCTAAAGATGTGTGTATTCCTATAAGTGTGGTACGTGTATTCCTATAAGTGTGGTAAGTGGGGGTGTCCCGGGTGAGTAGACAATTCTTAACAGAGAAGGAAAGAAGGTTGTGGTCCGAGAGCGGGAGAGGGGAGTTGGTAAAGTCATCCAGCAAGCAGAGACTGGAAAAAAACAGGTCCAGAGTGTTCCCGTCTTCATGGGTAGGAGAATTAGTAAACTGTGAGAGATGGAATGAAGAGGTTAGTGAAAGTAGATGAGAGGCAGATTGGGAGAGGGGATCATCGATGGGGATGTTAAAGTCGCCCATGATGAGGGTGGGGATGTCACAGGATAGAAAGTGAGGAAGCCAGGTGGCAAAGTGATCTAAGAACTGGCGGGGGGAGCCTGGAGGGCGATACACGACTGCCACTCGCAGGGAGAAGGGTTTAAAGAGTCTGATGGTGTGGACTTCAAAGGAAGGAAACATAAGTGAGGGAACCGGGGGGGTGACCTGGAAAGCACATTGTGAGAAAAGGAGCAGACCAAAGACCAACAACTCCACCCTGTCTGTTGTCAGGTCTGGCGGTATGTGAAAATTTCAGCGCACCAAACGAGAGAGCAGCAGCAGTGGTGGTGTCTGGCTGCTGAATCCAGGTTTCTGTGATAGCCAGAAGGTTAAGAGAATTAGAGAGGAAAAAATCATAGATGTAAGTTCGTTTGTTACACACAGACCGTGCGTTCCAGAGAGCGCAATGGAAATTGATAGGAGAGGGCATGCACTGAACGTTAATAAGATTAGCAGGGTTTCTATATGCAGCTGGACGAGAGTGGTGTATGCTAGTGGAGGGAGGCCCAGGATTGGGGGAGATGTCGCCTGCGACTAGTAAAAGGAGAAAGAAGAGAATGAGCAGGTGGTCTAATGATTTGTATGAACGTTTTGAGTGCTGTATGGAGGTAGAGGATGGTTTGCAGTGGGTGAGGAATGTCAATAGAGCCTCAGAGTTATACATGGGAGAGGGGAGAAGGGAGGGGCTGATATAGAGAGAGTGCACAGAATGTGTTGAAGGGTGGGTGAGTTGTGAGAAATAAATAATAGTGTCTCCTGATTGTTCAGACACAAATATATCTGTTGAAAATAGTCTGGTATACACCAGTAAATTATAACTGTGGTTTTGCTGTTCCGCGGTAAAAAAATCTCTATTATCCTGCTTTTGGCATTTTTTGCCGAAAAAAATAAATAATACTGTCTCCTGATTGTTCAGACACAAATATATCTGTTGAAAATAGTCTGGTGTAGGCCCGAGAAATACAAGTGTGGTTTTGCAGTTCCACGGTTCAAACCTCTGTATTATCCACTTTTGGGCCATTTGTATCTAAAAAAAACAGTTTGAGTGTGTCGCTCACTGTTCAGCCGCAAATATATATATTTAAAAAAGTCTCGTCTACATACACCAGTAAATTATAACTGTGGTTTTGCTGTTCCACGGTTAAGAAATCTCTATTATTCAGCTTTTGGTATTTTTTCCGTAAAGAAAAACAGTAATATTTTCTCCCTGATTGTTCAGATTGTTTAAAAGAGTCGGGTGTAGGCCAGAGAAATAGAACTGTGGTTTTCCTCTTCCACGGTTCTAATCTACTTTTTGCTACCCTTTTTCCATTGATAGTGCGAGTGTAAGCTATTTTACTTACTTTACAATGGGCAAGGTGCGTGGCAAGGGACGTGGAAGTGGACGTTCTGGTGATGGTGCGTGCAGAGGACGGGGCCGTGGCCAAGGTGAAATTGTGCCACAACCAACAGCCACATCTTCTCGCTCCCACTTCTTGTTCTGTGCTTCCCTATGAATTCGGTCAACACCAGTATTGCGAACTGATCAGTGTGAACAGGTTATTAATTGGATAGCAGATAATACTTCCAGTTACCTGGGCACCACCACCTCCGGCCTGTCTTCCACACGGTTGACTCTTAGTAGCCGTGAGTCTCGACCGCATACTCCTCCTCACCCTGATGCTCCTTCCTCCCACCATGCCGAGTGTCGTCAGACAGCAACTGATCCCACACTTGGACATTCTGAAGAGCTGTTCACTGGTCAATTTCCAGATTTGTGCCCCTCGCCTGCTCCACTTGAAGTGGTGGAAGAGGAGATCCCATGTAGCGATGCACAAATATTTGAACAGCCACGGCCACAGGAAGTCGACGCTGGCAATTTGTCAAAAGAGGTGGACGATGACGAGACACAATTGCCAGGAAGTGAGGAGGAGGATCGTGGTGCGCAAGTGGAAGAGGAGGAGGTGGTGGATGATCTAGTAACTGACCCAACGTGGCAGGAGGACATGCAGAGTGAGGCCAGCAGCACACAGGGGGAGGGAGGCAGAGTACCCCAACAGGCAGGAAGAAGCAGTGTGGTGGCCGCAGACAGAAGGCGGCCAACCGTTCCCCGTAACACCAACACGAGGGACGTTGCCAGTACAAGCGGTAGGTCTTCCAGAGTCTGGAATTTTTTTAAAGACTCTGCTGATAACCCCAAAAAGGCCATTTGTACCACCTGCCATGCCAGCATCAGCAGGGGTGACAAAGCTACCAGCCTGACCACCACCAGCATGATCAGGCACATGGCAGCAAAGCACCCGACTTTGTGGGGCGAACCCCAGGGTCCACGACCAGTGTCAGCGGGTGTCACCACTGCTTCTTCCGCTGTTGTGCGGGCAATAGAACCCCCTGTTGCGTGTGCAAGGCAATCCCCTGTCTATACTGCATGCAAAGATGCCCCCTCCTCTCAGTCTTCACTTGTTATGGCAGTTTCTCAAGAAACAGCATCAACGTCCACGTCCCACCGCAGCGTTCAATTGTCCATATCCCAGACCTTTGAACGAAAGTGGAAATTCTCAGCTAACGCCCCACAGGCCACAGTCCTAAATTCGCACATTTCACGACTACTTGCATTGGAAATGCTGCCTTTTAGACTGGTGGAGACGGAATCCTTCCGCAACCTTATGGCGGTGGTCGGTACTTGTTCCCCAGCCGACACTATTTTGCCAGGTGTGCCATCCCCGCACTACACAAGCACGTGTCCCAAAACATCTGCCGTACCCTCAACAACGCAGTTACTGGGAGAGTCCACCTGACAATGGAAACGTGGACAAGTGCTTGTGGCCAGGGACGGTACATCTCCCTGACGGCACACTGGGTAAACATATTGAAAGCCGGGACCGAGTCGGACCTTGGGACGGAACACATCCTCCCCACACTGAGGATTGCGGGCCCTATGTCAGTCAGAGTTTCCCCCACAGTGTACAGATGCTGCGCATCATCCTCCTCCTCCTCCTCATGTTCAGCCTCCATCTCAGATATCAACACATCAGTTACAAGCTGGAAGCACTGCAGTACTGCCTCTGCCAAGCGGCAACAGGCTGTGCTGAAACTCATAAGCTTAGGTGAGAAACCTCACACTGCTTGTGAGTTGTGGACAGCTGTGAAAGAGCAGGCAGATCTGTGGCTGAGACCGCTGAACCTACATCCAGGCATGGTCGTGTGTGACAATTGCCGTAACCTGGTGGCGGCTCTGAGGCGAGGCGAGATCACACACATACCATGCCTGGCTCATGTGCTTAAACTCGTGGTTCAGCGGTTTCTTAAATCGTACCCCGAGTTGCCAGATCTGCTCGTCAAAGTACGCCGCCTGTCAGCTCATTTCGCGAGTCGGCTACAGCTTCTGCCGCCCTTGCTGTGTTGCAGCAGCGTTTGCAGCTTCTGTCACACCGACTGGTGTGTGATGTCCCCACATGTTGGAACTCTACCCTCCACATGTTGCAAAGGATTTGTGAGCAGAAGAGAGCAGTTGTGGAGTACCAGCTGCAACAAGGCCGTCGATATTCAGGTCAGACTCCACACATAAGACCTCAGGAGTGGACCTGGATGTCTGACATCTGTACCATCTTGACAAACTTTGAGGAGTCCACCCAGATGGTGAGTGGCGATGATGCCATCATTAGCGTCAGCATTCCACTTGTCTGTCATTTGCAACGCTCTCTGCAGAGAATTAAAGAGGAGGCATTGCAGCCAGAGTATGATGAGATGGATCAAGAAGCCGTAGCGGTCGATTACTCACAGCCCAGCCTCATCTCATCCCAACATACATTGGGGGACAATGAGGGAGAGGAGGAGGAGTAGGAAGAAGAACAGGAGCTTGTGTCATGCGCTGTAGACGGTGGTACCTGTACAACTGTCATACCATCGGTTCAGCGTGGGTGGCCTGAGGACAGAGGGGAGGAGGAGGAGAGCATGGTCAGTCGTCATCTTGGTGAGGACACGGAAGTCTTGCCCGTTACCTGTCTGGCACGCATGGCTGACTTTATGTTACACTGCCTTAACCGTGACCCTCGCGTTGTCAAAATGTTGGGTGACAGTCATTACTGGTTGGTGACACTTTTAGACCCCCGCTACAAGTAGAACTTTCACTCTCTTATTCCTGAGGTGGAGAGGTCTACAAAAATGGGGCAGTACCAGAAGGCCCTTGCTGCAGAACTGTTAAAAAAGTTCCCATCTGAACACGCTAGCGGCAGAGGTCACAGTTCGTTCACCAACCAAGGCGTACAAGCAAGAGAGAGGCAACTCCAATCCAGCAGAGGCAGGGGAACACTGTCAACGTTCTGGGACAGTTTTATGAGACCCGCCCAGCTTACAGGCCCTGAGGCGTGGGGTACTCTCAAAAGGAGTGGAAAGTTTCAAAAGATGGTGAGGGAGTACCTTGCCGACCGAACTAGTGTCCTCCTCGATTCCTCTGTGCCTTTTAATTATTGGGTATCCAAGCTAGACACTTAGAATGAACTCACTCTGTACGCCTTGGAGGTCCTGGCCTGCCCTGCCGCTAGCGTGTTATCGGAGTGTGTTTTTAGTGCCGCTGGGGGAATTATAACTGATAAGCGCACTCGCCTGTCAACTGACAATGCTGACAAGCTGATCCTTATCAAAATGAACAAGGGCTGGATTGGGCCAGACTTCTCATCACCAACAAATGACAGCAGAGTAACATAAAGTCAAATCCACTGTGTTTTTTCGGGAGGTGTATTCACATGCACCGCTTCACACCCACACATGGGTATGCGCTTCCTCATTTCGGCTGTTTTATGTTCTTCTCCTTATCCTCAGCCTCCACCACCACTATACCACCAGGGTGACCATGGTCCGTGTTGCCATTATTGAAAGTTCCTCCGTCCTTAATTTTGGCAGCTTTTGCTTGGAAGGCATAAGCAAAGACTGTGGGAGACCCACTCCCCAATAATGAGAATAATATTTTTAAGATGCTGTACTGTATGGCTCTTGTAAGGGTCATTGCAAGTTCCTCCATCCTAATTTTTGGCAGCTTTTGCTTGGAAGGTATAAGCAAATACTATGGGAGACCCACTCCCCAATAATGGGAATAATGTTTTTAAGATACTGTACTGTATGGCTCTTGTAAGGGGCATTAAAAGCGTCTTGTTAAGCTACTGCGACCTCCACCAATTTTCCGAGGGGCATTAAAAGCGTCTTGTTAAGCTACTGGGACCTCCACGTCTCTTCTGAGGGGCATTAAAAGCGTCTTGTTAAGCTACTGGGACCTCCATCACTTTTCCGAGGGGCATTAAAAGCGTCTTGTTAAGCTACTGGGACCTCCACGTCTCTTCTGAGGGGCATTAAAAGCGTGTTGTTATACCACTCTGACCTCCACGTCTCTTCTGAGAGGCATTAAAAGCGTGTTGTTATGCCACTCTGACCTCCACGTCTCTTCTGAGGGGCATTAAAACCGTCTTGTTATTGTTAGAACCCTCCTGTTAGTTTTTTCTATTTTGCTGGTCACATGACTTTTTGCCTATTTAATCCAGCTCCACCCTCCTGTCCTTGCTGGACTTCAGTGTTACATTTACTCTTACGCTAGCCAGGTGCCTTGTACCTTACTCTGTAGTTTGCTTGGTCTTTTGACCACTAGTACTTCTGTTTGTTTGTTTTTCTTTGCTCTGCTACAATTTCTGCTAGGAGGTGTCCAACTATATCCCAGTCCTTAGTTCTTGTAGGGACCCCTTCCTTATATCTATAGGTCTGCGTTCAGACTAGCCGAGGACTTAGGCGGGTCTGTTCACAAGGAACAGGTCCCTCGCTGCATCGTAGGGAATCAGCTTAGTCCTATTGTAGGGACAGTTTTCCTTTCTTTCCTTAGTGCTTGTAGCAGTTCATAACAGTAAGTCCAGCCCAAAAATAAAACACTCTAAGGAAAAAAAAAAAAAATCCTGATTTCATCATGGTGTCGGTTCAGGAATTGGCTCAACCCCTGCAGGGACAGTCTTTGGAGGTGGCCGAGCTCCAGCAACACGTGAGTAGCTGTCCTGGAGCGCATTTTGTCGAACCGAAGGTAGGACTTCCAGATTTTTTTTATGGTAAACGGCAAGATTTTTTTTCCTTTAAAAACGCTTGTTTATTATATTTTCGTTTAAGACCCAGATCCTCGGGGAATGAATCACAGCGCATTGGGTTTATAATGTCACTTTTGCGCAAAGAACCACAGGGATGGGACTTTTCTCTACAACCTAATGATCCGTGTTTTAGATCTGTGGAAGATTTTTTTTCTGCTATGGGGTTGTTGTATGATGATCCTGATCGAGTCTCATCTGCTGAAACTGAATTAAGACGTTTGAAGCAGGGATCAGGTGATGTGGAAAATTATTGTACATACTTCAGAAGATGGTCGGCTGAAGTGGAATGGAATGACTCAGCATTAAAGTGTTTGTTTCTTGAGGGTCTAGGTGAAAGGGTTAAGGATCTGCTGATTGCCTTCCCAAAACCTGGAACCTTGCAGGAGGCAATGCAATTAGCCATACGTGTGGACAGGAGACTGCGTGCTAGGAGTAATGAAGAGAAATCTACTACTATGACAGCTCCTATTTTTCAGAGGGCTTGTTCGGAGGCTGGAGAACCGATGGAGATTGGGGCGATGTCACCCCACTCTCAGGAAAAAGACCGCAGGTATGCTAAAGGATTGTGCTTTTATTGCGGCAAATCTGACCACTTTATTAAGAACTGTGTGCTTCGTTTGAACAAAGAAAAAAAAAAAGAGGTCAGTTACTCCCGCATAGCATGTTGAAACTCCAAAGGACTATTTCTTTCTGGAAGCACCTCATTCCAGGAGGAGTTGATTGAATTTCGGGTTTTTGTGGATTGTGGTTCTACACTCAATGTGATTGATGAGGGTTTTTTGGAAAAATTTAAATTAGAATCCAAACTTTTGTCATCTCCTATTTCTGTGGTTGCAGTTGATGGCTCTCCCTTGAAAGGTATTACTCACAAGGTTTTTGAATTTCCCCTCACCATTAATGGTATCCACCAAGAGAATTTGGGTTTGGCGGTATTAAATAATTTGCCTGCTCCAGTGGTTTTGGGGTTACCTTGGTTAAAATTGCACAATCCTGTACTGGACTGGTCTACCAATGAAATTAAGTCTTGGAGTCCTAAGTGTTATGATAGATGTTGTAACGGTCGCATTGCTGCTGTGGAAAGAGGGGAATTACCTGTACCTATTCAGGATTTCTGGAAGGTTTTTTCTGAGGAGGAGTCGCAAGTTTTGCCTCCTCATAGGGACTATGATTGTACTATTGAGTTTGTCCCTGGAGCAACTCTTCCCAAGAGTCGCTTATTTAATTTTACTATCCCTGAGAGAAAGGCCTTGGAGGAATACATACAGACAAGCTTGGCCGCCGGTCACATTAGACCTTCTAAGTCACCTGTGGCTGTTGGATTTTTTTTTTGTAAAAAAAAAGGACGGCGGTTTACGTCCATGTCTGGACTTTCGCGAAATTAATAAAATTACAGTACGCAATTCCTACCCACTGCCATTAATTCCTGACTTGTTTAACCAGTTAGTGGGGGCCAAGTGGTTCTCTAAGATTGATCTCCGGGGGGCATACAATTTGTTACTTATGAATGAAGGTGATGAGTGGAAAACTGCTTTTAACACTCCAGTGGGTCATTTTGAGAATCTGGTTATGCCCTTTGGTCTTACCAACGCACCAGCGTTTTTTCAGAACCTTATTAATGACATCCTAAGACCGTTGATCGGTAAGAATGTGGTGGTGTATTTGGATGACATTTTGATTTTTGCGCCGGATCTGGAGTCTCATTGGCAGAGCGTTCGTGAGGTATTGCAGTTGTTAAGCGACAATTCACTTTTTGCTAAGCTGGAGAAATGTGAGTTCGCTGTGCAGAGAATTAGTTTTTTGGGCTACATTATCTCCAGCGAGGGCTTTGAGATGGACCCGGTGAAGGTTCAGGCGGTGCAGGAATGGCCTAGGCCTATTGGTTTAAAATCGATACAGAGATTTTTGGGTTTCGACAATTATTACAGAAAATTCATTAAGAATTTTTCTATAATTGTTAAGCCGCTGACCGATCTCACCAGGAAAGGTGCGAATACGGTCCAGTGGACTACTGAGGCCATTGAAGCTTTTGTGTATCTCAAGGAGAGGTTCAGTTCTGCCCCCATCCTTATGCAGCCTAATGAGACCAAGCCTTTTTTTGTCGAGGTTGATGCTTCTTCGGTGGGGGTCGGTGCTGTTTTGTCTCAGGAAAACAAGGATGGAGTACATCCCTGTGCTTTTTTTTTCAAAAAATTTTTCTGAGACCGAACTTAATTACGATGTCGGTAATCGGGAATTGCTGGCGATTAAACTCGCATTTGAATAAGGGCGTCATCTCTTGGAAGGTGCTAAATTTCCCATTCAGGTTTTTACTGATCATAAGAATCTGATCTATCTTGATGCTGCCAAGCGCTTGAATGCCTTCAAGCTAGGTGGGCACTTTTTTTTTCGCGGTTTAATTTTTCTGTTACTTACATCCCAGGTACCAAGAATGTTAAAGCCGATGCTTTATCTCTCAGTTTTTCTCCCATGGTTGGTACCGAGGAGGAGGAGAGCATTTTACAGGAAGGTGTTGTGATAGCAGCATTGGACTCCGTTTTGGAAGATGGGATTCTGAAAGCCCAGGAGGATGCCCCATCTAACACTCCCCATGGGAGGTTGTTTGTGCCTAGGAACTTTAGGAGAGATTTGTTTGTGGAGTCTCATGAGTCTCGGTTGGCAGGTCATCCAGGAATTTCGGAGACTAAGAGACTTGTAGGTCGCAGTTTTTGGTGGCCTGGGTGGCAGAAGGAAGTCATTAAGTGGGTGCATCAATGTACTGTGTGTGCTAGATCTAAGTCGTAACATGCTCCTGCTGCAGGGTTGCTTTGCCCTCTGGAGGTTCCTAGTGCTCCTTGGACGCATCTTGCTATGGATTTTATTACTGACCTTCCTGCCTCTGAGGGTTTCACTGTTATCTGGGTGGTCGTGGACCGTTTTAGCAAGATGTGTCACTTGTTTCCCTACATCAAACTGCCCTGCGCCAGGACACTCGCTAAAGCTTTTGTTAAAGAAATTGTCAGGCTCCATGGCGTTCCTACCGACATTGTTTCCGATAGGGGACCTCAGTTCGTGGCTCGTTTTTGGCGTGCCTTTTGTGACAGGTTTGGAGTCCATTTGTCATTTTCGTCTGGTTATCATCCTGAGTCTAATGGACAGACAGAAAGAAAGAACCAGGATGTTGAACAGTTTTTGCGTTGTTTTGTGGCTGACAATCAAGAGGGGTGGTCTGAGTTTCTGCCACTGGCTGAATTTGCTCTTAACAACCATACAACCATACATCCTCTTCTGCTGGGTGTTCTCCTTTTTTTTGTTGTACTGGGAGACATCCGTCGTTTAGGTCATTCTCCAAATTGGTATCGGCTGTGCCGGAGGAGGAGAATTTTTCCGGTGAATTGGAGAAAGTTTGGGCTGATGTACGTCGTAACCTTCAAGAGGCTAACAAAAAATCCAAGAGGTACTTTGACAGGAAACGTCAAGAGGTTTTGTTTACTGTTGGTGACATGGTTTGGTTGTCCTCTAGGAATCTGCGGTTGAGGATTCCTTCTAAGAAATTGGGCCCGAAGTTTGTAGGTCCATTTAAGGTGCTTCAGGTAGTTAACCAATCTGCTGTTAGGTTGGAGGTTCCTACCTCCTGGAAGATTAATCCGGTGTTTCATGTTTCCTTATTGAAAAATGCGGATGTTTCTGATAGGGACGCCACTGTCTCTGTTCCTCCGGTGGAGGAAGACAGTGAATATGAAATTTCTCTCATTCTTAATTCTAGATGGCATAGAGGGAGATTGCAGTATCTCGTCGCTTGGAAAGGTTTCGGTCCCGAGGAGAATTCCTGGGTAAGGGCGGATGGTATCTCTCCTCCTAGACTTGTCGGAGCGTTTCACAGGAGGTTTCCTGATAGACCTGGGCCTGGAGGATCCGGAGGATCCTCATAGAAGAGGGGGTACTGTTAGAACCCTCCTGTTAGTTTTTTCTATTTTGCTGGTCACATGACTTTTTGCCTATTTAATCCAGCTCGACCCTCCTGGCCTTGCTGGACTTCAGTGTTACATTTACTCTTAAGCTAGCCAGGTGCCTTGTACCTTACTCTGTAGTTTGCTTGGTCTTTTGACCACTAGTACTTCTGTTTGTTTGTTTGTCTTTGCTCTGCTACAATTTCTGCTAGGAGGTGTCCAACTATATCCCAGTCCTTAGTTCTTGCAGGGACCCCTTCCTTATATCTATAGGTCTGCGTTCAGACTAGCCGAGGACTTAGGCGGGTCTGTTCACAAGGAACAGGTCCCCCGCAGCATCGTAGGGAATCAGCTTAGTCCTATTGTAGGGACAGTTTTCCTTTCTTTCCTTAGTGCTTGTAGCAGTTCATAACAGTTATACCACTCTGACCTCCACGTCTCTTCTGAGGGGCTTTAAAAGCATGTTGTTATACCACTCTGACCTCCACGTCTCTTCTGAGGGGCATTAAAATGGTCTTGTTAAGCTACTGGGACCTCCATGACTCTTGGAACGGGCATTGCATTTCCTCATAATTTTTGGCAGCTTTTGCTTGGAAGGCATAAGCAAATACTATGGGAGACCCACTCCCCAATCATGGGAATAATGTTTGTAATATGCTGTATTGCATGGCTCTTGTAAGGGGCATTGCAAGTTCCTCTATCCTAATTTTTGGCAGCTTTTGCTTTGAAGGCATAAGCAAATACTATGGGAGACCCACTCCCCAATAATGGGACTTATGTTTGTAATATGCTGTACTGCGTGGCTCTTGTAAGGGGCATTGCAAGTTCCTCCGTCCTAATTTTTGGCAGCTTTTGCTTGGAAGACATAAGCTAATACTATGGGAGACCCACTCCCCAATAATGGGAATAATGTTTTTAAGATGCTGTACTGTATGGCTCTTGTAAGGGGCATTAAAAGCGTCTTGTTAAGCTACTGTGACCTCCACCACTTTTTCAAGGGGCTTTAAAACCGTCATGTTAAGCTACTTTGACCTCCACGTCTCTTCCGAGGGGCATTGAAATGTTGTTTTTAATTACCTCTAACCTCCACGACTCTTCCAACGGGCATTGCATTTCCTCCTAATTTTAGTCAGCTTTTGCTTTTCAATGCAAAGGCGAAAACTAACGGAGACCCACTCCCCAATAATGGGTAGAAGGTTTTTAGTACTCTGTAATCCACGTCTGTTTCAAGGGGCATTGCAGTTCCTCATAATTTTTGGAAAGCCTTCCATTCACTGCTTAGGCCAACAGTGTACAGGAGACCCAGTTGCAATAAATGGAAAAAAACGGTTTAGTTAAGGCCCTCTGACCTCCATGTTACTTCCAAGGGGCATTGGAGTGCCTCGAAATGTTTGGTAGGCATTGCACTCACAGTATGCCCTATAACTGTGTAGCAGAACCGCTCCTTTTGTTACAGAAACATATCCTACAAGACATGTGTGGTTGACTGTCCTGATATTGATGTGAATGGTCCCTGGTCCTCCTGCTCTTTCTCCTTTGCCACCACCTCATCCATCATTTATCACCCGAAGCTTTGTTTTAACAGGAGTCATAGAACTGGAATAGTAGTGACTAGCCCAGGGGGATGGTGACGACTCGGTACCGGGGCCTTTGCCTGGCCTTGGGGATGTAGCGGTGGTCGGCTCCCGGGCCCGTACCCTGGGATCAGCTTTTAAAAGGGGATTATTTGTTAACTCTATGAAAGTTCGTGACGCCACCTGTGGTTTCTGGTGAGAATCACCAGTACTGCGGCAGTCCACTGAGGCCGGTGATAAGGCAGCTTAATGGTCTAGCTCCTCACAGGTGGAGCTAGGCCTCAGGGCAGCGTACGGAGAAGGGGATGCAGGACAGGCGAGACCCAGCCGGGTCAGAGCAAGAACAGGGACAGACACGATAGTCGCTTCAGTATCTATTACTGATGGAAATTCAGGCATGTCCCGGAGCACTGTAGGGTGAGGGGTGCACGTCCGGATTCTCCCCAGTGAGCGGGTGTAGGGCCTCCTGTCTCTTGCCTCTCTGTAGTAAGTTTCTGGCCTGCCTGGAGCTAGGCCTAACTTGGTTTCTGTTTCTGTTCTGCTCCCCCCCCCGGCCTTATCTAAATTAATCCCCTGTCCATACTTGATCGATCTCCCCCCTATCCATATTTAATACAACTCCCCCGGCCATCTTTAGTGATCCCCCAGTCCATATTTAATTGATCACCCCCCGTCCATATTTAAATTGATCCCCTGATCACCCCCCGTCCATATTTAACTGATCCCCCTGACCACATTTAAATTGGCCCCCCCGTCCTCATTTAATTGATCCCCCAACTACCCCCGTCCATATGAAATTGATCCCCCGACCACATTTAACTGATCGACCCCCCCATCCCATAATCAATTGATCCCCCTTGTCCATATTTAATAGATTCCCCCTGTCCACTTTTACTGATCCCCAGTCCCTATTTATTTGCCTTATCCCCATCCATATTTAATTAACCCCCTGTCCATAATTAATTGATTGATTCCCCTGTCCACAATTAATTATTTCCCCAGTCCATATTTATTGATCCCCAGTCCATAGTTAATTGACACACCGTCCATACTTAATTAATCCACCTGACCTACTTAGCTGATTCCCCCGTCCATACTTGATACTTAATTGATCCCCCGTCCATACTTAACTGATCCCGCGCCGATATCTAATCGATACACTTACACATACCTAATTGATCCCCGTCCATACACCTATATATAAATAATTGTGTTTTGGACTTGTATATATATACTGACTGTATCCCCATATTTAGAATGACGTCCATGTTGGCCAGAGCCGTGCAGTGTACATCTTGCGCAATGTATGCATTCCGTGAGCAACCGCTCGAGGATCCATACTGCTGCGAGAGATGTGAGCATATCGTGCACTTGGAAGCCCAAATTCTGGATCTAAGTGCTCAGATAGCGATACTGAGGAGCATCGACAACATGGAACGGAGTTTGCTGCTCACCGAGCAGACACTCAATGGGTCAATACTGGGGGTGGAGCATAGAGGGGAAGTGCAGGCTGAACAGGCAGGGAGCTGGATTACAGTTAGGAGGGATAGAGGGAAGAAGTATAGGAAGGCTGGTTCAGAACCGGCATTATTGGAGCACGACAGATCCTCTGACCGCCGGGGGAGTGTATGCTCCAGTAATGAGGGGGAGGGGTGAAGTGTAGGGCAGGCAAGACAGGTCCTGGTAGTGGGTGACTCTATTATTAGGGGGACAGACAGGGCAATCTGTCACAAAGACCGGGATCGCCGAACGGTGTGCTGCCTCCCTGGCGCTCGAGTCCGGCACATCGCGGATCGGGTTGACAGGTTACTGGGTGGGGCAAGCGAAGACCCAGTGGTCATGGTCCACATCGGCACCAATGACAAAGTGAGTGGTAGATGGAGGGTCCTTAAAAATGATTTCAGGGACCTAGGTAGGAAGCTTAGGGCAAGGACCTCCAAGGTAGTTTTCTCAGAAATACTACCAATCCCGCGAGCCACACAGGAGCGCCAACGGGAAGTTAGGGAGGTGAATAAGTGGCTAAAGAGTTTGTGCAAGGCAGAAGGGTTTGGGTTCATGGAGAACTGGGCCGACTTCGCTGTCGGCTACAGGCTCTACCGTAGGGACGGGCTGCACCTCAATGGGGAGGGTGCAGCGGTGCTGGGGAAGAAGATGGCTAATAGGTTGGAGGAGTTTTTAAACTAGAGACGGGGGGGAAACCAAGGAAATAGGTGGGATGTGAGGCAAGCAAGGGGGAAGGGGAGAAGTGAATATAATGAGGGTGGAGAGGGGGGTGGGGATAGTACAGTTAGATCGTTAGAGAAGAATAGGATGCTAAATAACCCCAAAGTTTTATCTTGCACGCTGACCAACGCAAGAAGCCTGACCAATAAGGCGGATGAGCTGCGGGCTCTTATATCGGAGGAGAGGTATGACATCGTAGGTATAACAGAGACTTGGCTAGACGATAGCTACGACTGGGCGGTAAATTTATTAGATTATAGTTTATTTAGAAGGGACCGGAAACAGGGGAAAGGCGGAGGAGTCTGCTTATATGTAAAGTCATGTCTAAAGCCCAGACTAAGGGAAGATATAGGAGAGGGAGAAGAGGGGGTCGAGTCCATGTGAGTAGAGATAGAGGGGGCAAAAAATAATACTAAAATATTTCTGGGGGTCTGCTATAAGCCACCAAATATTACAGAGGAGAATGAGAATCTCCTATTAGGACAAATAGACAAAGTAGCAAAACATAATGAAGTGATTGTAATGGGGGATTTCAACTACCCGGATATTGACTGGGAAACAGAAACCTGTAGATCTCAGAAAGGAAAAAGGTTCTTGACAAATATTAAGGATAATTATCTCTCCCAACTAGTGCAGGAACCAACGAGAGGGAAGGCCGTGTTTGACTTAATATTGAGTAATAGGCCTGATAGAATAACTGAGGTACAGATAGGGGGGCACCTAGGTAATAGCGATCATAATATTATCGACTTCAAAATGCCCTTCAGTAGGGTTATCAATAAGGGAACAACAAAAACTTTAAACTTTAGGAGGGCGAAGTTTGATCAGCTGATAGAAAACCTTCAACTTATTGACTGGGACAAAGTTCTTAATCAAAGGAATACGAATAGTAAATGGGAAACCTTCAAAAGAATTCTGAATACTCAGTGCGAGAGATATATACTGTATGGGAATAACCAATATGGTTGAACAAGAACGTAAAAGGGGCGTTAAATAGCAAAAAAGAGGCATTCAAGAGATTAAAACAGGAAAACAGTAAGGAGGCACTAATGTGTTACAAGGAAAAAACTAGAACCTGTAAAAAACAAATAAAAATAGCGAAGGAGGAAACAGAGAGACGTATTGCTAGGGAAAGTAGATCAAATCCCAAACTGTTCTTTACATATATAAATAGTAAAAGGATTAAATCGGATAATATTGGACCGATAAAAAGTGAGGAAGGCAAAATCATAGAGAAAGATGAGGATAAAGCTAATCTATTAAATAATTTTTTTTCGACAACTTTCACAAAGGAAATAGAACTAACAGGAGAAATGAGAAGTGACAAACTTAATCCTCCACTAAGTATGACAAATCTAACCCAAGCTGGGGTACAGAAACGCCTCAGTAACATTAAAATAAACAAATCACCAGGACCTGATGGCATACACCCACGGGTACTAAGGGAACTAAGTAATGTGATGGACAGACCGTTATATCTTATATTTAAGGACTCTGTTGAGACTGGGTCTGTACCACTCGATTGGCGACAGGCGAATGTAGTGCAAATATTCAAAAAGGGAGCGAAAAGTGACGCCGGAAACTATCGGCCGGTGAGTCTGACGTCCGTTGTGGGCAACATTTTTGAAAGCTTCATTAAAGAGGCAATTACGGAGCATCTTGATGCTAATAATCTTTTAATCCCGAACCAACATGGATTCATGAGGAATCGCTCCTGCCAAACAAACCTGATTGACTTCTACGAGGAGGTTAGCTCTCGAGTAGATCAGGGGGAACCAGTGGATGTCGTGTATTTCGACTTCTCAAAAGCGTTCGATAGCGTGCCACATAATAGGTTGGTATACAAAATGAGAATGATGGGGCTGGGGGAAAATGTTTGCAAGTGGGTAGCAAACTGGCTAAGGGATAGAAGGCAGAGGGTGGTTATAAATGGAATATACTCAGATTGGGTAAGCGTCACTAGTGGGGTACCACAGGGGGTCTGTACTAGGCCCAATGCTATTTAATATCTTTATTAACGACATAGTCAACGGGATAAATAGTAAAATATCAATATTTGCAGATGACACAAAGTTATGTAAAACAATTAATACAAAAGAGGACAGTGCAGACCTACAGAGGGATTTGGATAAGCTGGGTAGGTGGAGCATTAAATGGCAAATGAGGTTTAACGAGGAGAAATGTAAGGTCATAAATATGGGAAGGAAAAATGGAAGTCACCAGTACTCACTGAATGGGAAATCATTGGGGAATTCAGAGATGGAGAAGGATTTGGGCATCTTGATTGATAGCAAACTAAATTGGAGTGCCCAAAGTCAGGCCGCCGCTGTAAGGGCAAACAGGGTAATGGGATGTATCAGAAGAGGTATAGCTGCAAAGAATGAGAACATTGTTCTTCCACTGTACAAAGCACTGGTCAGACCACACTTGGAATACTGTGCTCAGTTATGGGCCCCAATATATAGAAAGGATATAAATGAGCTTGAAAAGGTACAAAGGAGGGCAGCAAAATTAATAAAGGGAATGGAGGGACTGCAATACCCAGAGAGGTTGGCAAAACTAGGACTATTCAGCCTGGAAAAGAGAAGGTTGAGGGGGGACATAATAAATGTGTACAAATATGTTAGGGGACAGTATAGAGATCTTGCCCGGGATTTGTTCAAAAGGAGGGATATTACGGTAACAAGAGGGCATTCACTAAGACTGGAAGAGAAAAGGTTTCAGCACCAGCATAGGAAGGGGTTCTTTACGGTAAGAGCAGTGAGAATATGGAATTCACTGAGTGAGGAGACGGTAATGTCAGATTCACTACACCAGTTCAAGCGGGGACTGGATGCATTTCTAGATACCAGGCAGATTTCAGCGTATACTTAAAAATAAAATAAAATAGTAGGTTGATACAGGGATTTATTCTGACTGCTGGTTTCAGAGTCGGGAGGGAATTTTTCCTCAGGTGAAGATTGGCTAAATCATTTGGGGTTTTTGCCCTCCTCTGGATCAACTATAGCAATTACAGAACTAACAGGTCGAACTTGATGGACGCAAGTCTTTATTCGGATTTACAAACTATGTTACTATGTTACTATGTTACACCTGCTGACTTGGTGATAGGGCCTTCTGTTGGAGATCACTCTCCCTATTCTTTGGGGTCTCCATGATTCCTGACCCTGGTACGTATCAGCTTTTGGTGATCCTGGGACATGTAGTTCGCCAGGGGTTCCGGTTGTTTTCTACTGGTCATGAAGATCCACGTAGACTCGGACCTGGTGTCCGGTATAGGCTTCGGGGTGAGCTGGTTCAGCTCCTCTGCCCCCTATGTTACTCACTTTCCACTCGCCTTAGGCCCCGCTCGGGCCCTCACTAGGCTACACACACTGCAGCCGGGACGCTGCTCTTCTTCGCCGCTCTCAGAGTGTCGGCACACTCCTAGCTCTCTATTATGAGCTCTGTGAGTTCTAGTCTGGACTCACTCTACAGACTATACTTAACTCTTCCTGCAGGAACTGCTAGGCTCTGGATCGACTGCACTGATTTCTTCTGTGTCTGAGCAGGAACTGCTGAATCACTGAGCTGCCTAGCTCCACCTTCCCTATTTATATCCCTATCGGGCTCCCTCTGGTGGTCTGAGGTGGAAGGTGGAGGTGTGTGTATGCTGTGGGGGCCTCTTGTGGAGAAATCCGGTAATGCACCCCTCTAGGATCTGTGGTACTAAGCGCAGCTGGGCGCCACAGTAGCAGGAAAACATCCAGCAATCCTCGGAGGAGGTAGGATATGCGCCAAAACGCTGACCACCTAAGGCGTAGCCGCTACTAAATACATGCGCTTGCATTCCAAGAAAGCAAAGCAGATGCTAACTTCTATCATCATCATGCTCCTCACCTTGGCACTCTCAACTCCCCTGATGGAGAAGCCAGGGCCCACCGGAGGAGTCGGGTTCTCTGGTGGGCTCGTCCAATGCTGCCCTAAAGCAGGCCAGTCTAAGAAAAGTGTGTGGGTCGGTAACAGGAGAAATCGGGGCGGCTGGGGACCGTTTATGGGCACCCAGCCGCCCCCAGGTGGCTGGGGACCGTGTGTGGACACCCGGCCGCGGGGCGGCTGGGGACCGAGTATGGACACCCAGCCGCTGGGCGGCTGGGGACTGAGTATGGATAAAAGGGCCGCTGACGCAGCCATGACATGGTGGCCAGCGTCTGCCTCCACATGCCTAAAAGGCCCAATTTCAAGTGCAAGCAAGCTAGCAGTATGGTATTGCAGCCTGGGGGTGGGTGGGTGGCAGGTTGCACACTTACGTTTGCATTCCAACAAAACAAAGCAGATGCAAACTTCTGTCATCATCATCAACATGCTCCTCACCTTGACACTCTCAACTCCCCTGATGGAGAAGCCAGGGCCCACCGGAGGAGTCTGGTGCTCTGGTGGGCTCGTCCAATGCTGACCTAAAGTAGGCCGGGCTAAGAAAAGTCTGTGGGGATGTTCCTCAGAGAAATCGGGGCGGCTGGGGACCGTTTATGGACACCCGGCCGCCCCCAGGCAGCTGGGGACCGTGTGTGGACACCCGGCCGCGGGGCGGCTGGGGACCAAGTGTGGACACCCAGCCGCCCCCTGGCAGCTGGGGACCGAGCGTGGACACCCGGCCACCGGGTGGCTGGGGACTGAGTATGGATACCTCGCTGCCGAAGCAGCCATGAAGTAGTGGCCAGCTTCGGCCTCCTCAAAACTAAAAGGCCCCATTTCAAGTGCAAGCTAGCAGTATGTTATTGCAGCCTGCGGGTGGGTGGGTGGTTAGCTGCATATTTGCACTTGCATTGCAAGGAATGGGGGAGGTACAATTGAACACTGCCCTGGGACAAGGACTTGCACGGGGATAGTTGCAAATCTGCATCTTCTGATGCGGCAAGGATCACTTCTGATGGGCACACTTTTAGGCAGTGACCTGGGAATCAGAGATGCTTCCAGGGGTCTTCCCCATGCTGTCCCCATGTCTTTTCAGCACTGTATGCATGTGTCACACAGCACATGGCCAGATAAGGTTGTAAAATGTTAAAAAGGACATTTCCCGGTGAATGCATTTGTCACAGTTGAAAGCAATACAAAAGTGCAAAAACACATAAAAATGCTACTTGTGAACATAGCCCAAGGTGTGGAGGAGTATTTTTGTTTTTGGTTATTTATTTTACCTTATTCACAAGTCTTTACCCTGGAAAAGAAATTCCTTAACATATTCCACAGGGAAAAAGTTTCACTTTAGTTTTTGAACGTTTTATTATGAGCATGTAAAAGTGGCTTATTACGTCTGACCACGTTGTTGACAACAGTGGGGGTCAGAAATGCTTCCTGGGGTGATCCCCATGCTGTCCCCATGTCATTTGAGCACTGTCACTATCGTTTTTGGCACTTGTTAGGCTTTTAAAAGACTGCCGGGGGTGCCGCCGCAAAAATGCTCGGGTCTCCCATAGACTAACATTGGGCTCGTTGCTCGGGTCGAGCACCCGAGTATCACGGCGAACTCGGCCCGAGCTTCGAGCACCCGAGCATTTTAGTGCTCGCTCAACACTAGTTTTTTTCTGCGCTTGAAGTCTTGCACATGAGTGCAATGTCTTTGTTTCCTAAGCACAGAACAGAAGATGTCAGGATGGTGTGAATTACGTCCAAGGGGCATGATTACAGGGTGTAAAGCCAGACTGCTCTCACTGAAGAAATGCCCCCTCGGGCTATGAAGGTACATTTGCATATACGAGAACGGCTTTAAATGTTTATTTTTCAGATAATAACAGCTATTGTCTCTGGAGGACCTGTCCTGTTCTCTATTACGCAGACAACACTTCATTGTCAATGAAAACTGTGTAATGCTTCATTTCCCCTGTGGAGGCACTGCAGAGAACTTGAACACTTACCGACAACCTCCCTAAAGATAACAGGTTATCGCTCGGGGTCCCAGCAGGCAGAGGGGACTTTGTGATCAGGTTTATTGTAAGGGGACCTTTCTAGCAAGTAGAGATTGTCCAAATTGGAGGACCACAAGAATAAAGAAGCAGAAAAGATTTCTAGGTGATAGGATGAGATAACCAATCAAAAATAGGAGTAAGGACCATTTTATAATAAGGAATCAGAATTATTCATCAATTTGCGTTTTTTTGTCACAATTTTATAATCTTAAGGATACGCCAATGTAGCTTACTTGTTTTAATATTTTGTTACCCATGATAAGGCTTTTTGTACAAGGGAGAAGTACCTTCTGACTTGGGACTTTTCCTTTTGTTCAAAAAAACTTTTGCATTTCTTTAATCCTACTCTGGGACTTGACCACTTGATTGATCACATCTCTAATAATATTTCTGTATTGCACTGTACTGTTCTTGTCATAGGCTGGTCCTAATGGAAGAGGAAAGATGTCAGACTGACTCGGGGGCACCTCACGGACACCAGTGCCGGATGACATCCTCTAACTCTATTTGACCGCTTAGATGCTTCAGCTATGATTTACTACATCATCTAAGGGGTTATACAGCTGAGATTGGAGCAAATTATGTGCCTGGCACTTACAGAATACTGTGAGTTTAAGGTTATCTATTGGTAGTGTATGCTCAACCAAGAAGGGGTTATGTTTCAACATTAATTTGTGCTGAGGATGCCTCAGTGGGTTGAGATGTTGTATTAATTATTTTCTTGTTTGGGGTTTTGCTTTTCTCCTTTTTTCCATTCTTGTCCTTGTCTGCAATAATTTGAGGGTTTTTTTTTTTTAGATGCGGCTGGTTTTGAGATTTTGAGATCTTTCACTTTTGAAATTTTTATTGGCTTGACTCTCTCAGGGGCCTTGGCGGGAAAAGACCCCTTAAATTCAGACCTCAGACTACATCCCTGAGTACAGAACCCGCACCCACAAATTAACACCAATCCCTAAAATAAATACAGGCCCAACACCAAGCCCCTTAAAGTCAAACCCCAGACTCTCTAAATGCAGATCCCAGATTAGACCCCCTGCAGTAATACTGACTCCGAAGACCCTAAATAAATACAGATCCCTTGCCCCAGGTTATGTGTGGGCCGTATGGTTCTGTGTGCGAGCAGTAGGGTTACATTATATACGTGTGCTATGGTGGGGCAGAGTTACGTGTGTGCGTTTTAGTGGTATCAGGTTATTATGTATATGTCCTGTATTGGGGACCCCGAAATTGACGTTTTCTGAGATTCCACACTGTCCCTTGAGATGAGCACTTATACTCAAGAACTTCTTCTTAGCAGAAATCAGATGTTTTTGTGGCAGATTTTGGTGTTTTTTCTTTATATATATTTTTTTTAGACAAACATGGGTGGATTGAGAAAGAGAGAATTATCTGTCTCTTATACTTTTTATCATTCCTGTAATTGAATCAACAACTGCATCAAACTCTTCCAAATAATATATGTGATTCCTTGTAAAGTAAATGTTGTGGAGAAGATGTCCCACGTTGTCTAGACCTTGAATCTCTGAATCTAATCCACCACTGATGTCATTACTATGTATATACATATGTGCATGTGTGGCGCCCCTGAGGGTTCAGTCGCCACAGAGGTACTGCATCTCACCCAGAGGTGTGGTATCTCACTCTCAGGTAAGGAAGGAGTACAGCCCGGGACCCACCCACCTGCATCCAACACTACACTACTCCAGACCAGCTGGAAGGGCAAGATGTGTCTCGCTTCCTGCTGAGCCCTGTCCCTGGCTGGAGTAGGGGGAACCAAGAGAGGGGGAACCATGTAGTGGGTGTGGGTGGAGGTAGTAAATCAGGGGAGCACTTGTTAGGAATGATATAAATAGAGAAGCCATCTTGAAAGAACAGTTCAGTCTGAGAGGAGAAGTAGAGGGAGCAGGAGCTCTGCAGGAGCTCTGCTCAGGAGGAGGGCCTGTAGAGAGGTCCAGGACAGACTGAGGAGGAGGGGAGCAGGAGAAAGGCTCCAGGAACGTGGAAGGGACCCCAGGGGTACGGGAAGTGCTGGAGGCCACCTGTACGCCCGAATCTGCCAGGCGGTGGAGGGGTCAGGTCGCACAGAGGGGACCGGTCCCTAAACTAGCAGAGTTCTTCAAGTCTCAATTAGGAAAGCGGAGGCTGTAGTATTTCAGGTACTGCAGCCACAATCCACATCAGTCTCACCAAGAAGGTAGCCATAGAGGACCCAGGAGACAGAGAAGACGTCGCCCGACAAGGTCCGCCGTCACTGGATTGGGACACTAGGTGTGAGGTGCAGGGAGACGGCCAGAAGGAACACACAGAAGGGAGTCCCGCTATGCACTCTGGAGGTACCTGAGGGTTGGCTGAACCCCTCCCTGAGTAAGCACAGGATGACGTGGGAGGTTACCCTGGCCCTGGTAACTTGGAGTCTGAAAATCGTGAGTAAAGCCCTGAAGACTGCACCCCACCATCTCTGTCAGTTATTGCTGCTGCGCCATCACTCCCTGCACTACACTGCACCACGAGTGCTACTTCATAACAACAACATCTACACTGCCCTGGAGCTAAGCTCTACCTGTGGAGAGCTAAACCAACTCTGCTGCATTCACACCAGCTCCAGAGGATCTGCTCCGCAGCGGCGGCTCCACATAGCCGTATACCACAGGAGGCGTCACAAACTATATATAAAAACTATAAATCCCCTGTAAATATCCCCTTTTATTGACCGCCCCGGGTCACCGCCACTGTGATATCTCCCGTAGCAACGACCGGCCGGGCACCGAGTACCCCACGGCCCAGGGGGCGCGTCACATGCCTGTGTGCAGTGAATGTTTCACTGTGTGCATATTGTGTAGTGATCCCATGAGCATGTATGTAATGATTATGTACGCATGCCTATATGTAGTGAATGTGAATGTGTGCGCGTATGCATAGCTCCAAACCGTCCCGGATGCTGTGGGACTGTCCCGATTCAAGGGAGCTGTCCCGCTGTCCAGGGAAGTCAGGGCTGTATCCCAACCTCCACTCACTCTATGTGATGTCTTCTCTCTTGCGTTTTCATTGCTCCATAGCTGCTCCTCTTTGGGGGACGGGGACTGCATCTCTGCTCTGCACTTACTTGCATTCAGTTAAAGGGAACCTGTCATGTCCCCAAACGCTATTATTCTGCAGACATGGGGTGATTCTGTAGATTATTAGCGTTCTAGAGCTGTGCATCCACTGCACTGGAAACCCAGCTTCCTGGAGGAAATTAACTTCATTCCTCCCAGCAGCCTCCGGCTTTCAGTCATGGAGGCGCAACCAGAACAGCTTCAATCACCACAGCTGTAACCGCACCCCGGCATTGACTGACAGGTGGCTCTGTATTGATGCACTGGGGAGCCCACTGTCAGTCAGTGATGGGATGTGGTTACAGTCGCTGCTCTCTATGTAGTGAGCGGTGACTGAAGCTGCACCTCTATGACTGAAAGCCGGAGACTGCCGGAGAAAAAAGTTAATTTCCTCCAGGTAGCCGGGCTTTCAGTGCGGTGGCCACACAGCTATAGAATGCTATTAACCTACAGATTAATCTCATATCTGCAGATTAATAACATTTGTCATGACAGGTTCCCTTTAAAGGGAATCTGTCAGTGGGATCAACCCTTCTAAGACATCTATATGGGCATGTAGGTCATAGAGAGTTCAAATGACAGTGGCATAAAAAATGGCATCATTTTGTACAGGTTTATCACGAACGTCAGAAGTCACTCTATGTCATGTGTCAGGCGACATGTAACATACAGGATGTTTCCTATAGTTACTTGTCTTATGCGCCCTCTTTCTATATATTATTCTTTCTACGTCTATAAAATAAATGACTCAATACTTTTACAGCTTTATGATTTTTATTAATCTGCTGTCATGATAAGAGAAAGTCCAGCCTTACTGTGGACACTGGTGGAGATGTCCTTTCTGATGGAATTGAGTGAGGTGGAGTAACTAGTGGATAGTCAGTGGATAGTTCAGGATGACTGGTATTCATCAAGTCCCCTTGTTATCGGTGAAACATTAGGGAGGTGATGTGCAGCTATAAGATCCTCTGGGTCAAAATCTGCTTCTTCTGTGGGTGGCACCTGAAAGCTCTGGTTGTGGTGGTGACGAGTGGTACGTGTGGACAACTCATGTGTAGCAGTTCATTTGCATGTTGCCGCCAGACGATTCCTTGACATACTGCAGGCTCTGGAGGAGGAAAATAAGCTATGGACGTCCCGGATTGCATAGACTAGGAACTACGGCTTTCGATCAGTATAGAAAGAAACATCACCTGCTCATTTTGGGAAACTAAGCTGGTTAGCCATCAGAGCAAGCCTCATGTTGTCCACCTAGTCCTTCTGCATGGTGGACCAGCCTTGTGGTGTAATGAAGAAGAGCAGTTCATAAGTTGGTCCGTCTTTAAAAGCCGCTGATGTCTGGATACAACTTATTTTAGCTAAGAGGAGACAGCATCCCTTTCACTCAGATGCTGCTGGAGCTGGTTCCCAGTCTGGAACTTCACCGCAAAGGCCCACTGGCACTTGCTGCTGTACGAGTGTCATTGCTTCTTCTATTCATCATGTCGTGTGACAAGTGCCCTCCTTTCCTGATTTTAGAGTATCACCATTGAGAATGGTCTCCGAAAAGGAGGTAAATTCTGCCTAATCCATCATCTTTCTTACCCTCGGGGCCTCAGTCAATGATTGCATTTCAAAGGAGGAGGCAAATCTTTTGATAGGGTAATTTTTCTGGCTAGTGGGTGCATTGTTAGTTAAATCCAATACAGAATCAGACTTTCATTATGAATGGTCAGGTATGAGACCGGCATTAGATACACATTGTGGAGATTTACTCACTTTCAGGCAGCTGGTAGCGTTCACATAGGCAAAAATTCTCATTGGGAAAAGAGGCTATTTTATTATAGTTCATAAAATGTCCAGGTTAAACGAAACACATAGCCTTTTCCCGAAGTAAAGGTGAAAATAAGCTAGAATATTCCACACTGCTGTATGGACTCACCCGTTTAACAGTAAATTCCAGTCTCAATCTCTCTTGTCTTTTCTGAGAGGCCAGCACTAAGAAGTGTTTCTACCCCTGACTAACAGATCACTATGAGCAGCTTAGCTCCTCTATTAAGTCAGCTGCATCTCCTGGATTGGAGGATGGGAGCGACTAGTCCCGCCCTGCTCTTCCAGTCGCTCCTAAAAACCTGGACCCATGCTGCCTCATTAAATAAACCTCTCAGCAATATCAGTGCTGGAGCTTTCTCTCCAGGTTTCATATCACCAAGGCCAGGCACCTCGGTGATACATACACTCCATCCAGGACTTGTCCAGCTGCCACCTTACAACACTATCTTGATGATTTTCATCATCATTGGTTTTCACTATATGGAGACATTGCTATTTTCAAGATAATAGTTAGCAAGCTCATATCAATACTCAAACAGTATACTAAACATTTTTATCAGATATTTCACTCTTGGTGAGGTTGAAGCTCACTGAGTGGGGACAGTCTGAGTGTATCGTAGGCATATGTTACCTCTTCTATGGCGGTGTTTGTCCATGCCTGTATGGAGTTTTATAGACCACATACCCCCAGTGTAACAGCATTAGGCATGGAAGGTCAATGTTGATGTGAACACTGGTGGAAGTGTCCTCCCCAATTGTATAGGGTGAGATGTATTAACTATATAGTCAGGGTATGTATGTTTCAGATGACTGGTATTCACTAGGGTCCCTGGTTATCAGTGAGGGACTTGGCTTAGTGCCATCAAACGTTCTTGACCTTCTGGCTGTATGCCATCAATAAGTAATGACCCTCCGGCTGTGGACCATCAATAGGTCATCACTCTCTGGCATACAGTCATTCATTGGTCTGAGCGTCAGGTTTCTTATCATCAGTAGGATGTGAACTTTAAGTTTGCTGATGGAAAAGTACATCCTAACTCAATGGTGTTGTCTAGAGGAGACAAAGAGGTGTTGAGATGTTGATTACATCAGGAGGAATTATTCAAACCCGTGATGGACTGGAAACAGAAGAGACGGGAACTATAGACAGTTATTTCCTCCTCAATCTTCCACGCCTCTTAAACACCTACAGAAAAATCTCTTTCTCCTGGGCTGTAGTGTTGTGGGCATTCTAGGCTCTGATGTTTTTGGCTCTGTTGGTCTCGGCTCTGGAGTTCTTGGCTCTGGAATTCTGGTTTGTTGTTTTCTTTGACGGATCAGAAACCTCTCTGGGTGATGATTAGACCTTTGAGCTTTTATACCACTGTTGTTATTAGGTATATAGCGGAACCAAACAATATTACTGAATGCCACATTATAGTTGCGTCTAGAAGACTCTTTTGCATCCTGAGATGCTGGAGGCATAGATGGACTAGGACAGTTATCTTTGGATAGGAAAGGTGTTCTCATTGACTCTTGCACCTGAATCTCAGGGACGCAGATTGGCTCCTTATGATTACTCAGTTTTCCCGGTTGTTCTAGTACACGGATCAGTAACCTCTCTGGGTGATGATCAGACCTTCGAGCTTTTTTACCGCTGTTGTTATTAGGTATATAACGGAACCAAACAATATTACTGAATGCCACATTATACTTGCATCTGGAAGACTCCTTTGCATCCTGAGAAGCTGGAGGCATAGGTGGACTAGGACAGTTGGACAGGATAGGTGTTCTCATTGACTCTTTCACCTGAATCTCAGGGATGCAGATTGGCTCCTTACAATTACTCAGTTCTTTCTGAATGCATTTGTTCACAGGAGTGGGTGTTTTAGTTCCGCCATCAGGTTCAGCTTTTTTGGTCAGATCTGATTTTGAGCCTGGTTCTTGATCTAAATCACAGGGATTTCTTTGCTTCGCCCTCAGGAGCTGGACAAGTTTGAAGGTGAAACACTCTATGAGCACAAGTACTGTCATCACCTTGACAAAGACAGCGCAGCGGAAGAGCCAAAGTGGATATCTGATGTTATCTTCATACGGCATTGTCGTGAGATTCGCAGATGGTAGGTCATCCTGTAATAAAAAAAAACATAATAAAGTACTGTGTATTTATACACAATCCATCTAATCAGAGAGCGACGGATACAATATACAGCAAGCTTCAGGTATATCCCATAGAGGAGGTCAGGAAGAAATTTGGAATTTACCTCCTGGGTCCATGGAATATTGTTTTTTCACATGATGGACGGTGAAGTGTCCAGTATGAAAAGTCTTGCAAGAGTTAATGTTATCATTAGCTGATCCGCATAGTGACCAACCACGGAAGAGCTTCAATTTAAATGTAAAAGTTTAGAAAATGTTAACTGCGCTGTGATTGGTCAGAACGGCTGTTTTTTCAGTTGACACACGAGACCCAACATCTTTAGGAAAGGTGTCATGAAAAATTTTTTTTTTCAACAATTGAAAAAATGTAAAGTATTAAGGATTTATTTTTACTTAAATATTTAAAAATGTTTTAATGTATAAAATATGAAAAATGATTGAAAAGTTTTTTCCACTTTTAAACACTAGAAGGAGCAGCTGCTGGCATTTGCTATGAAAACGTAGTGCACTGCGAGCTCGCATTACCACTGCTATAAATGTGCGCAGGATCTGCTCAAGATGTGTCTGATCTCTCCTCCCCCTTCTGGGCGTTTTCAAAAGGATAAGGGACGATGACGTTTAGGATCTCAGCGCAGAGGCATTTCATTACTAACGGCAATGTGATACCGAGATGTGGACAGTGGCACTATGGACGGGTGGCAGCGGGGATTATATTAGTTGGCGCTGCGCCATTCACTGGTCATTACAGAGATCACACATGATTCAATTAGATACACGGGTCAGCAGATGGTATCACACATGATAGGATTAGATATAAAGCTCAGTGCTATGTATCACACATGATAGGATTAGATACACAGCTCAGTGGATGGTATCACATATGATAGGATTAGCTACACAGCTCAGTGGATGGTATCACACATGATAGGATTAGATACACAGCGCAGTGGATGGTATCACACATGATAGGATTAGATACACAGCTCAGTGGATGGTATCACACATGATAGGATTAGATACACAGCTCAGTGGATGGTATCACACATGATAGGATTAGCTACACAGCTCAGTGGATGGTATCACACATGATAGGATTAGATACACCGCTCAGTGGATGGTATCACACATGATAGGATTAGATACACAGCTCAGTGGATGGTATCACACATGATAGGATTAGATACACAGCTCAGTGAATGGTATCACACATGATAGGATTAGATACACAGCTCAGTGGATGGTATCACACATGATAGGATTAGCTACACAGCTCAGTGGATGGTATCACACATGATAGGATTAGATACACCGCTCAGTGGATGGTATCACACATTATGCGCCGTGGGGGGGTGCAGTTCACATCTGATCCGGCCACAGTATAGGAGATGGGGTCAGACACCGACCGCAGTCTCCTATGGCCGGGGGCTGCCGTATTTGCAGTCTGTATGTGTTGTGCCCTGACATACAAAAGCAAATAAAAACAACTTAAAAATAATTAGCAATTAAAAAGTTATTTAAAAAAAATAACACTATTTAATTTTTATACATTTATAAATAATCTTTTTAACATAAAGTTTAAACATTTAAAAAAACAGTGACAAGTTCCCTTTAATCAAAATAAAACTCTAAATGACAGAATTGTCCTTTCAGTATGCGGGTACACTATGGAGGGGAACAGATCTATGAGATTAAAGACTAAAAACGGGGGGACATCTAACCCTATTTAAGCTTTTATAGGGGACAACAACATTCCAGGTATGTGGGAGACAGAGAGGTCACCCCACACTTATATCCCCTCTGACACCCCCTTCCTAAGCCACTTTCACTGCCATAAGCCCCTCTTACGCCGGATAAATTCTTACAGGACCCCTCCCCATCACCTTCCCCATTCTAAGCATCCGCCATTTGTAATAATACAAGGTACTCACCGACAGCCGATGGTCATTAACAGGGTAGAACAAGGTACAGCACAAAAACAATAAGGTTAACCTCATTATCTCTAGGGAATATCTCAGCACCAAGGTATGGCGAATGGGACACGAGCTCCAAGTGGGTGGAGCCTCCTTATATACCTTAATGGTGACATCACAAAGTCTTCTGTGACATCATCAACCTCAACATTCCGTCACATGACATCTCCCAGCACAAGCATCAGGTGACCCAGCGAAAATAAAAACTGTCATTCAGAGCTAATTTACATTTCCCAAACAGCTAATGGCGACTCTGCGACAACAGATTTTCATGTGGACGGTTGTGATAAATCTGCCCCGATGTGCGGAACATCATCATAATGCGACATGTAGATAATCCCGTCTTTTCTCATCTATTCTTCTTCTTGTGCTACAGAGACCGATAGAATGACCGTTTCCACACCTTACAGCAGGAGTGGGGACCTCGGTCCCACGTGATGTCATCTCTTCTTTCCCTTTAATTCTTCCTGAGACTGCGAGTGAGAATGCAGCATTCATTACTGAACGCTCAGCGCATGCAATGAAGGATTTCATTCCTTTTTGGGCAGAGTTATTGCTCTCTGTTTTCCAGTCTTGTTCCTTATGATGAATGCACCAGTCCCAGTGTCTCCTATGTGATGTATACAGCAGAATCTCAGTGTATCCTATATGATGTGTATACGACAGAGTCTTTGTGTATCCTATGGGATGGATATAAAGCAGTCCCAGTGTATTCTTTGTGATATATACTCCAGTCTTAGTGCCTTTTATGTGATATATATATATATATACTGCAGTCTCCTATGTTATAAACAGTATATATTGTATATACAGCAGTCTAAGTGTATTTTATGTCATGTTTAAACAGCAGTTTCAGTGTGGCCTATGTGACGTATATTCAGTAGTCTAGGTGTCTCCAATGTGATGTATAAAGAGCGGTCACAGTGTATTCTATGTGATGTACAGTATATACAGCAGTTCCATTATATCTACAGCAGTCTCAGTGTCTCCTATGTGATGTGTATATAGCAATCTCAGTGTCTCCTATTTGATGTATATACTGTAGTCTCAGTGTCTCCAATGTGATGTATTACACTGCAGTCTCGGTGTCTCCTTTTTGATGTATATACTGCAGACCTCCCACAGCTTGAGTCCTATAAATGTTACCTGAGCTGTGATGATTTTCCCACTCTAAGGAGACCTGCAGCATGAAATGCAAAGTATATGTGATTTCATTAAACTACCACCCACTCTGCATCTAAAGATGCTACTGAATTGGGCTGTTTTGGTGCTTTTTTTTCGATAGATGCTTTTATGTGGAGCCTGAAAAAAATGTATTTTTTTAATAAAACATAGTTACTTTTATGATTGTGGAATTAAAGATTTTCTGTACAATAAAAAGCACAATAAAAACGCTGCTAAAATAAGGAGGAAAATGCATAAATATTATTGTGTAGTTTGCTGCAGACTCCTAAATCCATAGGGGATTTAGCAGGAAAGTCCCGGAATTGGGTCTACATCCTGCAGTCCCGGATATCTACTAAATGTCCATCACTTCTACCATGACCCTACTGACATCTCCACCTACCAGGGTATAAGAAATGATAAATGGGTGTGGCTATGGGGTGTGACTAGGGTGTGGTTAAAATTTCAATACCACGTGTAGTGTGCCACATAGTGTGTCTCTCTTTCTATTCCCAAACCACACCATTGAAATTAATGACTTCAGAGTAGGCCTCTGGATGCAAAACCCAGGCAAGCCCCCAGTATAAAAACAGACCTCACACCAGGTCCCCTGATTATAGATCTCAGACCCCTAAATAAATACTGACACCCAAACCAGATCCTCTGATGTAAAAAAAAGTCTCAGACCAGACCCACTACAGTATTACGTACCCTAAAACCAAAACCAGAAACCCTAAATAATACACAACCCAGACATCCTAAATACAGACCCAAGACCTAACCCCCTAATAGACAACTGAAACCCAGAAATGTTCCACACAGACCTAACCCCCTTCAGCAATACAGACCTAGAGCACCCAAATGAATTCATAACCCAGATCAAACCACCTAAGTACAGACCCCAGACCAGACCTCTAAATACAAACCCTAGACCAGAGCTCCTGAATACTGTCCCCAGACCAGACCCCTAAATTAATACAAACCTCCTAAATACTGACCCCAGACCGGAGCCCCCCCTGATAAATACAGACCCCACACCAAATCCCCTAATTATAGACCTCAGACCCTGTCTCCTAGACAAACACGGACCCCCAGACCAGACATACAGATACTCATCTCTCCTCATTCTTCAGTCCTCTTCATTACTGAACACCAGCACAGACAACGCTCTGCCACTAGTCCTGCCGTCAGGGTGATACTTGAGCTATTGTGACCCTCGAATGGGCATTACATGTGTAACATGTTGACATGTCTTTCTAGCAATGAGCTCATATTTATGACAGTGTAAATTTCCCTGCAATGACTTAGTCCGGTCATTAGGGGTCAGCAAGAAACAAGTTAAAAAAAAGCCCGGGAAAAGAGAGATCCAGGAAGTCCAGAGAGAGAGAAGGCGACGTGCGTCTAATGCTGTTTGACGTTGGAGAGCTTATACAGACTGGAGCCAGACTTTGTCTTCAAGGAGAAGCTGTGCCTTGTGAGTAACTGAGATATGTGACCGGTCACCAACTGTGTAGTCAGTTAGGGAAAGCTAGTTAGTGATTCCAGTGTGCTGAGAACTGCCTGGTGTATATCACTGCTAATGGACTGAGCAGGCTTGATCCAGAGATTGTGAAGGATCTGGTATACTAAGACTGTGCACGTGGATACTACAAAGGAGCCCTGTTGTGAACTACACTTTGAAACCTGAGATTGATTCTAATTCCTGCTGACACCTGGATGTGCAGTAGAGCTGGGTGAGAAGGAGAAGCTGATCAAACCCTGTGGCCGGAGATCAGAGTTTAGTTAAAGGTTTAGTTTGTTAACTGTTTGTATATGCATTAAGTCTGAGAGATTTCTCTTTGCTCTTGTAAGAAGAGAAACTGTACACTGTATAGGTAACGCGTTGGTAAAATATATATGAGTGTTCTCTAAGGGGAAAACAAGGGTACAACAGATCTCATTGTATTAGTGTGGGAGGGGGGTGTAAGGTTATATTCCTGGGAGGACCACGTGCCACGTCCGCGGTAACATCCTGGGTAGGCCCTGTACTGAATAAGGGTGGGAGCGGCATAGCCCAGGGGTAGATTGGGTCATCCCCGCGAGATTGGCACTTGGGCTCTCTCGGGCTGCATAACTTGTATTTTGTGTTAGTGGCTGTTGTGTCCCATATTTTGTAGAATTGTTTAACCTTGTCATTTTTGTGACCAGTAAAAAGAAAGTTATTTGCCACTATACAAAGGTCAGAGTCATTCATAGCAGTGCCGTATTCCTCATACACATTCGACATTTGTTACATCTTGGCGTAGTCGGCAGGATACGGTGCTCGCCATGAATGGTGACAGTAGCGCGGAAGGTGCTGCCGCGTCCGCTGTAGTACTCCACCCCCCTTCTCCCGTAGAGACCGGTTAGTTGGTTGCTCTGCAACAGGCGTGCTACTTAACCACCTGGCCAAGTTTGATGGGTATAACTTGCTGTTCAGTGATTGGGTAGGCAGGTTGAAGAATGCCATTGCCTTGCACGGTGTCAGCTCTCAGCTGCAACCGGAAGTCGCGCTGGATGCTCTGGAGGGGGATGCCCGTGAAGTTGTCTTGTTAAAATCCGAGGATAGGCGAAAGACGGTCGACGACATCATCCGGATACTAGGGAAAGCATTTGATCACGTGGCGGGAGCAGGGCAACTACGAGTACAGTTTTTCCCGGACCCAGAGAGATGGGGAAAGCCTGATCCAGTATGCTATAGCGCTGGAGGAATTGCAACAAGAGATCAAAAAGAAGTCGCCTGTAACCGTGGGTACTGAAGCCGATGTCGACAGCATTCTTCAGGATCAGTTCATCGAGGGGATACGGAGTGAGGTGCTAAGGAGCGAATTGTTGCTGAAGGCGCGAAATACCCCTGGTGTCACCTATGCCGAAATACAGGAAGAGGCGGTAGCACGGACTTTGGAAGTGAAGCCTGCTCTGCAGTGGAGTAGCCTGCAAGTGGCTTACACAAGAGAGCCGAGACCAGATCCTGTTCAGAGATTGTGACGGATCTGGTATACTAAGACTGTGCACGTGGATACTACAAAGGAGCCCTGTTGTGAACTACACTTTGAGACCTGAGATTGATTCTAATTCCTGCTGACACCTGGATGTGCAGGAGAGCTTGGTGAGAAGGAGAAGCTGATCAAACCCTGTGGCCGGAGATCAGAGTTTAGTTAAAGGTTTAGTTTGTTACCTGTTTGTATATGCATTAAGTCTGAGAGATTTCTCTTTGCTCTTGTAAGAAGAGAAACTGTACACTGTATAGGTAATGCGTTGGTAAAATATATATGAGTGTTCTCTAAGGGGAAAACAAGGGTACCCAGATCTCATTGTATTAGTGTGGGAGGGGGGTGTAAGGTTATATTCCTGGGAGGACCACATGCCACGTCTGCGGTAACATCCTGGGTAGGCCCTGTACTGAATAAGGGTGGGAGCGTCATAGCCCAGGGGTAGTTTCACTCATCCCCGCGAGATTGGCACTTGGGCTCTCTCAGGCTGCATAACTTGTATTTTGTGTTAGTGGCTGTTGTGGCCCATATTTTGTAGAATTGTTTAACCTTGTCATTTTTGTGACCAGTAAAAAGAAAGTTATTTGCCACTATACAAAGGTCGGAGTCATTCATAGCAGCGCCGTATTCCTCATACACATTCGACCGGCGTTCCGGTCGTTACACATGCACTCTTGGTGCTGGCACACATGCTGCCCAGGCATCTTGGGAATTGTATTATCGCAACAAGTGGAGGTTGGAGACCATTGGTCGGTAGTCAACAGTCCGCACACTCGGGGGCAATGGAAATCTTCACCCAGGGGACATTTTATGTGGGCTAGAAACAATCGACTTCTTATTAATTGGTGCTCATTTGGGGCAGAAAAAGTTACAATTAACGCCATTGTATGTGACAGATAATCATTACTGCGATCTTATGAATATTTTTCTGTTAGATCAGTTGATATATTTACACACCAGCAGTCAGGAGCGATCACTCGTTGGCCCAATCATCGCCACTTGTAAAAGGATCTTTAAGATGCGAACTCCATTGGTATAATGATGCCCAGGGCAAATGGACGGGTACTCTTCTATCAGTAATGTAGCTACCAGGGGGCAGCGGGGGCGGTTGCCTCGGGCCCTGCGCTCTGAGGGACACACCCAGAGCTATGATACCCTTAACTGTCAATACAGCTACTGTAAGCTCTGTGGTAGAGCAGGGAGATATGATTTCCGTACACTACCGCTTTCCTTTCTGTAGACTATGGGTTGCTTTAAGCCTGCGATCTATAGAACGACCGAGGCGCTAATGCATGTACAGAGAAAAACCAAAAACAAGCAAGATACCCAAATAACTGGAAGTAAATGGATAGATCGCGCAGTGCAAAAATAATAATAAATAATAAAGGGTATTTGGTAAACATAATTTTGATAAAAATAATGTAAAAGCTATCCCGCCACATCAAGGCAACCCTTATGGGACAGTCCTAACTCTAATATTAAAACCTTTTGTGAACATGCATTTACAATTTGCATGCACATCAATTTACGTTTCAGTTCAGACTTTCAGTTTTTTCTTGCTAATGCATGTACAGTACGTCAGTCAAGACTCTAGCATCCTGTGCATGCGCCAGTGCAATTCCAGCTCGTTGTTCTGCCCGCGCCTTGCCGGTGAACTCGTCAGGATCCTGGATTAGGTGACTGTATGATGTTTTTACTTTCATTAAACATAAACAATTGGAGACCTTCATACGGTGTGGGGGTTACTGTGTGGGACCCTGAAACAGTGTGTGGGGCCCTCATACATTATAGAGATTACTGTAGGAGCCCTTAAAAAATATGGAGGGGCATTATATAGTGTGGAAGCTAATGTGGGAGCCATTATACAGTTTGGGGGCTAATACGGTGGCCATTTTATATTTTAAGGGCTAATATGGAGGCCATTATACAGTTTGGGGCTAATGCAGAGGTCATTATACAGTTCTGGGATAATGCGGTGGCCATTATACAGTTTGGGGGATAATGTGCACGCCATTATACAATTTGGGGGCTAATATTGGGTGCCATTATACAGTTTGGGGGATAATACGGTGGCCATTATACAGTTTGGTCGATAATTTGTGGGTCATTATACAGTTTGGGGCTAATGCAGGGGCCATTATATAGTTTTGGGCCTACTAAGGAAGCAATCATACAGTGTGGGGACTTCTATGGGGGGCCCTCATGCAGTGTGGGGGGCTCTCATAAATTGTAGGGACATCTGTGGAGGTCCTCATAAACTGTGGGGGCCATTATACAGTGAAGGCTACTGTGAGGGTTATTATACTGTGTTTTCGTTGAGCACTGGGGACATCATACTATTTATAGATGAGCTGTGAGCCCATCAAACTCTGTATAGCGGAGCTGTGACGACATCATACCAGGTATAGGGGAGCTGTGGGGACATCATTGTCACGGGTGTCAGACAGTCATTCTGGATCCAGCTGTAAACGGTCATTGAGCTTGGCTCTGCAGGCACCTTCTTGATTTTTCTGTCTCTGCAGTGCAGTGATGTCCTGCTCTCTCTAGGACCGGTGACAGCTCTATTTTCCTCTGTCCAGGCTTGAAGTACTAGTAGTCGACTAGTGTCTTCTTGGAGGATAGTTGGCGTGTTCTTTCTGTTGTCTTCTCAATTTTTTTTCATAGAAGTTAATGTGTCAGAGGTGGGGTTGGGGCTGTGTTGTCTCAGGATCCATCCCCTGGGATATGACATTCATGCGCTTTCTTTTCCAAAAAATTATCTTCGGCTGAGAGAAATTATGACGTGGGTAATAGGGAGCTTTTGGCGATTAAATTGGTGTTCGAAGAATGGCAACATTGGTTGAAAGGGGCAGTCCATCCTATTACTGTTATCATGGACCATAAGAACCTGTCATTTCTTCAGTCTGCTAAATGTCTCAACCCTAGGCAAGCTAGATGGTCCCTGTTTTTTACTAGATTCAATTTTGTTGTCACTTTTTGTCCAGGGGTTAAAAACATCAAGGTTGATGCTTTGTCTCGGAGCTTCCCTGGTGGTGGTGACCATGAAAACCCTGCCCCAATTTTGCAGAAGGGGTTAGTCATTTCGGCGTTGTACCTTGACCTGTAGGGTGAGGTGTTGGATGCACAGGTGGATGCCCCTGCCTCCTGCCCTTCGTTGAGGTTATTTGTTCCATCTAATTTGCACCGTAAAGTAATTAAGGAACATCATAACTTGGTGCTTGCTGGTCATCAAGGTGGTAAGACAACTGCTGACCTCCTCTCTCATCATTTTTGGTGGCCGGGGTTGCATAAGAATGTGGGTGAGCAGGTGTCTGCTTGCACTATTTGTGAGCATTCTAAAGTATCGCATACCCGGCTGCCTAGTCCTCTTCTTCCACTGCGTATTCCTAGTAGGCCATGGACATGTGGCTTTCTCAATCCCTGGGGGCCCGCTTCACCCGTGGGAAGTGTTTCCTCCCAGCTGCTATACCATCTATCCCCCAGGGTCCACACAGCAGCGCTGATCATCCCTGACCAGGCACCACAGGTGGCGTCACATAAAGACTACGAATCCCCTGTAAATACTACCTTCATCTGCTCGTCCAGGGCCACGGAGCTGGGCCACTGCCACCGTGACCTCCCTGGAAGACAGCCACATGGTTACCGAGTACTCTAGGCCCTTACGGCCACTGCAACCACACTTGTCCATGGATTATATTACTGAACTACCGGTATCTGCAGGCAAGACTGTTGTTCTGGTGGTTCCCTCCGAATGCCACTTCTGAATGCCAAGACTCTTGCTCAGGTTTTTATTAATGAGATCGTGAAGCTTCACGGGGTTCCCTCCGATGTGGTGTCAGGTCGGGGGACCCAGTTTGTTTCTAAGCTTTGAAAAGCTTTCTGTTCTCGACTGAGGGTGCATCTGTCCATTTATTCGGCCTTCCATCCTCAGTCGAATGGACAGACCGAGAGCATTAATCAGAATTTAGAGACTTACCTCAGGTGTTTTGTCTCTGAAAACCAGAAGGATTGGGCATCCTACTTACCGTTGGCCGAGTTTGCTATTAATAATCATCGTCAAGAATCTATCGGCAGGTCACCGTTCTTTGGTGCATACAGTTTCCATCCACAGTTTGGTACACAGTATGGGGGGGGACGTTTTGTTTCGTCGCTCTTTTCTGTGTGGCGGGGTCCAGACCTAAGTGTGAATGACTTTGTGTGGTTGTCTAACAGGAATATCAAGTTGAAGATTCCTTACTGGAAGCTGGGACCTAGATTTATTGGTCCCTATAAAATAATGGCCATCATTAACCCTGCAGTGTTTCGTCTTGAGCTACCTCTCCCCTGCCGCCACCGCCAATCATAGTTGATGGCAATTTGGAGCTCCAAATTTCGAGGATTGTTGATTCCCATCTCTTGCGTCGTTCCCTACTTGGTGCACTGGAAGGGTTATGGTCCAGAGGAAAGGATGTGGTTTTCAGCGTCAGGAGGTCAATGCCCCTAGGCTGGTTCGTTCGTTTCTTGCCTCTCATCCTGAGAAACCTGGTCCTGAGTGTCCGGAGGCTACTCGTAGAAGGGATGATACTATCATGGGTGTCAGATAGCAGTGAAGTATGCCGGCACCAGTTCCCAAATCTTGCCTGTTTAGTCAAAAAAACCTTTATGACTGTTTTCCTAGCTCTCAGCTATCCACATCAGGAGGTGCCATGTCTAAATAAGCAGTGCTAATCAAATGTCCAAGGAAGTATGAAAAAGACAGCACTCACCAATGGATGCCAATAAAAGATCCTTTTATTTCAGATCCAGCATACAGATGTTGCGGCTGGTTCAGGGGTGTGCACTCCTGAACCAACCTCATTGTCTGTATGCTAGATCTGAAATTAAAGGATCTTTTATTCGCATCCATTGGTGAGTGATGTCTTTTTCATACTTCCTTGGAAATTTGATTGTCACGGGTGTGTCAGGTGTGACAGACAATCATTCTGGATCCAGCTGTAGAAGGTCATTGCGCTTGACTCTGCAGACACCTTCTTGATCTTTCTATCTCTGCAGTGCAGTGATATCCTGCTCTCTCTAGGACCTAGCAGTTACCTTCATCTTCTGTTGCTAATTGACACACCCTTGCTGGATGTTTAAATACCCTCAGTCTCTACAGAGAGTCACCGGTGATAGCTCTATTTTCCTCTGTCAAAGCTTAAAGTACTAGTAGTTGACTAGTGTTTTCTTGGAGTTCCCTTGGAGGATAGGTGTTCTCTCTGGTGTCTTCTCAAGCTAAGTGTATTCCCTTGTCTGTCTACCTGTTTGTCTTTAGCTGCAGTGGGGACTGACTAGTGCTCACCCCGTCCCCTCCCTATCTAGGGCCTATCGCTAGGGGCAGTCAGGGATAAGGTTTCCTGCTCAGCGATAGGTGCTGAACCTACTTAGAGACATTAGGGGAGTAAAGGTGTTGTCAGATCTGCCTAGGGGTCTCCACACCCCGTTCCCTAGTGTTTGGGCTTCCTCCCCCTCTTCCCGTCGTTGTGCACTTAGTCTTTCTCTCACCTTGCGTGACAATCATGCAGTGTATAGAGGAGCTGTGGAGACATCATACTTTATATAGTGGAGCTGTAGGCCCATCATAATGTATATAGAGAAGCTGTGGGGACATCATACTGTGTATAGGGGAGTTGTGGGCCCACCATACTGTGTATATGGTAGCTGTGGGACTATCGTTCTGTTTATAGGAGAGTTATACAGTATATTGAGGGACTCAGGACATTATTAAATGTTAAGTAGACACTTAAGCATTATTGTTACAGGGGGACTTAGAGTATTGTGGCCATCAAAGGGGCAAAATATGGACACTGTTTTCTAAGGCATTTGCACAGGGCATTAAAATTTTCTAGGGTGCAATTTTGCCATCTAGAGAGCACAAAGGAGGCATTATTACTATGTAAGGGGCACAGTTGTGGGCATTATGTGGACTGTAAGAATAGAACGGTTTTTGTACCAAACAACATGTTCAGTAATAGAGACACATATGGCACCAGTGGCTCAATATTGGGGTATCAGCAGGATGAAGAGTTTGTGCAGATTGGGATTAGATGGGGACGGGGCCTGAAATGTAAGGATTCAAATGTGTCTTTGTTGTGATCTCTGCAGATAAGTCCTGGCTGGAGAAGTTGTCATGTCGGTCTGGGCCAGATGGGAAAAGTGAACGATTCCATCAGAAAGAACATTAGCTGTAAGTTACTATATATAACTGTACTGTAATCTCTTGTATGTTCTGCAGGACTGGTACAGTATCTAACACTATATGTCACCATATGGCAGTAATATCAGTGTTGTCTTTGTGTAGAGATTTATTTTCAGTAACACCATGGTCATCTGCTGATGTTCCCTTAAACCCGCGTTGAAGGAGCGTCAGCATAGTTGTAATCCAGTGACTGTCTGGCTGCAGTTTCTAACATCATGTCCGCTCTCTACCTGAAACACAACCTTTCCAAAACTGAACTTCTTCTGCTCCCGCCATCTACTCACCTCTCTAAATCTGACATCTCTCTCTCCCTGTGTGGCACCACAATAATGCCGAGCCAGCAGGCGCTGTCTGGGCGTTGTGTTTTGACACCAATCTCTCCTTCACCTTCCATATACAATCTCTTGCCCACTCTTGTCGTTTGCACCTGAAGAACATCTCTAGAATCCTCCCCTTTCTCACCTTGGAAACAACAAAAACCCTCACTGTTGCCCTGATCCACTCCTGCCTTGACTACTGTAACTCTCTATTAATTGGCCTCCCCCTCACTCGACTTTCCCCCCTCCAGTCCATCCTTAAAGCAGCAGCCAGGGTCATCTATTTGGCTAACCGTTACTCAGACTCCTCCGCTCTGTGCCAGTCATAGGACTGGCTATCCATGAATTATAGGATACAATTTAAATTGCTTGTTCTCACCCACAAAGCTCTCCACAGTGTGGCACCCCCCTACATCTCTTCCCTCATTTCTGTTTATCGGCCTACCCGTTCTCTACGCTCCGCAAGCGACTTTCGACTAACATCTGCACTAATCCGTACCTCCCACTCCCTGCTTCAAGACTTCTCCCGAGCTGCACCTATTCTTTGGAATGCTCTACCCCAAGAAATTAGGATGAACCACAACTTACACAGTTTTAGGCGCTCCCTAAAAACACACCTGTTTAGGGCAGCCTATCACCTTCCCTAATCGAAGTCCTTTTATATTCTTATAGGCCATCCCTTATTTCTCTAAATATAACTCTCCACCGAACCAAAAAGCACTACAGATACTGGCTAGTGATGAGCTCATGCAGCCTTTATCTATCCCTCATCCCCTCAAGATGGCTGGACCATCCTTGTAAATAATCCATTGTACTTTGTGTCACCCCCACCTCATTGTAGATTGTAAGCTCTTACGAGCAGGGTCGTCATTAATTTTTCTGTAATTATTGTATTATATTTAGCTATGTTACTTATGACTGTTGTATGTGAACCTGTGAATTGTTAAGCGCTGCGGAATATGTTGGCGCTATATAAATAAAGATTATTATCTATCTATATAATTGTCTTATCCCGTCTGTCTGTCTTTCTGTCTGTCTTTCTGTCTGCCTGTCTGTCCTGGAAATCCCGGGTCGCTGATTGGTCCGGCCATGGCCAATCAGCGACGCGGCATTTCAGAAAAAGATGGCGGCCGTTAGCGGCTCATGTGAGGCACGGAGGTCAGTGGCGATGCAGCCGGGAGATGCCGCCGGCTGCTCCTAGCTTAAGTCCCCCACCGCAGGCGCCGCTGACCTACATGCGGCTATCGTCGGAAGATCAGCGGCTATAGCTGGTTATCTCCACAGGACAAGTGTGACGCCCCTCCACTCCTCTCCCCTCCCTTCCTTTCCCCTCCTCTCCCCTCCCCTCTCCTCTCCTCCCGTCCCTCCCCCCGCTCGATCAGGACCCCGGCGTCATACTTACCCTTCCCCTTCCCTCCTCTCCCCTCCCCTCTCCTCTCCTCCCGTCCCTCCCCCCGCTCGATCAGGACCCTGGCACCCGGCGTCATACTTACCCCTCCCCGTGCCTGCACAGCAGCTCCTGTGTCTTCCGCTGATGCTCTGTGACGTTTCAGGTCAGAGGGCGCGGTGACGTCTTTACACCGCGCTCTCTCCTGACCGATCACAGCGCACAGCGTGAAGATGCCGGCTACGCTGGAGTCCAGAGCAGCAGCTGAGAAGTGAGGTGAGTATTGGATTTTTTTTTTTTTTGTATGTGGCCATAGGGGACCTGCATGGGGCACTATGGGGTGGATGGGACATCCTGCATGGGGTATTATATAGGGGGGATGTGACAGCCTGCATGGGGCATTATATGGGGGGTCAGGTGACATCCTACATGGGGCATTATATGGGGGGAGAGGTAACATCCTACATGGGGCATTATATGGGGGAGAGGTGACATCCTGCATGGGCCATTATATGGGGGGAGACGTGACATCCTACATGGGGCATTATATGGGGGAGAGGTGACATCCTACATGGGGCATTATATGGGGGAGAGGTGACATCCTGCATGGGCCATTATATGCTGGGAGAGGTGACATCCTACATGGGGCATTATATGGGGGGAGAGGTGACATCCTACATGGGGCATTATATGGGGGGAGAGGTGACATCCTGCATGGGGTATTATATAGGGGGGATGTGACAGCCTGCATGGGGCATTATATGGGGGGAGAGGTGACATCCTGCATGGGGCATTATATGGGGGGAGAGGTGACATCCTACTTGGGGCATTATATGGGGGGAGAGGTGACATCCATCATGGGGCATTATATGGGGGGAGAGGTGACATCCTACATGGGGCATTATATGGGGGGAGAGGTGACATCCTACATGGGGCAATATATGGGGGAGAGGTGACATCCTGCATGGGCCATTATATGGGGGGAGAGGTGACATCCTACATGGGGCATTATATGGGGGAGAGGTGACATCCTGCATGGGGTATTATATAGGGGGGATGTGACATCCTGCATGGGGTATTATATACGGGGGATGTGACATCCTGCATGGGGTATTATATGCATGGGGTATTATATACGGGGGATGTGACTTCCTGCATGGGGCATTATAAAGGAGGGTCGGGAGACATATGCTGAAATACCCGATGCTTTAGAATCGGGCCACCATCTAGTTATTTATATTATTATAATCAGGGTTACCTGGTTAGGGGCCCACTCAGATGTTTTGCCCCCCTGAGCTGAACCCCTACCTACGTCTCTGGTTTCTTTTCCTTTCAGTGCAGATCAGACGCAATGATGAAAATTCCAAACGTACAGTTATAAATTACACATTTATAACCCAAAATATGAATGCAGACAAGAAATGATTTATCTATACAAACAGGTTACTAATATATACAGATCATTACATTCATACTAATATAGTTGGGAAAACAAACCTGTGTACAAAAAGATCATGCTGTACATTTAAAGGGGACCTGTCGCATGCCATGGATATGTAATTCTTTTAACCTGGTGTAAATGCCACTGTTCTCCTGAATCTGGTGCTGCTTTTCGTTTTTGACTGCGCCACTCCGTTCTATCTTTTCCCTGTATGTTAATTTAGTCTTTAACGCCAATTGGGCGTGGTTGTCAATTCATCTATTTGGGACAATGCCCAGTTTACTAAGACCAGACTTATATACAAGGAAGAGATGACCTTATCTCAGGAAGGGAGAGGCGCAGAAAGAAAAGAAAAAAAAAACGCCAGGTTCAGGAGAAAGTGACATTTACACCATTTAAAGAAATTACATATTTATGCAATTGTCAGGTCGTCTTTAAAGACCAATTCCTGTCATTGGTCGACCACTAATCAAGCAATAAAGTCTAATTAAAACACTTCCTCCTATGGATAAAAATATAGGTAATATAATACTTTACCCCATGACTAGAATGGCTCTTTGATAGATACAGCGGGTGAAATAAGTATTGAACACGTCACCAATTTTCTAAGTAAATATATTTCTAAAGGTGCTATTGACATGAAATTCACCAGATGTCGGTAACAACTCATCCAATCCACACAGGCAAAGAAATCACCATAGATGTTCATAAATTATGTGTAATAATGAGAAATGACACAGAGAAAAAATATTGAACACTCTTACTGAAATTGAATTAATTTTTATGAAAAAACCTTTGTTGGTGATGACAGCTTCAAGACGCCTCCTGTATGGAGAAACCAGTCACAGGCATTGCTCAGGGGTGATTTTGTCTCATTCCTTCACACAAGCACTCTTCACATCCTGAAGGTCTCAAGGGCTCCTTCTATGAATTCTGAGCTTTAGTTCCTTCCATAAATTTTCTGTTGGATTCAGGTCAGAGGATTGGCTGAGCCATTCTAGCAGCTTTATTTTCTTTTTCTAAAACCAATTGACAGTTTCCTTGGCTGTGTGTTTGGGATCATTGTCTTGCTCAACTGTGCACCCTTGTTTCACCCTTATCATCCTGGTAGATAGCAGCAGTTTTTATGCAGAATGTTTCAGTACATTTGTCCATTCATCCTTCCTTCAATCATATGAAGTTTGCAAGTGCTGTATGCTGAAAAACAGCCCCACACCATGATGTTCCCACCTCAAAACTTCACTGTTAGTATGGTGTTTGGGGTGATATGCAGTGCAATTTGGCCTCCAAACATGGTGTGTATTATGGCATCCAAACAGTTCAACTTTGGTCTCATCTAACCAGAACATTCTCCCAGTATTTCACAAGTTTGTCTAAATGTTTAAATGTTGTTGAACAAACTTTAAAACGTGCTTGTACATGCTTTTGGAGTCTTGCGTGGTGAGTGTGCATTGTGCTGTGGAGGTTGAGTGCATTACTTATTGTTTTCTTTGAAACCATTGTATCTGCTGATTCCAGGTCTTTCTGTAGCTCTCCACAGGTGGTCCTTGGCTCCTGGACAACTCTTTGGATAATTCTTTTCACTCCTCTGTCTGAAATCTTGTGAGGAGCACCTGGTCGTGACCAGTTTATGGTGAAATTATGTTCTTTCCACTTCCAGATTATGTCCCCAACAGTTCTCACTGGAGCGTTCAGTAGTCTAAATATTCTTCTGAAACCAATGCCATCAGTATGCTTTCCAACAATAAGGTTGCGAAGGTCTTGAGACAGCTCACTGGTTTTACCCATCATGAGATGTTTCTTGTGTGGCACCTTGGTAATGAGACACCTTTTTATAGGGCATCAGTTGAACCAGCTGATATTATTTGTCACTAAGTAGCAGGATTGCTTTCTAATTACTGATAGATCTCAGCTGGTGTCATGACTTTCCATAGCTTTTTGCTCCTCTCTTTCTTCATGTGTTCAATACTTTTTTCTCTGTGTCATTTCTCATTATTACTCATAACTTAATTTATGGACATCTATGGTTTGATTTCTTTGCCTGTGTGGATTGGATGGGTTGTTACCGACATTTGGTGAGAATTTCATGTCAATAGCACCTTTAGAAATATATTTACTTAGAAATTTGGTGACGTGTTCAATACTTATTTCACCTGCTGTATAATATCAGTGGTCTTACTCATCATCTTCTTCAAATTTCCATCAATAGGTGCTTCTCCTTTGGATGTAATACCAGATGTTTCCAAAAAGAAAGGCATTCAACATTCTAGTACTGTATCTCAAGATAAGAATGTTTGTTTCATTTTGTCTGTTTTAATAGAATTTCAGAATTTTGACTCACTGTGCGTTATTTTTAGTGTTGAGCGAGCATGTTCGACACTGCTCGGTACTCACCCGAGCATCACGCTACTCAGGATGTTCGGCGAGCACCGAGCATTTCCGGGTTACTCGGGCGGGAGCTCGGGTCTCCGCCCTGCATGTTTGGCGCTCTTTACAGAGCCAATGAACATACAGGGATTGCCAGCTAGTCACTGTAATGCCGCAACCATGTTGTTTGTGGGCATTCCAGTGATTGGCTGGCCGCACAGCGTCATCTCGAGTATTTTTTAAACCGGGCGCCGCCATCTTGGACACAGTCGCTCCGGATTAGACAGTGTACGGACAGCGCTGCTGAGCTATGGAGAGATTTATCCTGCGAAATAGTTAGTGTAGGGTCTGTAAAGCCTGCCAGATCAAACAAACAGTCTTTCTCAGGACTAATATCCATCCCAGATATCAGGCAGACAGGCAGGCTGTATAGGAGACGCAGTGGGGTTATACCAGCAAACGCTGCATTACAGTCCTGTGTGCTCCTGTTTCTGAAATTGCTGGACTTAGCTCCAGGTCTCCGAGCTAAATCCTTTTTTTTTCATCTAAATCCTCTTTTTTTTTCCTCCTTCACACTGTACAAATACCCGTCTTATTAACCTATTGGTGTCCCCCCCCCCCAAAAAAAAGTGTGTCTCTGATTTTTCAGACACAAATATATCTGTTGAAAAGAGTCTGGTATAGGCCACAGAAACAGAAGTGTGGTTTTGCAGTTCCACGGGTGAAATCTCTGTATTATCCAGTTTTGTGCCTTTTGTATCTAAAAAAAAACAGTTTGAGTGTGTCGCTCACTGTTCAGCCGCAAATATATATATATTTAAAATAAGTCTGGTATACACCAGTAAATTATAACTGTGGTTTTGCTGTTCCACGGTAAAAAATCTCTATTATCCTGCTTTTGGCATTTTTTGCCGTAAAAATAAATAATAGTGTCTCCTGATTGTTCAGACACAAATATATCTGTTGAAAATAGTCTGGTATACACCAGTAAATTATAACTGTGGTTTTGCTGTTCCACGGTAAAAAAATCTCTATTATCCTGCTTTTGGCATTTTTTGCCGAAAAAAATAAATAATAGTGTCTCCTGATTGTTCAGACACAAATATATCTGTTGAAAATAGTCTGGTATACACCAGTAAATTTTAACTGTGGTTTTACTGTTCCACGGTAAAAAATCTCTACTATCCTGCTTTTGGCATTTTTTGCCGTAAAAAATAAATAATAGTGTCTCCTGATTGTTCAGACACAAATATATCTGTTGAAAATAGTCTGGTGTAGGCTCGAGAAATACAAGTGTGGTTTTGCAGTTCCCCGGGTCAAATCTCTGTATTATCCTGCTTTTCGCAATTTTTGTCCGGAAAAAATAAATAATACTGTCTCCTGATTGTTCAGACACAAATATATCTGTTGAAAATAGTCTGGTGTAGGCCCGAGAAATACAAGTGTGGTTTTGCTGTTCCACGGTAAGAAATCTCTATTATTCAGCTTTTGGTATTTTTTCCGTAAAGAAAAACAGTAATATTTTCTCCCTGATTGTTCAGATTGTTTAAAAGAGTCGGGTGTAGGCCAGAGAAATAGAACTGTGGTTTTCCTCTTCCACGGTTCTAATCTACTTTTTGCTACCCTTTTTCCATTGATAGTGCGAGTGTAAGCTATTTTACTTACTTTACAATGGGCAAGGTGCGTGGCAAGGGACGTGGAAGTGGACGTTCTGGTGATGGTGCGTGCAGAGGATGGGGCCGTGGCCAAGGTGAAAATGTGCCACAACCAACAGCCACATCTTCTCGCTCCCACTTCTTGTTCTGTGCTTCCCTAGTAATTCGGTCAACACCAGTATTGCGAACTGATCAGTGTGAACAGGTTATTAATTGGATAGCAGATAATACTTCCAGTTACCTGGGCACCACCACCTCCGGCCTGTCTTCCAAACGGTTGACTCTTAGTAGCCGTGAGTCTCGACCGCATACTCCTCCTCACCCTGATGCTCCTTCCTCCCACCATGCCGAGTGTCGTCAGACAGCAACTGATCCCACACTTGGACATTCTGAAGAGCTGTTCACTGGTCCATTTCCAGATTTGTGCCCCTCGCCTGCTCCGCTTGAAGTGGTGGAAGAGGAGATCCCATGTAGCGATGCACAAATATTTGAACAGCCACGGCCACAGGAAGTCGACGCTGGCAATTTGTCACAAGAGGTGGACGATGACGAGACACAATTGCCAGGAAGTGAGGAGGAGGATCGTGGTGCGCAAGTGGAAGAGGAGGAGGTGGTGGATGATCTAGTAACTGACCCAACGTGGCAGGAGGACATGCAGAGTGAGGCCAGCAGCACATAGGGGGAGGGAGGCAGAGTACCCCAACAGGCAGGAAGAAGCAGTGTGGTGGCCGCAGACAGAAGGCGGCCAACCGTTCCCCGTAACACCAACACGAGGGACGTTGCCAGTACAAGCGGTAGGTCTTCCAGAGTCTGGAATTTTTTTAAAGACTCTGCTGATAACCCCAAAAAGGCCATTTGTACCACCTGCCATGCCAGCATCAGCAGGGGTGACAAAGCTACCAGCCTGACCACCACCAGCATGATCAGGCACATGGCAGCAAAGCACCCGACTTTGTGGGGCGAACCCCAGGGTCCACGACCAGTGTCAGCGGGTGTCACCACTGCTTCTTCCGCTGTTGTGCGGGCAATAGAAGCCCCTGTTGTGTGTGCAAGGCAATCCCCTGTCCATACTGCATGCAAAGATGCCCCCTCCTCTCAGACTTCACTTGTTATGGCAGTTTCTCAAGAAACAGCATCAACGTCCACGTCCATGTCCCACCGCAGCGTTCAATTGTCCATATCCCAGACCTTTGAACGAAAGTGGAAATTCTCAGCTAACGCCCAACAGGCCACAGTCCTAAATTCGCACATTTCACGACTACTTGCATTGGAAATGCTGCCTTTTAGGCTGGTGGAGACGGAATCCTTCCGCAACTTTATGGCGGTGGTCGGTACTTGGTCCCCAGCCGACACTATTTTGCCTGGTGTGCCATCCCCGCACTACACAAGCACGTGTCCCAAAACATCTGCCGTACCCTCAACAACGCAGTTACTGGGAGAGTCCACCTGACAATGGAAACGTGGACAAGTGCTTGTGGCCAGGGACGGTACATCTCCCTGACGGCACACTGGGTAAACATAGTGGAAGCCGGGACCGAGTGGGACCTTGGGACGGAACACATCCTCCCCACACTGAGGATTGTGGGCCCTATGTCAGTCAGAGTTGCCCCCACAGTGTACAGATGCTGCGCATCATCCTCCTCCTCCTCATGTTCAGCCTCCATCTCAGATATCAACACATCAGTTACAAGCTGGAAGCACTGCAGTACTGCCTCTGCCAAGCGGCAACAGGCTGTGCTGAAACTCATAAGCTTAGGTGAGAAACCTCACACTGCTTGTGAGTTGTGGACAGCTGTGAAAGAGCAGGCAGATCTGTGGCTGAGACCGCTGAACCTACATCCAGGCATGGTCGTGTGTGACAATGGCCGTAACCTGGTGGCGGCTCTGAGGCGAGATCACACACGTACCATGCCTGGCTCATGTGCTTAAACTCGTGGTTCAGCGGTTTATTAAATCGTACCCCGAGTTGCCAGATCTGCTTTTCAAAGTATGCCGCCTGTCAGCTCATTTTCGTGAGTCGGCTACAGCTTCTGCCGCCCTTGCTGTGTTGCAGCAGCGTTTGCAGCTTCCGTCACACCGACTGGTGTGTGATGTCCCCACACGTTGGAACTCAACCCTCCACATGTTGCAAAGGATTTGTGAGCAGAAGAGAGCAGTTGTGGAGTACCAGCTGCAACAAGGCCGTCGATATTCAGGTCAGACTCCACACATAAGACCTCAGGAGTGGACCTGGATGTCTGACATCTGTACCATCTTGACAAACTTTGAGGAGTCCACCCAGATGGTGAGTGGCGATGATGCCATCATTAACGTCAGCATTCCACTTGTCTGTCTTTTGCAACGCTCTCTGCAGAGAATTAAAGAAGAGGCATTGCAGCCAGAGTATGATGCGATGGATCAAGAAGCCGTAGCGGTCGATTACTCACAGCCCAGCCTCATCTCATCCCAACGTACATTGGGGGACAATGAGGGAGAGGAGGAGGAGTAGGAAGAAGAACAGGAGCTTGTGTCATGCGCTGTAGACGGTGGTACCTGTACAACTGTCATACCATCGGTTCAGCGTGGGTGGCCTGAGGACAGGGGGGAGGAGGAGGAGAGCATGGTCAGTCGTCATCTTGGTGAGGACACGGAAGTCTTGCCCGTTACCTGTCTGGCACGCATGGCTGACTTTATGTTACACTGCCTTAACCGTGACCCTCGCGTTGTCAAAATGTTGGGTGACAGTCATTACTGGTTGGTGACACTTTTAGACCCCCGCTACAAGGAGAACTTTCACTCTCTTATTCCTGAGGTGGAGAGGTCTACAAAAATGGGGCAGTACCAGAAGGCCCTTGCTGCAGAACTGCTAAAAAACTTCCCATCTGAACACGCTAGCGGCAGAGGTCACATTTCGTTGACCAACCAAGGCGTACAAGCAAGAGAGAGGCAACTCCAATCCAGCAGAGGCAGGGGAACACTGTCAACGTTCTGGAACAGTTTTATGAGACCCGCCCAGTTTACAGGCCCTGAGGCGCGGGATACTCTCAAAAGGAGTGGAAAGTTTCAAAAGATGGTCAGGGAGTACCTTGCCGACCGAACCAGCGTCCTCCGTGATTCCTCTGTGCCTTTTAATTATTGGGTATCCAAGCTAGACACTTAGAATGAACTCACTCTGTACGCCTTGGAGGTCCTGGCCTGCCCTGCCGCTAGCGTGTTATCGGAGCGTGTTTTTAGTGCCGCTGGGGGAATTATAACTGATAAGCGCACTCGCCTGTCAACTGACAATGCTGACAAGCTGATCCTTATCAAAATGAACAAGGGCTGGATTGGGCCAGACTTCTCATCACCAAAAAATGACAGCAGAGTAACATAAAGTCAAATCCATTGTGTTTTTTCGGGAGGTGTATTCACATGCACCGCTTCACACCCACACATTGGTATATGCTTCCTCATTTCGGCTGTTTTATGTTCTTCTCCTTATCCTCAGCCTCCACCACCACTATACCACCAGGGTGACCGTGATCCGTGTGGCCATTATTGAAAGTTCCTCCGTCCTTAATTTTGTCAGCTTTTGCTTGGAAGGCATAAACAAAGACTGTGGGAGACCCACTCCCCAATAATGGGAATAATATTTTTAAGATGCTGTACTGTATGGCTCTTGTAAGGGGCATTGCAAGTTCCTCCATCCTAATTTTTGGCAGCTTTTGCTTGGAAGGTATAAGCAAATACTATGGGAGACCCACTCCCCAATAATGGGAATAATGTTTTTAAGATACTGTACTGTATGGCTCTTGTAAGGGGCATTAAAAGTGTCTTGTTAAGCTACTGCGACCTCCACCAATTTTCCGAGGGGCATTAAAAGCGTCTTGTTAAGCTACTGGGACCTCCACGTCTCTTTTGAGCGGCATTAAAAGCGTCTTGTTAAGCTACTGGGACCTCCATCACTTTTCCGAGGGGCATTAAAAGCGTCTTGTTAAGCTACTGGGACCTCCACGTCTCTTCTGAGGGGCATTAAAAGCGTGTTGTTATACCACTCAGACCTCCACGTCTCTTCCAAGGGGCATTAAAAGCGTTTTGTTATACCACTCTGTACCCCACGTCTCTTCTGAGGGGCATTAAAATCGTGTTGTTATACCACTCTGACTTCCACGTCTCTTCCAAGGGGCATTAAAAGCGTGTTGTTATACCACTCTGACCTCCACGTCTCTTCTGAAGGGCATTAAAAGCGTCTTGTTATACCACTCTAACCTCCACGTCTCTTCTGAGAGGCATTAAAAGCATCTTGTTAAGCTACTGCGACCTCCACGTCTCTTCTGAGGGGCATTAAAAGAGTGTTGTTATACCACTCTGACCTCCACGTCTCTTCTGAGGGGCATTAAAAGTGTGTTGTTATACCACTCTGACCTCCACGTCTCTTCTGAGGGGCTTTAAAAGCGTCTTGTTATACCACTCTGACCTCCACGTCTCTTCTGAGGGGCATTAAAGCCGTCTTATTATACCACTCTGACCTCCACGTCTCTTCTGAGGGGCATTAAAAGCATGTTGTAGTACCACTCTGACCTCCACGTCTCTTCTGAGGGGCATTAAAACGGTCTTGTTAAGCTACTGCAACCTCCACGTCTCTTCTGAGGGGCATTAAAGCTGTCTTGTTATGCCACTCTGACCTCCACGTCTCTTCTGAGGGGCATTAAAAGCATGTTGTTATACCACTCTGACCCCCACGTCTCTTCTGAGGGGCATTAAAAGCGTGTTGTTGTACCACTCTGACCTCCACGTCTCTTCCAAGGGGCATTAAAAGCGTCTTGTTATACCACTCTGACCTCCACGTCTCTTCTGAGGGGCATTAAAAGCGTCTTGTTATACCACTCTGACCTCCACGTCTCTTCTGAGGGGCATTAAAAGCATCTTGTTATACCACTCTGACCTCCACGTCTCTTCTGAGGGGCATTAAAAGCATGTTGTTATACCACTCTGACCTTCACGTCTTCTCTGAGAGGCATTGAAACGGTCTTGTTAAGCTACTGTGACCTCCACGACTCTTCGAATGGGAATTGCATTTCCCCATAATTTTTGGCAGCTTTTGCTTGGAAGGGAAAAGCAAATACTATGGGAGACTCACTCCCCAATAATGGGAATAATGTTTGTAATATGCTGTACTGTATGGCTCTTGTAAGGGGCATTGCAAGTTCCTCCATCCTAATTTTTGGCAGCTTTTGCTTGGAAGCCATAAGCAAATACTATGGGAGACCCACTCCCCAATTATGGAAATAATGTTTGTAATATGCTGTACTGCATGGCTCTTGTAAGGGGCATTGCAAGTTCCTCCGTCCTAATTTTTGGCAGCTTTTGCTTGGATGGCATAAGCAAATACTATGGGAGACCCACTCCCCAATAATGGGAATAATGTTTTTAAGATGCTGTACTGTATGGCTCTTGTAAGGGGCATTAAAAGCGTCTTATTAAGCTACTACGACCTCCACCACTTTTACGGGGGGCATTAAAAGCGTCTTGTTAAGCTACTGGGACCTCCACGTCTCTTCTGAGGGGCATTAAAAGCGTTTGTTAAGCTACTGGGACCTCCACCACTTTTCCGAGGGGCATTAAAAGTGTCTTGTTAAGCTACTGGGACCTCCACCACTTTTCCGAGGGGCATTAAAAGCGTCTTGTTAAGCTACTGGGACCTCCACGTCTCTTCTGAGGGGCATTAAAAGCATCTTGTTATACCACTCTGACCTCCACGTCTCTTCTGAGGGGCATTAAAAGCATCTTGTTATACCACTCTGACCTCCACGCCTTTTCTGAGGGGCATTAAAAGCGTCTTGTTAACCTACTGCGACCTCCACGTCTCTTCTGAGGTGCATCAAAAGCGTGTTGTTGTGTTGTTATACCACTCTGACCTCCACGTCTCTTCTCAGGGGCATTAAAAGCGTGTTGTTATACCACTCTGACCTCCACGTCTCTTCTGAGGGGCATTAAAAGCATCTTGTTATGCCACTCTGACCTCCACGTCTCTTCTGAGGGGCATTAAAAGCGTCTTGTTATACCACTCTGACCTCCCCGTCTCTTCTGAGGGGCATTAAAACCGTCTTGTTATTTTTAGAACCCTCCTGTTAGTTTTTTCTATTTTGCTGGTCACATGACTTTTTGCCTATTTAATCCAGCTCCGCCCTCCTGGACTTGCTGGACTTCAGTGTTACATTTACTCTTAAGCTGGCCAGGTGCCTTGTACCTTACTCTGTAGTTTGCTTGGTCTTTTGACCACTAGTACTTCTGTTTGTTTGTTTGTCTTTGCTCTGCTACAAATTCTGCTAGGAGGTGTCCAACTATATCCCAGTCCTTAGTTCTTGTAGGGACCCCTTCCTTATATTTATAGGTCTGTGTTCAGACTAGCCGAGGACTTAGGCGGGTCCGTTCACAAGGAACAGGTCCCTCGCTGCATCGTAGGGAATCAGCTTAGTCCTATTGTAGGGACAGTTTTCCTTTCTTTCCTTAGTGCTTGTAGCAGTTCATAACAGTAAGTCCAGCCCAAAGATAAAACACTCTAAGGAAAAAAAAAAAAAAAATCCTGATTTCATCATGGTGTCGGTTCAGGAATTGGCTCAACCCCTGCAGGGACAGTCTTTGGAGGTGGCCGAGCTCCAGCAACACGTGAGTAGCTGTCCTGGAGCGCATTTTGTCGAACCGAAGGTAGGACTTCCAGATTTTTTTTATGGTAAACGGCAAGATTTTTTTTCCTTTAAAAACGCTTGTTTATTATATTTTCGTTTAAGACCCAGATCCTCGGGGAATGAATCACAGCGCATTGGGTTTATAATGTCACTTTTGCGCAAAGAACCACAGGGATGGGCCTTTTCTCTACAACCTAATGATCCGTGTTTAAGATCTCTGGAAGATTTTTTTTCTGCTATGGGGTTGTTGTATGATGATCCTGATCGAGTCTCATCTGCTGAAACTGAATTAAGACGTTTGAAGCAGGGATCAGGTGATGTGGAAAATTATTGTACATACTTCAGAAGATGGTCGGCTGAAGTGGAATGGAATGACTCAGCATTAAAGTGTTTGTTTCTTGAGGGTCTAGGTGAAAGGGTTAAGGATCTGCTGATTGCCTTCCCAAAACCTGGAACCTTGCAGGAGGCAATGCAATTAACCATACGTGTGGACAGGAGACTGCGTGCTAGGAGTAATGAAGAGAAATCTACTACTATTACAGCTCCTATTTTTCAGAGGGTCTGTTCGGAGGGTGGAGAACTGATGGAAATTGGGGCGATGTCACCCCACTCTCCGGAAAAAGACCGCAGGTATGCTAAAGGATTGTGCTTTTATTGCGGCAAATCTGACCACTTTATTAAGAACTGTGTGCTTCGTTTGAACAAAGAAAAAAAAAAGAGGTCAGTTACGCCCGCATAGCGTGTTGAAACTCAAAAGGAGTATTTCTTTCTGGAAGCACCTCATTCCAGGAGGAGTTGATTGAATTTCGGGTTTTTGTGGATTGTGGTTCTACACTCAATGTGATTGATGAGGGTTTTTTGGAAAAATTTAAATTAGAATCCAAACTTTTGTCATCTCCTATTTCTGTGGTTGCTGTTGATGGCTCTCCCTTGAAAGGTATTACTCACAAGGTTTTTGAATTTCCCCTCACCATTAATGGTATCCACCAAGAGAATTTGGATTTGGTGGTATTAAATAATTTGCCTGCTCCAGTGGTTTTGGGGTTACCTTGGTTAAAATTGCACAATCCTGTACTGGACTTGTCTACCAATGAAATTAAGTCTTGGAGTCCTAAGTGTTATGATAGATGTTGTAACGGTCGCATTGCTGCTGTGGAAAGAGGGGAATTACCTGTACCTATTCAGGATTTCTGGAAGGTTTTTTCTGAGGAGCAGTCGCAAGTTTTGCCTCCTCATAGGGACTATGATTGTACTATTGAGTTTGTCCCTGGAGCAACTCTTCCCAAGAGTCGCTTATTTAATTTTACTATCCCTGAGAGAAAGGCCTTGGAGGAATACATACAGACAAGCTTGGCCGCCGGTCACATTAGACCTTCTAAGTCACCTGTGGCTGTTGGATTTTTTTTTTGTAAAAAAAATGGACGGCGGTTTACGTCCATGTCTGGACTTTCGCGAAATTAATAAAATTACAGTACGCAATTCCTACCCACTGCCATTAATTCCTGACTTGTTCAACCAGTTAGTGGGGGCCAAGTGGTTCTCTAAGATTGATCTCCGGGGGGCATACAATTTGTTACGTATGAAGGAAGGTGATGAGTGGAAAACTGCTTTTAACACTCCAGTGGGTCATTTTGAGAATCTGGTTATGCCCTTTGGTCTTACCAACGCACCAGCGTTTTTTCAGAACCTTATTAATGACATCCTAATGACGCGCCCCTGGGCCTGAGTCGCGCAGCGTTGCGCACGCGGGAGCCTACCCGGAGCCGGATCAGATGGGGGTAGTAGTCTCGTGGCGGTGACCCGGTCCGTGCCCAGGGAGTCAGACTAAGTGGCAGTCTATTAGCAGTAGATGGTGGATGACTACGCCACCCGTTGAATGCAGCTATGGAGCTGCCGCTGCAGGGCAGACCGCTGAGGCCGGTGGAAGGATGGTGCAGCGTGATAGTATAACCCCCAACGGGAGGGGTATGGCCTCAGGGCAGCCGACGTAGACGATGGGGGTAGCAGGAACCACTCGGAGACGGTACGGTGTAGTTCAGGGTCTTTACTGGTGACAAAGATAGACCCTCCCGGAGTACTGGCTAGCGATTGGGGCCTGATCAGTCCTTGAGCAGATGGGATCTCCCCTGGCCAGGCGGAGTTGTAGGCCTCCCAAACTGACTGTACTCTTCTGGCTACCTTGCTAGAGGCGGGTATAAGTAGCCCACGTCCCTGAGTGTACCGTGTGGTGCTCACCCGTATGGCCGGTGACTCGGGGCCTTCTAATGGCTTCCGCTCCACGATGGCGGTGCTGGTCCCACGCGTGTGACCGTGCCTTCGGGTTTCTGGGCCAGAGGACCTGCAATCCCCTGCCGGTCGGTTTCTGCTGCTGGGTAGAGATTAGTCCCCACAGCCTCGGACTCCGGGTCCGGTGATACTTCTCAGTCAGGGCGAGCTCTGCAGCTGCCAGCCCCTGACTCCTTGTAACACTGCTCCCACAGAGCTCCTGATGTTCTGTTCCTATATTTGCTTCTTTTCTCTGTCTCTACTTCTCTACTCACTAACCCTGCCTCAGCCCTAGGTTTATATAGGGGAAGTTCTTCCCCTCCCAGGACTGGGCAGGAGGTGTGGCATGCATAGGATCCCTGACCAAGAGACCTCCCACCTGCTCTCAGACGTAATATCTCTATCACTGTGGCAACCAGACCCCTGGGGTGTCACATTCCCCCCTAGTGAAATTTAGTACTCCGGGACTAAACATATTTTAGAAAAACATAACAAGATATAACAATAACAATACAATAAAGAAACACATAAAGGTGGTCACGGCATGTCCGTAACCGGGTGCAGTCTTTGAAGAAAGCAAGGTGTCCATTTCACCAAAACAGGGAGACGTAACCAGGTAGGGGTCTGTCCTGCCCCGAGTCCTTAACAGTCTTTAGTCCGTCCTGGGTTACGCTCCAACTATGTACACAGGATTCCCGGTAAATCCACCAAAGACTCCTATAAACAACTAGAAACACATAATTATACACAAGCAACAAGAAAAACAGGTAACCACAAATAAAACAATTTATACACTTCAAATCCTCCAACGTGCGGGTAACTGGCCTCTAGTGGCCCTAGTGGACCTACGGAGCTGACTGTCTAGCCCTGAACTACAGGGTGTAGGAGCTGTCAAGGGTAAACTGGGCAGCTGTCTACCGGCTCTTTGGCTCACTAGGGGTACGGCAGGCTCACTATAAGCAGAGGGTTGATCCTCCTGTTCTGCTTGTGTGGAGTCTTCTGCCTCCTGGACCGGCTGTTCTTCCAGCTCTACCTGTCGCTCCGTAGGTGCTTGGGATGCTGGTTGGAGGAAGGTGAGTACGGGTACCACAACTGCGCCATTGACTTGAGTCCAAGACCGAGGGAAGTCTCCGAGCACAGTACTAACCATGTCTTCCCTTTCCTCTACGGGTCGAGGGTCTTCTTGTTCCTCTTCAGGGTTCCGTAGCTGTTCGGGACACTTCTTCAGGTGATCCCGGGATACAATGGTTGTGGTTTCCCCTCCGTCTTTACTGATGGTACAGACCTTTGGGTTGTCGTGGCTTGAGGGCAGTACGGTGTACGGGTCCTTCTCCCACTGGTCGTCCAACTTGTGGAGCCGTCTTTTTCTCTTCAAGACCTGCTCTCCGGGTACCAGGGGAACAGCGGGAGCACACTGGTTGTAAGTTTTCTCTTGTCTTTCCCTAGCCTGACAGAGACTTCGCTCCACGCTCTCCTGTACTCTCCGGTACTGCTGCTGCCTCTCTGTGTCCCAGTCTGCTTCTGGTGAAGTGCCCTCGGGTGACAGGACTCCCATTTCCAGGTCAACAGGTAACTTACCAGGTCTCGCCCTCATTAGGTAAGCCGGGGTACAGTTGGTGGAACCTACCGGGATGTGGTTGTATAGGTCCACCAGATCGGGCAGCTTCTCAGGCCACAGACCGCGTTCTTCCAGGGGCAACGTTTTCAGAAGATCCATTACCACCTGGTTCATTTTCTCACAAAGTCCATTAGTTTGCGGATGATAGGGTGTCGTCCTTATCTTCCGGCAGCCATACAGAGTGCAGAATTCTTGGAAGACCTCCGCTTCAAAGGCAGGTCCCTGGTCTGTCAACACTTGGTCCGGGTACCCGTGTGGACGGCAGAAATGCTGCTGGAAGGCTCTAGCTGCTGTTCGAGCTGTTAAGTCCTTGACGGGGACGACAACCAAGAACCGGGAGTAGTGATCCACGATGGTTAGCGCGTAGACGTAGCCACTTCTGCTTGGGGTCAGTTTTACATGATCCAAGGCTACCAGTTCTAACGGCTGCCGGGTGACGATGGACTGCAGGGGAGTCTTCTGGCTGGCACGGTCCTTCCTTCTTAGGTTGCACGGGCCACAGTCTCTGCACCACCTCTCGATGGTTCCCCTCATGCCTACCCAGTGGAACCGCTCGCGCAGCAGGAACTCCAGCTTCTTCCATCCGAAGTGTCCAGCCCCGTCGTGGTATGCCTCCATCACCATGGCTGCGTCTCTTCGTGGCACCACTACTTGCCAGATTAGTTCATGCGTCCGGGAGTTAACCATTCTGCGGCACAACTTCCCCTTGTAAAGGAACAGTCTACTCTTTTCTGCCCACAGTTGCTTAGCTTCCTCCGGAGCGTCTGGGTCAAGGCGAGCCTCTGGCCGAGTCAGCATCTCCTTCACCAGCCGGACGGCAGGGTCACTGTCCTGCGTTTCCGCCCAGTTGTAGTGAGGTAAGGGGTTAAGCGTAGCGCCTTGCTCACTCCTTACCCGATGGGAATACTGGATAGTCCCATGACGGTGAAACGCGGGGAGTTCGACTTCTTCCAGTCCCTCTGGATCTTCTCCTACGTCCGGTAGGTTTGGCATCCTGGACAGGGCGTCCGCGTTGGTATTGGAGCGTCCTGCCCGGTATTTGATGGTGAACTCGTAGTTGGACAGGCGGGCCATCCATCTCTGCTCTAGGGCACCGAGTCTTGCCGTGTCCAGGTGTGTCAACGGGTTGTTATCCGTGTACACGACGAACCGGGAAGAAGCGAGGTAGTGCTTAAAGCGTTTGGTAACTGCCCACACCACTGCCAGGAACTCTAGCTTAAATGAGCTGTAATTCTCAGGGTTTCTTTCGGTGGGTCGCAGTTTTCGGCTGGCGTAAGCGATTACTCGCTCTTTCCCCTGCTGGATCTGGGACAGCACGGCTCCTAGCCCGATGTTACTTGCGTCGGTGTAGAGGATAAAGGGCTGGCTGTAATCCGGGTACGCCAGGATTTCATCCCCCGTGAGGGCCATCTTCAGCTGGCGGAAGGACTCTTCTTCCAACTTCTCCCATCTGAAGGGCGGCTTCTGGTTCTTGGCCTTCCGGGACTGGCCTATCAGGAGGTCTTGCATAGGAGCTGCCTTTTTGGTGAAACCGGGGATGAACCTGCGGTAGTAGCCTACCAACCCGAGGAACTGCCGCACTTCCTTTACACTGGAGGGACTTGGCCATTCCTTAATTGCGGTGATCTTATCAGGGTCGGGAGCCACTCCGTCAGCGCTCACCACGTGTCCCAGGTACTGCACCTTTGGTTTCAGGAGGTGACACTTGGAGGGTTTCACCTTTAGGCCGTAGCTTGCCAGAGCTTCGAACACTTCCGCCAGGTGTTTCAGGTGGTCCTCATAAGTCTTAGAATATACGATGACATCGTCCAGGTACAACAGGACCGTCTCGAAGTTTCTGTGGCCCAGACAGCACTCCATTAATCGTTGGAAGGTTCCTGGTGCGTTGCAGAGTCCGAACGGCATACAGGTAAACTCGCTAAGTCCCATCGGGGTGGTGAATGCGGTCTTCTCCCGGTCCGCCTCTGCTACAGGAACCTGCCAGTACCCACTAGTGAGATCCAAGGTAGAGAAGAAGTTAGCAGATCTTAAAACAGCCAAAGACTCCTCTATCCTTGGTAAGGGGTACGCATCCTTGTGTGTGATACGGTTGATTTTCCGGTAATCTACACACATCCTCATGGTGTTGTCTTTCTTTTTGACTAAGACTAGTGGAGCTGCCCAGGGGCTACAGCTATCCCTGATCACCCCAGCCTCCTTCATGTCTCTAAGCATCCCCTTGGCGTGTTGGTAGTGTGCAGGGGGTACGGGTCGATACCTCTCTTTTATGGGAGGATGGTCTCCCGTGGGGATGTGGTGTTCTACCCCCTTGACTCGCCCGAAGTCTAACGGGTGTTTACTAAACACTCTCTCGTACTCTTGAACCACCCGATAGACTCCCTGTTTCTGGTGTGAGGGAGTGGAGTCAGTACCCAAATGTAGTTGCTGACACCAGTCCTCCATTGTTTTCTTAGAGCCGTTACCTTCCTCCGGGTGAGATGGAGGCAAGGGTTCCACAGATTGTATAGCATTTTGGTTGATGGTATATAATTTGGCTAGCGTGGCATACCGGGGCAGGTACACTTCCCTCTTCCCGATATTGATTATGCGAACGGGCACCCTCCCATGGCGTACATTAACCACCCCCCGTGCTGTCAAGATGGTGGGCCTACTGTCTGAGTAAACTGGTTCTACCATTGCCTGGTAATCTCTACCTCTCAGACCAATAGCTGCCCGGCACCAAATCATCATTTCACTTTTTGGGGGCATGGCAATAGGGAAAGGGTCACACATTCTCACGCTACCAATCTCACCGCCGGAGAGTTCCACCTGTTGCCGTCGCATCAGTGCCCGGATCTCTTTTTGGAGCACTCGCTGCTCGCCGGAGCTGGCGTTCTTGGCAACCTGCTGTAAAAGGAAAATCACCTCTGCAAGACAATTTTCAATTACATTAGTTCCTAGAGTTATCTTTGGGTGACTCTCGTGTTTGTCAATGTCTACAATGATCAGTCCCTGTGCTGCCAGTTCAACTCTACCAATTTTAATGGTCACCTCTTTAAATCCGATCTGTGGCACGGGCTGACCATTGCTGGCGATGATACTCAAATCGTCGTCAGGGTAGCGGGTAATATCCGAGTCATTCCAGTACTGCTTGAAGAGCACGTACGGGATGGTGGTGACCTGTGATCCGGTGTCCAGTAGGGCACTCATAGGAATGCCATCCAGTACCACAGGCAAGACTGGACGTCCGCCCACATATTTGTCGCGCCAGTTCGATGGGCCTGATGATCTTTTTCCTAGGGGTTGGCCCTCTACCCTAGGTTGTGCCCGTTTAAAGGACAGTACCTTGCCATATGTCCGGGTTGATTGCAGCGGCGGCAGATGGGTTGTCCGTCCTCGTTGTATCGGTCGCTGGGTCTTCCTCTGGCCGGTGGGGTCCTCCTTGGTCGACGCCACGGGATGTCCTCCGGTCCGGATGCCAGCTGGATCTTCCCTGGAGTGGAAACCTGTAAAGACTGCACAGTTCGGGTTAGCGCAGCAACGCTTTTAGCTAGCTCTTGGACCTGATGGTGCAGGTCTGGAGCCAAGTCATTGTTCAAAGCCTGCGCATCAGCTCCCACAGGCCCTGCCGACAAGGGCGCCGCCTCCTGGTGGTAAGTGGTAGTGGGGCGTCTGTGGGTCACAACGCCACCTGGTGCCGGTTCTCGGAGCACCCGGATGGCTCTGTCCTTGAACTGTGCAAATCCCAGATGAGGGTCCTGTAAGGCCATTGCCCGCAACTGGGTTCGGTGGGCATTGCAATATAAACCCTCTATAAATTGTTCAGTTAACAGCCTGTCCTCGTCTCCCACGCCATCAGGGTCGGTCTGCTTAATGGCCCTCAGGGCCTCTTGTAGGTTCAGGGCATAGTCCCTTATACTCTCATGTGCCCGCTGTTTGCACCCGTAGAATCTAAGCTTGATCTCGGCTGAGGTGCGGGTATCAAAGGTGTCCCTCAGCCGGGTTAGTATCCCTGCGACAGTCCTCCCCCCAGGTGGCCAGGACTTTACCTCCCTTTGGGCTGCCCCGGTTAATTGGGCCACCAGGATGCTCACTTTTTGCTCTTCTGTGAGGGGGTACACCTGGAAGAGGCTATCCAGTTTTTCTCTAAAGTCCTGCAGGGTATGTGACTCCCCTGAGTACTGGGGTAGCCAGGCTGCCCCAGGGATATAGGGCATGGTGAAAGGCATGACCACCACAGCGGTGGCGCTGGCGGGAGTTGGAGCGGTGAAGCTCTCCTCCGTATCCGACATCCTTCTCCCCCCTAGTGGACCGTGGCCTACCTTGCGATGATCCTCTTCCGTAGGCCGCGGCTCCGCAGTGGATCGTCAGGGTTGAGGACCTTCCGTCGCGCTCCTGTGACGTCGGCGTCTGCTGGGCTCCTTCCAGGACCTTACGCAACGTCCGGACGTGAGGCGGGGCTTCAGTTCTCGCGCGCTTTCGGAGTCCACGCCCCTCTTCTTCCCGCGCGGCGTCTTCAAGATGGCGGCCAACGGCGGGAAAACTCCACGGATGGCGGGAAGAAGGCTGAAGATGGCGCCGGATGGCGGGAATCTTCACGGATGGTAAGTTTTAAAAGTCTCTTTTTCAGGCACGCAGTACCCGGTGGTTGCGGGCACGAAATCCTGCCGACTACGCCAAAAGTTGACGCGCCCCTGGGCCTGAGTCGCGCAGCGTTGCGCACGCGGGAGCCTACCCGGAGCCGGATCAGATGGGGGTAGTAGTCTCGTGGCGGTGACCCGGTCCGTGCCCAGGGAGTCAGACTAAGTGGCAGTCTATTAGCAGTAGATGGTGGATGACTACGCCACCCGTTGAATGCAGCTATGGAGCTGCCGCTGCAGGGCAGACCGCTGAGGCCGGTGGAAGGATGGTGCAGCGTGATAGTATAACCCCCAACGGGAGGGGTATGGCCTCAGGGCAGCCGACGTAGACAATGGGGGTAGCAGGAACCACTCGGAGACGGTACGGTGTAGTTCAGGGTCTTTACTGGTGACAAAGATAGACCCTCCCGGAGTACTGGCTAGCGATTGGGGCCTGGTCAGTCCTTGAGCAGATGGGATCTCCCCTGGCCAGGCGGAGTTGTAGGCCTCCCAAACTGACTGTACTCTTCTGGCTACCTTGCTAGAGGCGGGTATAAGTAGCCCACGTCCCTGAGTGTACCGTGTGGTGCTCACCCGTATGGCCGGTGACTCGGGGCCTTCTAATGGCTTCCGCTCCACGATGGCGGTGCTGGTCCCACGCGTGTGACCGTGCCTTCGGGTTTCTGGGCCAGAGGACCTGCAATCCCCTGCCGGTCGGTTTCTGCTGCTGGGTAGAGATTAGTCCCCACAGCCTCGGACTCCGGGTCCGGTGATACTTCTCAGTCAGGGCGAGCTCTGCAGCTGCCAGCCCCTGACTCCTTGTAACACTGCTCCCACAGAGCTCCTGATGTTCTGTTCCTATATTTGCTTCTTTTCTCTGTCTCTACTTCTTCTCTACTCACTAACCCTGCCTCAGCCCTAGGTTTATATAGGGGAAGTTCTTCCCCTCCCAGGACTGGGCAGGAGGTGTGGCATGCATAGGATCCCTGACCAAGAGACCTCCCACCTGCTCTCAGACGTAATATCTCTATCACTGTGGCAACCAGACCCCTGGGGTGTCACACTAAGACCGTTGATCGGTAAGAATGTGGTGGTGTATTTGGATGACATTTTGATTTTTGCGGCGGATCTGGAGTCTCATTGGCAGAGCGTTCGTGAGGTATTGCAGTTGTTAAGCGACAATTCACTTTTTGCTAAGCTGGAGAAATGTGAGTTCGCTGTGCAGAGAATTAGTTTTTTGGGCTACATTATCTCCAGCGAGGGCTTTGAGATGGACCCGGTGAAGGTTCAGGAGGTGCAGGAATGGCCTAGGCCTATTGGTTTGAAATCGATACAGAGATTTTTGGGTTTTGCCAATTATTACAGAAAATTCATTAAGAATTTTTCTATAATTGTTAAGCCGCTGACCGATCTCACCAGGAAAGGTGCGAATACGGTCCAGTGGACTACTGAGGCCATTGAAGCTTTTGTGTATCTCAAGGAGAGGTTCAGTTCTGCCCCCATCCTTATGCAGCCTGATGAGACCAAGCCTTTTTTTGTCGAGATTGATGCTTCTTCGGTGGGGGTCGGTGCTGTTTTGTCTCAGGAAAACAAGGATGGAGTACATCCCTGTGCTTTTTTTTCAAAAAAATTTTTTGAGACCGAACTTAATTACGATGTCGGTAATCGGGAATTGCTGGCAATTAAACTCGCATTTGAACATTGGCGTCATCTCTTGGAAGGTGCTAAATTTCCCATTCAGGTTTTTACTGATCATAAGAATCTGATCTATCTTGATGCTGCCAAGCGCTTGAATGCCCGTCAAGCTAGGTGGGCACTTTTTTTTCCGCGGTTTAATTTTTCTGTTACTTACATCCTGGGTACCAAGAATGTTAAAGCCGATGCTTTATCTCTCAGTTTTTCTCCCATGGTTGGTACCGAGGAGGAGGAGAGCATTTTACAGGAAGGTGTTGTGATAGCAGCATTGGACTCCGTTTTGGAAGATGGGATTCTGAAAGCCCAGGAGGATGCCCCATCTAACACTCCCCATGGGAGGTTGTTTGTGCCTAGGAACTTTAGGAGAGATTTGTTTGTGGAGTCTCATGAGTCTCGGTTGGCAGGTCATCCAGGAATTTCGGAGACTAAGAGACTTGTAGGTCGCAGTTTTTGGTGGCCTGGGTGGCAGAAGGAAGTCATTAAGTGGGTGCATCAATGTACTGTGTGTGCTAGATCTAAGTCTTCACATGCTCCTGCTGCAGGGTTGCTTTGCCCTCTGGAGGTTCATAGTGCTCCTTGGACGCATCTTGCTATGGATTTTATTACTGACCTTCCTGCCTCTGAGGGTTTCACTGTTATCTGGGTGGTCGTGGACCGTTTTAGCAAGATGTGTCACTTGGTTCCCTTCATCAAACTGCCCTGCGCCAGGACACTCGCTAAAGCTTTCGTTAAAGAAATTGTCAGGCTCCATGGCGTTCCTACCGACATTGTTTCCGATAGGGGACCTCAGTTCGTGGCTCGTTTTTGGCGTGCCTTTTGTGACAGGTTGGGAGTCCATTTGTCATTTTCGTCTGGTTATCATCCTGAGTCTAATGGACAGACAGAAAGAAAGAACCAGGATGTTGAACAGTTTTTTCGTTGTTTTGTGGCGGACAATCAAGAGGGGTGGTCTGAGTTTCTGCCACTGGCTGAATTTGCTCTTAACAACCATACAACCATACATCCTCTTCTGCTGGGTGTTCTCCTTTTTTTTGTTGTACTGGGAGACATCCGTCGTTTGGGTCATTCTCCAAATTGGTATCGGCTGTGCCGGAGGAGGAGAATTTTTCCGGTGAATTGGAAAAAGTTTGGACTGATGTACGTCGTAACCTTCAAGAGGCTAACAAAAAATCCAAGAGGTACTTTGACAGGAAACGTCAAGAGGTTTTGTTTACTGTTGGTGACATGGTTTGGTTGTCCTCTAGGAATCTGCGGTTGAGGATTCCTTCTAAGAAATTGGGCCCGAAGTTTGTAGGTCCATTTAAGGTGCTTCAGGTAGTTAACCAATCTGCTGTTAGGTTGGAGGTTCCTACCTCCTTGAAGATTAATCCGTTGTTTCATGTTTCCTTATTGAAAAATGCGGATGTTTCTGATAGGGACCCCACTGTCTCTGTTCCTCCGGTGGAGGAAGACGGTGAATATGAAATTTCTCACATTCTTAATTCTAGATGGCATAGAGGGAGATTGCAGTATCTCGTCGCTTGGAAAGGTTTCGGTCCCGAGGATAACTCCTGGGTAAGGGCGGATGATGTCTCTCCTCCTAGACTTGTCGGAGCTTTTCACAGGAGGTTTCCTGATAGACCTGGGCCTGGAGGATCCGGAGGATCCTCATAGAAGAGGGTGTACTGTTAGAACCCTCCTGTTAGTTTTTTCTATTTTGCTGGTCACATGACTTTTTGCCTATTTAATCCAGCTCCACCCTCCTGGCCTTGCTGGACTTCAGTGTTACATTTACTCTTAAGCTAGCCAGGTGCCTTGTACCTTACTCTGTAGTTTGCTTGGTCTTTTGACCACTAGTACTTCTGTTTGTTTGTTTGTCTTTGCTCTGCTACAATTTCTGCTAGGAGGTGTCCAACTATATCCCAGTCCTTAGTTCTTGCAGGGACCCCTTCCTTATAGCTATAGGTCTGCGTTCAGACTAGCCGAGGAGTTAGGCGGGTCTGTTCACAAGGAACAGGTCCCCCGCAGCATCGTAGGGAATCAGCTTAGTCCTATTGTAGGGACAGTTTTCCTTTCTTTCCTTAGTGCTTGTAGCAGTTCATAACAGTTATACCACTCTGACCTCCACGTCTCTTCTGAGGGGCTTTAAAAGCATGTTGTTATACCACTCTGACCTCCACGTCTCTTCTGAGGGGCATTAAAATGGTCTTGTTAAGCTACTGGGACCTCCACGACTCTTCGAACGGACATTGCATTTCCTCATAATTTTTGTCAGCTTTTGCTTGGAAGGCATAAGCAAATACTATGGGAGACCCACTCCCCAATCATGAGAATAATGTTTGTAATATGCTGTATTGCATGGCTCTTGTAAGGGGCGTTGCAAGTTCCTCTATCCTAATTTTTTGCAGCTTTTGCTTGGAAGGCATAAGCAAATACTATGGGAGACCCACTCCCCAATAATGGGACTTATGTTTGTAATATGCTGTACTGCGTGGCTCTTGTAAGGGGCATTGCAAGTTCCTCCGTCCTAATTTTTGGCAGCTTTTGCTTGGAAGGCATAAGGTAATACTATGGGAGACCCACTCCCCAATAATGGGAATAATGTTTTTAACATGCTGTACTGTATGGCTCTTGTAATGGGCATTAAAAGCATCTTGTTAAGCTACTGTGACCTCCACCACTTTTTCAAGGGGCATTAAAACCGTCATGTTAAGCTACTGTGACCTCCACATCTCTTCCGAGGGGCATTGAAATGTTGTTTTTAATTACCTCTAACCTCCACGACTCTTCCAACGGGCATTGCATTTCCTCCTAATTTTAGTCAGCTTTTGCTTTTCAATGCAAAGGCGAAAACTAACGGAGACCCACTCCCCAATAATGGGTAGAAGGTTTTTAGTACGCTGTAATCCACGTCTGTTTCAAGGGGCATTGCAGTTCCTCATAATTTTTGGAAAGCCTTCCATTCACTGCTTAGGCCAACAGTGTACAGGAGACCCAGTTGCTATAAATGGAAAAAAACGGTTTAGTTAAGGCCCTCTGACCTCCATGTTACTTCCAAGGGGCATTGGAGTGCCTCGAAATGTTTGGTAGGCATTGCACTCACTGTATGCCCTATAACTGTATAGCAGAAGCGCTCCTTTTGTTACAGAAACATATCCTACAAGGGACAGGCACGATAGTCGCTTCAGTACCTATTACTGATGGAAATTCAGGCACGTCCCGGAGCACTGTAGGGTGAGGGGTGCACGTCAGGATTCTCCCCAGTGAGCGGGTGTAGGGCCTCCTGTCTCTTGCCTCTCTGTAGTAAGTTTCTGGCCTGCCTGGAGCTAGGCCTAACTTGGTTTCTGTTCTGCACCTGCTGACTTGGTGATAGGGCCTTCTGTTGGAGATCACTCTCCCTATTCTTTGGGGTCTCCATGATTCCTGACCTTGGTACGTATCAGCTTTTGGTGATCCTGGGACATGTAGTTCGCCAGGGGTTCCGGTTGTTTTCTACTGGTCATGAAGATCCACGTAGACTCGGACCCGGTGTCCGGTATAGGCTTCGGGGTGAGCTGGTTCAGCTCCTCTGCCCCCTATGTTACTCACTTTCCACTCGCCTTCGGCCCCGCTCGGGCCCTCATTAGGCTACACACACTGCAGCCGGGACGCTGCTCTTCTTCGCCGCTCTCAGAGTGTCGGCACACTCCTAGCTCTCTATTATGAGCTCTGTGAGTTCTAGTCTGGACTCACTCTACAGACTATACTGAACTCTTCCTGCAGGAACTGCTAGGCTCTGGATCGACTGCACTGATTTCTTCTGTGTCTGAGCAGGAACTGCTGAATCACTGAGCTGCCTAGCTCCACCTTCCCTATTTATATCCCTATCGGTCTCCCTCTGGTGGTCTGAGGTGGAAGGTGGAGGTGTGTGTATGCTGTGGGGGCCTTTTGTGGAGAAATCCGGTAATGCACTCCTCTAGGATCTGTGGTACCAAGCGCAGCTGGGCGCCACAGTAGCAGGAAAACATCCAGCAATCCTCGGAGGAGGTAGGATATGCGCCAAAACGCTGACCACCTAAGGCGTAGCCGCTACTACATACATGCGCTTGCATTCCAAGAAAGCAAAGTGGATGCTAACTTCTATCATCATCATGCTCCTCACCTTGGCACTCTCAACTCCCCTGATGGAGAAGCCAGGGCCCACCGGAGGAGTCGGGTTCTCTGCTGGGCTCGTCCAATGCTGCCCTAAAGCAGGCCAGTCTAAGAAAAGTGTGTGGGTCGGTAACAGGAGAAATCGGGGTGGCTGGGGACCGTTTATGGGCACCCAGCCGCCCCCTGGTGGCTGGGGACCGTGTGTGGACACCCGTCCGCGCCCTGGCGGCTGTGGACCGAGCTTGGACACGGGGCCGCTGGGCGGCTGGGGACTGAGTATGGATAAAAGGGCCGCTGACGCAGCCATGACATGGTGGCCGGCGTCTGCCTCCACATGCCTGAAAGGCCCAATTTCAAGTGCAAGCAAGCTAGCAGTATGGTATTGCAGCCTGGGGGTGGGTGGGTGGCAGGTTGCACACTTACGCTTGCATTCCAACAAAACAAAGCAGATGCAAACTTCTGTCATCATCATCATCATGCTCCTCACCTTGGCACTCTCAACTCCCCTGATGGAGAAGCCAGGGCCCACCGGAGGAGTCTGGTGCTCTGGTGGGCTCGTCCAATGCTGACCTAAAGTAGGCCGGGCTAAGAAAAGTCTGTGGGGATGTTCCTCAGAGAAATCGGGACGGCTGGGGACCGTATATGGACACCCGGCCGCCCCCAGGCAGCTGGGTACCGTGTGTGGACACCCGATCGTGGGGCGGCTGGGGACCAAGTGTGGACACCCAGCCGCCCCCTGGCAGCTGGGGACCAAGCGTGGACACCCGGCCACCGGGTGGCGCGGACTGAGTATGGATACCTCGCTGCCGAAGCACCATGAAGTAGTGGCCAGCTTCGGCCTCCTCAAAACTAAAAGGCCCCATTTCAAGTGCAAGCTAGCAGTATGGTATTGCAGCCTGCGGGTGGGTGGGTGGTTAGCTGCATATTTGCGCTTGCATTGCAAGGAATGGGGGAGGTACAATTGAACACTGCCCTGGGACAAGGACTTGCACGGGGATAGTTGCAAATCTGCATCTTCTGATGCGGCAAGGATCACTTCTGATGGGCACACTTTTAGGCAGTGACCTGGGAATCAGATATGCTTCCAGGGGTATTCCCATGCTGTCCCCATGTCTTTTCAGCACTGTATGCATGTGTCACACAGCACATGGCCAGATAAGGTTGTAAAATGTTAAAAATGACATTTCCTTGTGAATGCATTTGTCACAGTTGAAAGCAATACAAAAGTGCAAAAACACATAAAAAATGCTACTTGTGAACATAGCCCAAGGTGTGGAGGAGTATTTTTGTTTTTGGTTATTTATTTTACCTTATACACATGTCTTTACCCTGGAAAAGAAATTTCTTAACATATTCCACAGGAAAAAAGTTTCACTTTCGTTTTTGAACGTTTTATTATGAGCCTGTAAAAGTGGCTTATTACCTCTGACCACGTTGTTGACAACAGTGGGGGTCAGAAATGCTTCCTGGGGTGATCCCCATGCTGTCCCCGTGTCATTTGAGCACTGTCACTATCGTTTTGGGCACTTGTTAGGCTTTTAAAAGACTGCCGGGGGTGCCGCCGCAAAAATGCTCTGGTCTCCCATAGACTAACATTGGGCTCGTTGCTCGTGTTGAGCACTCGAGTATCACGGCGAGCTCGGCCCGAGCTTCGAGCACCCCAGCATTTTAGTGCTCGCTCAACACTAGTTTTTTTCTGCGCTTGAAGTCTCGCACATGAGTACAATGTCCTTGTTTCCTAAGCACAGAACAGAAGATGTCAGGATGGTGTGAATTACGTCCAAGGGGCATGATTACAGGGTGTAAAGCCAGACTGCTCTCACTAAAGAAATGCCCCCTCGGGCTATGAAGGTACATTTGCATATACGAGAACGGCTTTAAATGTTTATTTTTCAGATAATAACAGCTATTGTCTCTGGAGGACCTGTCCTGTTCTCTATTACGCAGACAACACTTCAATGTCAATGATAACTGTGTAGTGCTTCATTTCTCCTGTGGAGGCACTGCAGAGAACTTGAACACTTACCGACAACCTCCCTAAAGATAACAGGTTAACGCTCGGGGTCCCAGGTCTAGGTGATAGGATGAGATAACCAATCAAAAATAGGAGTAAGGACCATTTTATGATAAGGAATCAGCATTATTCATCAATTTGGGTTTTTTTGTCACAATTTTATAATCTTAAGGATACGCCAATGTAGCTTAGTTGTTTTAATATTTTGTTACCCATGATAAGGCTTTTTGTACAAGGGAGAAGTACCTTCTGACTTGGGACTTTTCCTTTTGTTCAAAAAAACTTTTGCATTTCTTTAATCCTACTCTGGGACTTGACCACTTGATTGATCACATCTCTAATAATATTTCTGTATTGCACTGTACTGTTCTTGTCATAGGCTGGTCCTAATGGAAGAGGAAAGATGTCAGACTGACTCGGGGGTACCTCACGGACACCAGTGCCGGATGACATCCTCTAACTCTATTTGACCGCTTAGATGCTTCAGCTATGATTTACTACATCATCTAAGGGGTTATACAGCTGAGATTGGAGCAAATTCTGTGCCTGGCACTTACAGAATACTGTGAGTTTAAGGTTATCTATTGGTAGTGTATGCTCAACCAGGAAGGGGTTACGTTTCAACATTAATTTGTGCTGAGGATGCCTCAGTGGATTGAGGTGTTGTATTAATTATTTTCTTGTTTGGGGTTTTGCTTTTCTCCTTTTTTCCATTCTTGTCCTTGTCTGCAACAATTTGAGGGGTTTTTTTTTGAGATGCGGCTGGTTTTGAGATTTTGAGATCTTTCGCTTTTGAAATTTTATTGGCTTGACTCTTTCGGGGGCCTTGGCGGGAAAAGATCCCTTAAATTCAGACCTCAGACTACATCCCTGAGTACAGAACCTGCACCCACAAATTAACACCAATCCCTAAAATAAATACAGACCCAACACCAAACCCCTTAAAGTCAAACCCCAGACTCTCTAAATGCAGATCCCAGATTAGACCCCCTGCAGTAATACTGACTCAGAAGACCCTAAATAAATACAGATCCCTTGCCCCAGGTTATGTGTGGGCCGTATGGTTCTGTGTGCGAGCAGTAGGGTTAGATTATATACGTGTGCTATGGTGGGACAGAGTTACGTGTGTGCGTTTTAGTGGTATCAGGTTATTATGTATATGTCCTGTATTGGGGACCCCAAAATTGACGTTTTCTGAGATTCCACACTGTCCCTTGTGATGAGCACTTATACTCAAGAACTTCTTCTTAGCAGAAATCAGATGTTTTTGGTGTTTTTTCTTTATATATATTTTTTTAGACAAACATGGGAGGATTGAGAAAGAGAGAATTATCCGTCTCATACTTTTTATCATTCCTGTAATTGAATCAACAACTGCATCAAACTCTTCCAAATAACATATGTGATTACTTGTAAAGTAAATGTTGTGGAGAAGATGTCCCACATTATCTAGACCTTGAATCTCTGAATCTAATCCACCCCTGATGTCATTACTATGTAAATACATATGTGCATGTGTGGCGCCCCTGAGGGTTCAGTCGCCAAAGAGGTACTGCATCTCACCCAGAGGTGTGGTATCTCACTCTCAGGTAAGGAAGGAGTACAGCCCGGGACCCTAACACCTGCATCCAACACTACACTACTCCAGACCAGCTGGAAGGGCAAGATGTGTCGCGCTTCCTGCTGAGCCCTGTCCCTGGCTGGAGTGGGGGGAACCAAGAGAGGGGGAACCATGTAGTGGGTGTAGGAAGTAAATCAGGGGAGCACTTGTTAGGAATGATATAAATAGAGAAGCCATCTTGAAAGAACAGTTCAGTCTGAGAGGAGAAGTAGAGGGAGCAGGAGCTCTGCAGGAGCTCTGCTCAGGAGGAGGGCCTGGAGAGAGGTCCAGGACAGACTGAGGAGGAGGGGAGCGGGAGAAAGGCTCCAGGAACGTGGAAGGGACCCCAGGGGTACGAGAAGTGCTGGAGGCCACCTGTACGCCCGAATCTGCCAGGCGGTGGAGGGGTCAGGTCGCACAGAGGGGACCGGTCCCTAAACTAGCAGAGTTCTTCAAGTCTCAACTAGGAAACCCGGAGGTTGTAGTATTTCAGGTACTGCAGCCACAATCCACATCAGTCTCACCAAGAAGGTAGCCATAGAGGACCCAGGGGACTGAGAAGACGTCGCCCGACAAGGTCCGTGGTCACTGGATTGGGACACTAGGTGTGAGGCGCAGGGAGACAGCCAGAAGGAACACACAGAAGGGAGTCCCGCTATGTACTCTGGAGGTACCTGAGGGTTGGCTGAACCCCTCCCTGAGTAAGCACAGGACAACATGGGAGGTTACCCTGGCCCTGGTAACTTGGAGTCTGAAAATCATGAGTAAAACCCTGAAGACTGCACCCCACCGTCTCTGTCAGTTATTGCTGCTGCGCCATCACTCCCTGCACTACACTGCACCATGAGTACTACTTCATAACAACAACATCTACACTGCCTTGGAGCTAAGCTCTACCTGTGGAGAGCTAAACCAACTCTGCTGCACTCACACCAGCTCCAGAGGATCTGCTTCGCAGCAGCGGCTCCACATAGCCGCGTACCACAGACGGCATCACAAACTGTATATAAAAACTATAAATCCCCTGTAAATATCCCCTTTTATTGACCGCCCTGGGTCACGGACCGGGTCACCGCCACTGTGACATCTCAACTAGCAATGACCGGCCCGGCACCGAGTACCCACGGCCCAAGGGGCGCGTCATCTTTGGTGTCACGAACAGGATATGAACCCACCCGTTATCACCGGGTATTGTGCGCCTAGAGACTGTATTGTATACTGAATGTGGCGCCCGCCCCAGAAGAACAGGCGCCATTATGTGCGAGATAAAAGACAACAAGAATCCGCCTCCCATCGTGGGCCGGGTTCCAGAATGGTGCCAAAAGCAGGGCTCGCCCCGAGCATCAGTGACCATGTATGTAGATGTGTCCATCAAGCTGGGGGGGCCGCCCCAAGGTGTGTCCGACAGCAAGTTGCCATGGAACCACCCCCGAAAGGGGAGAGGAAAGAAGAAACCTAGGAGACAGGGCGGAGTCTCCAGCAGTCTAGACAGACCGCACCCGGCAGGCAACATGGAGGAGAGTCAGGAGCAAACTCCCGTCCATGGCCTGCAGCGATCAGCAACGCCTCTCACCCTGGAGCAGGCAATGGCAGAATTATCCCTGGAGGATACCAAGTTCCTCCAAGCTGAAATCCAGGAGCTAGGCTGGAGGATGGAAAGCGCCCAGCAGGATGCCATCGCCGGCTGGAAGAAGGAGCTGCTGGAGAAGCTTGTGATCTGGCAGCAGCCAGTGCTGCACTCCACCAGCTGCGCCCCAGCCCCGGAGGAGCCTGAACAGAGCCAGGAGGCAGAGGACGGCACAGGCGCGGCCGCAGGAGCAGGTAAGAGGAGACTCCCTGTCCCGGGCACTGAGAGTCCTGACCTGCTCCTAGGCCCCCTGCCGGAACCTCCGATCCCGGGTGCCTGCTCCATTGACATGCTCCTAGGCCCCCTGGCGGAACATCCGATCCCTGGCGCCTACTCCACTGACCTGCTCCTATTCCCCCTGGTGGAACCTTCGATCCCAGGCGCCTGCTCCGCCGACCTGCTCCTAGGCCCCCTGGCGGAACCTCCGATATCGGGCGCCTTCTCCGCCGACCTGCTCTTAGGCCCCCTACCAGAGCCACCTGTCCCTGCACCTGAGTGGGTGTACGGAAGCCCCGCCTACGACTTGTCTGCCAAATATGAAGACCAGCAAGGACCCCCTCTGACACCTGCACCTGCACCCCCAGTTACCTGCCAAGGAGGAGAGGAGTTCCAGTGGGACAACTGGGAGGGGGACCTCATGGGGTTCCCATGGGAGACCCAGAGCCAGGCCCTCAGGAGGGAGGAGTACTGTAGACTGGAGCTCCTGCAGTTGGAGAAGGAACGTCATGACCGGCAGGCGCGGTGGGAGCAAATGTAGGCCCGGAACATGGCGGCCAAAACCCGGGCCCGAAAAGCAAGGTCCACCACATCCAGTCCCCGTCTGGAGGGGATATTAGTAATGTTTGATCTGGACCCCGGGTGGGGCTTTGTCAGAGAGCCGCAGATGGAGCGGGACATCTTTGTTAATCGGCGGGACTTCAAGCCCCATCTTCAACAGGGGCATCCTGGCCGAGACCTCTACCCCGGTGACCGTGTCACCTTTACCCGCCACAAGGGCGAGCGCGGGTGGTATGCCTTCCAGGTATACAGAGTGGCGAAGGAGACATGCCCCCGCAGTACGAGGCTGATGACCCGGCTGGGTCAGCCTGCAGAAACCAGGAGTTCCCACAGAGGGAGCCCTACTGTTAAACTGTTTTAGTTAATTGAACTGTATATAGTTACCCGGAAAGGTACAGCAGAGACACTGCAAGTTGAAAAGTGTTGTGTGTGTTTACTTAGTTACCCGGTAAGGGTACCAAAAACTTGTAGGCTGAGGACTGTGAGCAGCCCAAAACTTTCCATTGTAAATAGTTGCACTTCTTAAAGTGCCCCTTATTGGTTTTATATGACAAGACTGACCTCAGAACAAAAACCCGTTTGGAATGGCCGAAGAATTGGTCCAATGCCTGGATCATCTATGCCCTGCAGCCACTCCCAGGGCCTACGTTGAGGGTTTTCGGACAGGTCCCTCATGTTGCTTAAGTTGCACCTTACCCAGTGAGATGGACACCTGGTTACAGATCTCACTGCAGTTTGCTGAACTTACTTGAAAAGTGATAAAAATGTTTTATATGTGAAGAAGAATGTTATTAAAAATGCTTTTATAATGTCTGATATGCTAATAGAAACCAGTAACGTTTAAGAAGTGTGCCTCCCATAAAGGGAAGAAAAAGTTTGTTTATGATCTTATATGCGAATGCATTCTAAAAAAATTGTATGTCTAAAACCGTGTTTTACCCTTTTCCAGCCCGTGGACATGCTGTGTTTTACCAGGGGGATATGTGACGCCCCTGAGGGTTCAGTCGCCACAGAGGTACTGCATCTCACCCAGAGGTGTGGTATCTCACTCTCAGGTAAAGAAGGAGTACAGCCCAGGACCCTAACACCTGCATCCAACACTACACTACTCCAGACCAGCTGGAAGTGCAAGATGTGTCGCGTTTCCTACTGAGACCTGTCGCTGGCTGGAGTAGGGGGAACCAAGAGAGGGGGAACCATGTAGTGGGTGTGGGTAGAGGAAGTAAATCAAGGGAGCACTTGTTAGGAATGATATAAATAGAGAAGCCATCTTGAAAGGACAGTTCAGTCTGAGAGGAGAAGTAGAGGGAGCAGGAGCTCTGCAGGAGCTCTGCTCTGGAGAAGGGTCCTGGATAGAGGTCCAGGACAGACTGAGGAGGAGGGGAGCGGGAGAAAGGCTCCAGGAACGTGGAAGGGACCCCAGGGGTACGGGAAGTGCTTGAGGCCACTCGTACGCCTGAATCTGCCAGGCGGTGGAAGGGTCAGGTCGCATAGAGGGGACCGGTCCCTAAACTAGCAGAGTTCTTCAAGTCTCAACTAGGAAAGCGGAGGCTGTAGTATTTCAGGTACTGCATCCACAATCCACATCAGTCTCACCAAGAAGGTAGCCATAGAGGACCCAGGGGACAGAGAAGACGTCGCCCGACAAGGTCCACAGTCACTGGATTGGGACAATAGGTGTGAGGTGCAGGGAGACGGCCAGAAGGAACACACAGAAGGGGGTTCCGATATGTACTCTGGAGGTACCTGAGGGTTGGCTGAACCCCTCCCTGAGTAAGCACAGGATGACGTGGGAGGTTACCCTGGCCCTGGTAACTTGGAGTCTGAAAATCGTGAGTAAAACCCTGAAGACTGCACCCCACCGTCTCTGTCAGTTATTGCTTCTGCGCCATCACTCCCTGCACTACACTGCACCACGAGTGCTACTTCATAACAACAACATCTACACTGCCCTGGAGCTAAGCTCTACCTGTGGAGAGCTAAACCAACTCTGCTGCATTCACACCAGCTCCAGAGGATCTGCTCCGCAGCGGCGGCTCCACATAGCCGCATACCACAGGAGGCGTCACGAACTGTATATAAAAACTATAAATCCCCTGTAAATATCCCCTTTTATTGACCGCCCTGGGTCACGGACCGGGTCACCGCCACTGTGACATCTCCCCTAGCAACGACCTGCCCGGCACCGAGTACCCCACAGCTCAGGGGGTGCGTCACATGCCTGTGTGCAGTGAATGTTCCACTGTGTGCATATTGTGTAGTGATCCTATGAGCATGTATGTAATGATTATGTACACATGTCTATATGTAGTGAATGTGAATGTGTGCGCGTATGCATAGCTCCAAACCGTCCGGATGCTGTGGGACTGTCCCGATTTAAGGGAGCTGTCCCGCTGTCCAGGGAAGTCAGGGCTGTATCCCAACCTCCACTCACTCTACGTGATGTCTTCTCTCTTGCGTTTTCATTGCTCCATAGCTGCTCCTCTTTGGGGGACGGGGACTGCATCTCTGCTCTGCACTTACTTGCATTCAGTTAAAGGGAACCTGTCATGTCCCCAAACGCTATTATTCTGCAGACATGGGGTGATTCTGTAGATTATTAGCGTTCTAGAGCTGTGCATCCACTGCACTGGAAACCCAGCTACCTGGAGGAAATTAACTTCATTCCTCCCAGCAGCCTCCGGCTTTCAGTCATGGAGGCGCAACCAGAACAGCTTCAATCACCACAGCTGTAACCGCACCCCGGCATTGACTGACAGGTGGCTCTGTATTGATGCACTGGGGAGCCCACTGTCAGTCAGTGATGGGATGTTGTTACAGTCGCTGCTCTCTTATGTAGTGAGTAGTGTTGAGCGATACCTTCCGATATCAGGAAATATCGTATCGGATTGGATCGGGCCGATACCCAAAAAGTATCGGATATCGCCGATTCCGATACCGGAAACCAATGCAAGTCAATGGGACACAAATATCGGAATGAAAATAAACCCTTTCTTTCCTTGTAGGTTAATTCTACATGAAGTAAAACAACTAAGAATAATGTAGAATGACATGAAAAGCCGGCAATTCATCAGCGGCATACACCGGTACCCGACAATTTACAACAGAAAGAATAGAGCATCACACATAGATTAGATAGATAGAAACATGTCAGTCACATATATATGAAGTACAGTGACAGTGTTGCTTACTGTACTTGTCATTTAGTGTAAAGGATTTATTAAAAAAAATATTAGTGTTTTCATGCACCGTCTCTTTAAAAAAGCCGGCCGGCAATTCAGCAGCGGTATCCGACAATTTATAACAGACAGAATAGAGCTTCACACATAGATTAGATAGATAGAAACATGTCAGCCACATATATAAGAAGTACAGTGACAGTGTTGCTTACTGTACTTGTCATTTAGTGTAAAGGATTTATTTAAAAAAATAATAGTGTTTTCATGCACCGTCTCTTTAAGAAAGCCGGCCGGCAATTCAGCATCTGTACCCGACAATTTATAACAGACAGAATAGAGCTTCACACATAGATTAGATAGATAGAAACATGTCAGTCACATATATATGAAGTACAGTGACAGTGTTGATTACTATACTTGTCATTTAGTGTTAAAATAAAGGATTTATTTTAAAAAAAATTGGCGTGGGGTTCCCCTTAATTTTAGGCTCTAGCGGAGGTTAAGCAGACAGCTGGGGCAAATGTTTGAAGCCTGGGAAGGGGGTAATACCCACGGAGCTTCCCAGGCTACTAATATCAGCCCCCAGCTGAATACCTAGCCTTTACTAGCTATTAAAATGGGGGAACCCCCCCAAAAAAATAACGTGGGGTCCCCCCTAATTTAATAGCTAGCACAGGCTAGGCAGACAGCTGGGGCTGATATTAATAGCCCAGGAAGGGTGCCATGAATATTGGCCCCCTCCCAGGCTAGAAACACCAGCCGTCAGCCGCCCCAGAAATGGCGCATCCATAGGATGCGCCAATTCTGGCACTTAGCCTCGCTCTTCCACGCTGCCCTGGTGCGGTGGCAGGGGGTAATAGGGTTGGGGTTGATGTCAGCTTATAATGCCAGCTGACATCAAGCCCAGGTTAGTAATGGAGAGGCGTCTATAAGACACCCCCATTACTAACCCCATAGTCAAAGTTAAAAGAAAACACAAACACCCAGAATAAAGTCCTTTAATTGAAATAAAGACACAATTCTTTATTGTTCTAAATTAAACCATACTTACCATCACGCCCATTCCAGCTGAAGCCAACGATCTCCTGCAATAAAAGTAAAATAATAAAGCAACCTCATCCTTACCTTTCCATGGTTCCCACGACAGCTTCAGCTCTGCTACATCGAGATGACAGGCTGGACCGCAGCAGAACGCTGCCATCCAGCCTGTCATCCCGCAGACACTGAGAAGCGCAGGCATGCTTGCGCTCCTCAGTGTCTCTCTGTGACGTCATCCAGATGAGCCGAGTTCATGTCCAATGAACTCAGCTCACCTCATGCACGTCACTGACAGCGTGGGAAAATTCTCACGCTGAAGTGCTGAGTGCAGGAGAATTTTCCCACGCTGTCAGTGACGTACATGAGGTGAGCTGAGTTCATTGGACATGACCTCGGCTCATCTGGATGCCGTCACAGCCAGACACTGAGGAGTGGAAGTATGCCTGCGCTTCTCAGTGTCTGCGGGATGACAGGATGGATGGCAGCGTTCTGCTGCGGTCCAGCCTGTCATCTCGATGTAGCAGAGCTGAAGCTGTCGTGGGAGCCATGGAAAGGTAAGGATGATGTTGCTTTATTATTTTACTTTTATTGCAGGAGATCGTTGGCTTCAGCTGGAATGGGCGTGATGGTAAGTATGGTTTAATTTAGAACAATAAAGAATTGTGTGTTTATTTCAATTAAAAGACTTTTTCTGGGTGTTGTGTTTTTTTAAATACTTTACTAGAAATTCATGGTGGTCATGTCTAATATTGGCGTGACCCCATGAATTTCGGGCTTAGGGCCAACTGATAATGCCAAGCTGGCCTTAACCCCTTTATTACCCAGTGAGCCACCGCACCAGGGCCCTGGATGAGTTGGGTACAGCGCCAGAAGATGGCGCTTCTATGAACGCGCCATTTTCTGGGGCGGCTGCGGACTGCAATTTGCAGCGGGGGTGGCCCAGAAAGCTTGGGTCTCCCTGCGCTGCGGATTCCAGCCCCCAGCTGCCTAGTTGTATCTGGCTGGGCACAAAAATAGGGCGAAGCCCCACGCATTTTTTTTTTAAATTATTTCATGAAATTCATGGAATAATTAAGAAAAAAAGGGCTTCCCTATATTGTTGTGTCCAACCAGGTACAAATAGGCAGCTGGAGGTTGGGGGCAGCCCATTCCTGCCTGCTGTACCTGGCTGGACACAAATATAGTGCGAAGCCCCACGTCAATTTTTTTTTAATTATTTCATGAAATAATTTTTTTAAAAAAGGGCTTCCCTATATTGTTGTGTCCGGCCAGGTACAAATAGGCAGCTGGTGGTTGGGGGCAGCCTGTTCCTGCCTGCTGTACCTGGCTGGACACAAATATAGGGCGAAGCCCCACGTCAATTTTTTTTAAAATAAATCCTTTATTTTAACACTAAATGACATTTGAGGAGTTAATAAAGATGCAGTCCCTAAATTATTATTTATTTTTGAATTAATTTTTCCCAAAACTTTTGACGTGGGCTTCGCCATATTTTTGTATGCCAGCCAGGTACAGCATCCAGCTTCTATGAACGCGCCATTTTCCGGGGTGGCTACGGACTGCAATTTTCAGCGGGGGGGGGGGGGCAGAAAGCTTGGGCCTCCCTGCGCTGCAGATTCCATCCCCCAGCTGCCTAGTTGTACCTGGCTGGACACAAAAATAGGGAGAAGCTCCACGTATTTTTTTTTTTTAATTATTTCATGAAATTCATGAAATAATTAAGAAAAAAAGGGCTTCCCTATATTGTTGTGTCCAACCAGGTACAAATAGGCAGCTGGTGGTTGGGGGCAGCCCGTTCCTGCCTGCTGTACCTGGCTGGACACAAATATAGTGCGAAGCCCCACGTCAATTTTTTTTAAATCATTTCAGGAAATTCATGAAATAATTAAAAAAAATTGATGTGGGGCTTCGCCCTATATTTGTGTCCAGTCAGGTACAGCAGGCAGGAACGGGCTGCCCCCAACCACCAGCTGCCTATTTGTACCTAGCCGGACACAACAATATAGGGAAGCCCTTTTTTTCTTAATTATTCCATGAATTTCATGAATTTAAAAAAAAAAACGTGGAGCTTCGCCCTATTTTTGTGTCCAGCCAGGTACAACTAGGCAGCTGGGGGCTGGAATCTGCAGCGCAGGGAGGCCCAAGCTTTCTGGGCCCCACCCGCTGCAAATTGCAGTCCGCAGCCGCCCCGGAAAATGGCGCGTTCATAGAAGCGCCATCTTCTGGCGCTGTACCCAACTCATCCAGGGCCCTGGTGCGGTGGCTCACTGGGTAATAAAGGAGTTAAGGCCAGCTTGGCATTATCAGCTGGCCCTAAGCCCGAAATTCATGGGGTCACGCCAATATTAGACATGACCACCATGAATTTCTAGTAAAGTATTTAAAAAAAACACAAACACCCAGAAAAAAGTCCTTTAATTGAAATAAACACACAATTCTTTATTGTTCTAAATTAAACCATACTTACCATCACGCCCATTCCAGCTGAAGCCAACGATCTCCTGCAATAAAAGAAAAATAATAAAGCAACCTCATCCTTACCTTTCCATGGCTCCCACGACGGCTCCAGCTCTGCTACATCGAGATGACAGGCTGGACCGCAGCAGAACGCTGCCATCCAGCCTGTCATCCCGCAGACACTGAGAAGCGCAGGCATACTTCCACTCCTCAGTGTCTGGCTGTGACGGCATCCAGATGAGCCGACAATGAACTCGGCTCACCTCATGTACGTCACTGACAGCGTGGGAGAATTCTCCTGCACTCAGCGCTTCAGCGTGAGAATTTTCCCACGCTGTCAGTGACGTGCATGAGGTGAGGTCATGTCCAATGAACTCGGCGCACCTCATGCACGTCACTGACAGCGTGGGAAAATTCTCACGCTGAAGCGCTGAGTGCAGGAGAATTTTCCCACGCTGTCAGTGACGTGCATGAGGTGAGCTGAGTTCATTGGACATGACCTCCGCTCATCTGGATGCCGTCACAGCGAGACACTGAGGAGCGCAAGCATGCCTGCGCTTCTCAGTGTCTGCGGGATGACAGGCTGGATGGCAGCGTTCTGCTGCGGTCCAGCCTGTCATCTCGATGTAGCAGAGCTGAAGCTGTCCTGGGAACCATGGAAAGGTAAGGATGAGGTTGCTTTATTATTTTACTTTTATTGCAGGAGATCGTTGGCTTCAGCTGGAATGGGCGTGTCTGTAAGTATGGTTTAATTTAGAACAATAAAGAATTGTGTCTTTATTTCAATTAAAGGACTTTTTTCTGGGTGTTTGTGTTTTTTTTAAATACTTTACTAGAAATTCATGGTGGTCATGTCTAATATTGGCGTGACCCCATGAATTTCGGGCTTAGGGCCAGCTGATAATGCCAAGCTGGCCTTAACCCCTTTATTACCCAGTGAGCCACCGCACCAGGGCCCTGGATGAGTTGGGTACAGCGCCAGAAGATGGCGCTTCTATGAACGCGCCATTTTCCGGGGCGGCTGCGGACTGCAATTTGCAGCGGGTGGGGCCCAGAAAGCTTGGGCCTCCCTGCGCTGCGGATTCCAGCCCCCAGCTGACTTGTTGTACCTGGCTGGACACAAAAATAGGGCGAAGCCCCACGTATTTTTTTTTTTAATTATTTCATGAAATTCATGGAATAATTAAGAAAAAAAGGGCTTCCCTATATTGTTGTGTCCGGCTAGGTACAAATAGGCAGCTGGTGGTTGGGGGCAGCCCGTTCCTGCCTGCTGTACCTGACTGGACACAAATATAGGGCGAAGCCCCACATAATTTTTTTTTAATTATTTCATGAATTTCCTGAAATAATTAAAAAAAAATTGACGTGGGGCTTTGCACTATATTTGGGTCCAGCCAGGTACAGCAGGCAGGAACGGGCTGCCCCCAACCACCAGCTGCCTATTTGTACCTGGTTGGACACAACAATATAGGGAAGCCCTTTTTTTCTTAATTATTCCATGAATTTCATGAAATAATTAAAAAAAAAAAACGTGGAGCTTCTCCCTATTTTTGTGTCCAGCCAGGTACAACTAGGCAGCTGGGGGATGGAATCTGCAGCGCAGGGAGGCCCAAGCTTTCTGCCCCCCGCTGAAAATTGCAGTCCGCAGCCGCCCCGGAAAATGGCGCGTTCATAGAAGCTGGATGCTGTACCTGGCTGGCATACAAAAATATGGCGAAGCCCACGTCAAAAGTTTTGGGAAAAATTAATTAAAAAATAAATAATAATTTAGGGACTACATCTTTATTAACTCCTCAAATGTCATTTAGTGTTAAAATAATGGATTTATTTAAAAAAAAAATGGCGTGGGATCCCCCATAATTTTAGTCTCTAGCGGAGGTTAAGCAGACGGCTGGGGCAGATGTTTGAAGCCTGGGAAGGGGGTAAAACCCACGGATCTTCCCAGGCTACTAATATCAGCCCCCAGCTGAATACCTAGCCTTTACTAGCTATTAAAATGGGTGACCCCCCCAAAAAAAATGACGTGGGGTCCCCCCTATTTTAATAGCTAGCAAAGGCTAGGCAGACAGCTGGGGGCTGATATTAATAGCCCAGGAAGGGTGCCATGAATATTGGCCCCCTCCCAGGCTAGAAACACCAGTCGTCAGCCGCCCCAGAAATGGCGCATCCATAGGATGCGCCAACTCTGGCCCTTAGCCTCGCTCTTCCACACTGCCCTGGTGCGGTGGCAGGGGGTAATAGTGGTGGGGTTCATGTCAGCGCCAGCTGCCATGAAGCCCAGGTTAGTAATGATGGGTGTCTATAAGACACCCCCATTACTAACCTACAAAGTGTTAAAAAGAAAAAACACACTACACCCAGAAAAAAATAATTTATTTGAAATAAAACACACAATTTTATTTAATTCTTAGTTTACTAAAAATAATAGTTACCTGTCCACGTTCCTGCGCTGATCTCCCATGCACAGCTGTCACATCTGGAGATGGTGACAGCTGTGCATGGCTGCTGTAAGCTCACGCTGCCGGGAACACGTCCGCTCCCGGCAGCGGGAGCCACTGACTGAGGTCACCGGAGTGCATTCAGGCAGCGCAGCTCCGGAGACCTCCTTTACGGCACTGCTGTACCGTGGGAATTTCTCATGATACAGCAGGGCCGTAAAGGAGCTAACCGGAGCAGCGCTGCCTGAACTCCGGTGAACCCTTACGGCCCCGTCATTCTAGCGGCGGCAGCGGTTCAGAGCGGTCACATTCTATGTGGCTGCTCTGAACTGGAGATCTTCGTGGGACACTCGTGGACTGCTACGGAGGGGTAAGGATAAGGTTGTGGTTTATTATTTTATATTTTATTACAGGAGATCGATGGCTTCGGGGAATTAGGTGTCTTGGTGAGTATAGGTGTAGTTTTTTATTTTTTACTTTATTTTAGGTGGCGATCGGCGGGGACAGGTAATGTATGAACTAATTTCTTTTAGGTAACCACTGGCCACCAATGACATGTATTTAACATTTATTGGGGACACAGTAGGGCAATTTAAATAGCAGGATCAGTCTGATGGGAACTACTGCTCCCATCGAGCTGATCCTGCTGGCAGGAGTGGACGGGGGACAGACATAGGCCGATGGGAGTAGTAGTGTCACATCGGCCTATGTCTGCCTGCACGCACACACACCGCACACACCCGCACACATCGCACAGACACCGCGCACACCCGCACAAACATCGCGCACACACCCCGCACACACACCCCGCACACACACTAATCATGACGGGTCTGGGAGGTGAGGCTGACCTGTGCGGCCGTGGGAAAGTTCATGTGAGTTCATGCAGTCAAGCATGAACTCACATGAACCCTCTGAGGGCAACGCGGCGACTTCAAATGAACAGCTGATCGGCATCACCTGATACCTCAGCTGTTCATTTGAAATAACCGGCGGGAAAGAGCAGCACAGAACGGGAAAGCCGGCGGTGAAGTCTTTTCACTGCCGGCTTCCCCGCCCGGGTCCTTCACTCCCCGCTCCTTGGAGCTGCGCTCCCCGCCCGGTCCTAACTTACGATCGGGATGGGAGGTGGCGAGGGGAGCGGAGGATCGGGGTGGGAGGCTGCGGGGAAGCAGTATGGGGCTGTGTGATTGTTTAAAAGCCGGCGGCTTTTTACCGCCCGCCGGCTTTTAAACAATCAGGAGAATTCTCCCCCGCTGGGATGGCATTCTGATGACAGGCTGGATCGCGCTGCCATCCAACTTGTCATCCTTCACAGACACTACAGAGCGCAGGCATTATGGGAACTTCCGATTCCGGTATCCGATATTGTAAAAGTATCGGAATTAAGTATCGGAATTCCGATACCGCGAATATCGGCCGATACCCGATATTACAGTATCGGAATGCTCAACACTAGTAGTGAGCGGTGACTGAAACTGCACCTCTATGACTGAAAGCCGGAGACTGCCGGAGAAAAAAGTTAATTTCCTCCAGGTACCCGGGCTTCCAGTGCGGTGGCCACACAGCTATAGAATGCTATTAACCTACAGATTAATCTCATATCTGCCGATTAATAACATTTTTGACATGACAGGTTCCCTTTAAAGGGAATCTATCAGTGGGATCAACCCTTCTAAGACATCTATATGGGCATGTAGGTCATAGAGAGTTCAAATGACAGTGGCATAAAAAATGGCATCATTTTGTCCAGGTTTATCACGAACGTCAGAAGTCACTCTATGTCATGTGTCAGGCGACATGTAACATACAGGATGTTTCCTATAGTTACTTGTCTTATGCGCCCTCTTTCTATATATTATTCTTTCTACGTCTATAAAATAAATGACTCAATACTTTTACAGCTTTATGATTTTTATTAATCTGCTGTCATGATAAGAGAAAGTCCAGCCTTACTGTGGACACTGGTGGAGATGTCCTCCCCGATGGAATTGAGTGAGGTGGAGTAACTAGTGGATAGTCAGTGGATAGTTCAGGATGACTGGTATTCATCAAGTCCCCTTGTTATCGGTGAAACATTAGGGAGGTGATGTGCAGCTATAAGATCCTCTGGGACAAAATCTGCTTCTTCTGTGGGTGGCACCTGAAAGCTCTGGTCGTGGTGGTGACGAGTGGTACGTGTGGACAACTCATGTGTAGCAGTTCATTTGCATGTTGCCGCCAGATGATTCCTTGACATACTGCAGGCTCTGGAGGAGGAAAATAAGCTATGGACGTCCCGGATTGCGTAGACTAGGAACTACGGCTTTCGATCAGTATAGAAAGAAACATCACCTGATCATTTTGGGAAACTAAGCTGGTTAGCCATCAGAGCAAGCCTCATGTTGTCCACCTAGTCCTTCTGCATGGTGGACCAGCCTTGTGGTGTAATGAAGAAGAGTTCAGTCCATAAGTTGGTCGGTCTTTAAAAGCCGCTGATGTCTGGATGCAACTTATTTTAGCTAAGAGGAGACAGCATCCCTTTCACTCAGATGCTGCTGGAGCTGGTTCCCAGTCCGGAACTTCACCGCAAAGGCCCACTGGCACTTGCTCCTGTACGAGTGTCATTGCTTCTTCTATTCATCATGTCGTGTGACAAGTGCCCTCCTTTCCTGATTTTAGAGTATCACCAGGGCCCACCGGAGGAGTCTGGTGCTCTGGTGGGCTCGTCCAATGCTGACCTAAAGTAGGCCGGGCTAAGAAAAGTCTGTGGGGATGTTCCTCAGAGAAATCGGGGCGGCTGGGGACCGTTTATGGACACCCGGCCGCCCCCAGGCAGCTGGGGACCGTGTGTGGACACCCGGCCGCGGGGCGGCTGGGGACCAAGTGTGGACACCCAGCCGCCCCCTGGCAGCTGGGGACCGAGCGTGGACACCCGGCCACCGGGTGGCTGGGGACTGAGTATGGATACCTCGCTGCCGAAGCAGCCATGAAGTAGTGGCCAGCTTCGGCCTCCTCAAAACTGAAAGGCCCCATTTCAAGTGCAAGCTAGCAGTATGGTATTGCAGCCTGCGGGTGGGTGGGTGGTTAGCTGCATATTTGCGCTTGCATTGCAAGGAATGGGGGAGGTAAAATTGAACACTGCCCTGGGACAAGGACTTGCACGGGGATAGTTGCAAATCTGCATCTTCTGATGCGGCAAGGATCACTTCTGATGGGCACACTTTTAGGCAGTGACCTGGGAATCAGAGATGCTTCCAGGGGTATTCCCCATGCTGTCCCCATGTCTTTTCAGCACTGTATGCATGTGTCACACAGCACATGGCCAGATAAGGTTGTAAAATGTTATAAAGGACATTTCCCGGTGAATGCATTTGTCACAGTTGAAAGCAATACAAAAGTGCAAAAACACATAAAAAATGCTACTTGTGAACATAGCCCAAGGTGTGGTGGAGTATTTTTGTTTTTGGTTATTTATTTTACCTTATACACAAGTCTTTACCCTGGAAAAGAAATTCCTTAACATATTCCACAGGAAAAAAGTTTCACTTTCGTTTTTGAACGTTTTATTATGAGCCTGTAAAAGTGGCTTATTACCTCTGACCACGTTGTTGACAACAGTGGGGGTCAGAAATGCTTCCTGGGGTGATCCCCATGCTGTCCCCATGTCATTTGAGCACTGTCACTATCGTTTTGGGCACTTGTTAGGCTTTTAAAAGACTGCCGGGGGTGCCGCCGCAAAAATGCTCAGGTCTCCCATAGACTAACATTGGGCTCGTTGCTCGGGTTGAGCACTCGAGTATCACGGCGAGCTCGGCCCGAGCTTCGAGCACCCGAGCATTTTAGTGCTTGCTCAACACTAGTTTTTTTCTGCGCTTGAAGTCTCGCACATGAGTACAATGTCCTTGTTTCCTAAGCACAGAACAGAAGATGTCAGGATGGTGTGAATTACGTCCAAGGGGCATGATTACAGGGTGTAAAGCCAGACTGCTCTCACTGAAGAAATGCCCCCTCGGGCTATGAAGGTACATTTGCATATACGAGAACGGCTTTAAATGTTTATTTTTCAGATAATAACAGCTATTGTCTCTGGAGGACCTGTCCTGTTCTCTTTTACGCAGACAACACTTCAATGTCAATGATAACTGTGTAATGCTTCATTTCCCCTGTGGAGGCACTGCAGAGAACTTGAACACTTACCGACAACCTCCCTAAAGATAACAGGTTAACGCTCGGGGTCCCAGCAGGCAGAGGGGACTTTGTGATCAGGTTTATTGTAAAGAGACTTTTCTAGCAAGTAGAGATTGTCTAAATTGGAGAACCACAAGAATAAAGAAGCAGAAAAGATGTCTAGGTGATAGGATGAGATAACCAATCAAAAATAGGAGTAAGGACCATTTTATGATAAGGAATCAGCATTATTCATCAATTTGGGTTTTTTTGTCACAATTTTATAATCTTAAGGATACGCCAATGTAGCTTAGTTGTTTCAATATTTTGTTACCCATGATAAGGATTTTTGTGCAAGGGAGAAGTACCTTCTGACTTGGGACTTTTCCTTTTGTTCAAAAAAACTTTTGCATTTCTTTAATCCTACTCTGGGACTTGACCACTTGATTTATCACATCTCTAATAATATTTCTGTATTGCACTGTACTGTTCTTGTCATAGGCTGGTCCTAATGGAAGAGGAAAGATGTCAGACTGACTCGGGGGCACCTCACGGACACCAGTGCCGGATGACATCCTCTAACTCTATTTGACCGCTTAGATGCTTCAGCTATGATTTACTACATCATCTAAGGGGTTATACAGCTGAGATTGGAGCAAATTCTGTGCCTGGCACTTACAGAATACTGTGAGTTTAAGGTTATCTATTGGTAGTGTATGCTCAACCAGGAAGGGGTTAAGTTTCAACATTAATTTGTGCTGAGGATGCCTCAGTGGATTGAGGTGTTGTATTAATTATTTTCTTGTTTGGGGTTTTGCTTTTCTCCTTTTTTCCATTCTTGTCCTTGTCTGCAACAATTTGAGGGTTTTTTTTTTGAGATGCGGCTGGTTTTGAGATTTTGAGATCTTTCGCTTTTGAAATTTTATTGGCTTGACTCTTTCGGGGGCCATGGCGGGAAAAGACCCCTTAAATTCAGACCTCAGACTACATCCCTGAGTACAGAACCTGCACCCACAAATTAACACCAATCCCTAAAATAAATACAGACCCAACACCAAACCCCTTAAAGTCATACCCCAGACTCTCTAAATGCAGATCCCAGATTAGACCCCCTGCAGTAATACTGACTCAGAAGACCCTAAATAAATACAGATCCCTTGCCCCAGGTTATGTGTGGGCCGTATGGTTCTGTGTGCGAGCAGTAGGGTTAGATTATATACGTGTGCTATGGTGGGACAGAGTTACGTGTGTACGTTTTAGTGGTATCAGGTTATTATGTATATGTCCTGTATTGGGGACCCCAAAATTGACGTTTTCTGAGATTCCACACTGTCCCTTGTGATGAGCACTTATACTCAAGAACTTCTTAGCAGAAATCAGATGTTTTTGGTGTTTTTTCTTTATATATATTTTTTTAGACAAACATGGGAGGATTGAGAAAGAGAGAATTATCCGTCTCTTATACTTTTTATCATTCCTGTAATTGAATCAACAACTGCATCAAACTCTTCCAAATAATATATGTGATTCCTTGTAAAGTTAATGTTGTGGAGAAGATGTTCCACATTATCTAGACCTTGAATCTCTGAATCTAATCCACCCCTGATGTCATTACTATGTAAATACATATGTGCATGTGTGGCGCCCCTGAGGGTTCAGTCGCCAAAGAGGTACTGCATCTCACCCAGAGGTGTGGTATCTCACTCTCAGGTAAGGAAGGAGTACAGCCCGGGACCCTAACACCTGCATCCAACACTACACTACTCCAGACCAGCTGGAAGGGCAAGATGTGTCACGCTTCCTGCTGAGCCCTGTCCCTGGCTGGAGTGGGGGGAACCAAGAGAGGGGGAACCATGTAGTGGGTGTGGGTGGAGGTAGTAAATCAGGGGAGCACTTGTTAGGAATGATATAAATAGAGAAGCCATCTTGAAAGGACAGTTCAGTCTGAGAGGAGAAGTAGAGGGAGCAGGAGCTCTGCTCAGGAGGAGGGCCTGGAGAGAGGTCCAGGACAGACTGAGGAGGAGGGGAGTGGGAGAAAGGCTCCAGGAACGTGGAAGGGACCCCAGGGGTACGAGAAGTGCTGGAGGCCACCTGTACGCCCGAATCTGCCAGGCGGTGGAGGGGTCAGGTCGCACAGAGGGAACCGGTCCCTAAAATAGCAGAGTTCTTCAAGTCTCAACTAGGAAACCCGGAGGTTGTAGGATTTCAGGTACTGCAGCCACAATCCACATCGGTCTCACCAAGAAGGTAGCCATAGAGGACCCAGGGGACAGAGAAGACGTCGCCCGACAAGGTCCGTGGTCACTGGATTGGGACACTAGGTGTGAGGTTGGCTGAAACCCTCCCTGAGTAACCACAGGATGACGTGGGAGGTTACCCTGGCCCTGGTAACTTGAAGTCTGAAAATCGTGAGTAAAGCCCTGAAGACTGCACCCCACCGTCTCTGTCAGTTATTGCTTCTGCGCCATCACTCCCTGCACTACACTGCACCACGAGTGCTACTTCATAACAACAACATCTACACTGCCCTGGAGCTAAGCTCTACCTGTGGAGAGCTAAACCAACTCTGCTGCATTCACACCAGCTCCAGAGGATCTGCTCCGCAGCTGCGGCTCCACATAGCCGCATACCACAGGAGGCGTCACGAACTGTATATAAAAACTATAAATCCCCTGTAAATATCCCCTTTTATTGACCGCCCTGGGTCACGGACCGGGTCACCGCCACTGTGACATCTCCCCTAGCAACGACCGGCCCGGCACCGAGTACCCCACGGCTCAGGGGGCGCGTCACATGCCTGTGTGCAGTGAATGTTTCACTGTGTACATATTATGTAGTGATCCTATGAGCATGTATGTAATGATTATGTACGCATGCCCATATGTAGTGAATGTGAATGTGTGCGCGTATGCATAGCTCCAAACCGTCCCGGATGCTGTGGGACTGTCCCAATTCAAGGGGCTGTATCCCAGCCTCCACTCACTCTACGTGATGTCTTCTCTCTTGCGTTTTCATTGCTCCATAGCTGCTCCTCTTTGGGGGACGGGGACTGCATCTCTGCTCTGCACTTACTTGCATTCAGTTAAAGGGAACCTGTCATGTCCCCAAACGCTATTATTCTGCAGACATGGGGTGATTCTGTAGATTATTAGTGTTCTAGAGCTGTGCATCCACTGCACTGGAAACCCAGCTACCTGAAGGAAATTAACTTCATTCCTCCCAGCAGCCTCTGGCTTTCAGTCATGGAGGAGCAACCAGAACAGCTTCAATCACCACAGCTGTAACCGCACCCCGGCATTGACTGACAGGTGGCTCTGTATTGATGCACTGGGGAGCCCACTGTCAGTCAGTGATGGGATGTGGTTACAGTCGCTGCTCTCTATGTAGTGAGCGGTGACTGAAACTGCACCTCTATGACTGAAAGCCGGAGACTGCCGGAGAAAAAAGTTAATTTCCTCCAGGTACCCGGGCTTCCAGTGCGGTGGCCACACAGCTATAGAATGCTATTAACCTACAGATTAATCTCATATCTGCCGATTAATAACATTTTTGACATGACAGGTTCCCTTTAAAGGGAATCTATCAGTGGGATCAACCCTTCTAAGACATCTATATGGGCATGTAGGTCATAGAGAGTTCAAATGACAGTGGCATAAAAAATGGCATCATTTTGTCCAGGTTTATCACGAACGTCAGAAGTCACTCTATGTCATGTGTCAGGCGACATGTAACATACAGGATGTTTCCTATAGTTACTTGTCTTATGCGCCCTCTTTCTATATATTATTCTTTCTACGTCTATAAAATAAATGACTCAATACTTTTACAGCTTTATGATTTTTATTAATCTGCTGTCATGATAAGAGAAAGTCCAGCCTTACTGTGGACACTGGTGGAGATGTCCTCCCCGATGGAATTGAGTGAGGTGGAGTAACTAGTGGATAGTCAGTGGATAGTTCAGGATGACTGGCATTCATCAAGTCCCCTTGTTATCGGTGAAACATTAGGGAGGTGATGTGCAGCTATAAGATCCTCTGGGTCAAAATCTGCTTCTTCTGTGGGTGGCAGCTTAAAGCTCTGGTCGTGGTGGTGACGAGTGGTACGTGTGGACAACTCATGTGTAGCAGTTCATTTGCATGTTGCCGCCAGATGATTCCTTGACATACTGCAGGCTCTGGAGAAGGAAAATAAGCTATGGACGTCCGGGATTGCGTAGACTAGGAACTAGGGCTTTCGATCAGTATAGAAAGAAACATCACCTGATCATTTTGGGAAACTAAGCTGGTTAGCCATCAGAGCAAGCCTCATGTTGTCCACCTAGTCCTTCTGCATGGTGGACCAGCCTTGTGGTGTAATGAAGAAGAGTTTAGTCCATAAGTTGGTCGGTCTTTAAAAGCCGCTGATGTCTGGATGCAACTTATTTTAGCTAAGAGGAGACAGCATCCCTTTCACTCAGATGCTGCTGGAGCTGGTTCCCAGTCCGGAACTTCACCGCAAAGGCCCACTGGCACTTGATCCTGTACGAGAGCCATTGCTTCTTCTATTCATCATGTCGTGTGACAAGTGCCCTCCTTTCCTGATTTTAGAGTATCACCATTGAGAATGGTCTCCGAAAAGGAGGTAAATTCTGCCTAATCCATCATCTTTCTTACCCTCGGGGCCTCAGTCAATGATTGTATTTCAAAGGAGGAGGCACATCATTTGATAGGGTAATTTTTCTGGCTAGTGGGTGCATTGTTAGTGAAATCCAATACAGAATCAGACTTTCATTATGAATGGCCAGGTATGAGACGGGCATTAGATACACATTGTGGAGATTTACTCACTTTCAGGCAGCTGGTAGCGTTCACATAGGCAAAAAGTCTCATTGGGAAAAGAGGCTATTTTATTATAGTTCATAAAATGTCCAGGTTAAACGAAACACATTGCCTTTTCCCGAAGTAAAGGTGAAAATAAACTAGAATATTCCACACTGCTGTATGGACTCACCCTTTTAACAGTAAATTCCAGTCTCAATCTCTCTTGTCCTTTCTGAGAGGCCAGCACTAAGAAGTGTTTCTACCCCTGACTAACAGATCACTATGAGCAGCTCAGCTCCTCTATTAAGTCAGCTGCATCTCCTGGATTGGAGGATGGGAGCGACTAGTCCCGCCCTGCTCTTCCAGTCGCTCCTAAAAACCTGGACCCATGCTGTCTCATTAAATAAACCTCTCAGCAATATCAGTGCTGGAGCTTTCTCTCCAGGTTTCATATCACCAAGGCCAGGCACCTCGGTGATACATACACTCCATCCAGGACTTGTCCAGCTGCCACCTTACAACACTATCTTGATGATTTTCATCATCATTGGTTTTCACTTTATGGAGACATTGCTATTTTCAAGATAATAGTTAGCAAGCTCATATCAATACTCAAACAGTATACTAAACATTTTTATCAGCTATTTCACTGTATGTTCTTGGTGAGGTTGGAGCTCACTGAGTGGGGACAGTCCGAGTGTATCGTAGGCATATGTTACCTCTTCTGTGGCGGTGTTTGTCCATGCCTGTATGGAGTTTTATAGACCACATACCTCCAGTGTAACAGCATTAGGCATGGAAGGTCAATGTTCATGTGGACACTGGTAGAAGTGTCCTCCCCAATTGTATAGGGTGAGATGGATTAACTATATAGTCAGGGTATGTATGTTCCAGATGACTGGTATTCACTAGGGTCCCTTGTTATCAGTGAGGGACCTGGCTTAGTGCCATCAAACGTTCTTGACCTTCTGGCTGTATGCCATCAATAAGTAATGACCCTCCGGCTATGGACCATCAATAGGTCATCACTCTCTGGCATACAGCCATTCATTGGTCTGAGCGTCAGGTTTCTTATCATCTGTAGGATGTGAACTTTAAGTTTGCTGATGGAAAAGTACCTCCTAACTCAATGGTGTTGTCTAGAGGAGACAAAGAGGTGTTGAGATGTTGATTACATCGGGAGGAATTATTCAAACCCGTGATGGACTGGAAACAGAAGAGACGGGAACTATAGACAGTTATTTCCTCCTCAATCTTCCACGCCTCTTAAACACCTACAGAAAAATCTCTTTCTCCTGGGCTGTAGTGTTGTGGGCATTCTAGGCTCTGATGTTTTTGGCTCTGTTGGTCTCGGCTCTGGAGTTCTTGGCTCTGGAATTCTGGTTTGTTGTTTTCTTTGACGGATCAGAAACCTCTCTGGGTGATGATTAGACCTTTGAGCTTTTATACCACTGTTGTTATTAGGTATATAACGGAACCAAACAATATTACTGAATGCCACATTATATTTGCATCTGGAAGACTCCTTTGCATCCTGAGAAGCTGGAGGCATAGGTGGACTAGGACAGTTGGACAGGATAGGTGTTCTCATTGACTCTTTCGCCTGAATCTCAGGGATGCAGATTGGCTCCTTACAATTACTCAGTTCTTTCTGAATGCATTTGTTCACAGGAGTGGGTGTTTTAGTTCCGCCATCAGGTTCAGCTTTTTTGGTCAGATCTGATTTTGAGCCTGGTTCTTGATCTAAATCACAGGGATTTCTTTGCTTCGCCCTCAGGAGCTGGACAAGTTTGAAGGTGAAACACTCTATGAGCACAAGTACTGTCATCACCTTGACAAAGACAGCGCAGCGGAAGAGCCAAAGTGGATATCTGATGTTATCTTCATACGGAATTGTCGTGAGATTCGCAGATGGTAGGTCATCCTGTAATAAAAAAAAACATAATAAAGTACTGTGTATTAATACACAATCCATCTAATCAGAGAGCGACGGATACAATATACAGCAAGCTTCAGGTATATCCCATAGAGGAGGTCAGGAAGAAATTTGGAATTTACCTCCTGGGTCCATGGAATATTGTTTTTTCACATGATGGACAGTGAAGTGTCCAGTATGAAAAGTCCTGCAAGAGTTAATGTTATCATTAGCTGATCAGCATAGTGACCAACCACGGAAGAGCTTCAATTTAAATGTAAAAGTTTAGAAAATGTTAACTGCGCTGTGATTGGTCAGAACGGCTGGTTTTTCAGTTGACACACGAGACCCAACATCTTTAGGAAAGGTGTCATGAAAATTTTTTTTTTTCAACAATTCAAAAAATGTAAAGTATTAAAGATTTATTTTTACTTAAATATTTAAAAATGTTTTAATGGTATAAAATATGAAAAATGATTGAAAAGTTTTTTCCACTTTTAAACACTAGAAGGAGCAGCTGCTGGCATTTGCTATGAAAACGTAGTGCACTGCGAGCTCGCATTACCACTGCTATAAATGTGCGCGGGATCTGCTCAAGATGTGTCTGATCTCTCCTCCCCCTTCTGGGCGTTTTCAAAAGGATAAGGGACGATGACGTTTAGGATCTCAGCGCAGAGGCATTTCATTACTAACGGCAATGTGATACCGAGATGTGGACAGTGGCACTATGGACGGGTGGCAGCGGGGATTATATTAGTTGGCGCTGCGCCATTCACTGGTCATTACAGAGATCTGAGTGTAGCAGTCATATTACAGCTGCAGTGCTCAGATCACAGTAATTGCACAGTTCAGCATGAAATAGGATTAGATACACAGCATAGCGGACTGTATCAAACATGTTAAGATTAGATACATGGCTATGAAGACTGTATCACATATGAAAGGATTAGATACACAGCTCATCAGACTATCACACATGATAGGATTAGATACACAGCTCAGTGGACGGTATCACACATGATAGGATTAGACACACAGCTCAGTGGATGGTATCACACATGATAGGATTAGATACACAGCTCAGTGGATGGTATCACACAGGATAGGATTAGATACACATCTTAGCAGTTGGTATCACACATGATAGGATTAGATACACATCTCAGTGGACGGTATCACACATGATAGGATTAGATACACAGCTCAGTGGACGGTATCACACATGATAGGATTAGACACACAGCTCAGTGGATGGTATCACACATGATAGGATTAGATACACAGCTCAGTGGATGGTATCACACATGATAGGATTAGATACACATCTTAGCAGTTGGTATCACACATGATAGGATTAGATACACAGCTCAGTGGACAGTATCACACATGATAGGATTTGATACACAGCTCAGTGGACTGTATCACACATAATATGATTAGATACACAGCTCAGTGGACGGTATCACACATGATAGGATTAGATACACAGCTCAGTGGACGGTATCACACATGATAGGATTAGATACACAGCTCAGTGGATGGTATCACACATGATAGGATTAGATACACCGCTCAGTGGATGGTATCACACATGATGCGCCGTGGGGGGGTGCAGTTCACATCTGATCCGGCCACAGTATAGGAGATGGGGTCAGACACCGACCGCAGTCTCCTATGGCCGGGGGCTGACGTATTTGCAGTCTGTATGTGTTGTGCCCTGACATACAAAAGCAAATAAAAACAACTTAAAAACAATTAACAATTAAAAAGTTATTTAAAAAAAATAACACTATTTAATTTTTATACATTTATAAATAATCTTTTTAACATAAAGTTTAAACATTTAAAAAAACAGTGACAAGTTCCCTTTAATCAAAATAAAACTCTAAATGACAGAATTGTCCTTTCAGTATGCGGGTACACTATGGAGGGGAACAGATCTATGAGATTAAAGACTAAAAACGGGGGAACATCTAACCCTATTTAAGCTTCTATAGGGGACAACAACATTCCAGGTATGTGGGAGACAGAGAGGTCACCCCACACTTATATCCCCTCTGACACCCCCTTCCTAAGCCACTTTCCCTGCCATAAGCCCCTCTTACAGCAGGTAAATTCTTACAGGACCCCTCCCCATCACCTTCCCCATTCTAAGCATCTGCCATTTGTAATAATACAAGGTACTCACCGACAGCCGATGGTCATTAACAGGGTAGAACAAGGTACAGCACAAAAACAATAAGGTTAACCTCATTATCTCTAGGGAATATCTCAGCACCAAGGTATGGCGAATGGGACACGAGCTCCAAGTGGGTGGAGCCTCCTTATATACCTTAATGGTGACATCACAAAGTCTTCTGTGACATCATCAACCTCAACATTCCGTCACATGACATCTCCCAGCACAAGCATCAGGTGACCCAGCGAAAATAAAAACTGTCATTCAGAGCTAATTTACATTTCCCAAACAGCTAACGGCGACTCTGCGACAACAGATTTTCATGTGAACGGTTGTGATAAATCTGCCCCGATGTGCGGAACATCATCATAATGCGACATGTAGATAATCCCGTCTTTTCTCATCTATTCTTCTTCTTGTGCTACAGAGACCGATAGAATGACCGTTTCCACACCTTACAGCAGGAGTGGGGACCTCTGTCACACGTGATGTCATCTCTTCTTTCCCTTTAATTCTTCCTGAGACTGCGAGTGAGAATGCAGCATTCATTACTGAACGCTCAGCGCATGCAATGAAGGATTTCATTCCTTTTGGGCAGAGTTATTGCTCTCTGTTCTCCAGTCTTGTTACTTATGATGAATGCACCAGTCCCAGTGTCTCCTATGTGATGTATACAGCAGAATCTCAGTGTATCCTATATGATGTATATACGGCAGAGTCTTCATGTATCCTATGGGATGGATATAAAGCAGTCCCAGTGTATTCTTTGTGATATATACTCCAGTCTTAGTGCCTTTTATGTGATATATATATATATATACTGCAGTCTCCTATGTTATATACAGTATATACTGTATATACAGCAGTCTAAGTGTATTTTATGTTATGTTTAAACAGCAGTTTCAGTGTTGCCTTTGTGACGTATATTCAGTAGTCTAGGTGTCTCCAATGTGATGTATATAGAGCGGTCCCAGTGTATTCTATGTGATGTACAGTATATACAGCAGTTCCATTATATCTACAGCAGTCTCAGTGTCTCCTATGTGATGTGTATATAGCAATCTCAGTGTCTCCTATGTGATGTATATACTGTAGTCTCAGTGTCTCCAATGTGATGTATAAACAGCAGTCTCGGTGTCTCCTATTTGATGTATATACTGCAGACCTCCCACGGCTTGAGTCCTATAAATGTTACCTGAGCTGTGATGATTTTCCCATTCTAAGGAGACCTGCAGCATGAAATGCAAAGTGTACGTGATTTCATTAAACTACCACCCACTCTGTATCTAGAGATGCTACTGAATTGGGCTGTTTTGGTGCTTTTTTTCGATAGATGCTTTTATGTGGAGCCTGAAAAAAATGTATTTTTTTAATAAAACATAGTTGCTTTTATAATTGCAGAATTAAAGATTTTCTGTACTATAAAAAGCACAATAAAAACGCTGCTAAAATAAGGAGTAAAATGCATACATTTTATTGTGTAGTTTGCTGCAGACTCCTAACTCCATAGTGGATTTAGCAGGAAAGTCCCGGAATTAGGTCTACATCTTGCAGTCCCGGATATCTACTAAATGTCCATCACTTCTACCATGCCCCTACTGACATCTCCACCTACCAGGGTATAAGAAATGGTACATGGGTGTGGCTTTAGGGTGTGACTAGGGTGTGGTTAAAATTTCAATACCACGTGTAGTGTGCCACATAGTGTGTCTCTCTTTCTATTCCCAAACCACACCATTGAAATTAATGACTTCAGAGTAGGCCTCTAAATACAAAACCCAGGCAAGCCCCCAGTATAAAAACAGACCTCACACCAGGTCCCCTGATTATAGATCTCAGACCCCTAAATAAATACTGACACCCAAACCAGATCCTCTGATGTAAAAAAAAGTCTCAGACCAGACCCACTAAAGTATTATGGACCCTAAAACCAAAACCAGAAACCCTAAATAAATACACAACCCAGACACCCTAAATACAGACCCAAGACCTAACCCCCTAATAGACAACTGAAACCCAGAAATGTTCCACACAGACCAAACCCCCTTCAGCAATACAGACCTAGAGCACCCAAATAAATTCATAACCCAGATCAAACCACCTAACTACAGACCCCAGACCAAACCTCAAAATGCAAACCCTAGACCAGAGCTCCTGAATACTGTCCCCAGACCAGACCCTTAAATTAATACAAACCTCCTAAATACTGACCTCAGACCGGAGCCCCCCCGATAAATACAGACCCCACACCAAATCCCCTAATTATAGACCTCAGACCCTGTCTCCTAGACAAACACGGACCCCCAGACCAGACATACAGATACTCATCTCTCCTCATTCTTCAGTCCTCTTCATTACTGAACACAAGCACAGACAACGCTCTTCCACTGGTCCTGCCGTCAGGGTGATACTTGAGCTATTGTGACTAGTGTTGAGCCACCCCCATAGTGTTCGGGTTCGGTTCGGTTCGTCGAACACCGGGATGTTCGAGGAACTGTTCGTCGAACTGTTCGTCGAACACCTTAGAACACCGTCGAACACCGTTAAAACCAATGGCAGGCAAACAAAAACACATAGAAAACACCTTCAAAGGTGTCCAAAAACTGACAAACTGCTCAGAAGACACTCTCTTTAAAAAAGCCGGCCGGCAAATTCAGCAGCGGCATACACCGGTACCCGACAATTTAAACAAGAAGGAATAGAGCATCACACATAGATTAGATAGATAGAAACATGTCAGTCACACATATAAGAAGCACAGTGACAGTGTTGGTTATTGTACTTGTCATTAAGTGTAAAGGATTTATTAAAAAAAATATTAGTGTTTTCATGCACCGTCTCTTTAAAAAAGCCGGCCGGCAATTCAGCAGCGGTACCCGACAATTTAGAACAGAAAGAATAGAGCTTCACACATAGATTAGATAGATAGAAACATGTCAGTCACATATAAAATAAGTACAGTGACAGTGTTGCTTACTGTACTTGTCATTTAGTGTAAAGGATTTATTTAAAAAAATAATAGTGTTTTCATGCACTGTCTCTTTAAAAAAGCCAGCCGGCAATTCAGCATCTGTACTCGACAATTTAGAACAGAAAGATAGAGCATCACACATAGATTAGATAGATAGAAACATGTCAGTCAGATATATAATAAGTACAGTGATAGTGTTGGTTACTGTACTTGTCATTTAGTGTTAAAATAAAGGATTTATTAAAAAAAAAATTGGCGTGGGGTTCCCCGTAATTTTAGTCTCTAGCGGAGGTTAAGCAGACGGCTGGGGCAGATGTTTGAAGCCTGGGAAGGGGGTAATACCCACGGAGCTTCCCAGGCTACTAATATCAGCCCCCAGCTGAATACCTAGCCTTTACTAGCTATTAAAATGGGGGACCCCCCAAAAAAATGACGTGGGGTCCCCCCTATTTTAATAGCTAGCAAAGGCTAGGCAGACAGCTGGGGGCTGATATTAATAGCTCAGGAAGGGTGCCATGAATATTGGCCCCCTCCCAGGCTAGAAATACCAGCCGTCAGCCGCCCCAGAAATGGCGCATCCATAGGATGCGCCAATTCTGGCACTGAGCCTCGCTCTTCCCACTGCCCTGTAGCGGTGGCAGTGGGGTAATAGGGCTGGGGTTGATGTCAGCTTCTAATGCCAGCTGACATCAAGCCCAGGTTAGTAATGGAGAGGCGTCTATAAGACACCCCCATTACTAACCCCATAGTGAAAGTTAAAAAAAACACAAACACCCAGAATAAAGTCCTTTAATTGAAATAAACACACAATTCTTTATTGTTCTAAATTAAACCATACTTACCGTCACGCCCATTCCAGCTGAAGCCAACGATCTCCTGCAATAAAAATAAAATAATAAACCAACATCATCCTTACCTTTCGATGGTTCCCAGGACAGCTCCAGCTCTGCTACATCGAGATGACAGGCTGGACCGCAGCAGAACGCTGCCATCCAGCCTGTCAACCCGCAGACACTGAGAAGAGCAGGCTTGCTTCGCTCCTCAGTGTCTCGCTGTGACGGCATCCAGATGAGCCGAGGTCATGTCCAATGAACTCGGCTCACCTCATGCACGTCACTGACAGCGTGGGAAAATTCTCCTGCACTCAGCGCTTCAGCGTGGGAGAATTCTCACGCTGAAGCGCTGAGTGCAGGAGAATTTTCCCACGCTGTCAGTGACGTGCATGAGGTGAGCTGAGATCATTGGACATGAACTCACCTCATGCACGTCACTGACAGCGTGGGAAAATTCTCACGCTGAAGCGCTGAGTGCAGGAGAATTCTCCCACGCTGTCAGTGACGTGCATGAGGTGAGCTCATGTCCAATGAACTCAGCTCACTTCATGCACGTCACTGACAGCGTGGGAAAATTCTCCTGCACTCAGCGCTTCAGCGTGAGAATTTTCCCACGCTGTCAGTGACGTGCATGAGGTGAGTTCATGTCCAATGATCTCAGCTCACCTCATGCACGTCACTTACAGCGTGGGAGAATTCTCACGCTGAAGCGCTGAGTGCAGGAGAATTTTCCCACGCTGTCAGTGACGTGCATGAGGTGAGCTGAGTTCATTGGACATGAGCTCACCTCATGCACGTCACTGACAGCGTGGGAGAATTCTCCTGCACTCAGCGCTTCAGCGTGAAAATTTTCCCACACTGTCAGTGACGTGCATGAGGTGAGCCGAGTTCATTGGACATGACCTCGGCTCATCTGGATGCCGTCACAGAGAGACACTGAGGAGCGCAAGCATGCCTGCTCTTCTCAGTGTCTGCGGGATGACAGGCTGGATGGCAGCGTTCTGCTGCGGTCCAGCCAGTCATCTCGATGTAGCAGAGCTGAAGCTGTCATGGGAACCATGGAAAGGTAAGGATGATGTTGGTTTATTATTTTTCTTTTATTTCAGGAGATCGTTGGCTTCAGCTGGAATGGGCGTGATGGTAAGTATGGTTTAATTTAGAACAATAAAGAATTGTGTGTTTATTTCAATTAAAGGACTTTATTCTGGGTGTTGTGTTTTTTTTAAATACTTTACTAGAAATTCATGGCGGTCATGTCTAATACTGGCGTGACCCCATGAATTTTGGGCTTAGGGCCAGCTGATAATGCCAAGCTGGCCCTAACCCCTTTATTACCCAGTGAGCCACCGCACCAGGGCCCTGGATGAGTTGGGTACAGCGCCAGAAGATGGCGCTTCTATGAACGCGCCATTTTCCGGGGTGGCTGCGGACTGCAATTTGCAGCGGGGGTGGGGCCCAGAAAGCTTGGTCCTCCCTGCGCTGCAGATTCCAGCCCCCAGCTGCCTAGTTGTACCTGGCTGGACACAAAAATAGGGCGAAGCCCCACGTCAATTTTCTTTAAATTATTTCATGAAATAATTAAGAAAAAAAGGGCTTCCCTACATTGTTGTGTCCGGCCAGGTACAAATAGGCAGCTGTTGGTTGGGGGCAGCCCGTTCCTGCCTGCTGTACCTGGCTGGACACAAATATAGTGCGAAGCCCCACGTCAATTTTTTTTTACTTATTTCATGAAATAATTTTAAAAAAAAGGCCTTCCCTATATTGTTGTGTCCGGCCAGGTACAAATAGGCAGCCGGTGGTTGGGGGCAGCCCGTTCCTGCCTGCTGCACCTGACTGGACACAAGTATAGTGCGAAGCCCCACGTCAATTTTTTTTTAATAATTTCATATATTTGTGTCCAGCCAGGTACAGCAGGCAGGAACGGGCTGCCCCCAACCTCGGCTGCCTATTTGTACCTGGCCGGACACAACAATATAGGGAAGACCTTTTTTTTTAAATTATTTCATGAAATAATTAAAAAAAAATTGACGTGGGGCTTCGCACTATATTTGTGTCCAGCCAGGTACAGCAGGCAGGAACGGGCTGCCCCCAACCACCAGCTGCCTATTTGTACCTGGCCGGACACAACAATATAGGGAAGGCCTTTTTTTCTTAATTATTTCATGAATTTCCTGAAATAATTAAAAAAAATTGAAGTGGGGCTTCGCACTATATTTGTGTCCAGCCAGGTACAGCAGGCAGGAACGGACTGCCCCCAACCACCAGCTGCCTATTTGTACCTGGCCGGACACAACAATATAGAGAAGGCCTTTTTTTCTTAATTATTTCATGAATTTCATGAAATAATTAAAAAAAAAATACGTGGGGCTTCGCCCTATTTTTGTGTCCAGCCAGGTACAACTAGGCAGCTGGGGGCTGGAATCTGCAGCGCAGGGAGGCCCAAGCTTTCTGGGCCCCCCCCGCTGCAAATTGCAGTCCGCAGCCACCCCGTAAAATGGCGCGTTCATAGAAGCGCCATCTTCTGGCGCTGTACCCAACTCATCCAGGGCCCTGGTGCGGTGGCTCACTGGGTAATAAAGGGGTTAGGGCCAGCTTGGTATTATCAGCTGGCCCTAAGCCCAAAATTCATGGGGTCACGCCAGTATTAGACATGACCGCCATGAATTTCTAGTAAAGTATTTAAAAAAAACACAACACCCAGAAAAAAGTCCTTTAATTGAAATAAACACACAATTCTTTATTGTTCTAAATTAAACCATACTTACCGCCACGCCCATTCCAGCTGAAGCTAACGGTCTCCTGAAATAAAAGAAAAATAATAAACCAACATCATCCTTACCTTTCCATGGTTCCCATGACAGCTTCAGCTCTGCTACATCGAGATGACTGGCTGGACCGCAGCAGAACGCTGCCATCCAGCCTGTCATCCCGCAGACACTGAGAAGAGCAGGCATGCTTGCGCTCCTCAGTGTCTCTCTGTGAGGGCATCCAGATGAGCCGAGGTCATGTCCAATGAACTCGGCTCACCTCATGCACGTCACTGACAGCGTGGGAAAATTCTCACGCTGAAGCGCTGAGTGCAGGAGAATTCTCCCACGCTGTCAGTGACGTGCATGAGGTGAGCTCATGTCCAATGAACTCAGCTCACCTCATGCACGTCACTGACAGCGTGGGAAAATTCTCCTGCACTCAGCGCTTCAGCGTGAGAATTCTCCCACGCTGTAAGTAACGTGTATGAGGTGAGCTGAGATCATTGGACATGAACTCACCTCATGCACGTCACTGACAGCGTGGGAAAATTCTCACGCTGAAGCGCTGAGTGCAGGAGAATTTTCCCGCGCTGTCAGTGACGTGCATGAGGTGAGCTGAGTTCATTGGACATGAGCTCACCTCATGCACGTCACTGACAGCGTGGGAGAATTCTCCTGCACTCAGCGCTTCAGCGTGAGAATTTTCCCACGCTGTCAGTGACGTGCATGAGGTGAGTTCATGTCCAATAATCTCAGCTCACCTCATGCACGTCACTGACAGCGTGGGAAAATTCTCCTGCACTCAGCGCTTCAGCGTGAGAATTCTCCCACGCTGAAGCGCTGAGTGCAGGAGAATTTTCCCACGCTGTCAGTGACGTGCATGAGGTGAGCCGAGTTCATTGGACATGACCTCGGCTCATCTGGATGCCGTCACAGCGAGACACTGAGGAGCGAAGCAAGCCTGCTCTTCTCAGTGTCTGCGGGTTGACAGGCTGGATGGCAGCGTTCTGCTGTGCTCCAGCCTGTCATCTCGATGTAGCAGAGCTGGAGCTGTCCTGGGAACCATCGAAAGGTAAGGATGATGTTGGTTTATTATTTTATTTTTATTGCAGGAGATCGTTGGCTTCAGCTGGAATGGGCGTGACGGTAAGTATGGTTTAATTTAGAACAATAAAGAATTGTGTGTTTATTTCAATTAAAGGACTTTATTCTGGGTGTTTGTGTTTTTTTTAACTTTCACTATGGGGTTAGTAATGGGGGTGTCTTATAGACGCCTCTCCATTACTAACCTGGGCTTGATGTCAGCTGGCATTATAAGCTGACATCAACCCCAGCCCTATTACCCCACTGCCACCGCTACAGGGCAGTGGGAAGAGCGAGGCTAAGTGCCAGAATTGGCGCATCCTATGGATGCGCCATTTCTGGGGCGGCTGATGGCTGGTGTTTCTAGCCTGGGAGGGGGCCAATATTCATGGCACCCTTCCTGAGCTATTAATATCAGCCCCCAGCTGTCTGCCTAGCCTTTGCTAGCTATTAAAATAGGGGGGACCCCACGTCATTTTTTTGGGAGGTCCCCCATTTTAATAGCTAGTAAAGGCTAGGTATTCAGCTGGGGGCTGATATTAGTAGCCTGGGAAGCTCCGTGGGTATTACCCCCTTCCCAGGCTTCAAACATCTGCCCCAGCTGTCTGCTTAACCTCCGCTAGAGACTAAAATTACGGGGAACCCCACGCTAATTTTTGTTTTAATAAATCCTTTATTTTAACACTAAATGACAAGTACAGTAACCAACACTATCACTGTACTTATTATATATCTGACTGACATGTTTCTATCTATCTAATCTATGTGTGATGCTCTATCTTTCTGTTCTAAATTGTCGAGTACAGATGCTGAATTGCCGGCTGGCTTTTTTAAAGAGACAGTGCATGAAAACACTATTATTTTTTTAAATAAATCCTTTACACTAAATGACAAGTACAGTAAGCAACACTGTCACTGTACTTATTATATATGTAACTGACATGTTTCTATCTATCTAATCTATGTGTGAAGCTCTATTCTTTCTGTTCTAAATTGTCGGGTACCGCTGCTGAATTGCCGGCCGGCTTTTTTAAAGAGACGGTGCATGAAAACACTAATATTTTTTTTAATAAATCCTTTACACTAAATGACAAGTGCAGTAACCAACACTGTCACTGTGCTTCTTATATGTGTGACTGACATGTTTCTATCTATCTAATCTATGTGTGATGCTGTATTCCTTCTTGTCTAAATTGTCGGGTACCGGTGTATGCCGCTGCTCAATTTGCCGGCCGGCTTTTTTAAAGAGAGTGTCTTCTGAGCAGTTTGTCAGCTTTTGGACACCTTTGAAGGTGTTTTCTATGTGTTTTTGTTTGCCTGCCATTGGTTTTAACGGTGTTCGACGGTGTTCTAAGGTGTTCGACGAACAGTTCCTCGAACATCCCGGTGTTCGACGAACCGAACCGAACCCGAACACTATGGGGGTGGCTCAACACTATTTGTGACCCTCGAATGGGCATTACATGTGTAACATGTTGACATGTCTTTCTAGCAATGAGCTCATATTTATGACAGTGTAAATTTCCCTGCAATGACTTAGTCCGGCCATTAGGGGTCAGCAAGAAACAAGTAAAAAAAAAGCCCAGGAAAAGAGAGATCCAGGAAGTCCAGAGAGAGAGAAGGCGACGTGCGTCTAATGCTGTTTGACGTTGGAGAGCTTATACAGACTGGAGCCAGACTTTGTCTTCAAGGAGAAACTGTGCCCTGTGAGTAACTGAGATATGTGACCGGTCACCAACTGTGTAGTCAGTTAGGGAAAGCTAGTTAGTGATTCCAGTGTGCTGAGAACTGCCTGGTGTATATCACTGCTGATGGACTGAGCAGGCTTGATCCAGAGATTGTGAAGGATCTGGTATACTAAGACTGTGTACGTGGATACTACAAAGGAGCCCTGTTGTGAACTACACTTTGAGACCTGAGATTGATTCTAATTCCTGCTGACACCTGGATGTGCTGGAGAGCTTGGTGAGAAGGAGAAACTGAACAAACCCTGTGGCCGGAGATCAGAGTTTAGTTAAAGGTTTAGTTTGTTACCTGTTTGTATATGCATTAAGTCTGAGAGATTTCTCTTTGCTCTTGTAAGAAGAGAAACTGTACACTGTATAGGTAACGCGTTGGTAAAATATATATGAGTGTTCTCTAAGGGGAAAACAAGGGTACCCAGATCTCATTGTATTAGTGTGGGAGGGGGGTGTAAGGTTATATTCCTGGTCCGCGGTAACATCCTGGGTAGGCCCTGTACTGAATAAGGGTGGGAGCGGCATAGCCCAGGGGTAGATTGGCTCATCCCCGCGAGATTGGCACTTGGGCTCTCTCGGGCTGCATAACTTGTATTTTGTGTTAGTGGCTGTTGTGTCCCATATTTTGTAGAATTGTTTAACCTTGTCATTTTTGTGACCAGTAAAAAGAAAGTTATTTGCCACTATACAAAGGTCGGAGTCATTCATAGCAGCGCCGTATTCCTCATACACATTCGACATTCGTTACATCTAGGCGTAGTCGGCAGGATATTTTGCTCGCCATGAATGGTGACAGTAGCGCGTCCGCTGTAGTACTCCACCCCCCTTCTCCCGTAGAGACCGGTTAGTTGGTTGCTCTGCAACGGGCGCGCTACTTAACCACCTGGCCAAGTTTGATGGGTATAACTTGCTGTTCAGTGATTGGGTAGGTAGGTTGAAGAATGCCATTGCCTTGCACGGTGTCAGCTCTCAGCTGCAACCGGAAGTAGCGCTGGATGCTCTGGAAGGGGATGCCCGTGAAGTTGTCTTGTTAAAATCCGAGGATAGGCGAAAGACGGTCGACGACATCATCTGGATACTAGGGAAAGCACTTGATCACGTGGCGGCAGCAGGGCAACTACGAGTACAGTTTTTCGCCTGGACCCAGAGAGACGGGGAAAGCCTGATCTAGTATGCTATAGCGCTGGAGGAATTGCATCAAGAGATCAAAAAGAAGTCGCCTGTAACCGTGGGTACTGAAGCCGATGTCGACAGCATTCCTCGGGATCAGTTCATCGAGGGGAATTGTTGCTGAAGGCACGGAATACCCCTGGTGTCACCTATGCCGAAATACAGGAAGAGGCGGTAGCATGGACTTTGGAAGTGAAGCCTGCTCTGAAGTGGAGTAGCCTGCAAGTGGCTTACACAAGAGAGCCGAGACCAGATCCTGTTCAGGCACAGCTGGCTGCTTTGCAGAAAACCGTGGAAAATCTGACGGAACAGGTACAACAGATGCAAGTTCGGGGAACGCCTCCGATATGCTCGGCCTTGACGAATCCCTCTATTCCCCTTTATGATCAAACCCCCTATACCTCAGGAAGGACGCCGACTGCTCCTAGACCTGAGGCATCCGTAGGTAGGGCAAGAAGACCAGTTCAATGTTGGCGATGCCGAGAACTGGGGCATATGCAGCGGTACTGCCCGAGGAGTCTGCCAGCTGAAGTCCCGCCATCGGTAAAAGAGAGGCCCTTGCTGTAGTTGGGCATACGGCAAGGCAGGAACGAAAATCAGCGCCCAATGACTGTTCCGAGGATCTGATTGCAGAGAGTCCCACGTTAGATATGCAGTTTGCAGTAAAAAAGGTGGCGTGCTTGGTGGATACCGGATCGGAGGTGACGACCATGCCGATGGAATTTTTCAAGACGCACTTCGAAGAGACTGTCAAAACAGAGTCAGGACACCTGCTAAGGCTGAAGGCCGCTAATGATGAAGAAATTCCAGTGGCAGGCATCGCTTGGATGAGAGTACAGTTGTGCGGCCAGGAGTTGGGAACCAAAGGAGTGGTGCTCGTGAAGACTCAGGCGAGGCCGAATCTCCCGGTGGTTCTGGGAATGAATATCCTGAGAGAACTGGACTCCCTTTTGTTTGAGTGTGATGGTCCGAGATACTGGAAACGAGCGACACCCCACAAAGCCACTCAGAGGGCCCTGCAACAGGTGGTCCGTTCATGCGGCATTCAAAAGAGTTCGGCTGAAGGAAGAGCAGTGGGAGCGGTGTATGTCCCACTCGGGTCTGCCGTTGTAATCGCTCCGGGTCAAGAGAAGCTTGTGTTGATGCCGGTAGGGACGCACAGGAAACTGAATGGTGTGGAGGTGATTCTGGAACCGGTGGGACGGTCAGAAGATACGGATAGCCCGATGATAACCCGAACACTGGCCATTGTGCAAGATGGAAGTGTACCAGTGAGGTGTCTGAATCTGCAGAATCATGAGGTGACTCTGGCAGTGGGCACGAAGCTGGCTGACGTGTATGTGTGTGGTGAAGTAGTCATCCCCAAAAGCCAGTTCACACTGAGGGCAGACCGCCGGACCGCCTGGACCCTGTCGATGCAGACGACAGCTGAAGAATCCCCCACGCCTGAGTGGAATGGCGGAAGAATTATGGAAATAATGGGAGTGGATGAGTCCCAGTTGACTCCCGAACAGGCTCGCAGACTGAAGGCTGCACTGTGGGAATATCAGGCTGCCTTCTCCAGGGGAGATGAAGACTTTGGTTGCACCAAGGCTGTGGAGCACGAGATACCCACGGGAAACACCCCCCCAATTCGGGAGAGATATTGCCAGATCCCACCGAGTCTTTATCAGGATGTCAAAGGAATGCTGGCGCAGATGCTGGATAATGGGGTGATCCGGCCGAGTCAAAGTCCTAGGGCCGCACCGGTCGTGCTGGTCCGGAAAAAGGATGGGACCATACGGTTTTGTGTTGATTACCGTAAGCTGAATGCGCATACAGTACGTGATTCCTACCCATTGCCCCGGATCGAGGAATCCCTGTCTGCCCTGGGAAAGGTGAAGTACTTCTCCACTCTTGACCTGGCCAGCGGCTACTGGCAGGTGCCCGTGGCAGCTCTAGATCGGCAGAAGACAGCATTCATCTTGCCGATGGGACTGTACGAATTTAATTGAATGCCCTTCGAACTGACTAATGCTCCTGGAACATTTCAGCGGTTAATGGAATACTGCTTGGGCGATTACAATTTCGAGTCCGTGCTGATCTATTTGGATGATGTGATTTATATTTGGAGATTCGTTCGACGACCACCTGAAGAAGCTCCGGCAAGTATTGCACCGACTGAGAGACAATGGACTTAAGATCAAGCCAAAGAAATGTTACTTGTTCCAGGCACAGATCGAGTATCTGGGACATGTAGTGTCTGCTGAGGGTGTGCGACTAGCACCGAGTAAAATTGAGGCCATTCAGGGGTGGCCCCGTCCCAAGACCGTGAGAGAAGTATGAGCGTTCCTTGGTTTAGCTGGATACTACCGTCGGTTTGTGAAGGACTTTGCTAAGGTGGCTGAACCACTGAATGAGTTGTTGAGAGGGACGGCACAGGGGCCCAAGAATCAGCCAATTCAGTGGACTGACCGACAGCAACAGGCATTTGATCGGGTCAGGGCCGCCCTCGTACAGGCACCTTTATTGGCGTATGCTCGCTTTGACCAACCGTTCACCCTGGACACGGATGGAAGTCTCCATGGTCTGGGAGCTGTGTTAGCCCAAGAACAAGATGGGCATGAGAGGGTCATCGCGTATGCTAGCCGGTCTCTACGGGACACCGAGCGAAATCCGGACAATTACAGCTCGTTTAAGCTGGAGATGTTGGCCCTGGTGTGGGCCATGACTGAGAGGTTTGCGGAGTATCTGGCTGGTTCCGAGATTCTCGTGATGACGGACAATAATCTGCTTGCACACTTGGAAAATGCTAAGATTGGAGCCCTGGAGCAGAGATGGGTAGCTCGGATGTCCAAGTTTAATTACCGGATTCGGTTCTGTTCGGGTAAAGAGAATTCCAATGCTGACGCATTATCACGAGTGACCCCAGGCGCATCCAAGCATGGGGTGGATGAAGACCTCGAGGATACTGAGATCCCCGATTTGAAGCGATTGCCTGTGTTTGTGGACGTGGCATGTTCAAGTGGGGTGGCGACACGGATCGCCACGTTGCTGGGTAAGACTCATCAAGAGTGGGCTGAGTTACAGGACGCAGACTCCGAACTGTCACGAGTAAAGAAATGGCTGAGTCAAAAGTCCTGGCCCGATGGGAGAGCAAGAGCCCGGCAGGGAGCCGAAGGACAAAAGCTGCTAAGGCAGTGGGATCGATTGGTCATAGCGGAGGGGATACTGTATCGCTGTATCTACATAGCAGCGGAGCTGGGGTACCGTTGGCAGGTAGTAATTCCAGCTTCAGTGGCTCCGGACGTTGCCCAAGAAGCTCATACGCGGGGTGCACATTTCGGGCCTGAGAAAACTTATCGTTGGCTGCACCGGTACGTGTACATGCCTGGCTTAGAAGTTGTGAGAGAGGTGTGTGGTAGGTGCCGGGCATGTGAGCTGAATAAGTCCCCAGAGCAGAGGGCTCCTGTCCAGACAATCGTGACGTCTGCCCCACTGGAAGTGCTAATGGTGGATTATTTGTCAATTGGGTACGCCAGAAGTGGTCATCAGTCATGTCTGGTCATGACTGATCACTTTACTAAGTTTGCCGTCGCTGTCCCCGCCAAGGATCAGACTGCTAAGTCTGCAGCGGAGGCAATTTGTAAGCATTTCATCCAGGTTTATGGATGTCCTCAAAGGATACATTCAAATCAAGGTGCTTGCTTCCAAGGTCAGCTCATTACAGAGTTTCTGTAAGTCTATGGGATTCAGCAATCCCGGACAACGCCCTATCATCCGCAGGGAAATGGGGCCTGTGAACGGTTCAACCAAACCCTGCTCCAGATGCTGAGAATGCTTGCACAGAGGCAGAAGGAGCGATGGACTGAGTTCTTCCCAGAACTTATGTGGGCCTATAACAATCGGGTCCATAGCACCACTGGATTCTCTCCGTACGCGATGATGTTCGGTCGGCCTGGGCGAGAGATTGAAGAACTTAGTCTCACTGTACCCAATGAACCAGAATATCGTACAGCCAGTGAGTGGGTCCAGGATCATCGCCGAAGGTTGCGTGAAATCCACCGGATAGTAAAAGACCGTGTGCAGGATCATCCCCACCGAGATCGGGGGCCGGTGCACCTAGATGAGTTCCGGGTGGGTGATAAGGTGCTAGTACGAGTCACGCGTCCGGGAGGGAAGTTGAGCGACAGGTGGGAGGAAACGCCCTACACAGTAGTGGAAAGGGTATTCCCAGGGGGAAGTGTGTACAGAGTGGTTCCCGAAGGGTGCATTGGACCCCGTCGCACAATGCACCGGAACTGGCTAAAGAGGTGTATGTCCGACACACCTGCCTGTCACCCTGAGTCACCTGCGCCACCTACGGCAGTTGCACCGAGCAATGTTGAATGCGACTGTTGGGATGACTTCGGGGTGAGACCATGGGACGTGCAGAGTCCGATAGCGCAAGTTCCAGGTGTTCCAGACACCGCCCCTGATGTTACTGTTCCACTAGATGCGGTGGACCCTCCATCAAGCTCGGCAGGTACTGGTTTGCGGAGATCGGAGAGGAGCACAGCTGGTGTTCCCCCAATACGATATAATCCTGAGGAGTATGTGTTACATATGAGTGGTACGAAACCATTTGTCGGGACGCCAAATTGTGAATGGGGTGGATTGTATCATGTTGACATGTCTTTCTAGCAATGAGCTCATATTTATGACTGTGTAAATTTCCCTGCAATGACTTAGTCCGGCCATTAGGGGTCAGCAAGAAACAAGTAAAAAAAAAGCCCGGGAAAAGAGAGATCCAGGAAGTCCAGAGAGAGAGAAGGCGACGTGCGTCTAATGCTGTTTGACGTTGGAGAGCTTATACAGACTGGAGCCAGACTTTGTCTTCAAGGAGAAGCTGTGTGTAATGCACACGCCCGGGCTGAGTGGTGTGTGCGTGTATATGTAGTGATTCCACTGGACCGTGCCGGAGAGTGAATGCCTGGAGGAGCTTAACTAAGTATCCACCCGATCCGACCAGGGTGCACGACGGCATACGACACCAGTGCACCAAAGAGGTACCGAGCAGAGGGACCAGGTACTACTCCAGGACAGACCCCGGACACCGCTGTTGACCCACACAGGGGAATACAGGAACAGGCAGGTTAGGCTGGCACACAGACTGCTGGGTATAGGCAGTCACGACTGGTATGCAGGCAGGCGGGTATGCAGGCAGGGGGGTATGCAGGCAAGCACGGCTAGAGTGCAGACAGGGAGGCACTAGCAGGTTGGAACACAGGAGGGATAGGACCCAGTACATACTGGGACTCAGGAACAGAATCACAGATGTGGCGGACAAACATAGCAGAGTGAGGCTGCCAGAGCGGTGAGCGAGAGCAGTGCAAGACGAGACCGCCTAGAGCGGTGAGCGAGAGAAGAGCAGTACGAGGCCGCCTGGAGCGGTGAGCAAGAGTAGAGCAGGACGAGGCCGCCTGGAGCGGTGAGCAAGAGTAGAGAAGGACGAGGCCGCCTGGAGCGGTGAGCAAGAGTAGAGCAGGACGAGGCCGCCTGGAGCGTTGAGCAAGAGTAGAGCAGGACGAGGCCGCCTGGAGCGGTGAGCAAGAGTAGAGCAGGACGAGGCCGTCTGGAGCGGTGAGCAAGAGTAGAGCAGGACGAGGCCGCCTGGAGCGGTGAGCAAGAGTAGAGCAGGACGAGGCCGTCTGGAGCGGTGAGCAAGAGTAGAGCAGGACGAGGCCGCCTGGAGCGGTGAGCAAGATTAGAGCAGGACGAGGCCGCCTGGAGCAGCGAGCAAAGGTTCAGAGCAGAGCGAGACTGCCGGAGCAGCGAGCAAAGAGTCAGAGCAGAGCGAGACTGCCAGAGCAGCGAGCAAAGGGTCAGAGCAGAGCGAGACTGCCGGAGAAGTGAGCAAAGGCAGAGCAGGCTAGAACCGCCAGAGCGGTGAGCAAAGCAGAAATGGCTAGAACCGCCGGAGCGGTGAGCAAGGCAGAGCAGGCTAGAACCGCCGGAGCGGTGAACAAGGCAGAGCAGGCTAGAACCGCCGGAGCAGCGAACAAGGCAGAGCAGGCTAGAACCGCCGGAGCGGTGAACAAGGCAGAGCAAGCTAGAACCGCCGGAGCGGTGAACAAGGCAGAGCAGGCTAGAACCGCCGGAGCGGTGAGCAAGGCAGAACAGGCTAGAACCGCCGGAGCGGTGAGCAAGGCAGAGCAGGCTAGAACCGCCGGAGCGGTGAGCAAGGCAGAGCAGGGGGGACAGGGCTCTGTTCACACGGAACAGACAGGAAGGGAAAGGCAGAACCAGATACCCACAGGGTACTTGCAGTGAAGTAGCGAGTGGACCACAAACTCAAACAGAAGTACAGTGACAACGAGTAGGAGTTAGGTATGAGTTCAGACTCTGCAGAAAAAGGGAAGGTATGGACATAGAGAAAAACAGGAAACAGGCTAGAAGAGTATTCAGACAAGAACAGACACAGTAGCAAGATATAGGAGCGGGTCTAGGTATGCAGCCCCTAGAAGGCGGAAGGAACAGGCTAGGAGCGAGTTCAGACAGGACAGACGAGATACAGGAGCGGGTCTAGGTATGCAGCCCCTAGAAGGCGGAAGGAACAGGCTAGGAGCGTGTTCAGACAGGCCTGGAAATACAGCCTCCAGGAAAGGCAGCTAGCAAGAGAACACAGACAGGACTCAGTTCAGAAACGGGAACTGATACCGCAAGGCAGGAAACATAGACAGGACCTGGCACATCAGTGACAGACGCCAACTGACAGAACACAATGCTCAGGCAGGGTTTCTTGGTAGGAGCTGGGTTAAATACCAGGTGACAGACAGCAATAGGCTGAGGACGCATCAGGGGTGTGTCTGCAGCAGCTTCAAGAAACAGGAAGTGATCGGGCGCCGCCCTTAAGCTGCAGAAACAGAGGTAAGCAGACAGTATGAAGGGAAGCCAGGCTAGCAGACTGGACTGGAGATCAAGTGCGCGCTCTTGCACAGTGGGAGATGGACCACTATGCAAGGACGCCGCCAGGTATGTTACACTGTGCCCTGTGAGTAACTGAGATATGTGACCGGTCACCAACTGTGTAGTCAGTTAGGGAAAGCTAGTTAGTGATTCCAGTGTGCTGAGAACTGCCTGGTGTATATCACTGCTGATGGACTGAGCAGGCTTGATCCAGAGATTGTGAAGGATCTGGTATACTAAGACTGTGTACGTGGATACTACAAAGGAGCCCTGTTGTGAACTACACTTTGAGACCTGAGATTGATTCTAATTCCTGCTGACACCTGGATGTGCTGGAGAGCTTGGTGAGAAGGAGAAGCTGATCAAACCCTGTGGCCAGAGATCAGAGTTTAGTTAAAGGTTTAGTATGTTACCTGTTTGTATATGCATTAAGTCTGAGAGATTTCTCTTTGCTCTTGTAAGAAGAGAAACTGTGCACTGTATAGGTAACACTTTGGTAAAATATATATGAGTGTTCTCTAAGGGGAAAACAAGGGTACCCAGATCTCATTGTATTAGTGTGGGAGGGGGGTGTAAGGTTATATTCCTGGGAGGACCACGTGCCACGTCCGCGGTAACATCCTGGGTAGGCCCTGTACTGAATAAGGGTGGGAGCGGCATAGCCCAGGGGTAGATTGGCTCATCCCCGTGAGATTGGCACTTGGGCTCTCTCAGGCTGCATAACTTGTATTTTGTGTTAGTGGCTGTTGTGGCCCATATTTTGTAGAATTGTTTAACCTTGTCATTTTTGTGACCAGTAAAAAGAAAGTTATTTGCCACTATACAAAGGTCGGAGTCATTCATAGCAGCACCGTATTCCTCATACACATTCGACCGGCATTCCGGTCGTTACACATGCACTCTTGGCGCTGGCACACGTGCTGCCCAGGCATCTTGGGAATTGTATTATCGCAACAAGTGGAAGTTGGAGACCATTGGTCGGTAGTCAACAGTCCGCACACTCGGGGGCAAGGGAAATCTTCACCCAGGGGACCTTTTATGTGGGCTAGAAACAATCAACTTCTTATTAATTGGTGCTCATTTGGGGCAGAAAAAGTTACAAATAACGCCATTGTATGTGACAGATAATCATTACTGCGATCTTATGAATATTTTTCTGTTAGATCAGTTGATATATTTACACATCAGCAGTCAGGAGCTATCACTCGTTGGCCTAATCATCGCCACTTGTAAAAGGACCTTTAAGATGCAAACTCCATTGGTATAATGATGCCCAGGGCAAATGGACGGGTGCGTTTCTATCAGTAGCGTAGCTTTGAGCAGGGGGTTGGACCAGATGACCCAGGAGGTCCCTTCCAACTCTACCATTCTATGATTCTATGATTCTATACCAGGGGGCAGCGGGGGCGGTTGCCTCGGGCCCCGCGCTCTGAGGGACACACCCAGAGCTATGATATCCTTAACTGTCAATACAGCTACTGTAATCTCTGTGGTAGAGCAGGGAGATATGATTTCCGTACACTACCGCTTTCCTTTCTGTAGACTATGGGTTGCTTTAAGCCTTTTATCTATAGAACGACCGAGGCGCTAATGCATGTACAGAGAAAAACCAAAAACAAGCAAAATACCCAAATAACTGGAAGTAAATGGATAGATCGCGCAGTGCAAAAATAATAATAAATAATAAAGGGTATTTAGTAAACATAATTTTGATCAAAATAATGTAAAAGCTATCCCGCTACGTCAAGGCAACCCTTATGGGACAGTCCTAACTCTAATATTAAAACCTTTTGTGAACATGCATTTACAATTTGCATGCACATCAATTTACGTTTCAGTTCAGACTTCCAGTTTTTTCTTGCTAATGCATGTACAGTACGTCAGTCGAGACTCTAACGTCCTGTGCATGCGCCAGTGCAATTCCAGCTCGTTGGTCTGCCCACGCCTTGCCGGTGAACTCGTCAGGATCCTGGATTAGGTGAGTGTATGATGTTTTTACTTTCATTAAACATAAACAATTGGAGACCTTCATACGGTGTGGGGGTTACTGTGTGGGACCCTAAAACAGTGTGTGGGGCCCTCATACATTATAGAGATTACTGTAGGAGCCCTTAAAAATGTGGAGGGGCATTATATAGTGTGGAAGCTAATGTGGGAGCCATTATACAGTTTGGGGGCTAATACGGTGGCCATTTTATGTTTTAAGGGCTAATACGGAGGCCATTATACAGTTTGGGGCTAATGCAGAGGTCATTATACAGTTCTGGGATAATTCAGTGGCCATTATACAGTTTGGGGGATAATGTGTACGCCATTATACAATTTGGGGGCTAATATTGGGGGCCATTATACAGTTTGGGGGATAATACGGTGGCCATTATACAGTTTGGTCGATAATTTGTGGGTCATTATATAGTTTGGGGCTAATGCAGGGGCCATTATATAGTTTTGGCCTACTAAGGAGGCAATCATACAGTGTGGGGACTTCTATGGGGGGCCCTCATGCAGTGTGGGGGTTCTCATAAATTGTAGGGACATCTGTGGAGGTCCTCATAAACTGTGGGGGCCATTATACAGTGAGGGCTACTGTGAGGGTTATTATACTGTGTTTTCGTTGAGCACTGGGGGCATCATACTATTTATAGATGAGCTGTGAGCCCATCAAACTCTGTATAGGGGAGCTGTGACGACATCATACCAGGTATAGGGGAGCTGTGGGGACATCATTGTTACGGGTGTCAGACAGTCATTCTGGATCCCACTGTAAACTGTCATTGAGCTTGGCTCTGCAGGCACCTTCTTGATTTTTCTGTCTCTGCAGTGCAGTGATGTCCTGCTCTCTCTAGGACCGGTGACAGCTCTATTTTCCTCTGTCCAGGCTTGAAGTACTAGTAGTCGACTAGTGTCTTCTTGGAGGATAGTTGGCGTGTTCTCTCTGGTGTCTTCTCAATCTTTTATCGTAGAAGTTAATGTGTCAGAGGTGGGGTTGGGGCTGTGTTGTCTCAGGATCCATCCCCTGGGATATGACATCCATGCGCTTTCTTTTCCAAAAAATTATCTTCGGCTGTGAGAAATTATGACGTGGGTAATAGGGAGCTTTTGGCGATTAAATTGGTGTTCGAAGAATGGCAACATTGGTTGAAAGGGGCAGTCCATCCTATTACTGTTATCATGGACCATAAGAACCTGTCATTTCTTCAGTCTGCTAAATGTCTCAACCCTAGGCAAGCTAGATGGTCCCTGTTTTTTACTAGATTCAATTTTGTTGTCACTTTTTGTCCAGGGGTTAAAAACATCAAGGTTGATGCTTTGTCCCGGAGCTTCCCTGGTGGTGGTGACCATGAAAACCCTGCCCCAATTTTGCAGAAGGGGTTAGTCATTTCGGCATTGTACCTTGACCTGTAGGGTGAGGTGTTGGATGCACAGGTGGACGCCCCTGCCTCCTGCCCTTCGGTGAGGTTATTTGTTCCATCTAATTTGCACCGTAAAGTAATTAAGGAACATCATAACTTGGCGCTTGCTGGTCATCAAGGTGGTAAGACAACTGCGGACCTCCTCTCTCGTCATTTTTGGTGGCCGGGGTTGCATAAGGATGTGGGTGAGCAGGTGTCTGCTTGCACTATTTGTGAGCGTTCTAAAGTATCGCATACCCGGCTGCCTAGTCCTCTTCTTCCACTGCGTATTCCTAGTAGGCCATGGACATGTGGCTTTCTCAATCCCTGGGGGCCCGCTTCACCCGTGGGAAGTGTTTCATCCCAGCTGCTATACCATCTATCCCCCAGGGTCCACACAGCAGCGCTGATCATCCCTGACCAGGCACCACAGGTGGCATCACATAAATACTACGAATCCCCTGTAAATACTCCCTTCATCTGCTCGTCCAGGGCCACGGAGCTGGGCCACTGCCACCGTGACCTCCCTGGAAGACGGCCAGCTGGTTACCGAGTACTCTAGGCCCTTACGGCCACTGCAACCACACTTGTCCATGGATTATATTACTGAACTACCGGTATCTGCAGGCAAGACTGTGGTTCTGGTGGTTCCCTCCGAATGCCACTTCTGAATGCCAAGACTCTTGCTCAGGTTTTTATTAATGAGATCGTGAAGCTTCACGGGGTTCCCTCCGATGTGGTGTCAGGTCGGGGGACCCAGTTTGTTTCTAAGCTTTGGAAAGCTTTCTGTTCTCGACTGAGGGTGCATCTGTCCTTTTATTCGGCTTTCCATCCTCAGTCGAATGGACAGACCAAGCGCATTAATCAGAATTTAGAGACTTACCTCAGGTGTTTTGTCTCTGAAAACCAGGAGGATTGGGCATCCTACTTACCGTTGGCCGAGTTTGCTATTAATAATCATCGTCAAGAATCTACCGGCAGGTCACCGTTCTTTGGTGCATACAGTTTCCATCCACAGTTTGGTACTTTTAGTATGGGGGGGAGGACGTTTTGTTTCGTCGCTCTCTTCTGTGTGGCGGGGTCCAGACCTAAATGTGAATGACTTTGTGTGGTTGTCTAACAGGAATATCAAGTTGAAGATTCCTTACTGGAAGCTGGGACCTAGATTTATTGGTCCCTATAAAATAATGGCCATCATTAACCCTGCAGTGTTTCGTCTTGAGCTACCTCTCCCCTGCCGCCACTGCCAATCATAGTTGATGGCAATTTGGAGTTCCAAATTTCGAGGATTGTTGATTCCCATCTCCTGCGTCGTTCCCTACTTGGTGCACTGGAAGGGTTATGGTCCAGAGGAAAGGATGTGGTTTTCGGTGTCAGGAGGTCAATGCCCCTAGGCTGGTTCGTTCGTTTCATGCCTCTCATCCTGAGAAACCTGGTCCTGAGTGTCCGGAGGCTACTCGTAGAAGGGGGGGTACTATCATGGGTGTCAGATAGAAGTGAAGTATGCCGGCACCAGTTCCCAAATCTTGCCTGTTTAGTCAAAAAAACTTTTATGACTGTTTTCCTAGGTCTCGGCTATCCACATCAGGAGGTGCCATGTCTAAATAAGCAGTGCTAATCAAATGTCCAAGGAAGTATGAAAAAGACATCACTCACCAATGGATGCCGATAAAAGATCCTTTTATTTCAGATCCAGCATACAGATGTTGCGGCTGGTTCAGGGGTGTGCACTCCTGAACCAACCTCATTGTCTGTATGCTGGATCTGAAATAAAAGCATCTTTTATTGGCATCCATTGGTGAGTGATGTCTTTTTCATACTTCCTTGGAAATTTGATTGTCACGGGTGTGTCAGGTGTGACAGACAATCATTCTGGATCCAGCTGTAGAAGGTCATTGCGCTTGACTCTGCAGGCACCTTCTTGATCTTTCTATCTCTGCAGTGCAGTGATATCCTGCTCTCTCTAGGACCTAGCAGTTACCTTCATCTTCTGTTGCTAATTGACACACCCTTGCTGGATGTTTAAATACCCTCAGTCTCTACAGAGAGTCACCGGTGATAGCTCTATTTTCCTCTGTCAAAGCTTAAAGTACTAGTAGTTGACTAGTGTTTTCTTGGAGTTACCTTGGAGGATAGGTGTTCTCTCTGGTGTCTTCTCAAGCTAAGTGTATTCCCTTGTCTATCTACCTGTTTGTCTTTAGCTGCAGTGGGGACTGACTAGTGCTCACCCCGTCCCCTCCCTATCTAGGGCCTATCGCTAGGGGCAGTCAGGGATAAGGTTTCCTGCTCAGCGAACCTACTTAGGGACATTAGGGGAGTAAAGGTGTTGTCAGATCTGCCTAGGGGTCTCCACACCCCGTTCCCTAGTGTTTGGGCTTCCTCCCCCTCTTCTCGTCATTGTGCACTTAGTCTTTCTCTCACCTTGCGTGACAATCATGCAGTGTATAGAGGAGCTGTGGAGACATCATACTTTATATAGTGGAGCTGTGGGCCCATTTTAATGTATATAGAGAAGCTGTGGGGACATCATACTGTGTATAGGAGAGTTGTGGGCCCACCTTACTGTGTATAGGGTAGCTGTGGGACTATCGTTCTGTTTATAGGAGAGTTATACAGTATATTGAGGGACTCAGAGGATATTATTAAATGTTAAGTAGGCACTTAAGCATTATTGTTACAGGGGGACTCAGAGTATTGTGGTCATCAAAGGGGCAAAATATGGACACTGTTTTCTAAGGCATTTGCACAGGGCATTAAAATTTTCTAGGGTGCAATTTTACCATCTAGAGAGCACAAAGGAGGCATTATTACTATGTAAGGGGCACAGTTGTGGGCATTATGTGGACTGTAAGAATAGAACGGTTTTTGTACCAAACAACATGTTCAGTAATAGAGACACATATGGCACCAGTGGCTCAATATTGGGGTATCAGCAGGATGAAGAGTTTGTGCAGATTGGGAATAGATGGGGACGGGGCCTGAAATGTAAGGATTCAAATGTGTCTTTGTTGTGATCTCTGCAGATGAGTCCTGGCTGGAGAAGTTGTTATGTCGGTCTGGGCCAGATGGAAAAGATGGGAAAAGTGAACGGTTCCATCAGAAAGAACATCAGCTGTAAGTTACTATATATAACTGTACTGTAATCTCTTGTATGTTCTGCAGGACTGGTACAGTATCTAACACTATATGTCACCATATGGCAGTAATATCAGTGTTGTCTTTGTGTAGAGATTTATTTTGAGTAACACCATGGTCATCTGCTGATGTTCCCTTATACCCGCGATGAAGGAGCGCCAGCATAGTTGTAATCCAGTGACTGTCTGGCTGCAGTTTCTAACATCATGTCCGCTCTCTACCTGAAACTCAACCTTTCCAAAACTGAACTTCTTCTGCTCCCGCCGTCTAATCACCTCTCTAAATCTGACATCTCTCTCTCCCTGTGTGGCACCACAATAATGCCGAGCCAGCAGGCGCTGTCTGGGCGTTGTGTTTGACACCAATCTCTCCTTCACCTTCCATATACAATCTCTTGCCCGCTCTTGTCGTTTGCACCTGAAGAACATCTCTAGAATCCGCCCCTTTCTCACCTTGGAAACAACAAAAACCCTCACTGTTGCCCTGATCCACCCCTGCCTCTCTATTAATTGGCCTCCCCCTCACTCGACTTTCCCCCCTCCAGTCCATCCTTAAAGCAGCAGCCAGGGTCATCTATTTGGCTAACCGTTACTCAGACTCCTCCGCTCTGTGACAGTCATAGGACTGGCTACCCATGAATTATAGGATACAATTGAAATTGCTTGTTCTCACCCACAAAGCTCTCCACAGTGTGGCACCCCCCTACATCTCTTCCCTCATTTCTGTTTATCGGCCTACCCGTTCTCTAAGCTCCGCAAGCGACTTTCGACTAACATCTGCACTAATCCGTACCTCCCACTCCCTGCTTCAAGACTTCTCCCGAGCTGCACCTATTCTTTGGAATGCTCTACCCCAAGAAATTAGGATGAACCACAACTTACACAGTTTTAGGTGCTCCCTAAAAACACACCTGTTTAGGGCTGCCTATCACCTTCCCTAATCGAAGTCCTTTTATATTCTTATAGCCCATCCCTTATTTCTCTAAACATAACTCTCCACCGAACCAAAAAGCACTACAGATACTGGCTAGTGATGAGCTCATGCAGCCTTTATCTATCCCTCATCCCCTCAAGATGGCTGGACCATCCTTGTAAATAATCCATTGTACTTTGTGTCACCCCCACCTCATTGTAGATTGTAAGCTCTTACGAGCAGGGTCGTCTTTAATTTTGCTGTAATTATTGTATTATATTTAGCTATGCTACTTATGACTGTTGTATGTGAACCTGTGAATTGTTAAGCGCTGCGGAATATGTTGGCGCTATATAAATAAAGATTATTATCTATCTATATAATTGTCGTATCCCGTCTGTCTGTCTTTCTGTCTGTCTTTCTGTCTGTCTGTCTGTCCTGGAAATCCCGGGTCGCTGATTGGTCCGGCCGCGGAAAATCAGCGACGCGGCATTTCAGAAAAAGATGGTGGCCGTTAGCGGCTCATGTGAGGCACGGGGGTCAGTGGCGATGCAGCCGGGAGATGCAGCCGGCAGCTCGCAGCGTAAGTCCCCCGACCGCATGCGCCGCTGACCTACATGCGGCTATCGTCGGAAGATCAGCGGCTACAGCCGCTTATCTCCACAGGACGAGTGTGACTCCCCTCTCCTCCTCTCCACTCCCTTCCTTTCCCCTCCTCTCCCCTCCCCTCTCCTCTCCTCCCGTCCCTCCCCCCGCTCGATCAGGACCCTGGCACCCGGCGTCATACTTACCCCTCCCCTTCCCTCCTCTCCCCTCCCCTCTCCTCTCCTCCCGTCCCTCCCCCCGCTCGATCAGGACCCTGGCACCCGGCGTCATACTTACCCCTCCCCTTCCCTCCTCTCCCCTCCCCTCTCCTCTCCTCCCGTCCCTCCCCCCGCTCGATCAGGACCCTGGCACCCGGCGTCATACTTACCCCTCCCCGTGCCTGCGCAGCAGCTCCTGTGTCTTCCGCTGATGCTCTGTGACGTTTCAGGTCAGAGGGCGCGGTGACGTCTTTACACCGCGCTCTCTCCTGACCGATCACAGCGCACAGCGTGAAGATGTCGGCTACACTGGAGTCCGGAGCAGCAGCTGAGAAGTGAGGTGAGTATTGTATTTTTTTTTTTTCTTGTATGGGGCCATAGGGGACCTGCATGGGGCACTATGGGGGGATGGGACATCCTGCACGGGGTATTATATAGGGGGGATGTGACAGCCTACATGGGCCATTATATGGGGGAGAGGTGGCATCCTGCATGGGCCATTATATGGGGGTAGACGTGACATCCTACATGGGGCATTATATGGGGGAGAGGTGACATCCTACAAGGGGCATTATATGGGGGAGAGGTGACATCCTGCATGGGTCATTATATGCGGGGAGAGGTGACATCCTACATGGGGCATTATATGGGGGGAGAGGTGACATCCTGCATGGGGTATTATATAGGGGGGATGTGACAGCCTGCATGGGGCATTATATGGGGGGAGAGGTGACATCCTGCATGGGGCATTATATGGGGGGAGAGGTGACATCCTACATGGGGCATTATATGGGGGGAGAGATGACATCCTACATGGGGCATTATATGGGGGAGAGGTGACATCCTGCATGGGCCATTATATGGGGGGAGAGGTGACATCCTACATGGGGCATTATATGGGGGAGAGGTGGCATCCTGCATGGGGTATTATATAGGGGGATGTGACATCCTGCATGGGGTATTATATGCATGGGGTATTATATACGGGGGATGTGACTTCCTACATGGGGCATTATAAAGGAGGGTCGGGAGACATATGCTAGAATACCCGATGCTTTAGAATCGGGCCACCATCTAGTTATTTATATTATTATAATCAGGGTTACCTGGTTAGGGGCCCACTCAGATGTTTTGCCCCCCTGAGCTGAACCCCTACCTACGTCTCTGGTTTCTTTTCCTTTCAGTGCAGATCAGACGCAATGATGAAAATTCCAAACGTACAGTTATAAATTACACATTTATAACCCAAAATATGAATGCAGACAAGAAATGATTTATCTATACAAACAGGTTACTAATATATACAGATCATTACATTCATACTAATATAGTTGGGAAAACAAACCCGTGTACAAAAAGATCATGCTGTACATTTAAAGGGGACCTGTCGCATGCCATGGATATGTAATTCTTTTAACCTGGTGTAAATGCCACTGTTCTCCTGAATCTGGTGTTGCTTTTCGTTTTTGACTGCGCCACTCCGTTCTCTCTTTTCCCTGTATGTTAATTTAGTCTTTAACGCCAATTGGGCGTGGTTGTCAATTCATCTATTTGGGACAATGCCCAGTTTACTAAGACCAGACTTATATACAAGGAAGAGATGACCTTATCTCAGGAAGGGAGAGGCGCAGAAAGAAAAGAAAAAAAACGCCAGGTTCAGGAGAAAGTGACATTTACACCATTTAAAGAAATTACATATTTATGCAATTGTCAGGTCGTCTTTAAAGACCAATTCCTGTCATTGGTCGACCACTAATCAAGCAATAAAGTCTAATTAAAACACTTCCTCCTATGGATAAAAATATAGGTAATATAATACGTTCCCCCATGACTAGAATGGCTCTTTGATAGATACAGCGGGTGAAATAAGTATTGAACACGTCACCAATTTTCTAAGTAAATATATTTCTAAAGGTGCTATTGACATGAAATTCACCAGATGTCGGTAACAACTCATCCAATCCACATAGGCAAAGAAATCACCATAGATGTTCATAAATTATGTGTAATAATGAGAAATGACACAGAGAAAAAATATTGAACACACTTACTGAAATTGAATTAATACTTTATGAAAAAACCTTTGCTGGTGATGACAGCTTCAAGACACCTCCTGTATGGAGAAACCAGTCACAGGCATTGCTCAGGTGTGATTTTGTCTCATTCCTTCACACAAGCACTCTTCACATCCTGAAGGTCTCAAGGGCTCCTTCTATGAATTCTGAGCTTTAGTTCCTTCCATAAATTTTCTGTTGGATTCAGGTCAGAGGATTGGCTGAGCCATTCTAGCAGCTTTATTTTCTTTTTCTAAAACCAATTGACAGTTTCCTTGGCTGTGTGTTTGGAATCATTGTCTTGCTCAACTGTGCACCCTTGTTTCACCCTTATCATCCTGGTAGATGGCAGCAGTTTTTATGTGGAATGTTTCAGTACATTTGTCCATTCATCCTTCCTTCAATCATATGAAGTTTGCAAGTGCTGTATGCTGAAAAACAGCCCCACACCATGATGTTCCCACCTCCAAACTTCACTGTTAGTATGGTGTTTGGGGTGATATGCAGTGCAATTTGGCCTCCAAACATGGTGTGTATTATGGCATCCAAACACTTCAACTTTGGTCTCATCTAACCAGAACATTCTCCCAGTATTTCACAAGTTTGTCTAAATGTTTAAATGTTGTTGAGCAAACTTTAAAACGTGCTTGTACATGCTTTTGGAGTCTTGCGTGGTGAGTGTGCATTGTGATGTGGAGGTTGAGTGCATTACTTATTGTTTTCTTTGAAACCATTGTATCTGCTGATTCCAGGTCTTTCTGTAGCTCTCCACAGGTGGTCCTTGGCTCCTGGACAACTCTTTGGATAATTATTTTCACTCCTCTGTCTGAAATCTTGTGAGGAGCACCTGGTCGTGACCAGTTTATGGTGAAATTATGTTCTTTCCACTTCCAGATTATGTCCCCAACAGTTCTCACTGGAGCGTTCAGTAGTCTAAATATTCTTCTGTAACCAATGCCATCAGTATGTTTTCCAACAATAAGGTTGCGAAGGTCTTGAGACAGCTCACTGGTTTTACCCATCATGAGATGTTTCTTGTGTGGCACCTTGGTAATGAGACACCTTTTTATAGGGCATCAGTTGAACCAGCTGATATTATTTGTCACTAAGTAGCAGGATTGCTTTCTAATTGCTGATAGATCTCAGCTGGTGTCATGACTTTCCATGGCTTTTTGCTCCTCTCTTTCTCCATGTGTTCAATACTTTTTTCTCTGTGTCATTTCTCATTATTACTCATAACTTAATTTATGGACATCTATGGTTTCATTTCTTTGCCTGTGGATTGGATGGGTTGTTACCGACATTTGGTGAGAATTTCATGTCAATAGCACCTTTAGAAATATATTTACTTAGAAATTTGGTGACGTGTTCAATACTTATTTCACCCGCTGTATAATATCAGTGGTCTTACTCATCATCTTCTTCAAATTTCCATCAATAGGTGCTTCTCCTTTGGATGTAATACCAGATGTTTCCAAAAAGAAAGGCATTCAACATTCTTATACTGTATCTCAAGATAAGAATGTTTGTTTCTTTTTGTCTGTTTTAATAGAATTTCAGAATTTTGACTCACTGTGCGTTACTTTTAGTGTTGAGCGAGCATGCTCGACACTGCTCGGTACTCGCCCGAGCATCACGCTACTCGGGATGTTCGGCGAGCACCGAGCATTTCTGGGTTACTCGGGCGGGAGCTTGGGTCTCCGCCCTGCATGTTTGGCGCTCTTTACGGAGCCAATGAACATACAGGGATTGCCAGCCAGTCACTGTAATGCCGCAGCCATGTTGTTTGTGGGCATTACAGTGATTGGCTGGCCGCACAGCGTCACCTCGAGTATTTAAAACCGGGCGCCGCCATCTTGGACACAGTCGCTCTGGATTAGACAGTGAACGGACAGCGCTGCTGAACTATGGAGAGATTTATCGTGCAAAATATTTAGTGTAGGGTTTGTAAAGCCTGCCAGATCAAACAAACAGTCCTTCTCAGGACTAATATCCATCCCAGATATCAGGCGGACAGGCAGGCTGTATAGGAGACGCAGTGGGGTTATACCAGCAAACGCTGCATTACAGTCCTGTGTGCTCCTGTTTCTGAAATTGCTGGACTTAGCTCCAGGTCTCAGAGCTAAATCCTTTTTTTTTTCATCTAAATCCTCTTTTTTTGTTCCTCCTTCACACTGTACAAATACCCGTCTTATTAACCTATTGGTGTCCCCCCCCCCCAAAAAAAAGTGTGTCTCTGATTTTTCAGACACAAATATATCTGTTGAAAAGAGTCTGGTATAGGCCACAGAAACAGAAGTGTGGTTTTGCAGTTCCACGGGTGAAATCTCTGTATTATCCAGTTTTGTGCCTTTTGTATCTAAAAAAAACCAGTTTGAGTGTGTCGCTCACTGTTCAGCCGCAAATATATATATATTTAAAAAAGTCTGGTATACACCAGTAAATTATAACTGTGGTTTTGCTGTTCCACGGTAAAAAATCTCTATTATCCTGCTTTTGGCATTTTTTGCCGTAAAAAATAAATAATAGTGTCTCCTGATTGTTCAGACACAAATATATCTGTTGAAAATAGTCTGGTATACACCAGTAAATTATAACTGTGGTTTTGCTGTTCCGCGGTAAAAAAATCTCTATTATCCTGCTTTTGGTATTTTTTGCCGAAAAAAATAAATAATAGTGTCTCCTGATTGTTCAGACACAAATATATCTGTTGAAAATAGTCTGGTATACACCAGTAAATTTTAACTGTGGTTTTACTGTTCCACGGTAAAAAATCTCTATTATCCTGCTTTTGGCATTTTTTGCCGTAAAAAATAAATAATAGTGTCTCCTGATTGTTCAGACACAAATATATCTGTTGAAAATAGTCTGATGTATGCGCGAGAAATACAAGTGTGGTTTTGCAGTTCCACGGGTCAAATCTCTGTATTATCCTGCTTTTCACAATTTTTGTCTGTAAAAACTAAATAATACTGTCTCCTGATTGTTCAGACACAAATATATCTGTTGAAAATAGTCTGGTGTAGGCCCGAGAAATACAAGTGTGGTTTTGCAGTTCCACGGTTCAAACCTCTGTATTTTCCACTTTTGGGCCATTTGTATCTAAAAAAAACAGTTTGAGTGTGTCACTCACTGTTTAGCCACAAATATATATATATTTAAAAAAGTCTGGTATACACCAGTAAATTATAACTGTGGTTTTGCTGTTCCACGGTAAAAAATCTCTATTATCCAGCTTTTAGCATTTTTTGCCGTAAAAAATAAATAGTGTCTCCTGATTGTTCAGACACAAATATATCTGTTGAAAATAGTCTGGTGTAGGCCCGAGAAATACAAGTGTGGTTTTGCAGTTCCACGGTTCAAACCTCTGTATTATCCACTTTTTGGCCATTTGTATCTAAAAAAAACAGTTTGAGTGTGTCGCTCACTGTTCAGCCGCAAATATATATATATTTAAAGAAGTCTGGTATACACCAGTAAATTATAACTGTGGTTTTGCTGTTCCACGGTAAAAAATCTCTATTATCCTGCTTTTGGCATTTTTTGCCGTAAAAAATAAATAATAGTGTCTCCTGATTGTTCAGACACAAATATATCTGTTGAAAATAGTCTGGTATACACCAGTAAATTATAACTGTGGTTTTGCTGTTCCGCGGTAAAAAAATCTCTATTATCCTGCTTTTGGTATTTTTTGCCGAAAAAAATAAATAATAGTGTCTCCTGATTGTTCAGACACAAATATATCTGTTGAAAATAGTCTAGTATACACCAGTAAATTTTAACTGTGGTTTTACTGTTCCACGGTAAAAAATCTCTATTATCCTGCTTTTGGCATTTTTTGCCGTAAAAAATAAATAATAGTGTCTCCTGATTGTTCAGACACAAATATATCTGTTGAAAATAGTCTGGTGTATGCTCGAGAAATACAAGTGTGGTTTTGCAGTTCCACGGGTCAAATCTCTGTATTATCCTGCTTTTCACAATTTTTGTCTGTAAAAAATAAATAATACTGTCTCCTGATTGTTCAGACACAAATATATCTGTTGAAAATAGTCTGGTGTAGGCCCGAGAAATACAAGTGTGGTTTTGCAGTTCCACGGTTCAAACCTCTGTATTTTCCACTTTTGGGCCATTTGTATCTAAAAAAAAACAGTTTGAGTGTGTCACTCACTGTTTAGCCACAAATATATATATATTTAAAAAAGTCTGGTATACACCAGTAAATTATAACTGTGGTTTTGCTGTTCCACGGTAAAAAATCTCTATTATCCAGCTTTTAGCATTTTTTGCCGTAAAAAATAAATAGTGTCTCCTGATTGTTCAGACACAAATATATCTGTTGAAAATAGTCTGGTGTAGGCCCGAGAAATACAAGTGTGGTTTTGCAGTTCCACGGTTCAAACCTCTGTATTATCCACTTTTTGGCCATTTGTATCTAAAAAAACAGTTTGAGTGTGTCGCTCACTGTTCAGCCGCAAATATATATATTTAAAAAAGTCTCGTCTACATACACCAGTAAATTATAACTGTGGTTTTTCTGTTCCACGGTAAGAAATCTCTATTATTCAGCTTTTGGTATTTTTTCCGTAAAGAAAAACAGTAATATTTTCTCCCTGATTGTTCAGATTGTTTAAAAGAGTCGGGTGTAGGCCAGAGAAATAGAACTGTGGTTTTCCTCTTCCACGGTTCTAATCTACTTTTTGCTACCCTTTTTCCATTGATAGTGCGAGTGTAAGCTATTTTACTTACTTTACAATGGGCAAGGTGCGTGGCAAGGGACGTGGAAGTGGACGTTCTGGTGATGGTGCGTGCAGAGGACAGGGCCGTGGCCAAGGTGAAAATGTGCCACAACCAACAGCCACATCTTCTCGCTCCCACTTCTTGTTCTGTGCTTCCCTAGTAATTCGGTCAACACCAGTATTGCGAACTGATCAGTGTGAACAGGTTATTAATTGGATAACAGATAATACTTCCAGTTACCTGGGCACCACCACCTCCGGCCTGTCTTCCACACGGTTGACTCTTAGTAGCCGTGAGTCTCGACCGCATACTCCTCCTCACCCTGATGCTCCTTCCTCCCACCATGCCGAGTGTCGTCAGACAGCAACTGATCCCACACTTGGACATTCTGAAGAGCTGTTCACTTGTCCATTTCCAGATTTGTGCCCCTCGCCTGCTCCGCTTGAAGTGGTGGAAGAGGAGATCCCATGTAGCGATGCACAAATATTTGAACAGCCACGGCCACAGGAAGTCGACGCTGGCAATTTGTCACAAGAGGTGGACGATGACGAGACACAATTGCCAGGAAGTGAGGAGGAGGATCGTGGTGCGCAAGTGGAAGAGGAGGAGGTGGTGGATGATCTAGTAACTGACCCAACGTGGCAGGAGGACATGCAGAGTGAGGCCAGCAGCACATAGGGGGAGGGAGGCAGAGTACCCCAACAGGCAGGAAGAAGCAGTGTGGTGGCCGCAGACAGAAGGCGGCCAACCGTTCCCCGTAACACCAACACGAGGGACGTTGCCAGTACAAGCGGTAGGTCTTCCAGAGTCTGGAATTTTTTTAAAGACTCTGCTGATAACCCCAAAAAGGCCATTTGTACCACCTGCCATGCCAGCATCAGCAGGGGTGACAAAGCTTCCAGCCTGACCACCACCAGCATGATCAGGCACATGGCAGCAAAGCACCCGACTTTGTGGGGCGAACCCCAGGGTCCACGACCAGTGTCAGCGGGTGTCACCACTGCTTCTTCCGCTGTTGTGCGGGCAATAGAACCCCCTGTTGCGTGTGCAAGGCAATCCCCTGTCCATACTGCATGCAAAGATGCCCCCTCCTCTCAGTCTTCACTTGTTATGGCAGTTTCTCAAGAAACAGCATCCACGTCCACGTCCCACCGCAGCGTTCAATTGTCCATATCCCAGACCTTTGAACGAAAGTGGAAATTCTCAGCTAACGCCCCACAGGCCACAGTCCTAAATTCGCACATTTCACGACTACTTGCATTGGAAATGCTGCCTTTTAGGCTGGTGGAGACGGAATCCTTCCGCAACCTTATGGCGGTGGTCGGTACTTGGTCCCCAGCCGACACTATTTTGCCTGGTGTGCCATCCCCGCACTACACAAGCACGTGTCCCAAAACATCTGCCGCACCCTCAACAACGCAGTTACTGGGAGAGTCCACCTGACAATGGAAACGTGGACAAGTGCTTGTGGCCAGGGACGGTACATCTCCCTGACGGCACACTGGGTAAACATAGTGGAAGCCGGGACCGAGTCGGACCTTGGGACGGAACACATCCTCCCCACACTGAGGATTGCAAGCCCTATGTCAGTCAGAGTTGCCCCCACAGTGTACAGAGCTGCGCATCATCCTCCTCCTCCTCCTTATCTTCAGCCTCCATCTCAGATATCAACACATCAGTTACAAGCTGGAAGCACTGCAGTACTGCCTCTGCCAAGCGGCAACAGGCTGTGCTGAAACTCATAAGCTTAGGTGAGAAACCTCACACTGCTTGTGAGTTGTGGACAGCTGTGAAAGAGCAGGCAGATCTGTGGCTGAGACCGCTGAACCTACATCCAGGCATGATCGTGTGTGACAATGGCCGTAACCTGGTGGCGGCTCTGATGCGAGGCGAGATCACACACGTACCATGCCTGGCTCATGTGCTTAAACTCGTGGTTCAGCGATTTCTTAAATCGTACCCCGAGTTGCCAGATCTGCTCGTCAAAGTACGCCGCCTGTCAGCTCATTTTCGCGAGTCGGCTACAGCTTCTGCCGCCCTTGCTGTGTTGCAGCAGCGTTTGCAGCTTCCGTCACACCGACTGGTGTGTGATGTTGCCACACGTTGGAACTCTACCCTCCACATGTTGCAAAGGATTTGTGAGCAGAAGAGAGCAGTTGTGGAGTACCAGCTGCAACAAGGCCGTCGATATTTAGGTCAGACTCCACACATAAGACCTTAGGAGTGGACCTGGATGTCTGACATCTGTACCATCTTGACAAACTTTGAGGAGTCCACCCAGATGGTGAGTGGCGATGATGCCATCATTAGTGTCAGCATTCCACTTGTCTGTCTTTTGCAACGCGCTCTGCAGAGAATTAAAGAGAAGGCATTGCAGCCAGAGTATGATGAGATGGATCAAGAAGCCGTAGCGGTCTATTACTCACACCCCAGCCTCATCTCATCCCAACGTACATTGGGGTACAATGAGGGAGAGGAGGAGGAGTAAGAAGAAGAACAGGAGCTTGTGTCATGCGCTGTAGATGGTGGTACCTGTACAACTGTCATATCATCGGTTCAGCGTGGGTGGCCTGAGGACAGGGGGGAGGAGGAGGAGAGCATGGTCAGTCGTCATCTTGGTGAGGACACGGAAGTCTTGCCCGTTACCTGTCTGGCACGCATGGCTGACATTATGTTACACTGCCTTAACCGTGACCCTCGCGTTGTCAAAATGTTGGGTGACAGTCATTACTGGTTGGTGACACTTTTAGACCCCCGCTACAAGGAGAACTTTCACTCTCTTATTCCTGAGCTGGAGAGGTCTACAAAAATGGGGCAGTACCAGAGGCCCTTGCTGCAGAACTGTTAAAAAAGTTCCCATCTGAACACGCTAGCGGCAGAGGTCACAGTGGCGTACAAGCAAGAGAGAGGCAACTCCAATCCAGCAGAGGCAGGGGAACACTGTCAACGTTCTGGGACAGTTTTATGAGACCCGCCCAGCTTACAGGCCCTGAGGCGCGGGGTACTCTCAAAAGGAGTGGAAAGTTTCAAAAGATGGTGAGGGAGTACCTTGCCGACCGAACCAGCGTCCTCCGTGATTCCTCTGTGCCTTTTAATTATTGGGTATCCAAGCTAGACACTTAGAATGAACTCACTCTGTATGCCTTGGAGGTCCTGGCCTGCCCTGCCGCTAGCGTGTTATCAGAGCGTGTTTTTAGTGCCACTGGGGGAATTATAACTGATAAGCGCACTCTCCTGTCAACTGACAATGCTGACAAGCTGATCCTTATCAAAATGAACAAGGGCTGGATTGGGCCAGACTTCTCATCACCAACAAATGACAGCAGAGTAACATAAAGTCAAATCCACTGTGTTTTTTCGGGAGGTGTATTCACATGCACCGCTTCACACCCACACATGGGTATACGCTTCCTCATTTCGGCTGTTTTATGTTCTTCTCCTTATCCTCAGCCTCCACCACCACTATACCACCAGGGTGACCGTGGTCCGTGTTGCCATTATTGAAAGTTCCTCCGTCCTTAATTTTGTCAGCTTTTGCTTGGAAGGCATAAGCAAAGACTGTGGGAGACCCACTCCCCAATAATGGGAATAATGTTTTTAAGATACTGTACTGTATGGCTCTTGTAAGGGGCATTAAAAGCGTCTTGTTAAGCTACTGCGAGCTCCACCAATTTTCCGAGGGGCATTAAAAGCGTCTTGTTAAGCTACTGGGACCTCCACGTCTATTCTGAGGGGCATTAAAAGCATCTAGTTAAGCTACTGGGACCTCCATCACTTTTCCGAGGGGCAGTAAAAGTGTCTTGTTAAGCTACTGAGACCTCCACGTCTCTTCTGAGGGGCATTAAAAGCGTGTTGTTATACCACTCAGACCTCCACGTCTCTTCTGAGGGGCATTAAAAGCGTGTTGTTATACCACTCTGACCTCCACGTCTATTCCAAGGGGCATTAAAAGCGTGTTGTTATACCACTCTGACCTCCACGTCTCTTCTGAGGGGCATTAAAAGCGTCTTGTTATACCACTCTAACCTCCACGTCTCTTCTGAGAGGCATTAAAAGCATCTTGTTAAGCTACTGCGACCTCCACGTCTCTTCTGAGGGGCATTAAAAGTGTGTTGTTATACCACTCTGACCTCCACGTCTCTTCTGATGGGCATTAAAAGTGTGTTGTTATACCACTCTGACCTCCACGTCTCTTCTGAGGGGCATTAAAAGCGTCTTGTTATACCACTCTGACCTCCACGTCTCTTCTGAGGGGCATTAAAACCGTCTTGTTATACCACTCTGACCTCCACGCCTCTTCTGACGGGCATTAAAAGCATGTTGTAATACCACTCTGACCTCCACGTCTCTTCTGAGGGGCATTAAAACGGTCTTGTTAAGCTACTGCGACCTCCACGTCTCTTCTGAGGGGCATTAAAACTGTCTTGTTATACCACTCTGACCTCCACGTCTCTTCTGAGGGGCATTAAAAGCATGTTGTTATACCACTCTGACCCCCACGTCTCTTCTGAGGGGCATTAAAAGCATGTTGTTATACCACTCTGACCTCCACGTCTCTTCTCAGGGGCATTAAAAGCGTCTTGTTATACCACTCTGACCTCCACGTCTCTTCTGAGGGGCATTAAAAGCGTCTTGTTATACCACTCTGACCTCCACGTCTCTTCTGAGGGGCATTAAAAGCATGTTGTAATACCACTCTGACCTCCACGTCTCTTCTGAGGGGCATTAAAACGGTCTTGTTAAGCTACTGCGACCTCCACGTCTCTTCTGAGGGGCATTAAGACCGTCTTGTTATAACACTCTGTCCTCCACGTCTCTTCTGAGGGGCATTAAAAGCATGTTGTTATACCACCCTGACCTTCACGTCTCTTCTGAGGGGCATTAAAACGGTCTTGTTAAGCTACTGCGACCTCCACGTCTCTTCTGAGGGGCATTAAAATCGTGTTGTTATACCACTCTGACCTCCACGTCTTCTGAGGGGCATTAACAGCGTGTTGTTATACCACTCTGACCTCCACGTCTCTTCTGAGGGACATTAAAAGCATCTTGTTATACCACTCTGACCTCCACGTCTCTTCTGATGGGCATTAAAAGCATCTTGTTATACCACTCTGACCTCCATGTCTCTTCTGAGGGGCATTAAAACCGTCTTGTTATACCACTCTGACCTCCACATCTCTTCTGAGGGGCATTAAAACTGTTTTGTTATACCACTCTGACCTCCACGTCTCTTCTGAGGGGCATTAAAAGCATGTTGTTATACCACTCTGACCTCCACGTCTCCTCTGAGAGGCATTGAAACAGTCTTGTTAAGCTACTGTGACCTCCACGACTCTTCGAATGGGCATTGCATTTCCCCATAATTTTTGGCAGCTTTTGCTTGGAAGGCAAAAGCAAATACTATGGGAGACTCACTCCCCAATAATGGGAATAATGTTTGTAATATGCTGTACTGCATGGCTCTTGTAAGGGGCATTGCAAGTTCCTCCATCCTAATTTTTGGCAGCTTTTGCTTGGAAGCCATAAGCAAATACTATGGGAGACCCACTCCCCAATTATGGAAATAATGTTTGTAATATGCTGTACTGCATGGTTCTTGTAAGGGGCATTGCAAGTTCCTCCGTCCTAATTTTTGGCAGCTTTTTCTTGGAAGGCATAAGCAAATACTATGGGAGACCCACTCCCCAATAATGGGAATAATGTTTTTAAGATTCTGTACTGTATGGCTCTTGTAAGGGGCATTAAAAGCGTCTTGTTAAGCTACTGCGACCTCCACCACTTTTACGGGGGGCATTAAAAGCGTCTTGTTAAGCTACTGTCACCTCCACGTCTCTTCTGAGGGGCATTAAAAGCGTTTGTTAAGCTACTGGGACCTCCACCACTTTTCCGAGGGGCATTAAAAGTGTCTTGTTAAGCTACTGGGACCTCCACCACTTTTCCGAGGGGCATTAAAAGCGTCTTGTTAAGCTACTGGGACCTCCACGTCTCTTCTGAGGGGCATTAAAAGCATGTTGTTATACCACTCTGACCTCCACGTCTCTTCTGAGGGGCATTAAAAGCGTCTTGTTATACCACTCTGACCTCCACGTCTTTTCTGAGGGGCATTAAAAGCGTCTTGTTAACCTACTGCGACCTCCACGTCTCTTCTGAGGTGCATTAAAAGCGTGTTGTTGTGTTGTTATACCACTCTGACCTCCACGTCTCTTCTCAGGGGCATTAAAAGCGTGTTGTTATACCACTCTGACCTCGATGTCTCTTCTGAGGGGCATTAAAAGCATCTTGTTATGCCACTCTGACCTCCACGTCTCTTCTGAGGGGCATTAAAAGCATCTTGTTATACCACTCTGACCTCCACGTCTCTTCTGAGGGGCATTAAAAGCGTCCTGTTATAGCACTCTGATCTCCACGTCTCTTCTGAGGGGCATTAAAACCGTCTTGTTATTGTTAGAACCCTCCTGTTAGTTTTTTCTATTTTGCTGGTCACATGACTTTTTGCCTATTTAATCCAGCTCCGCCCTCCTGGCCTTGCTGTACTTCAGTGTTACATTTACTCTTAAGCTAGCCAGGTGTCTTGTACCTTATTCTGTAGTTTGCTTGGTCTTTTGACCACTAGTACTTCTGTTTGTTTGTTTGTCTTTGCTCTGCTACAATTTCTGCTAGGAGGTGTCCAACTATATCCCAGTCCTTAGTTCTTGTAGGGACCCCTTCCCTATATCTATAGGTCTGCGTTCAGACTAGCCGAGGGCTTAGGCGGGTCTGTTCACAAGGAACAGGTCCCTCGCTGCCTCGTAGGGAATCAGCTTAGTCCTATTGTAGGGACAGTTTTCCTTTCTTTCCTTAGTGCTTGTAGCAGTTCATAACAGTAAGTCCAGCCCAAAAATAAAACACTCTAAGGAAAAAAAAAATAAAAATCCTGATTTCATGGTGTCGGTTCAGGAATTGGCTCAACCCCTGCAGGGACAGTCTTTGGAAGTGGCCGAGCTCCAGCAACACGTGAGTAGCTGTCCTGGAGCGCATTTTGTCGAACCGAAGGTAGGACTTCCAGATTTTTTTTATGGTAAACGGCAAGATTTTTTTTCCTTTAAAAACGCTTGTTTATTATATTTTCGTTTAAGACCCAGATCCTCGTGGAATGAATCATAGCGCATTGGGTTTATAATGTCACTTTTGCGCAAAGAACCACAGGGATGGGCCTTTTCTCTACAACCTAATGATCCGTGTTTTAGATCTGTGGAAGATTTTTTTTCTGCTATGGGGTTGTTGTATGATGATCCTGATCGAGTCTCATCTGCTGAAACTGAATTAAGACGTTTGAAGCAGGGATCAGGTGATGTGGAAAATTATTGGACATACTTCAGAAGATGGTCGGCTGAAGTGGAATGGAATGACTCAGCATTAAAGTGTTTGTTTCTTGAGGGTCTAGGTGAAAGGGTTAAGGATCTGCTGATTGCCTTCCCAAAACCTGGAACCTTGCAGGAGGCAATGCAATTAGCCATACGTGTGGACAGGAGACTGCGTGCTAGGAGTAATGAAGAGAAATCTACTACTATGACAGCTCCTATTTTTCAGAGGGTCTGTTCGGAAGGTGGAGAACTGATGGAGATTGGGGCGATGTCAACCCACTCTCAGGAAAAAGACCGCAGGTATGCTAAAGGATTGTGCTTTTATTGCGGCAAATCTGACCACTTTATTAAGAACTGTGTGCTTCATTTGAACAAAGAAAAAAAAAAGAGGTCAGTTACGCCCGCATAGCGTGTTGAAACTCAAAAGGAGTATTTCTTTCTGGAAGCACCTCATTCCAGGAGGAGTTGATTGAATTTCGGGTTTTTGTGGATTGTGGTTCTACACTCAATGTGATTGATGAGGGTTTTTTGGAAAAATTTAAATTAGAATCCAAACGTTTGTCATCTCCTATTTCTGTGGTTGCTGTTGATGGCTCTCCCTTGAAAGGTATTACTCACAAGGTTTTTGAATTTCCCCTCACCATTAATGGTATCCACCAAGAGAATTTGGATTTGGTGGTATTAAATAACTTGCCTGCTCCAGTGGTTTTTGGGTTACCTTGGTTAAAATTGCACAATCCTGTACTGGACTGGTCTACCAATGAAATTAAGTCTTGGAGTCCTAAGTGTTATGATAGATGTTGTAACGGTCGCATTGCTGCTGTGGAAAGAGGGGAATTACCTGTACCTATTCCCCTGTAGATCTCAGAAAGGAAAAAGGTTCTTGACAAATATTAAGGATAATTATCTCTCCCAACTAGTGCAGGAACCAACGAGAGGGAAGGCCGTGTTGGACTTAATATTGACTAATAGGCCTGATAGAATAACTGAGGTACAGATAGGGGGGCACCTAGGTAATAGCGACCATAATATTATCGACTTCAAAATGCCCTTCAGTAGGGTTATCAATAAGGGAACAACAAAAACATTAAACTTTAGGAGGGCGAAGTTTGATCAGCTGAAAGAAAGCCTTCAACTTATTGACTGGGACAAAGTTCTTAATCAAAGGAATACGAATAGTAAATGGGAAACCTTCAAAAGAATTCTGAATACTCAGTGCGAGAGGTATATACCGTATGGGAATAAAAGGGCCAGCAATAAGAGGAAACCAATATGGTTGAACAAGAACGTAAAAGGGGCGTTAAATAGCAAAAAAGAGGCATTCAAGAGATTAAAACAGGAAAACAGTAAGGAGGCACTAATGTGTTACAAGGAAAAAACGAGAACCTGTAAAAAACAAATAAAAATAGCGAAGGAGGAAACAGAGAGACGTATTGCTAGGGAAAGTAGATCAAATCCCAAACTGTTCTTTACGTATATAAATAGTAAAAGGATTAAATCGGATAATATTGGACCGATAAAAAGTGAGGAAGGCAAAATCATAGAGAAAGATGAGGATAAAGCTAATCTATTAAATCATTTTTTTTCGACAACTTTCACAAAGGAAAGAGAACTAACAGGAGAAATGAGAAGTGACAAGCTTAATCCTCCACTAAGTATGACTAATCTAACTCAAGCTGGGGTACAGAAACGCCTCAGTAACATTAAAATAAACAAATCACCAGGACCTGATGGCATACACCCACGGGTACTAAGGGAACTAAGTAATGTGATAGACAGACCGTTATATCTTATATTTAAGGACTCTGTTGAGACTGGGTCTGTGCCACTTGATTGGCGACAGGCGAATGTAGTGCCAATATTCAAAAAGGGAGCGAAAAGTGACGCCGGAAACTATCGACCGGTGAGTCTGACGTCCGTTGTGGGCAAAATTTTTGAAAGCTTCATTAAAGAGGCAATTACGGAGCATCTTGATGCTAATAATCTATTAACCCCGAACCAACATGGATTCATGAGGAATCGCTCCTGCCAAACAAACCTGATTGACTTCTACGAGGAGGTTAGCTCTCGATTAGATCAGGGGGAACCAGTGGATGTCGTGTATCTCGACTTCTCAAAAGCGTTCGATAGCGTGCCACATAATAGGTTGGTATACAAAATGAGAATGATGGGGCTGGGGGAAAATGTCTGCAAGTGGGTAGCTAACTGGCTAAAGGATAGAAGGCAGAGGGTGGTTATAAATGGAATATACTCAGATTGGGTAAGCGTCACTAGTGGGGTACGACAGGGGTCTGTACTAGCCCCAATGTTATTTAATATCTTTATTAACGACATAGTCAACGGGATAAATAGTATAATATCAATATTTGCAGATGACACAAAGTTATGTAAAACAATTAATACAAAAGAGGACAGTGCAGACCTACAGAGGGATTTGGATAAGCTGGGTAGGTGGAGCATTAAAAGGCAAATGAGGTTTAACGAGGAGAAATGTAAGGTCATACATATGGGAAGGAAAAATGGAAGTCACCAGTACTCACTGAATGGGAAATCATTGGGGAATTCAGAGATGGAGAAGGACTTGGGCATCTTGATTGATAGCAAACTAAATTGGAGTGCCCAAAGTCAGGCCGCTGCTGTAAGGGCAAACAGGGTAATGGGATGTATCAGAAGAGGTATAGCTGCAAAGGATGAGAACATTGTTCTTCCACTGTACAAAGCACTGGTCAGACCACACTTGGAATACTGTGCTCAGTTATGGGCCCCAATATATAGAAAGGATATAAATGAGCTTGAAAAGGTACAAAGGAGGGCAACAAAATTAATAAAGGGAATGGAGGGACTGCAATACCCAGAGAGGTTGGCAAAACTAGGACTATTCAGCCTGGAAAAGAGAAGGTTGAGGGGGGACATAATAAATGTGTACAAATATGTTAGGGGACAGTATAGAGATCTTGCCCGGGATTTGTTCAAAAGGAGGGATATTACGGTAACAAGAGGGCATTCACTAAGACTGGAAGAGAAAAGGTTTCAGCACCAGCATAGGAAGGGGTTCTTTACGGTAAGAGCAGTGAGAATATGGAATTCACTGAGTGAGGAGACGGTAATGTCGGATTCACTACACCAGTTCAAGCGGGGACTGGATGCATTTCTAGATACCAGGCAGATTTCAGCGTATAATTAAAAATAAAATAAAATAGTAGGTTGATACAGGGATTTATTCTGACTGCTGGTTTCAGAGTCGGGAGGGAATTTTTCCTCAGGTGAAGATTGGCCAAATCATTTGGGGTTTTTGCCCTCCTCTGGATCAACTTTAGCAATTACAGAACTATCAGGTCGAACTTGATGGACGCAAGTCTTTATTCGGCTTTACAAACTATTATTATTCAGGATTTCTGGAAGGTTTTTTCTGAGGAGGAGTCGCAAGTTTTGCCTCCTCATAGGGACTATGATTGTACTATTGAGTTTGTCCCTGGAGCAACTCTTCCCAAGAGTCGCTTATTTAATTTTACTATCCCTGAGAGAAAGGCCTTGGAGGAATACATACAGACAAGCTTGGCCACCGGTCACATTAGACCATCTAAGTCACCTGTGGCTGTTGGATTTTTTTTTTGTAAAAAAAAAGGACGGCGGTTTACGTCCATGTCTGGACTTTCACGAAATTAATAAAATTACAGTACGCAATTCCTACCCACTGCCATTAATTCCTGACTTGTTCAACCAGTTAGTGGGGGCCAAGTGGTTCTCTAAGATTGATCTCCGGGGGGCATACAATTTGTTGCGTATGAAGGAAGGCGATGAGTGGAAAACTGCTTTTAACACTCCAGTGGGTCATTTTGAGAATCTGGTTATGCCCTTTGGTCTTACCAACGCACCAGCGTTTTTTCAGAACCTTATTAATGACATCCTAAGACCGTTGATCGGTAAGAATGTGGTGGTGTATTTGGATGACATTTTGATTTTTGCGCCGGATCTGGAGTCTCATTGGCAGAGCGTTCGTGAGGTATTGCAGTTGTTAAGCGACAATTCACTTTTTGCTAAGCTGGAGAAATGTGAGTTCGCTGTGCAGAGAATTAGTTTTTTGGGCTACATTATCTCCAGCGAGGGCTTTGAGATGGACCCGGTGAATGTTCAGGCGGTGTAGGAATGGCCTAGGCCTATTGGTTTGAAATCGATACAGAGATTTTTGGGTTTCGCCAATTATTACAGAAAATTCATTAAGAATTTTTCTATAATTGTTAAGCCGCTGACCGATCTCACCAGGAAAGGTGCGAATACGGTCCAGTGGACTACTGAGGCCATTGAAGCTTTTGTGTATCTCAAGGAGAGGTTCAGTTCTGCCCCCATCCTTATGCAGCCTGATGAGACCAAGCCTTTTTTTGTCGAGGTTGATGCTTCTTCGGTGGGGGTCGGTGCTGTTTTGTCTCAGGAAAACAAGGATGGAGTACATCTCTGTGCTTTTTTTTCAAAAAAATTTTCTGAGACCGAACTTAATTACGATGTCGGTAATCGGGAATTGCTGGCGATTAAACTCGCATTTGAACATTGGCGTCATCTCTTGGAAGGTGCTAAATTTCCCATTCAGGTTTTTACTGATCATAAGAATCTGATCTATCTTGATGCTGCCAAGCGCTTGAATGCCCGTCAAGCTAGGTGGGCACTTTTTTTTTCGCGGTTTAATTTTTCTGTTACTTACATCCTGGGTACCAAGAATGTTAAAGCCGATGCTTTATCTCTCAGTTTTTCTCCCATGGTTGGTACCGAGGAGGAGGAGAGCATTTTACAGGAAGGTGTTGTGATAGCAGCATTGGACTCCGTTTTGGAAGATGGGATTCTGAAAGCCCAGGAGGATGCCCCATCTAACACTCCCCATGGGAGGTTGTTTGTGCCTAGGAACTTTAGGAGAGATTTGTTTGTGGAGTCTCATGAGTCTCGGTTGGCAGGTCATCCAGGAATTTCGGAGACTAAGAGACTTGTAGGTCGCAGTTTTTGGTGGCCAGGGTGGCAGAAGGAAGTCATTAAGTGGGTGCATCAATGTACTGTGTGTGCTAGATCTAAGTCTTCACATGCTCCTGCTGCAGGGTTGCTTTGCCCTCTGGAGGTTCCTAGTGCTCCTTGGACGCATCTTGCTATGGATTTTATTACTGACCTTCCTGCCTCTGAGGGTTTCACTGTTATCTGGGTGGTCGTGGACCGTTTTAGCAAGATGTGTCACTTGGTTCCCTTCATCAAACTGCCCTGCGCCAGGACACTCGCTAAAGCTTTTGTTAAAGAAATTGTCAGGCTCCATGGCATTCCTACCGACATTGTTTCCGATAGGGGACCTCAGTTCGTGGCTCGTTTTTGGCGTGCCTTTTGTGACAGGTTGGGAGTCCATTTTTCATTTTCGTCTGGTTATCATCCTGAGTCTAATGGACAGACAGAAAGAAAGAACCAGGATGTTGAACAGTTTTTGCGTTGCTTTGTGGCTGACAATCAAGAGGGGTAGTCTGAGTTTCTGCCACTGGCTGAATTTGCTCTTAACAACCATACAACCATACATCCTCTTCTGCTGGGTGTTCTCCTTTTTTTTGTTGTACTGGGAGACATCCGTCGTTTGGGTCATTCTCCAAATTGGTATAGGCTGTGCCGGAGGAGGAGAATTTTTCCGGTGAATTGGAGAAAGTTTGGGCTGATGTACGTCTTAACCTTCAAGAGGCTAACAAAAAATCCAAGAGGTACTTTGACAGGAAACGTCAAGAGGTTTTGTTTACTGTTGGTGACATGGTTTGGTTGTCCTCTAGGAATCTGTGGTTGAGGATTCCTTCTAAGAAATTGGGCCCGAAGTTTGTAGGTCCATTTAAGGTGCTTCAGGTAGTTAACCAATCTGCTGTTAGGTTGGAGGTTCCTACCTCCTGGAAGATTAATCCGGTGTTTCATGTTTCCTTATTGAAAAATGCGGATGTTTCTGATAGGGACGCCACTGTCTCTGTTCCTCCAGTGGAGGAAGACGGTGAATATGAAATTTCTCACATTCTTAATTCTAGATGGCATAGCGGGAGATTGCAGTATCTCGTCGCTTGGAAAGGTTTCGGTCCCGAGGATAACTCCTGGGTAAGGGCGGATGATGTCTCTCCTCCTAGACTTGTCGGAGCGTTTCACAGGAGGTTTCCTGATTGACCTGGGCCTGGAGGATCCGGAGGATCCTCATAGAAGAGGAGGTACTGTTAGAACCCTCCTGTTAGTTTTTTCTATTTTGCTGGTCACATGACTTTTTGCCTATTTAATCCAGCTCCACCCTCCTGGCCTTGCTGGACTTCAGTGTTACATTTACTCTTAAGCTAGCCAGGTGCCTTGTACCTTACTCTGTAGTTTGCTTGGTCTTTTGACCACTAGTACTTCTGTTTGTTTGTTTGTCTTTGCTCTGCTACAATTTCTGCTAGGAGGTGTCCAACTATATCCCAGTCCTTAGTTCTTGCAGGGACCCCTTCCTTATATCTATAGGTCTGCGCTCAGACTAGCCGAGGACTTAGGCGGGTCTGTTCACAAGGAACAGGTCCCCCGCAGCATCGTAGGGAATCAGCTTAGTCCTATTGTAGGGACAGTTTTCCTTTCTTTCCTTAGTGCTTGTAGCAGTTCATAACAGTTATACCACTCTGACCTCCACGTCTCTTCTGAGGGGCTTTAAAAGCATGTTGTTATACCACTCTGACCTCCACGTCTCTTCTGAGGGGCATTAAAATGGTCTTGTTAAACTACTGGGACCTCCACGACTCTTCGAACGGGCATTGCATTTCCTCATGATTTTTGGCAGCTTTTGCTTGGAAGGCATAAGCAAATACTATGGGAGACCCACTCCCCAATCATGGGAATAATGTTTGTAATATGCTGTATTGCATGGCTCATGTAAGGGGCGTTGCAAGTTCCTCTATCCTAATTTTTGGCAGCTTTTGCTTTGAAGGCATAAGCAAATACTATGGGAGACCCACTCCCCAATAATGGGACTTATGTTTGTAATATGCTGTACTGCATGGCTCTTGTAAGGGGCATTGCAAGTTCCTCCATCCTAATTTTTGGCAGCTTTTGATTGGAAGGCATAAGCTAATACTATGGGAGACCCACTCCCCAATAATGGGAATAATGTTTTTAAGATGCTGTACTGTATGTCTCTTGTAAGGGGCATTAAAAGCATCTTGTTAAGCTACTGTGACCTCCACCACTTTTTCAAGGGGCATTAAAACTGTCATGTTAAGCTACTGTGACCTCCACGTCTCTTCCGAGGGGCATTGAAATGTTGTTTTTAATTACCTCTAACCTCCACGACTCTTCCAACGGGCATTGCATTTCCTCCTAATTTTAGTCAGCTTTTGCTTTTCAATGCAAAGGCGAAAACTAACGGAGACCCACTCCCCAATAATGGGTAGAAGGTTTTTAGTACGCTGTAATCCACGTCTGTTTCAAGGAGCATTGTAGTTCCTCATAATTTTTGGAAAGCCTTCCATTCACTGCTTAGGCCAACAGTGTACAGGAGACCCAGTTGCTATAAATGGAAAAAAACGGTTTAGTTAAAGCCCTCTGACCTCCATGTTACTTCCAAGGGGCATTGGAGTGCCTCAAAATGTTTGGTAGGCATTGCACTCACTGTATGCCCTATAACTGTATAGCAGAACCGCTCCTTTTGTTACAGAAACACATCCTGCAAGACATGTGTGGTTGACTGTCCTGATATTGATGTGAATGGTCCCTGTTCCTCCTGCTCTTTCTCCTTTGCCACCACCTCATCCATCATTTATCACCCGAAGCTTTGTTTTAACAGGAGTCATAGAACTGGGATAGTAGTGACTAGCCCAGGGGGATGGTGACGACTCGGTACCCGGGCCTTTGCCTGGCCTTGGGGATGTAGCGGTGGTCGGCTCCCGGGCCCGTACCCTGGGGTCAGCTTTTAAAAGGGGATTATTTGTTAACTGTATGAAAGTTTGTGACGCCACCTGTGGTTTCTGGTGAGAATCACCAGCGCTGCGGCAGTCCACTGAGGCCGGTGATAAGGCAGCTTAATGGTCTAGCTCCTCACAGGTGGAGCTAGGCCTCAGGGCAGCGTACGGAGAAGGGGATGCAGGACAGGCGAGACACAGCCGGGTCAGAGTAAGAGCAGGGACAGACACGATAGTCGCTTCAGTACCTATTACTGATGGAAATTCAGGCATGTCCCGGAGCACTGTAGGGTGAGGGGTGCACGTCCGGATTCTCCCCAGTGAGCAGGTGTAGGGCCTCCTGTCTCTTGCCTCTCTGTAGTAAGTTTCTGGCCTGCCTGGAGCTAGGCCTAACTTGGTTTCTGTTCTGCACCTGCTGACTTGGTGATAGGGCCTTCTGTTGGAGATCACTCTTCCTATTCTTTGGGGTCTCCATGATTCCTGACCCTGGTACGTATCAGCTTTTGGTGGTCCTGGGACATGTAGTTCGCCAGGGGTTCCGGTTGTTTTCTACTGGTCATGAAGATCCACGTAGACTCGGACCCGGTGTCCGGTATAGACTTCGGGGTGAGCTGGTTCAGCTCCTCTGCCCCCTATGTTACTCACTTTCCACTCGCCTTCGGCCCCGCTCGGGCCCTCACTAGGCTACACACACTGCAGCCGGGACGCTGCTCTTCTTCGCCGCTCTCAGAGTGTCGGCACACTCTTGGTAGCTCTCTATTATGAGCTCTGTGAGTTCTAATCTGGACTCACTCTACAGACTATACTGAACTCTTCCTGCAGGAACTGCTAGGCTCTGGATCGACTGCACTGATTTCTTCTGTGTCTGAGCAGGAACTGCTGAATCACTGAGCTGCCTAGCTCCACCTTCCCTATTTATATCCCTATCGGGCTCCCTCTGGTGGTCTGATGTGGAAGGTGGAGGTGTGTATATGCTGTGGGGGCCTCTTGTGGAGAAATCCGGTAATGCACCCCTCTAGGATCTGTGGTACTAAGCGCAGCTGGGCGCCACAGTAGCAGGAAAACATCCAGCAATCCTCGGAGGAGGTAGGATATGCACCAAAACGCTGACCACCTAAGGCGTAGCCGCTACTACATACATGCGCTTGCATTCCAAGAAAGCAAAGCAGATGCTAACTTCTATCATCATCATGCTCCTCACCTTGGCACTCTCAACTCCCCTGATGGAGAAGCCAGGGCCCACCGGAGGAGTCGGGTTCTCTGGTGGGCTCGTCCAATGCTGCCCTAAAGCAGGCCAGTCTAAGAAAAGTGTGTGGGTCGGTAACAGGAGAAATCGGGGCGGCTGGGGACCGTGTGTGGACACCCGGCCGCGGGGCGGCTGGGGACCGAGTATGGACACCCGGCCACCCCCTGGTGGCTGGGGACCGTGTGTGGACACCCGGCCACGCCCTGGCGGCTTGGGACCGAGCGTGGACACCCGGCCGCTGGGCGGCTGGGGACTGAGTATAGATAAAAGGGCCTCTGACGCAGCCATGACATGGTGGCCGGCGTCTGCCTCCACATGCCTAAAAGGCCCTATTTCAAGTGCAAGCAAGCTAGCAGTATGGTATTGCAGCCTGGGGGTGGGTGGGTGGCAGGTTGCACACTTACGCTTGCATTCCAACAAAACAAAGCAGATGCAAACTTCTGTCATCATCATCATCATGCTCCTCACCTTGGCACTCTCAACTCCCCTGATGGAGAAGCCAGGGCCCACCGGAGGAGTCTGGTGCTCTGGTGGGCTCGTCCAAAGCTGACCTAAAGTAGGCCGGGCTAAGAAAAGTCTGTGGGGATGTTCCTCAGAGAAATCGGGGCGGCTGGGGACCGTTTATGGACACCCGGCCGCCCCCAGGCAGCTGGGGACCGTGTGTGGACACCCGGCCGCGGGGTGGCTGGGGACCAAGTGTGGACACCCAGCCGCCCCCTGGCAGCTGGGGACCGAGCGTGGACACCCGGCCACCGGGTGGCTGGGGACTGAGTATGGATACCTCGCTGCCGAAGCAGCCATGAAGTAGTGGCCAGATTCGGCCTCCTCAAAACAAAAAGTCCCCATTTCAAGTGCAAGCTAGCAGTATGGTATTGCAGCCTGCGGTTGGGTGGCTGGTTAGCTGCATATTTGCGCTTGCATTGCAAGGAATGGGGGAGGTACAATTGAACACTGCCCTGGGACAAGGACTTGCACGGGGATAGTTGCAAATCTGCATTTTCTGTTGCGGCAAGGATCACTTCTGATGGGCACACTTTTAGGCAGTGACCTGGGAATCAGAGATGCTTCCAGTGGTCTTCCCCATGCTGTCCCCATGTCTTTTCAGCACTGTATGCATGTGTCACACAGCACATGGCCAGATAAGGTTGTAAAATGTTAAAAATGACATTTCCCGGTGAATGCATTTGTCACAGTTGAAAGCAATACAAAAGTGCAAAAACACATAAAAAATGCTACTTGTGAACATAGCCCAAGGTGTGGAGGAGTATTTTTGTTTTTCGTTATTTATTTTACCTTATACACATGTCTTTACCCTGGAAAAGAAATTCCTTAACATATTCCACAGGAAAAAAGTTTCACTTTCGTTTTTGAACGTTTTATTATGAGCCTGTAAAAGTGGCTTATTACCTCTGACCACGTTGTTGACAACATTGGGGGTCAGAAATGCTTCCTGGGGTGATCCCCATGCTGTCCCCATGTCATTTGAGCACTGTCACTATCGTTTTGGGCACTTGTTAGGCTTTTAAAAGACTGCCGGGGGTGCCGCCGCAAAAATGCTCGGGTCTCCCATAGACTAACATTGGGCTCGTTGCTCGGGTCGAGCACCCGAGTATCACGGCGAACTCGGCCCGAGCTTCGAGCACCCGAGCATTTTAGTGCTCGCTCAACACTAGTTTTTTTCTGCGCTTGAAGTCTCGCACATGAGTACAATGTTCTTGTTTCCTAAGCACAGAACAGAAGATGTCAGGATGGTGTGAATTACGTCCAAGGGGCATGATTACTGGGTGTAAAGTCAAACTGCTCTCACTGAAGAAATGCCCCCTCAGGCTATGAAGGAACATTTGCATATGCGAGAACGGCTTTAAATGTTTATTTTTCAGATAATAACAGCTATTATCTCTGGAGGACCTGTCCTGTTCTGTATTACGCAGACAACACTTCAATGTCAATGATAACTGTGTAATGCTTCATTTCCCCTGTGGAGGCACTGCAGAGAACTTGAACACTTACCGACAACCTCCCTAAAGATAACAGATTAACGCTCGGGGTCCCAGCAGGCAGAGGGGACTTTGTGATCAGGTTTATTGTAAGGGGACCTTTCTAGCAAGTAGAGATTGTCCAAATTGGAGAACCACAAGAATAAAGAAGCAGAAAAGATGTCTAGGTGATAGGATGAGATAACCAATCAAAAATAGGAGTAAGGACCATTTTATGATAAGGAATCAGCATTATTCATCAATCTGGGTTTTTTTTGTCACAATTTTATAATCTTAAGGATACGCCAATGTAGCTTAGTTGTTTTAATATTTTTTTACCCATGATAAACCTTTTTGTACAAGGGAGAAGTACCTTCTGACTTGGGACTTTTCCTTTTGTTCAAAAAAACTTTTGCATTTCTTTAATCCTACTCTGGGACTTGACCACTTGATTTATCACATCTCTAATAATATTTCTGTATTGCACTGTACTGTTCTTGTCATAGGCTGGTCCTAATGGAAGAGGAAAGATGTCAGACTGACTCGGGGGCACCTCACGGACACCAGTGCCGGATGACATCCTCTAACTCTATTTGACCGCTTAGGTGCTTCAGCTATGATTTACTACATCATCTAAGGGGTTATACAGCTGAGATTGGATCAAATTCTGTGCCTGGCACTTACAGAATACTGTGAGTTTAAGGTTATCTATTGGTAGTGTATGCTCAACCAGGAAGGGGTTACGTTTCAACATTAATTTGTGCTGAGGATGCCTCAGTGGGTTAAGGTGTTGTATTAATTATTTTCTTGTTTGGGGTTTTGCTTTTCTCATTTTTTCCATTCTTGTCCTTGTCTGCAACAATTTGAGGGTTTTTTTTTTTGAGATGCGGCTGGTTTTGAGATTTTGAGATCTTTCGCTTTTGAAATTTTATTGGCTTGACTCTTTCGGGGGCCTTGGCGGGAAAAGACCCCTTAAATTCAGACCTCAGACTACATCCCTGAGTACAGAACCTGCACCCACAAATTAACACCAATCCCTAAAATAAATACAGACCCAACACCAAACCTTTTAAAGTCAAACCCCAGACTCTCTAAATGCAGATCCCAGATTAGACCCCCTGCAGTAATACTGACTCAGAAGACCCTAAATAAATACAGATCCCTTGCCCCAGGTTATGTGTGGGCCGTATGGTTCTGTGTGCGAGCAGTAGGGTTAGATTATATACGTGTGCTATGGTGGGACAGAGTTACGTGTGTGCGTTTTAGTGGTATCAGGTTATTATGTATATGTCCTGTATTGGGGACCCCAAAATTGACGTTTTCTGAGATTCCACACTGTCCCTTGTGATGAGCACTTATACTCAAGAACTTCTTCTTAGCAGAAATCAGATGTTTTTGGTGTTTTTTCTTTATATATTTTTTTTTAGACAAACATGGGAGGATTGAGAAAGAGAGAATTATCCGTCTCTTATACTTTTTATCATTCCTGTAATTGAATCAACAACTGCATCAAACTCTTCCAAATAATATATGTGATTCCTTGTAAAGTAAATGTTGTGGAGAAGATGTCCCACATTATCTAGACCTTGAATCTCTGAATCTAATCCACCCCTGATGTCATTACTATGTAAATACATATGTGCATGTGTGGCGCCCCTGAGGGTTCAGTCGCCAAAGAGGTACTGCATCTCACCCAGAGGTGTGGTATCTCACTCTCAGGTAAGGAAGGAGTACAGCCCAGGACCCTAACACCTGCATCCAACACTACACTACTCCAGACCAGGTGGAAGGGCAAGATGTGTCGCGCTTCCTGCTGAGCCCTGTCCCTGGCTGGAGTAGGGGGAACCAAGAGAGGGGGAACCATGTAGTGGGTGTGGGTGGAGGTAGTAAATCAGGGGAGCACTTGTTAGGAATGATTTAAATAGAGAAGCCATCTTGAAAAGACAGTTCAGTCTGAGAGGAGAAGTAGAGGGAGCAGGAGCTCTGCAGGAGCTCTGCTCAGGAGGAGGGCCTGGAGAGAGGTCCAGGACAGACTGAGGAGGAGGGGAGCGGGAGAAAGGCTCCAGGAACGTGGAAGGGACCCCAGGGGTACGAGAAGTGCTGGAGGCCACCTGTAGCCCGAATCTGCCAGGCGGTGGAGGGGTCAGGTCGCACGGAGGGGACCTGTCCCTAAACTAGCAGAGTTCTTCAAGTCTCAACTAGGAAACCCGGAGGTTGTAGTATTTCAGGTACTGCAGCCACAATCCACATCAGTCTCACCAAGAAGGTAGCCATAGAGGACCCAGGGGACAGAGAAGACGTCGCCCGACAAGGTCCGTGGTCACTGGATTGGGACACTAGGTGTGAGGTGCAGGGAGACAGCCAGAAGAAACACACAGAAGGGAGTCCCGCTATGTACTCTGGAGGTACCTGAGGGTTGGCTGAACCCCTCCCTGAGTAAGCACATGACAACATGGGAGGTTACCCTGGCCCTTGTAACTTGGAGTCTGAAAATCATGAGTAAAACCCTGAAGACTGCACCCCACCGTCTCTGTCAGTTATTGCTGCTGCGCCATCACTCCCTGCACTACACTGCACCACGAGTGCTACTTCATAACAACAACATCTACACTGCCCTGGAGCTAAGCTCTACCTGTGGAGAGCTAAACCAACTCTGCTGCATTCACACCAGCTCCAGAGGATCTGCTCCGCAGCGTTGGCTCTACATAGCCGCGTACCACAGGCGGCATCACAAACTGTATATAAAAACTATAAATCCCCTGTAAATATCCCCTTTTATTGACCGCCCTGGGTCACGGACCGGGTCACCGCCACTGTGACATCTCAACTAGCAATGACCGGCCCGGCACCGAGTACCCACGGCCCAGGGGGCGCGTCATCTTTGGCGTCACGAACAGGATATGAACCCACCCGTTATCACCGGGTATTGTGCGCCTAGAGACTGTATTATATACTGAATGTGGCGCCCGCCCCAGAAGAACAAGCGCCATTATGTGCGAGATAAAAGACAACAAGAATCCGCCTCCCATCTTGGGCCGGGTTCCAGAATGGTGCCAAAAGCAGGGCTCGCCCCTAGCATCAGTGACCATTTATGTAGATGTGTCCATCAAGCTGGGGGGGCCGCCCCAAGGTGTGTCCGACAGCAAGTTGCCATGGAACCACCCACGAAAGGGGAGAGGAAAGAAGAAACCTAGGAGACAGGGCGGAGTCTCCAGCAGTCTAGACAGACCGCACCCGGCAGCCAACATGGAGGAGAGTCAGGAGCAAACTCCCGTCCATGGCCTGCAGCGATCAGCAAGGCCTCTCACCCTGGAGCAGGCAATGGCAGAATTATCCCTGGAGAATACCAAGTTCCTCCAAGCTGAAATCCAGGAGCTAGGCTGGAGGATGGAGAGCGCCCAGCAGGATGCCATCGCCGGCTGGAAGAAGGAGCTGCTGGAGAAGCTTGTGATCTGGCAGCAGCCAGTGCTGCACTCCACCAGCAGCGCCCCTGCCCCGGAGGAGCCTGAACAGAGCCAGGAGGCAGAGGACGGCACAGGCGCGGCCGCAGGAGCAGGTAAGAGGAGACTCCCTGTCCCGGGCACTGAGAGTCCTGACCTGCTCCTAGGCCCCCTGGCGGAACCTCCGTTCCCGGGTGCCTGCTCCATTGACCTGCTCCTAGGCCCCCTGGTGGAACCTCCAATCCCTGGCGCCTGCTCCACTGACCTGCTCCTATTCCCCCTGGTGGATCCTTCGATCCCGGGCGCCTGCTCCGCCGTCCTGCTCCTAGGCCCCCTGGCGGAACCTCCGATACCGGGCGCCTTCTCCGCCGACCTGCTCTTAGGCCCCCTACCAGAGCCACCTGCCCCTGCACCTGAGTGGGTGTACGGAAGCCCCGCCTACAACTTGTCTGCCAAATATGAAGACCAGCAAGGACCCCCTCTGACACCTGCACCTGCACCCCCGGTTACCTGCCAAGGAGGAGAGGAGTTCCAGTGGGACAACTGGGAGGGGGACCTCATGGGGTTCCCATGGGAGACCCAGAGCCAGGCCCTCAGGAGGGAGGAGTACTGTAGACGGGAGCTCCTGCAGTTGAAGAAGGAACGTCATGACCGGCAGGCGCGGTGGGAGCAAATGTAGGCCCGGAACATGGCGGCCAAAACCCGGGCCCGAAAAGCAAGGTCCACCACATCCAGTCCCCGTCTGGAGGGGATAGTAGTAATGTTTGATCTGGACCCCGCGTGGGGCTTTGTCAGAGAGCCGCAGATGGAGCGGGACATCTTTGTCAATCGGCGGAACATCGAGCCCCATCTTCAACAGGGGCATCCTGGCCGAGACCTCTACCCCGGTGACCGTGTCACCTTTACCCGCCACAAGGGCGAGGGCGGGTGGTATGCCCTCCAGGTATACAGAGTGGCGAAGGAGAGAAGGGACATGCCCCCGCAGTACGAGGCTGATGACCCAGCTGGGTCAGCCTGCAGAAACCAGGTGTTCCCACGGAGGGAGCCCTACTGTTAAACTGTTTTAGTTAATTGAACTGTATATAGTTACCCGGAAAGGTACAGCAGAGACACTGCAAGTTGAAAAGTGTTGTGTGTGTTTACTTAGTTATCCGGTAAGAGTACCAAAAACTTGTAGGCTGAGGACTGTGAGCAGCCCAAAACTTTCCATTGTAAATAGTTGCACTTCTTAAAGTGCCCCTTATTGGTTTTATATGACAAGACTGACCTCAGAACAAAAACACGTTTGGAGTGGCCGAAGAATTGGTCCAATGCCTGGATCATCTATGCCCTGCAGCCACTCCCAGGGCCTACGTTGAGGGTTTTCGGACAGGTCCCTCATGTTGCTTAAGTTGCACCTTACCCAGTTAGATGGACACCTGGTTCCAGATCTCACTGCAGTTTGCTGAACTTACTTGAAAAGTGATAAAAATGTTTTATATATGAAGAAGAATGTTATTGAAAATGCTTTTATAATGTCTGATATGCTAATAGAAACCAGTAACATTTAAGAAGTGTGCCTCCCATAAAGGGAAGAAAAAGTTTGTTTATGATCTTATATGCGAATGCATTCTAAAAAAAATTGTATGTCTAAAACCATGTTTTACTCTTTTCCATCCCGCGGACATGCTGTGTTTTACCAGGGGGGTATGTGGCGCCCCTGAGGGTTCAGTCGCCACAGAGGTACTGCATCTCACCCAGAGGTGTGGTATCTCACTCTCAGGTAAAGAAGGAGTACAGCCCAGGACCCTAACACCTGCATCCAACACTACACTACTCCAGACCAGCTGGAAGTGCAAGATGTGTCGCTTTTCCTGCTGAGACCTGTCGCTGGCTGGAGTAGGGGGAATCAAGAGAGGGGGAACCATGTAGTGGGTGTGGGTGGAGGAAGTAAATCAAGGGAGCACTTGTTAGGAATGATATAAATAGAGAAGCCATCTTGAAAGGACAGTTCAGGCTGAAAGGAGAAGTAGAGGGAGCAGGAGCTCTGCAGGAGCTCTGCAGGAGCTCTGCTCAGGAGAAGGGTCCTGAATAGAGTTCCAGGACAGACTGAGGAGGAGGGGAGCGGGAGAAAGGCTCCAGGAACGTGGAAGGGACCCCAGGGGTACGGGAAGTGCTTGAGGCCACCCGTAAGCCTGAATCTGCCAGGCGGTGGAAGGGTCAGGTCGCATAGAGGGACCGGTCCCTAAACTAGCAGAGTTCTTCAAGTCTCAACTAGGAAAGCGGAGGCTGTAGTATTTCAGGTACTGCATCCACAATCCACATCAGTCTCACCAAGAAGGCAGCCATAGAGGACCCAGGGGACAGAGAAGACGTCGCCCGACAAGGTCCGCAGTCACTGGATTGGGTGTGCGGTGCAGGGAGACGGCCAGAATTAACACACAGAAGGGGGTCCCGATATGTACTCTGGAGGTACCTGAGGGTTGGCTGAACCCCTCCCTGAGTAAGCACAGGATGACGTGCGAGGTTACCCTGGCCCTGGTAACTTGGAGTCTGAAAATCGTGAGTAAAGCCCTGAAGACTGCACCCCACCGTCTCTGTCAGTTATTCCTTCTGCGCCATCACTCCCTGCACTACACTGCACCACGAGTGCTACTTCATAACAACAACATCTACACTGCCCTGGAGCTAAGCTCTACCTGTGGAGAGCTAAACCAACTCTGCTGCATTCACACCAGCTCCAGAGGATCTGCTCCGCAGCGGCGGCTCCACATAGCCGCATACCACAGGAGGCGTCACGAACTGTATATAAAAACTATAAATCCCCTGTAAATATCCCCTTTTATTGACCGCCCTGGGTCACAGACCGGGTCACCGCCACTGTGACATCTCCCCTAGCAACGACCGGCCCAGCACCGAGTACCCCACGGCTCAGGGGGCGCGTCACATGCCTGTGTGCAGTGAATGTTTCACTGTGTACATATTGTGTAGTGATCCTATGAGCATGTATGCAATGATTATGTACGCATGCCCATATGTAGTGAATGTGAATGTGTGTGCGTATGCATAGCTCCAAACCGTCCCAGATGCTGTGGGACTGTCCCGATTTAAGGGAGCTGTCCCGCTGTCCAGGGAAGTTAGGGCTGTATCCCAACCTCCACTCACTCTACGTGATGTCTTCTCTCTTGCTTTTTCATTGCTCCATAGCTGCTCCTCTTTGGGGGACGGGGACTGCATCTCTGCTCTGCACTTACTTGCATTCAGTTAAAGGGAACCTGTCATGTCCCCAAACGCTATTATTCTGCAGACATGGGGTGATTCTGTAGATTATTAGCGTTCTAGAGCTGTGCATCCACTGCACTGGAAACCCAGCTACCTGGAGGAAATTAACTTCATTCCTCCCAGCAGCCTCCGGCTTTCAGTCATGGAGGCGCAACCAGAACAGCTTCAATCACCACAGCTGTAACCGCACCCCGGCATTGACTGACAGGTGGCTCTGTATTGATGCACTGGGGAGCCCACTGTCAGTCAGTGATGGGATGTGGTTACAGTCGCTGCTCTCTATGTAGTGAGCGGTGACTGAAACTGCACCTCTATGACTGAAAGCCGGAGACTGCCGGAGAAAAAAGTTAATTTCCTCCAGGTAGCCGGGCTTCCAGTGCGGTGGCCACACAGCAATAGAATGCTATTAACCTACAGATTAATCTCATATCTGCCGATTAATAACATTTTTGACATGACAGGTTCCCTTTAAAGGGAATCTATCAGTGGGATCAACCCTTCTAAGACATCTATATGGGCATGTAGGTCATAGAGAGTTCAAATGACAGTGGCATAAAAAATGGCATCATTTTGTCCAGGTTTATCACGAACGTCAGAAGTCACTCTATGTCATGTGTCAGGCGACATGTAACATACAGGATGTTTCCTATAGTTACTTGTCTTATGCGCCCTCTTTCTATATATTATTCTTTCTACGTCTATAAAATAAATGACTCAATACTTTTACAGCTTTATGATTTTTATTAATCTGCTGTCATGATAAGAGAAAGTCCAGCCTTACTGTGGACACTGGTGGAGATGTCCTCCCCGATGGAATTGAGTGAGGTGGAGTAACTAGTGGATAGTCAGTGGATAGTTCAGGATGACTGGTATTCATCAAGTCCCCTTGTTATCGGTGAAACATTAGGGAGGTGATGTGCAGCTATAAGATCCTCTGGGTCAAAATCTGCTACTTCTGTGGGTGGCACCTGAAAGCTCTGGTCGTGGTGGTGACGAGTGGTACGTGTGGACAACTCATGTGTAGCAGTTCATTTGCATGTTGCCGCCAGACGATTCCTTGACATACTGCAGGCTCTGGAGGAGGAAAATAAGCTATGGACGTCCCGGATTGCATAGACTAGGAACTACGACTTTCGATCAGTATAGAAAGAAACATCACCTGCTCATTTTGGGAAACTAAGCTGGTTAGCCATCAGAGCAAGCCTCATGTTGTCCACCTAGTCCTTCTGCATGGTGGACCAGCCTTGTGGTGTAATGAAGAAGAGTTCAGTCCATAAGTTGGTCGGTCTTTAAAAGCCGCTGATGTCTGGATGCAACTTATTTTAGCTAAGAGGAGACAGCATCCCTTTCACTCAGATGCTGCTGGAGCTGGTTCCCAGTCCGGAAATTCACCGCAAAGGCCCACTGGCACTTGCTCCTGTACGAGTGTCATTGCTTCTTCTATTCATCATGTCGTGTGACAAGTGCCCTCCTTTCCTGATTTTAGAGTATCACCATTGAGAATGGTCTCCGAAAAGGAGGTAAATTCTGCCTAATCCATCATCTTTCTCACCCTCGGGGCCTCAGTCAATGATTGTATTTCAAAGGAGGAGGCACATCATTTGATAGGGTAATTTTTCTGGCTAGTGGGTGCATTGTTAGTGAAATCCAATACAGAATCAGACTTTCATTATGAATGGCCAGGTATGAGACGGGCATTAGATACACATTGTGGAGATTTACTCACTTTCCGGCAGCTGGTAGCGTTCACATAGGCAAAAATTCTCATTGGGAAAAGAGGCTATTTTATTATAGTTCATAAAATGTCCAGGTTAAACGAAACACATAGCCTTTTTCCGAAGTAAAGGTGAAAATAAACTAGAATATTCTACACTGCTGTATGGACTCACCCTTTTAACAGTAAATTCCAGTCTCAATCTCTCTTGTCCTTTCTGAGAGGCCAGCACTAAGAAGTGTTTCTACCCCTGACTAACAGATCACTATGAGCAGCTCAGCTCCTCTATTAAGTCAGCTGCATCTCCTGGATTGGAGGATGGGAGCGACTAGTCCCGCCCTGCTCTTTCAGTCGCTCCTAAAAACCTGGACCCATGCTGCCTCATTAAATAAACCTCTCAGCAATATCAGTGCTGGAACTTTCTCTCCAGGTTTCATATCACCAAGGCCAGGCACCTCGGTGATACATACACTCCATCCAGGACTTGTCCAACTGCCACCTTACAACACTATCTTGATGATTTTCATCATCATTGGTTTTCACTTTATGGAGACATTGCTATTTTCAAGATAATAGTTAGCAAGCTCATATCAATACTCAATCAGTATACTAAACATTTTTATCAGCTATTTCACTGTATGTTCTTGGTGAGGTTGGAGCTCACTGAGTGGGGACAGTCCGAGTGTATCGTAGGCATATGTTAACTCTCCTGTGGCGGTGTTTGTCCATGCCTGTATGGAGTTTTATAGACCACATACCCCCAGTGTAACAGCATTAGGAATGGAAGGTCAATGTTGATATGGACACTGGTGGAAGTGTCCTCCCCAATTGTATAGGGTGAGATGGATTAGCTATATAGTCAGGGTATGTATGTTTCAGATGACTGGTATTCACTAGGGTCCCTTGTTATCAGTGAGGGACCTGGCTTAGTGCCATCAAACGTTCTTGACCTTCTGGCTGTATGCCATCAATAAGTAATGACCCTCCGGCTGTGGACCATCAATAGGTCATCACTCTCTGGCATACAGCCATTCATTGGTCTGAGCGTCAGGTTTCTTATCATCTGTAGGATGTGAACTTTAAGTTTGCTGATGGAAAAGTACATCCTAACTCAATGGTGTTGTCTAGAGGAGACAAAGAGGTGTTGAGATGTTGATTACATCAGGAGGAATTATTCAAACCCGTGATGGACTCGAAACAGGCTAAACAGAAGAGACGGGAACTATAGACAGTTATTTCCTCCTCAATCTTCCACGCCCGTTAAACACCTACAGAAAAATCTCTTTCTCCTGGGCTGTAGTGTTGTGGGCATTCTAGGCTCTGATGTTTTTGGCTCTGTTGGTCTCGGCTCTGGAGTTCTTGGCTCTGGAATTCTGGTTTGTTGTTTTCTTTGACGGATCAGAAACCTCTCTGGGTGATGATTAGACCTTTGAGCTTTTATACCACTGTTGTTATTAGGTATATAACGGAACCAAACAATATTACTGAATGCCACATTATAGTTGCGTCTAGAAGACTCTTTTGCATCCTGAGATGCTGGAGGCATAGATGGACTAGGACAGTTATCTTTGGATAGGAAAGGTGTTCTCATTGACTCTTGCACCTGAATCTCAAGAACGCAGATTGGCTCCTTATGATTACTCAGTTTTCCCTGTTTTTCTAGTACACTGATCAGAAACCTCTCTGGGTGATGATTAGACCTTCGAGCTTTTTTACCGCTGTTGTTATTAGGTATATAACGGAACCAAACAATATTACTGAATGCCACATTATACTTGCATCTGGAAGACTCCTTTGCATCCTGAGAAGCTGGAGGCATAGGTGGACTAGGACAGTTGGACAGGATAGGTGTTCTCATTGACTCTTTCACCTGAATCTCAGGGATGCAGATTGGCTCCTTACAATTACTCAGTTCTTTCTGAATGCATTTGTTCACAGGAGTGGGTGTTTTAGTTCCGCCATCAGGTTCAGCTCTTTTGGTCAGATCTGATTTTGAGCCTGGTTCTTGATCTAAATCACAGGGATTTCTTTGCTTCGCCCTCAGGAGCTGGACAAGTTTGAAGGTGAAACACTCTATGAGCACAAGTACTGTCATCACCTTGACAAAGACAGCGCAGCGGAAGAGCCAAAGTGGATATCTGATGTTATCTTCATACGGAATTGTCGTGAGATTCGCAGATGGTAGGTCATCCTGTAATAAAAAAAACATAATAAAGTACTGTGTATTTATACACAATCCATCTAATCAGAGAGCGACGGATACAATATACAGCAAGCTTCAGGTATATCCCATAGAGGAGGTCAGGAAGAAATTTGGAATTTACCTCCTGGGTCCATGGAATATTGTTTTTTCACATGATGGACGGTGAAGTGTCCAGTATGAAAAGTCCTGCAAGAGTTAATGTTATCATTAGCTGATCCGCATAGTGACCAACCACGGAAGAGCTTCAATTTAAATGTAAAAGTTTAGAAAATGTTAACTGCGCTGTGATTGGTCAGAACGGCTGTTTTTTCAGTTGACACACGAGACCCAACATCTTTAGGAAAGGTGTCATGAAAAAAATTTTTTTTACACAATTGAAAAAATGTAAAGTATTAAGGATTTATTTTTACTTAAATATTTAAAAATGTTTTAATGGTATAAAATATGAAAAATGATTGAAAAGTTTTTTCCACTTTTAAACACTAGAAGGAGCAGCTGCTGGCATTTGCTATGAAAACGTAGTGCACTGCGAGCTCGCATTACCACTGCTATAAATGTGCGCGGGATCTGCTCAAGATGTGTCTGATCTCTCCTCCCCCTTCTGGGCGTTTTCAAAAGGATAAGGGACGATGACGTTTAGGATCTCAGCGCAGAGGCATTTCATTACTAACGGCAATGTGATACCGAGATGTGGACAGTGGCACTATGGACGGGTGGCAGCGGGGATTATATTAGTTGGCGCTGCGCCATTCACTGGTCATTACAGAGATCTGAGTGTAGCAGTCATATTACAGCTGCAGTGCTCAGATCACAGTAATTGCACAGTTCAGCATGAAATAGGATTAGATACACAGCGCAGTGGATGGTATCACACATGATAGGATTAGATACACAGCTCAGTGGATGGTATCACACATGATAGGATTAGATATAAAGCTCAGTGCTATGTATCACACATGATAGGATTAGATACACAGCGCAGTGGATGGTATCACACATGATAGGATTAGATACACAGCTCAGTGGATGGTATCACACATGATAGGATTAGCTACACAGCTCAGTGGATGGTATCACACATGATAGGATTAGATACGCAGCTCAGTGGACGGTATCACATATGATAGGATTAGATACACAGCTCAGTGGATGGTATCACACATGATAGGATTAGATACACCGCTCAGTGGACGGTATCACACATGATAGGATTAGATACACAGCTCAGTGGATGGTATCACACATGATAGGATTAGATACACCGCTCAGTGCTATGTATCACACATGATAGGATTAGATACACAGCTCAGTGGATGGTATCACACATGATAGGATTAGATACACAGCTCAGTGGATGGTATCACACATGATAGGATTAGCTACACAGCTCAGTGGATGGTATCACACATGATAGGATTAGATACGCAGCTCAGTGGATGGTATCACACATGATAGGATTAGATACACAGCTCAGTGGATGGTATCACACATGATAGGATTAGCTACACAGCTCAGTGGATGGTATCACATATGATAGGATTAGATACAAAGCTCAGTGGACGGTATCACACATGATAGGCTTAGATACACAGCTCAGTGGATGGTATCACACATGATAGGATTAGCTACACAGCTCAGTGGATGGTATCACACATGATAGGATTAGATACACCGCTCAGTGGATGGTATCACACATGATAGGATTAGATACAAAGCTCAGTGGACGGTATCACACATGATAGGATTAGATACACAGCTCAGTGGATGGTATCACACATGATAGGATTAGATACACAGCTCAGTGGACGGTATCACACATGATAGGATTAGATACACAGCTCAGTGGATGGTATCACACATGATAGGATTAGATACACAGCTCAGTGGATGGTATCACACATGATAGGATTAGATACACTGCTCAGTGGATGGTATCACACATGATAGGATTAGATACACAGCTCAGTGGACGGTATCACACATGATAGGATTAGATACACAGCTCAGTGTATGGTATCACACATGATAGGATTAGATACACAGCTCAGTGGATGGTATCACACATGATAGGATTAGATACACCGCTCAGTGGATGGTATCACGCATGATAGGATTAGATACACCGCTCAGTGGATGGTATCACACATGATAGGATTAGATACACAGCTCAGTGGATGGTATCACTCATGATAGGATTAGATACACAGCTCAGTGGACGGTATCACACATGATAGGATTAGATACACAGCTCAGTGGATGGTATCACACATGATAGGATTAGATACACCGCTCAGTGGATGGTATCACACATGATAGGATTAGATACACAGCTCAGTGGACGGTATCACACATGATAGGATTAGATACACAGCTCAGTGGATGGTATCACACATGATAGGATTAGATACACCGCTCAGTGGATGGTATCACACATGATAGGATTAGATACACAGCTCAGTGGATGGTATCACACATGATAGGATTAGATACACAGCTCAGTGGACGGTATCACACATGATAGGATTAGATACACAGCTCAGTGGATGGTATCACACATGATAGGATTAGATACACAGCTCAGTGGATGGTATCACACATGATAGGATTAGATACACCGCTCAGTGGATGGTATCACACATGATGCGCCGTGGGGGGGTGCAGTTCACATCTGATCCGGCCACAGTATAGGAGATGGGGTCAGACACCGACCGCAGTCTCCTATGGCCGGGGGCTGCCGTATTTGCAGTCTGTATGTGTTGTGCCCTGACATACAAAAGCAAATAAAAAAAACTTAAAAACAATTAACAATTAAAAAGTTATAAAAAAAAAATAACACTATTTAATTTTTATACATTTATAAATAATCTTTTTAACATAAAGTTTAAACATTTAAAAAAACAGTGACAAGTTCCCTTTAATCAAAATAAAACTCTAAATGACAGAATTGTCCTTTCAGTATGCGGGTACACTATGGAGGGGAACAGATCTATGAGATTAAAGACTAAAAACGGGGGAACATCTAACCCTATTTTAAGCTTTTATAGGGGACAACAACATTCCAGGTATGTGGGAGACAGAGAGGTCACCCCACACTTATATCCCCTCTGACACCCCCTTCCTAAGCCACTTTCCCTGCCATAAGCCCCTCTTACAGAAGGTAAATTCTTACAGGACCCCTCCCCATCACCTTCCCCATTCTAAGCATTTGTAATAATACAAGGTACTCACCGACAGCCGATGGTCATTAACAGGGTAGAGCAAGGTACAGCACAAAAACAATAAGGTTAACCTCATTATCTCTAGGGAATATCTCAGCACCAAGGTATGGCGAATGGGACACGAGCTCCAAGTGGGTGGAGCCTCCTTATATACCTTAATGGTGACATCACAAAGTCTTCTGTGCCATCATCAACCTCAACATTCCGTCACATGACATCTCCCAGCACAAGCATCAGGTGACCCAGCGAAAATAAAAACTGTCATTCAGAGCTAATTTACATTTCCCAAACAGCTAACGGCGACTCTGCGACAACAGATTTTCATGTGGACGGTTGTGATAAATCTGCCCCGATGTGCGGAACATCATCATAATGCGACATGTAGATAATCCCGTCTTTTCTCATCTATTCTTCTTCTTGTGCTACAGAGACCGATAGAATGACCGTTTCCACACCTTACAGCAGGAGTGGGGACCTCTGTCCCACGTGATGTCATCTCTTCTTTCCCTTTAATTCTTCCTGAGACTGCGAGTGAGAATGCAGCATTCATTACTGAACGCTCAGCGCATGCAATGAAGGATTTCATTCCTTTTGGGCAGAGTTATTGCTCTCTGTTTTCCAGTCTTGTTCCTTATGATGAATGCACCAGTCCCAGTGTCTCCTATGTGATGTATACAGCAGAATCTCAGTGTATCCTATATGATGTGTATACGGCAGAGTCTTTGTGTATCCTATGGGATGGATATAAAGCAGTCCCAGTGTATTCTTTGTGATATATACTCCAGTCTTAGTGCCTTTTATGTGATATATATATATATATATATATATATATATACTGCAGTCTCCTATGTTATATACAGTATATACTGTATATACAGCAGTCTAAGTGTATTTTATGTCATGTTTAAACAGCAGTTTCAGTGTGGCCTATGTGACGTATATTCAGTAGTCTAGGTGTCTCCAATGTGATGTATATAGAGCGGTCCCAGTGTATTCTATGTGATGTACAGTATATACAGCAGTTCCATTATATCTACAGCAGTCTCAGTGTCTCCTATGTGATGTGTATATAGCAATCTCAGTGTCTCCTATGTGATGTATATACTGTAGTCTCAGTGTCTCCAATGTGATGTATAAACAGCAGTCTCGGTGTCTCCTTTTTGATGTATATACTGCAGACCTCCCACGGCTTGAGTCCTATAAATGTTACCTGAGCTGTGATGATTTTCCCTCTCTAAGGAGACCTGCAGCATGAAATGCAAAGTGTACGTGATTTCATTAAACTACCACCCACTCTGTATCTAAAGATGCTACTGAATTGGGCTTTTTTGGTGCTTTTTTTTCGATAGATGCTTTTATGTGGAGCCTGAAAAAAATGTATTTTTTTAATAAAACATAGTTACTTTTATAATTGTAGAATTAAAGATTTTCTGTACAATAAAAAGCACAATAAAAACACTGCTAAAATAAGGAGGAAAATGCATAAATATTATTGTGTAGTTTGCTGCAGACTCCTAAATCCATAGGGGATTTAGCAGGAAAGTCCCAGAATTGGGTCTACATCCTGCAGTCCCGGATATCTACTAAATGTCCATCACTTCTACCATGACCCTACTGACATCTCCACCTACCAGGGTATAAGAAATGATAAATGGGTGTGGCTATGGGGTGTGACTAGGGTGTGGTTAAAATTTCAATGCCACGTGTAGTGTGCAACATAGTGTGTCTCTCTTTCTATTCCCAAACCACACCATTGAAATTAATGACTTCAGAATAGGCCTCTAGATGCAAAACCCAGGCAAGCCCCCAGTATAAAAACAGACCTCACACCAGTTCCCCTGATTATAGATCTCAGACCCCTAAATAAATACTGACACCCAAACCAGATCCTCTGATGTAAAAAAAGTCTCAGACAAGACCCACTAAAGTATTACGGACCCTAAAACCAAAACCAGAAACCCTAAATAAATACACAATCCAGACATCCTAAATACAGACCCAAGACCTAACCCCCTAATAGACAGCTGAAACCCAGAAATGTTCCACACAGACCAAACCCCCTTCAGCAATACAGACCTAGAGCACCCAAATAAATTCATAACCCAGATCAAACCACCTAACTACAGACCCCAGACCAGACCTCTAAATACAAACCCTAGACCAGAGCTCCTGAATACTGTCCCCAGACCAGACCCCTAAATTAATACAAACCTCCTAAATACTGACCCCAGACCGGAGCCCCCCCTGATAAATACAGACCCCACACCAAATCCCCTAATTATAGACCTCAGACCCTGTCTCCTAGACAAACACGGACCCCCAGACCAGACATACAGATACTCATCTCTCCTCATTCTTCAGTCCTCTTCATTACTGAACACAAGCACAGACAACGCTCTTCCACTGGTCCTGCCGTCAGGGTGATACTTGAGCTATTGTGACCCTCGAATGGGCATTACATGTGTAACATGTTGACATGTCTTTCTAGCAATGAGCTCATAGTTATGACAGTGTAAATTTCCCTGCAATGACTTAGTCCGGCCATTAGGGGTCAGCAAGAAACAAGTTAAAAAAAAGCCCGGGAAAAGAGAGATCCAGGAAGTCCAGAGAGAGAGAAGGCGACGTGCGTCTAATGCTGTTTGACGTTGGAGAGCTTATACAGACTGGAGCCAGACTTTGTCTTCAAGGAGAAGCTGTGCCTTGTGAGTAACTGAGATATGTGACCGGTCACCAACTGTGTAGTCAGTTAGGGAAAGCTAGTTAGTGATTCCAGTGTGCTGAGAACTGCCTGGTGTATATCACTGCTGATGGACTGAGCAGGCTTGATCCAGAGATTGTGAAGGATCTGGTATACTAAGACTGTGCACGTGGATACTACAAAGGAGCCCTGTTGTGAACTACACTTTGAGACCTGAGATTGATTCTAATTCCTGCTGACACCTGGATGTGCAGGAGAGCTTGGTGAGAAGGAGAAGCTGATCAAACCCTGTGGCCGGAGATCAGAGTTTAGTTAAAGGTTTCGTTTGTTAACTGTTTGTATATGCATTAAGTCTGAGAGATTTCTCTTTGCTCTTGTAAGAAGAGAAACTGTACACTGTATAGGTAATGCGTTGGTAAAATATATATGAGTGTTCTCTAAGGGGAAAACAAGGGTACCCAGATCTCATTGTATTAGTGTGGGAGGGGGGTGTAAGGTTATATTCCTGGGAGGACCACATGCCACGTCCGCGGTAACATCCTGGGTAGGCCATGTACTGAATAAGGGTGGGAGCGGCATAGCCCAGGGGTAGATTGGCTCATCCCCGCGAGATTGGCACTTGGGCTCTCTCGGGCTGCATAACTTGTATTTTGTGTTAGTGGCTGTTGTGTCCCATATTTTGTAGAATTGTTTAACCTTGTCATTTTTGTGACCAGTAAAAAGAAAGTTATTTGCCACTATACAAAGGTCGGAGTCATTCATAGCAGCGCCGTATTCTTCATACACATTCGACATTCGTTACATCTTGGCGTAGTCGGCAGGATACGGTGCTCGCCATGAATGGTGACAGTAGCGCGGAAGGTGCTGCCGCGTCCGCTGTAGTACTCCACCCCCCTTCTCCCGTAGAGACCGGTTAGTTGGTTGCTCTGCAACGGGCATGCTACTTAACCACCTGGCCAAGTTTGATGGGTATAACTTGCTGTTCAGTGATTGGGTAGGCAGGTTGAAGAATGCCATTGCCTTGCACGGTGTCAGCTCTCAGCTGCAACCGGAAGTCGCGCTGAATGCTCTGGAGGGGGATGCCCGTGAAGTTGTCTTGTTAAAATCCGAGGATAGGCGAAAGACGGTCGACGACATCATCCGGATACTAGGGAAAGCATTTGATCAGGTGGCGGCAGCAGGGCAACTACGAGTACAGTTTTTCCTGGACCCAGAGAGACGGGGAAAGCCTGATCCAGTATGCTATAGCGCTGGAGGAATTGCAACAAGAGATCAAAAAGAAGTCGCCTGTAACCGTGGGTACTGAAGCCGATGTCGACAGCATTCTTCGGGATCAGTTCATCGAGGGGATACGGAGTGAGGTGCTAAGGAGCGAATTGTTGCTGAAGGCGCGAAATACCCCTGGTGTCACCTATGCCGAAATACAGGAAGAGGCGGTAGCACGGACTTTGGAAGTGAAGCCTGCTCTGCAGTGGAGTAGCCTGCAAGTGGCTTACACAAGAGAGCCGAGACCAGATCCTGTTCAGGCACAGCTGGCTGCTTTGCAGAAAACCGTGGAAAATCTGACGGAACAGGTACAACAGATGCAAGTTCGGGGAATGCCTCCGATATGCTCGGCCTTGACGAATCCCTCTATTCCCCTTTATGATCAACCCCCCTATACCTCAGGAAGGACGCCGACTGCTCCTAGACCTGAGGCATCCGGAGGTAGGGCAAGAAGACCAGTTCAATGTTGGCGATGCCGAGAACTGGGGCATATGCAGCGGTACTGCCCAAGGAGTCTGCCAGCTGAAGTCCCGCCATCGGTAAAAGAGAGGCCCTTGCTGTAGTTGGGCATACGGCAAGGCAGGAATGAAAATCAGCGCCCAATGACTGTTCCGAGGATCTGATTGCAGAGAGTCCCATGTTGGATGTGCAGTTTGCAGGAAAAAAGGTGGCGTGCTTGGTGGATACCGGATCGGAGGTGACGACCATGCCGATGGAATTTTTCAAGACGCACTTCGAAGAGACTGTCAAAACGGAGTCAGGACACCTGCTAAGGCTGAAGGCCGCTAATGATGAAGAAATTCCAGAGGCAGGCATCGCTTGGATGAGAGTACAGTTGTGCGCCCATGAGTTGGGAACCAAAGGAGTGGTGCTCGTGAAGACTCAGGCGAGGCCGAATCTCCCGGTGGTTCTGGGAATGAATATCCTGAGAGAACTGGACTCCCTTTTGTGTGAGCGTGATGGTCCGAGATACTGGAAACGAGCGACACCCCACAAAGCCACTCAGAGGGCCCTGCAACAGGTGGTCCGTTCGTGCGGCATTCAAAAGAGTTCGGCTGAAGGAAAAGCAGTGGGAGCGGTGTATGTCCCACGCGGGTCTGCCGTTGTAATCGCTCCGGGTCAAGAGAAGCTTGTGTTGATGCCAGTAGGGACGCACAGGAAACTGAATGGTGTGGAGGTGATTCTGGAACCGGTGGGACGGTCAGAAGATACGGATAGCCCGATGATAACCCGAACACTGGCCATTGTGCAAGATGGAAGTGTACCAGTGAGGTGTCTGAATCTGCAGAATCATGAGGTGACTCTGGCAGTGGGCACGAAGCTGGCTGACGTGTATGTGTGTGGTGAAGGAGTCATCCCCAAAAGCCAGTTCACACTGAGGGTAGACCGCCGGACCGCCTGGACCCTGTCGATGCAGACGACAGCTGAAGAATCCCCCACGCCTGAGTGGAATGGCAGAAGAATTATGGAAATAATGGGAGTGGATGAGTCCCAGTTGACGCCCGAACAGGCTCGCAGACTGGAGGCTGCGCTGTGGGAATATCAGGCTGCCTTCTCCAGGGGAGATGAAGACTTTGGTTGCACCAAGGCTGTGGAGCACGAGATACCCACGGGAAACACCCCCCCAATTCGGGAGAGATATCGCCAGATCCCACCGAGTCTTTATCAGAAGGTCAAAGGAATGCTGGCGCAGATGCTGGATAATGGTGTGATCCGGCCGAGTCAAAGTCCTTGGGCCGCACCGGTCTTACTGGTCCGGAAAAAGGATGGGACCATACGGTTTTGTGTTGATTACCGTAAGCTGAATGCGCATACAGTACGTGATTCCTACCCATTGCCCCGGATCGAGGAATCCCTGTCTGCCCTGGGAAAGGCGAAGTACTTCTCCACTCTTGACCTGGCCAGCGGCTACTGGCAGGTGCCCGTGGCAGCTCTAGATTGTCAGAAGACAGCATTCATCTTGCCGATGGGACTGTACGAATTTAATCGAATGCCCTTCGAACTGACTAATGCTCCAGGAACATTTCAGCGGTTAATGGAATACTGCTTGGGCGATTACAATTTCAAGTCCGTGCTGATCTATTTGGATGATGTGATTATATTTGGAGATTCGTTCGACAACCACCTGAAGAAGCTCCGGCAAGTGTTGCACCGACTGAGAGACAATGGACTTAAGATCAAGCCAAAGAAATGTCACTTGTTCCAGACACACATTGAGTATTGTAGTATGTATATGTAGTGTCTGCTGAGGGTGTGCGACCAGCACCGAGTAAAATTGAGGCCATTCAGGGGTGACCCCGTCCCAAGACCGTGAGAGAAGTACGAGCGTTCCTTGGTTTAGCTGGATACTACCGTCAGTTTGTGAAGGACTTTGCTAAGGTGGCTGAACCACTGAATGAGTTGTTGAGAGGGACGGCACAGGGGCCCAAGAATCAGCCAATTCAGTTGACTGACCGACAGCACCAGGCATTTGATCGGGTCAGGGCCGCCCTCGTACAGGCACCTTTATTGGCGTATGCTCGCTTTGACCAACCATTCACCCTGTACACGGATGGAAGTCTCAATGGTCTGGGAGCTGTGTTAACCCAAGAACAAGATGGGCATGAGAGGGTCATCGCGTATGCTAGCCGGTCTCTACGGGACACCGAGCGAAATCCGGACAATTACAGCTCGTTTAAGCTGGAGATGTTGGCCCTGGTGTGGGCCATGACTGAGAGGTTTGCGGAGTATCTGGCTGGTTCCGAGATTCTCGTGATGACGGACAATAATCCGCTTGCACACTTGGAAAACGCGAAGCTTGGAGCCCTGGAGCAGAGATGGGTAGCTCGGATGTCCAAGTTTAATTACCGGATTCGGTTCCGTTCGGGTAAAGAGAACTCCAATGCTGACGCATTATCACGAGTGACACGAGGCGCACCCGAGCATGGGGTGGATGAAGACCTCGAGGATACTGATATCCCCGATTTGAGGCGATTGCCTGTGTTTGTGAACGTGGCACGTTCAAGTGGGGTGGCGACACGGGTCGCCACGTTGCTGGGTAAGACTCGTCAAGAGTGGGCTGAGTTACAGGACGCAGACTCCGAACTGTCACGAGTAAAGAAATGGCTGAGTCAAAAGTCCTGGCCCGATGGGAGAGCAAGAGCCCGGCAGGGAGCCGAAGGACAAAAGCTGCTAAGGCAGTGGGATCGATTGGTCATAGCGGAGGGGATACTGTATCGCTGGATCTACATAGCAGTGGAGCTGGGGTACCGTTGGCAGGTAGTAATTCCAGCTTCAGTGGCTCCGGACATTGCCCAGGAAGCTCATACGCGGGGTGCACATTTCGGGCCTGAGAAAACTTATCGTTGGCTGCACCGGTACGTGTACACGCCTGGCTTAGAAGAAGTTGTGAGAGAGGTGTGTGGTAGGTGCCGGGCATGTGAGCTGAATCAGTCCCCAGAGCAGAGGGCTCCTGTCCAGACAATCGTGACGTCTGCCCCACTGGAAGTGCTAATGGTGGATTATTTGTCAATTGGGTACACCAGAAGTGGTCATCAGTCATGTCTGGTCATGACTGATCACTTTACTAAGTTTGCTGTCGCTGTCCCCACCAAGGATCAGACTGCTAAGTCTGCAGCGGAGGCAATTTGTAAGCATTTCATCCAGGTTTATGGATGTCCTCAAAGGATACATTCAGATCAAGGTGCTTGCTTCCAATGTCAGCTCATAACAGAGTTGCTGCAAGTCTATGGGATTCAGCAATCCCGGACAACGCTCTATCATCCGCAGGGAAATGGGGCCTGTGAACGGTTCAACCAAACCCTGCTCCAGATGCTGAGAATGCTTGAACAGAGGCAGAAGGAGCGATGGACTGAGTTCCTCCCAGAACTTATGTGGGCCTATAACAATCGGGTCCATAGCACCACAGGATTCACTCCGTACGCGATGATGTTCGGTCGGCCTGGACAAGAGATTGAAGAACTTAGTCTCACTGTACCCGATGAACCAGAATATCGTACAGCCAGTGAGTGGGTCCAGGATCATCGCCGAAGGTTGCGTGAAATCCACCGGATAGTAAAAGACCGTGTGCAGGATCATCCCCACCGAGATCGGGGGCCGGTGCACCTAGATGAGTTCCGGGTGGGTGATAAGGTGCTAGTACGAGTCACGCGTCCGGGAGGGAAGTTGAGCGACAGGTGGGAGGAAATGCCCTACACAGTAGTGGAAAGGGTATTCCCAGGGGAAAGTGTGTACAGAGTAGTTCCCGAAGGGTGCATTGGACCCCGTCGCACAATGCACCGGAACTGGCTAAAGAGGTGTATGTCCGACACACCTGCCTGTCACCCTGAGTCACCTGCGCCACCCAGGGCAGTTGCACCGAGCAATGTTGAATGCGACTGTTGGGATGACTTCGGGGTGAGACCATCGGACATGCAGAGTCCGATAGCGCAAGTTCCAGGTGTTCCAGACACCGCCCCTGATGTTACTGTTACACTAGATGCGGTGGTCCCTCCATCGAGCTCGGCAGGTACTGGTTTGTGGAGATCGGAGAGGAGCACAGCTGGTGTTCTCCCGATACGATATAATCCTGAGGAGTATGTGTTACATATGAGTGGTATGAAACCATTTGTCGGGACGCCAAATTGTGAGTGGGGTGGAGTGTAACATGTTGACATTTCTTTCTAGCAATGAGCTCATATTTATGACAGTGTAAATTTCCCTGCAATGACTTAGTCCGGCCATTAGGGGTCAGCAAGAAACAAGTAATAAAAAAGCCCGGGAAAAGAGAGATCCAGGAAGTCCAGAGAGAGAGAAGGCGATGTGCGTCTAAAGCTGTTTGACGTTGGAGAGCTTATACAGACTGGAGCCAGACTTTGTCTTCAAGGAGAAGCTGTGCCCTGTGAGTAACTGAGATATGTGACCGGTCACCAACTGTGTAGTCAGTTAGGGAAAGCTAGTTAGTGATTCCAGTGTGCTGAGAACTGCCTGGTGTATATCACTGCTGATGGACTGAGCAGGCTTGATCCAGAGATTGTGAAGGATCTGGTATACTAAGACTGTGTACGTGGATACTACAAAGGAGCCCTGTTGTGAACTACACTTTGAGACCTGAGATTGATTCTAATTCCTGTTGACACCTGGATGTGCTGGAGAGCTTGGTGAGAAGGAGAAACTGATCAAACCCTGTGGCCGGAGATCAGAGTTTAGTTAAAGGTTTAGTTTGTTACCTGTTTGTATATGCATTAAGTCTGAGAGATTTCTCTTTGCTCTTGTAAGAAGAGAAACTGTACACTGTATAGGTATCGCGTTGGTAAAATATATATGAGTGTTCTCTAAGGGGAAAACAAGGGTACCCAGATCTCATTGTATTAGTGTGGGAGGGGGGTGTAAGGTTATATTCCTGGGAGGACCACGTGCCACGTCCGCGGTAACATCCTGGGTAGGCCCTGTACTGAATAAGGGTGGGAGCGGCATAGCCCAGGGGTAGATTGGCTCATCCCCGCGAGATTGGCACTTGGGCTCTCTCGGGCTGCATAACTTGTATTTTGTGTTAGTGGCTGTTGTGGCCCATATTTTGTAGAATTGTTTAACCTTGTCATTTTTGTGACCAGTAACAAGAAAGTTATTTGCCACTATACAAAGGTTGGAGTCATTCATAGCAGCGCCGTATTCCTCATACACATTCGACCGGCGTTCCGGTCGTTACACATGCACTCTTGGTGCTGGCACACGTGCTGCCCGGGCATCTTGGGAATTGTATTATCGCAACAAGTGGAAGTTGGAGACCATTGGTCGGTAGTCAACAGTCCGCACACTCGGGGGCAAGGGAAATCTTCACCCAGGGGACCTTTTATGTGGGCTAGAAACAATCGACTTCTTATTAATTGGTGCTCATTTGGGGCAGAAAAAGTTACAATTAACGCCATTGTATGTGACAGATAATCATTACTGCGATCTTATGAATATTTTTCTGTTAGATCAGTTGATATATTTACACACCAGCAGTCAGGAGCGATCACTCATTGGCCCAATCATCGCCACTTGTAAAAGGACCTTTAAGATGCAAACTCCATTAGTATAATGATGCCCAGGGCAAATGGACAGGTACTCTTCTATCAGTAGTGTAGCTACCAGGGGGCAGTGGGGGCGGTTGCCTCGGGCCCTGCGTTCTGAGGGACACACCCAGAGCTATGATACCCTTAACTGTCAATACAGCTACTGTAAGCTCTGTGGTAGAGCAGGGAGATATGATTTCCGTACACTACCGCTTTCCTTTCTGTAGACTATGGGTTGCTTTAAGCCTGCGATCTATAGAACGACCGAGGCGCTAATGCATGTACAGAGAAAAACCAAAAACAAGCAAAATACCCAAATAACTGGAAGTAAATGGATAGATCGCGCAGTGCAAAAATAATAATAAATAATAAAGGGTATTTAGTAAGCATAATTTTGATCAAAATAATGTAAAAGCTATCCCGCAACGTCAAGGCAACCCTTATGGGACAGTCCTAACTCTAATATTAAAACCTTTTGTGAACATGCATTTACAATTTGCATGCACATCAATTTACGTTTCAGTTCAGACTTTCAGTTTTTTCTTGCTAATGCATGTACAGTACGTCAGTCGAGACTCTAGCATCCTGTGCATGCGCCAGTGCAATTCCAGCTCGTTGTTCTGCCCGCGCCTTGCCGGTGAACTCGTCAGGATCCTGGATTAGGTGAGTGTATGATGTTTTTACTTTCATTAAACATAAACAATTGGAGACCTTCATACGGTGTGGGGGTTACTGTGTGGGACCCTGAAACAGTGTGTGGGGCCCTCATACATTATAGAGATTACTGTAGGAGCCCTTAAAAAATGTGGAGGGGCATTATATAGTGTGAAAGCTAATGTGGGAGCCATTATACAGTTTGGGGGCTAATACGGTGGCCATTTTATATTTTAAGGGCTACTTGTTATGATCTGCTACAGAGGCTAAGGAAAGAGAGGAGATCTGTCCCTACAATAGAACTAAACTAGATCCCTACGATGTAACGGGGAACCTGATCCTGCGATCAGACCCGCTAAAGTCCTCGGCTAGTCTGAACGCAGACCTATAGATGTGAGGGAGGGATCCCTACAAGATCTAGGGACTGGGAAAAGTTGGACACCTCCTAGCAGAAATAGTAGCAGTCAAAGACAAACACACAACAAAAAGGCATAGGGGTCAGAAGACCTAGCAAAACTAACAGAGAACGGCAACAGAGCAACAAGCTAGCTCAACAGTAGTAAATACAAATGAAGTCCAGCAAAGCCAGGAGGGCGGAGCCGGATTAAATAGGCAAAATGGTCATGTGACCAGCAAACTAAAAAAAACCTAACAGGAGAGTTGTAACAGTACCCCCTCTTAGAATCATAGAATCATAGAATCATAGAATGGTAGAGTTGGAAGGGACCTCCTGGGTCATCTGGTCCAACCCCCTGCTCAAAGCAGGATTCACTAAATCATCTCAGACAGATGTCTGTCCAGCCTCTGTTTGAAGACGTCCATTGAAGGGGAACTCACCACCTCTCGTGGCAGCCTGTTCCACTCATTAATCACCCTAACTGTCAAAAAGTTTTTTCTAATATCTAATCTGTGTCTCCTCCCATTTAGTTTCATCCCATTGCTTCTAGTCTTTCCTTGTGCAAATGAGAATAAAGATGATCCTTCTACAATGTGACAGCCCTTGACATATTTGTAGACAGCTATTAAGTCTCCTCTCAGTCTTTTTTTTTGCAAGCTAAACATTCCCAAATCCTGCAACCGTTCCTCATAGGACATGGTTTGCAGACCAGTCACCATTCTGGTCGCTCTTCTCTGAACTTGCTCCAGTTTGTCTATGTCTTTTTTAAAATGTGGTGCCCAAAACTGTACACAGTATTCCAGATGAGGTCTGACCAAAGAGGAGTAAAGACCGATAATGACTTCACGTGATCTAGACTGTATGCTTCTGTTAATACATCCCAGAATTGTATTTGCCTTTTTTGCTGCTGCATCACACTGTTGACTCATGTTCAGTCTATGATCTATTAGTATACCTAAATCTTTTTCACATGTACTGTTGCTTAGCTCTATTCCTCCCATTCTGTATATGCTTTTTTCATTTTTATTGCCCAGATGTAGTACTTTGCATTTTTCCCTGTTAAAAACCATTCTGTTGGTTGCTGCCCACTGCTCCAGTTTATTTAGGTCTTTTTGAATCCTCTCTCTCTCTTCTCTAGTATTAGCTATCCCTCCTAGCTTTGTGTCATCAGCAAATTTAATCAGTTTACCCTCAATTCCTTCATCTAAATCATTGATAAAGATGTTGAACAATACAGGTCCCAGGACGGAGCCCTGTGGTACCCCACTTGAGACATTCATCCAGCTGGATGTGAAGCCATTTACAATCACCCTTTGAGTCCGATCACTAAGCCAGTTATGAATCCACCTAACAGTTGCCTGGTCCATTGCATACTTGGTCATTTTTTCAATAAGGATGGTGTGAGATACTTTGTCAAATGCTTTGCTGAAGTCAAGATATACTATATCTACAGCATTTCCCTGATCCACCCAGTCAGTGATTCTGTCATAGAAGGAAATTAAGTTAGTCTGACATGACTTGTTAGTTATAAACCCATGCTGACTCTGGTTAATCACTTCATTCTTATCCAGGTACTTACATACATGTTGTTTAATAATTTGTTCAAAGATCTTTCCTGGTATAGAAGTCAGACTCACCGGCCTATAGTTCCCTGGGTCCACCTTCTTCCCCTTTTTGAAGATAGGAACAACATTTGCTCTTCTCCAGTCTTCTGGGACTTCTCCTGTTCTCCAAGAATTTTTCAAAGATTATGGAGAGTGGTTCTAAAATTTCTTCTACGATCTCCTTCAGTACTCTGGGGTGTAATTCATCTGGACCTGGAGACTTGAACTCATTTATGTTAGCTAAATATTCCCTCACAATCTTTCTGTTTACAAATAACTTGGATTCTTCTATTCCTTTAAAAGGACAGTGAAGATCAGTTGATGTTACATTTTCTTTCTGAGAGAAAACAGATGCAAAATAGGAATTAAAAAGTTTGGCCTTCTCAACATCCTCTCTTACCATTTCTCCATTTTCATCCTGTAAAAATCCTATAGCATCTTTGACTTTTCTTTTACTTTTGACATACCCCCAAAATCCTTTTTTATTGCTTTTGACATCTCTTGCAAGCCTTAATTCATTGTCAGCTTTAGCTAACCTGATACATGCCCTGCAGGATCTGCAGACTGCATTATAATCTTCTTTAGATATGCCTCCCTCTTTCCATTTAATAAACATTTCTTTCTTTCTTTTTAGCATGTGTTTAAGTTCTGTGTTCATCCATCCTGGTTTCCTTAAATGCTTCCCATTCTTCCTACTTTTCGGGATTGTTAACGATTGTGCTTTGAGAATCTCATTTTTAAAAATTTCCCATCCTTCCTGGACATTTTTGTCCTTAAGGACATCCAGCCATTGGATCCCTCCTATTCTCTTTCTGAGTCTCTTAAAATCTGACTTTCTAAAATCTAACCTTGAAGTTTGAGTCTTCACATGTCTTCCTCCTCTAGTCCAAAATTCTATAATAGCATGATCGCTGCCTCCTAGGGTCCCAGCCACTTTTACCTCCTCAACCATTTCCTCCTTGTTTATAAGGATTAGATCCAAAGTAGCAGATCCCCTTGTTTTCTCCCCTACCTTTTGGAAGATAAAGTTGTCAGCAAGAGAGGATAAGAATTTGCTTGACCTGTTAGTTTTACTTGAGAGAGATTCCCAACAAATGTCTGGATAGTTGAAATCTCCCATGACCACTACGTCATATTTTTTTGAGAACTTGGTCATTTGATACATAAAGAGTTCATCCATATCTTCAGCTTGCCCAGGTGGCCTGTAGTAAATGCCTACAATGGTGTCCTTTCCGTTGTTCTCTCCTTGTATTCTTACCCAAACAGTTTCCACAGAACTCCCAGTCTCTGAAGCTTCAATCTCTGTGCAGATATACGCTTTTCTAACATACAATGCGACACCTCCTCCTCGTTTATCAAGTCTGTTTCTTGCAAATAAGTTGTATCCTTTTAGCCTTTTATTCCAATCATGTGTATCGTCCCACCAAGTTTCAGTGATTCCAATGACATCATATTTCTTTTCCTGCGTTAGTAGTTCTAATTCTCCTTGTTTGTTGCCCATGCTTTGTGCATTTGTATAAAAACATTTTAGTTTGTGATTGGTTTCTCTTCTTCCCATATTTTTATTATTTAAATTGTTTTGTCTTTGTTCTTCCTTTCCACTTCCAGTAGCAGAGATCTCAATAGTATTTGTCAGCTGTATGGCTTTTTCTGGCCTTTTGCTTCCCTTCCCACATTGTTCTAGTTTAAAGCTCTCCTGATGAGTGCAGCAAGGCAATTTCCAAATACATGTTTTCCAGTCTTCGTAAGGTGCACCCCATCTCTAGCAAGTAGTCCATCGTATAGGTAATTCATTCCGTGATCCAGAAATCCAAATCCTTGTTGACGGCACCATCGACGTAGCCAGTTGTTCACCTGTAGAATCTTATTCCACCTCATTGTTCCATGGCCATCCACTGGGAGGATGGATGAGAAGACCACCTGCGCTCCCAATTCTTTCACTTTCTTGCCCAAGTCTTCAAAGTCACTGCAGATGGTTTCCAGGTCCTTTCTTGCGGTGTCATTTGTCCCCACATGTATTAGCAGGAATGGGTAGTGATCTGTAGGTCTGAAGAGTCTTGATATCCTGTCAGACACATCTTTAATTTTTGCTCCTGGAAGACAGCACATTTCTCTTGAGGTTATGTCTGGTCTGCAGATAGCAGCCTCTGTTCCTCTTAACAGGGAATCCCCCATGACCACCACTCTCCGTTTTTTCTTCACAACATTCTTCTTTCTCCATCCAGGAGGATTCTGAGGGCTTACAAGGTTATTCATTGCTGGCAAAGTCTTATTTTGCTGTATTTCTTCATGGTTCTCCTGCGTGAGAGCCTGGTACTGGTTCCTGAGCAGTATGGGTGCTGACTGCCTCTCGATCCTCCTGCTTCTGTGGGTCACATGCTTCCATTCCTCTGTTTCCTCAGGTGCAGTTCGAATTTCTTCTCTTTCTGAATCATGAAGAGATAATTCTGCTCTGTCTAAGAACTCTTCACCTTCCTTAATGATTTTCAAGGTAGTTAACCTCTCTTCTAGATTTCGCAACTTTTCCTCCAACAGGGACACAAGCTTGCATTTCTGGCATGTGAAGTTTGGCTTTTCCACTGGCAAGTCTGTGAACATGTAGCAGGATATGCAGCTCACCAAATGGCTCCTGGACTCTTCCATGTTCTTACTGTTAATGTTCTGAAAACAGTGAAAAAAGCTTAAAAAAAAAGCTTCAAAATGCGCGCGCCAGTAGGCGCGCGGTTTACCGATGTCCTCTTTTCAGCTCCAACAGCCAAAATCCAGTGTTCTTCTAAGAGGATCCTCCGGATCCCCTAGGCCCAGGCTTACCAGGAAACCTCCTGTGAAACGCTCGGACAAGTCTGGGAGCAGAAACATCATCCGCCCTCACCCATGAGTTATCCTCAGGTCTGAAACCCTTCCAAGCGACGAGATACTGCAAACTCCCTCTATACCGTCTAGAATTTAGGATGCGGGAAATTTCATATTCCCCGTCCTCCACCACCGGAGGAACAGTGGCAGAGGCGTCACCATCCGACACATCAGCTTTTTTCAACAGAGAAACATGAAACACCGGATTAATCCTCCAGGACGTAGGAACCTCCAGCCTAACAGCAGATTTGTTAACTATCTGAAGTACCTTAAAGGGCCCTACGAACTTGGGACCCAATTTTTTAGAAGGAATCCTCAATCGCAGATTCTTAGAGGACAACCAAACCATGTCACCAGCAGCAAACAAAACCTCTTGCCATTTCCTATCAAAGTACCTCTTAGATTTCTTGTTAGCCTCCTGAAGATTACCACGCACATCCGTCCAAACTCTCTCCAAATCACCGGAAAAACTCTCCTCCTCAGGCACAGCCGAAACCAATTTGGAAAATGACCCAAAAGACGGATGTCTCCCAGAACAACAAAAAAAAGGCGAACACCCAGCAGAAGAGGATGTATGGTTGTTAAGAGCAAATTCAGCAAGTGGCAGAAACTCAGACCACCCCTCTTGATTGTCTGCCACAAAACAACGCAAGAACTGCTCAACATCCTGGTTCTTCCTTTCTGTCTGGCCATTAGACTCAGGATGATATCCGGATGAAAACGACAAATGAACTCCCAACCTGTCACAAAAGGCACGCCAAAAACGAGCCACGAACTGAGGTCCCCTATCAGAAACAATGTCAGTAGGAACACCATGTAGTCTGACAATTTCCTTGACAAAGGCCTTGGCGAGTGTCTTAGCGCAAGGCTGTTTGATGAAGGGAACCAAGTGACACATCTTGCTAAAACGGTCCATGACCACCCAGATGACCGTGAAACCTTCAGAGGGAGGAAGGTCAGTAATAAAGTCCATAGCCAGATGTGTCCAAGGTGCACTAGGAACCTCCAGAGGGCAAAGCAACCCCGCAGCAGGAGCATGCGAAGACTTGGATCTTGCACACACAGTACATTGGCGCACCCACTTAATGACTTCCTTCTGCCATCCAGGCCACCAAAAACTGCGACCCACAAGTCTCTTGGTCTCAGAAATTCCTGGATGACCTGCCAACCGAGACTCATGACACTCAACAAACAAATCTCTCCTAAAGGTCCTAGGCACAAACAACCTCCCATGGGGAGTGTTAGATGGGGCATTCTCCTGTGCTTTAAGAATCTCATCCTCCAAAACGGAGTCCAAAGCAGCAATCACAACACCTTCTTGTAAAATGGTCTCCTCTTCCTCCTCAAGACCGACCATGGGAGAAAAGCTGCGAGACAAAGCATCCGCTTTAACATTCTTGGTACCCGGGATGTAAGTAACGGAAAAATTAAACCGCGAGAAAAAAAGTGCCCACCTAGCCTGACGGGCATTCAAGCGCTTGGCAGCATCAAGATAGATCAGATTTTTATGATCAGTGAAAACCTGAATGGGAAATTCAGCACCTTCCAAGAGATGACGCCAGTGTTCAAATGCGAGTTTAATCGCCAGCAATTCCCGATTACCAATATCGTAATTAAGTTCAGTCTCGGAAAATTTTTTTGAAAAAAAGGCACAGGGATGTACTCCATCCTTGTTTTCCTGAGACAACACCGCACCAACCCCTACCGAAGAAGCATCAACCTCAACCAAAAACGGCTTAGTCACATCAGGCTGCATAAGGATGGGAGCAGAGGTGAACCTCTCCTTTAGAAACACAAAAGCTTCAATGGCCTCAGAAGTCCACTGAACCGCATTAGCACCTTTCCTGGTGAGATCGGTCAGCGGTTTGACAATAATAGAAAAATTTTTTATGAATTTTCTGTAATAATTGGCGAAACCCAAAAACCTCTGTATCGATTTCAAACCAATAGGCCTAGGCCATTCCTGCACAGCTTGAACTTTAACCGGGTCCATCTCAAAACCTTCACTGGAGATAATGTAGCCCAAAAAACGAATTCTCTGTACAGCGAACTCACATTTCTCCAGCTTAGCAAAAAGCGAATTGTCCATTAATAACTGTAATACCTCACGTACGCTCCGCCAATGAGACTCCAGATCCGGCGAATAAATCAAAATGTCATCCAAATACACAACCACATTTTTGCCGATTAAAGGTCTAAGGATATCATTAATAAGATTCTGAAAAAATGCTGGAGCATTGGTAAGACCAAAAGGCATAACCAGATTCTCAAAATGACCCACAGGAGTGTTAAAAGCAGTCTTCCATTCATCACCCTCCTTCATGCGCAACAAATTGTATGCCCCCCGGAGATCAATTTTAGAGAACCACTTGGCCCCCACTAACTGGTTAAATAAATCAGGAATCAATGGCAGTGGGTAAGGATTGCGTACAGTAATTTTATTAATCTCACGAAAGTCCAGACAAGGACGTAAACCGCCATCTTTTTTTTTTACAAAAAAAAATCCAACAGCCACAGGAGACTTGGAAGGCCTAATGTGACCGGCGGCCAAGCTTGTCTGTATGTATTCTTCCAAAGCCTTTCTTTCAGGAATAGTAAGATTAAATAAACGACTCTTAGGAAGAGTCGCGCCAGGGACAAATTCAATGGTACAATCATAGTCTCTATGGGGAGGCAAAACCTGCGACTCCTCCTCAGAAAAAACTCTCCAAAAATCCTGAATAGGTACAGGCAATTCCCCTCTATCCACAGCAGCAATGCGCCCGTTACAACACTTGTCATAACACTTAGGGCTCCAGGACTTAATTTCATTGGTAGACCAATCCAGTACAGGATTGTGCAATTTTAACCAGGGTAACCCCAATATTACTGGAGAAGGCAAATTATCCAATACCACCAAATCCAAATTCTCTTGATGAATACCATTAATAGTGAGGGGAAATTCACAGACCTTGTGAGTAACACTCTTCAAGGGAGAGCCATCGACAGAAACCACAGCAATAGGGGATGACAAAGTTTTAGGTTCTAATCTAAGTTTTTCCAAGAATCCCCCATCAATCACATTCAGAGTAGATCCACAATCCACAAATACCCGAAATTCAATTAATTCATCCTGAGCAGCAGTAGTGGCAGATAGGAATACTTCCTTAGAATTTAAACAGGCAATACGAGCATGACTGACCTTTTTTTTTTCTTTCTTCTTACGAAGCACACAGCTCTTAATAAAATGACCAGAGCTTCCGCAATAGAAACACAAGCCTTCAGAAAGTCGGCGGTCTTTTTCCTGAGAGCGGGGTGCCATCGCCCCAATTTCCATCGGCTCTCCATTGTCAGCACAGAACCTCTCAGGACTCGAAGCTGACATAGCAGAGGATTTGCTCTCATTAACCCTTTCACGCAGTCTCCTGTCCACCCGTATAGCTAATTGCATTGCCTCCTGCAAGTTTCCAGGTGTGGGATAAGCAATCAGTAAATCCTTTACCCTTTCACATAGCCCTGCAAGAAACAAGCTTTTCAAAGCAGAATCGTTCCACCCCACCTGGGCAGACCACCGACGGAAGTGAGAACAATATTTTTCCACATTACCGGATCCCTGCCTCAAACGTCTTAATTCAGACTCAGCAGATGAGACACGATCAGGATCATCGTACAACAAACCCAAAGCAGAAAAAAAACTATCCACTGATCTAAAGCACGGATCACTAGGTTGGAGAGAGAAGGCCCATCCCTGAGGATCTTTGCGCAAAAGTGACATTATGATCCCTATGCGCTGTGATTCATCACCAGAGGATCCGGGTCTCAAACGAAAATATAATAGACAAGCATTTTTAAAAGAAAAAAAATCTTGTTGTTTGCCAAAAAATAGATCAGGCAGACGTACCTTAGGTTCCACAAAATGCGCTCCAGAACAGCTACTCACGTGTTGTTGGAGCTTGGTCACCTCCAGAGAGAGTCCCTGCAAGCGTTGAGCCAAATCTTGCACCGAGACCATGATGGAAAACTGGAGGTCTTTCCTTAGAGAAAAAATTTTTTTTTATGGCTGGACTTACTGTTATGATCTGCTACAGAGACTAAGGAAAGAGAGGAGATCTGTCCCTACAATAGAACTAAACTAGATCCCTACGATGTAACGGGGAACCTGATCCTGCGATCAGACCCGCTAAAGTCCTCGGCTAGTCTGAACGCAGACCTATAGATGTGAGGGAGGGATCCCTACAAGATCTAGGGACTGGGAAAAGTTGGACACCTCCTAGCAGAAATAGTAGCAGTCAAAGACAAACACACAACAAAAAGGCATAGGGGTCAGAAGACCTAGCAAAACTAACAGAGAACGGCAACAGAGCAACAAGCTAGCTCAACAGTAGTAAATACAAATGAAGTCCAGCAAAGCCAGGAGGGCGGAGCCGGATTAAATAGGCAAAATGGTCATGTGACCAGCAAACTAAAAAAAACCAGGAGAGTTGTAACACTAATATGGAGGCCATTATACAGTTTGGGGCTAATGCAGAGGTCATTATACAGTTCTGGGATAATGCGGTGGCCATTATACAGTTTGGGGGATAATGTGCACGCCATTATACAATTTGGGGGCTAATATTGGGTGCCATTATACAGTTTGGGGGATAATACGGTGGCCATTATACAGTTTGGTCGATAATTTGTGGGTCATTATACAGTTTGGGGCTAATGCAGGGGCCATTATATAGTTTTGGGCCTACTAAGGAGGCAATCATACAGTGTGGGGACTTCTATGGGGGGCCCTCATGCAGTGTGGGGGGCTCTCATAAATTGTAGGGACATCTGTGGAGGTCCTCATAAACTGTGGGGGCCATTATACAGTGAAGGCTACTGTGAGGGTTATTATACTGTGTTTTCGTTGAGCACTGGGGACATCATACTATTTATAGATGAGCTGTGAGCCCATCAAACTGTGTATAGGGGAGCTGTGACGACATCATACCAGGCATAGGGGAGCTGTGGGGACATCATTGTCACGGGTGTCAGACAGTCATTCTGGATCCAGCTGTAAACGGTCATTGAGCTTGGCTCTGCAGGCACCTTCTTGATTTTTCGGTCACTGCAGTGCAGTGATGTCCTGCTCTCTCTAGGACCGGTGACAGCTCTATTTTCCTCTGTCCAGGCTTGAAGTACTAGTAGTCGACTAGTGTCTTCTTGGAGGATAGTTGGCGTGTTCTCTCTGGTGTCTTCTCAATCTTTTATCGTAGAAGTTAATGTGTCAGAGGTGGAGTTGGGGCTGTGTTGTCTCAGGATCCATCCCCTGGGATATGACATCCATGCGCTTTCTTTTCCAAAAAATTATCTTCGGCTGAGAGAAATTATGACGTGGGTAATAGGGAGCTTTTGGCGATTAAATTGGTGTTCGAAGAATGGCAACATTGGTTGAAAGGGGCAGTCCATCCTATTACTGTTATCATGGACCATAAGAACCTGTCATTTCTTCAGTCTGCTAAATGTCTCAACCCTAGGCAAGCTAGATGGTCCCTGTTTTTTACTAGATTCAATTTTGTTGTCACTTTTTGTCCAGGGGTTAAAAACATCAAGGTTGATGCTTTGTCCCGGAGCTTCCCTGGTGGTGGTGACCATGAAAACCCTGCCCCAATTTTGCAGAAGGGGTTAGTCATTTCGGCGTTGTACCTTGACCTGTAGGGTGAGGTGTTGGATGCACAGGTGGACGCCCCTGCCTCCTGCCCTTCGGTGAGGTTATTTGTTCCATCTAATTTGCACCGTAAAGTAATTAAGGAACATCATAACTTGGTGCTTGCTGGTCATCAAGGTGGTAAGACAACTGCGGACCTCCTCTCTCATCATTTTTGGTGGCCGGGGTTGCATAAGGATGTGGGTGAGCAGGTGTCTGCTTGCACTATTTGTGAGCGTTCTAAAGTATCGCATACCCGGCTGCCTAGTCCTCTTCTTCCACTGCGTATTCCTAGTAGGCCATAGACATGTGGCTTTCTCAATCCCTGGGGGCCCGCTTCACCCGTGGGAAGTGTTTCATCCCAGCTGCTATACCATCTATCCCCCAGGGTCCACACAGCAGCGCTGATCATCCCTGACCAGGCACCACAGGTGGCGTCACATAAAGACTACTAATCCCCTGTAAATACTCCCTTCATCTGCTCGTCCAGGGCCACGGAGCTGGGCCACTGCCACCGTGACCTCCCTGGAAGACAGCCACACGGTTACCGAGTACTCTAGGCCCTTACGGCCACTGCAACCACACTTGTCCATGGATTATATTACTGAACTACCGGTATCTGCAGGCAAGACTGTTGTTCTGGTGGTTCCCTCCGAATGCCACTTCTGAATGCCAAGACTCTTGCTCAGGTTTTTATTAATGAGATCGTGAAGCTTCACGGGGTTCCCTCCGATGTGGTGTCAGGTCGGGGGACCCAGTTTGTTTCTAAGCTTTGGAAAGCTTTCTGTTCTCGACTGAGGGTGCATCTGTCCTTTTATTCGGCCTTCCATCCTCAGTCGAATGGACAGACCGAGCGCATTAATCAGAATTTAGAGACTTACCTCAGGTGTTTTGTCTCTGAAAACCAGGAGGATTGCGCATCCTACTTACCGTTGGCCGAGTTTGCTATTAATAATCATCGTCAAGAATCTATCGGCAGGTCACCGTTCTTTGGTGCATACAGTTTCCATCCACAGTTTGGTACACAGTATGGGGGGGGACGTTTTGTTTCGTCGCTCTCTTCTGTGTGGCGGGGTCCAGACCTAAGTGTGAATGACTTTGTGTGGTTGTCTAACAGGAATATCAAGTTGAAGATTCCTTACTGGAAGCTGGGACCTAGATTTATTGGTCCCTATAAAATAATGGCCATCATTAACCCTGCAGTGTTTCGTCTTGAGCTACCTCTCCCCTGCCGCCACCACCAATCATAGTTGATGGCAATTTGGAGTTCCAAATTTCGAGGATTGTTGATTCCCATCTCCTGCGTCGTTCCTACTTGGTGCACTGGAAGGGTTATGGTCCAGAGGAAAGGGTGTGGTTTTCGGCGTCAGGAGGTCAATGCCCCTAGGCTGGTTCGTTCGTTTCATGCCTCTCATCCTGAGAAACCTGGTCCTGAGTGTCCGGAGGCTACTCGTAGAAGGGAGGATACTATCATGGGTGTCAGATAGAAGTGAAGTATGCCGGCACCACTTCCCAAATCTTGCCTGTTTAGTCAAAAAAACCTTTATGACTGTTTTCCTAGCTCTCGGCTATCCACATCAGGAGGTGCCATGTCTAAATAAGCAGTGCTAATCAAATGTCCAAGGAAGTATGAAAAGGACAGCACTCACCAATGGATGCCAATAAAAGATCCTTTTATTTCAGATCCAGCATACAGATGTTGCGGCTGGTTCAGGGGTGTGCACTCCTGAACCAACCTCATTGTCTGTATGCTGGATCTGAAATAAAAGGATCTTTTATTCGCATCCATTGGTGAGTGATGTCTTTTTCATACTTCCTTGGAAATTTGATTGTCACGGGTGTGTCAGGTGTGACAGACAATCAAATTGCGCTGCAGGCACCTTCTTGATCTATCTATCTCTGCAGTGCAGTGATATCCTGCTCTCTCTAGGACCTAGCAGTTACCTTCATCTTCTGTTGCTAATTGACACACCCTTGCTGGATGTTTAAATACCCTCAGTCTCTACAGAGAGTCACCGGTGATAGCTCTATTTTCCTCTGTCAAAGCTTAAAGTACTAGTAGTTGACTAGTGTTTTCTTGGTGTTCCCTTGGAGGATAGGTGTTCTCTCTGGTGTCTTCTCAAGCTAAGTATATTCCCTTGTCTGTCTACCTGTTTGTCTTTAGCTGCAGTGGGGACTGACTAGTGCTCACCCCGTCCCCTCCCTATCTAGGGCCTATCGCTAGAGGCAGTCAGGGATAAGGTTTCCTGCTGAGCGATAGGTGCTGAACCTACTTAGGGACATTAGGGGAGTAAAGGTGTTGTCAGATCTGCCTAGGGGTCTCCACACCCCGTTGCCTAGTGTTTGGGCTTCCTCCCCCTCTTCCCGTCGTTGTGCACTTAGTCTTTCTCTCACCTTGCGTGACAATCATGCAGTGTATAGAGGAGCTGTGGAGACATCATACTTTATATAGTGGAGCTGTAGACCCATCATAATGTATATAGAGAAGCTGTGGGGACATCATACTGTGTATAGGGGAGTTGTGGGCCCACCATACTGTGTATATGGTAGCTGTGGGACTATCGTTCTGTTTATAGGAGAGTTATACAGTATATTGAGGGACTCAGAGGACATTATTAAATGTTAAGTAGACACTTAAGCATTATTGTTACAGGGGGACTCAGAGTATTGTGGCCATCAAAGGGGCAAAATATGGACACTGTTTTCTAAGGCATTTGCACAGGGCATTAAAATTTTCTAGGGTGCAATTTTGCCATCTAGAGAGCACAAAGGAGGCATTATTACTTTGTAAGGGGCACAGTTGTGGGCATTATGTGGACTGTAAGAATAGAACGGTTTTTGTACCAAACATGTTCAGTAATAGAGACACATATGGCACCAGTGGCTCAATATTGGGGTATCAGCAGGATGAAGAGTTTGTGCAGATTGGGATTAGATGGGGACGGGGCCTGAAATGTAAGGATTCAAATGTGTCTTTGTTGTGATCTCTGCAGATAAGTCCTGGCTGGAGAAGTTGTCATGTCGGTCTGGGCCAGATGGAAAAGATGGGAAAAGTGAACGATTCCATCAGAAAGAACATCAGCTGTAAGTTACTATATATAACTGTACTGTAATCTCTTGTATGTTCTGCAGGACTGGTACAGGATCTAACACTATATGTCACCATATGGCAGTAATATCAGTGTTGTCTTTGTGTAGAGATTTATTTTCAGTAACACCATGGTCATCTGCTGATGTTCCCTTATACCCGCGATGAAGGAGCGCCAGCATAGTTGTAATCCAGTGACTGTCTGGCTGCAGTTTCTAACATCATGTCCGCTCTCTAGTTGAAACTCAACCTTTCCAAAACTGAACTTCTTCTGCTCCCGCCATCTACTCACCTCTCTAAATCTGACATCTCTCTCTCCCTGTGTGGCACCACAATAATGCCGAGCCAGCAGGCGCTGTCTGGGCGTTGTGTTTTGACACCAATCTCTCCTTCACCTTCCATATACAATGTCTTGCCCACTCTTGTCGTTTTCACCTGAAGAACATCTCTAGAATCCTCCCCTTTCTCACCTTGGAAACAACAAAAACCCTCACTGTTGCCCTGATCCACTCCTGCCTTGACTACTGTAACTCTCTATTAATTGGCCTCCCCCTCACTCGACTTTCCCCCCTCCAGTCCATCCTTAAAGCAGCAGCCAGGGTCATCTATTTGGCTAACCGTTACTCAGACTCCTCCGCTCTGTGCCAGTCATAGGACTGGCTGTCCATGAATTATAGGATCCAATTTAAATTGCTTGTTCTCACCCACAAAGCTCTCCACAGTGTGGCACCCCCCTACATCTCTTCCCTCATTTCTGTTTATTGGCCTACCCGTTCTCTACGCACCGCAAGCGACTTTCGACTAACATCTGCACTAATCCGTACCTCCCACTCCCTGCTTCAAGACTTCTCCCGAGCTGCACCTATTCTTTGGAATGCTCTACCCCAAGAAATTAGGATGAACCACAACTTACACAGTTTTAGGCGCTCCCTAAAAACACACCTGTTTAGGGCAGCCTATCACCTTCCCTAATCGAAGTCCTTTTATATTCTTATAGCCCATCCCTTATTTCTCTAAATATAACTCTCCACCGAACCAAAAAGCACTACAGATACTGGCTAGTGATGAGCTCATGCAGCCTTTATCTATCCCTCATCCCCTCAAGATGTCTGGACCATCCTTGTAAATAATCCATTGTACTTTGTGTCACCCCCACCTCATTGTAGATTGTAAGCTCTTACGAGCAGGGTCGTCATTAATTTTGCTGTAATTATTGTATTATATTTAGCTATGTTACTTATGACTGTTGTATGTGAACCTGTGAATTGTTAAGCGCTGCGGAATATGTTGGCGCTATATAAATAAAGATTATTATCTATCTATATAATTGTCTTATCCCGTCTGTCTGTCTTTCTGTCTGTCTTTCTGTCTGTCTGTCTGTCCTGGAAATCCCGGGTCGCTGATTGGTCCGGCCGTGGCCAATCAGCTACGCGGCATTTCAGAAAAAGATGGCGGCCGTTAGCGGCTCATGTGAGGCACGGAGGTCAGTGGCGATGCAGCAGGGAGATGCAGCCGGCTGCTCGCAGCGTAAGTCCCCCACCGCAGGCGCCGCTGACCTACATGCGGCTATCGTCGGAAGATCAGCGGCTACAGCCGCTTATCTCCACAGGACAAGTGTGACGCCCCTCCACTCCTCTCCCCTCCCTTCCTTTCCCCTCCTCTCCCCTCCCCTCTCCTCTCCTCCCGCCCCTCCCCCCGCTCGATCAGGACCCCGGCGTCATACTTACCCCTCCCCTCCCCTCCTCTCCCCTCCCCTCTCCTCTCCTCCCGTCCCTCCCCCCGCTCGATCAGGACCCTGGCACCTGGCGTCATACTTACCCCTCCCCGTGCCTGCGCAGCAGCTCCTGTGTCTTCCGCTGATGCTCTGTGACGTTTCAGGTCAGAGGGCGCGGTGACGTCTTTACACCGCGCTCTCTCCTGACCGATCACAGCGCACAGCGTGAAGATGCCGGCTACGCTGGAGTCCGGAGCAGCAGCTGAGAAGTGAGGTGAGTATTGGATTTTTTTTTCTTTGTATGTGGCCATAGGGGACCTGCATGGGGCACTATGGGGGGATGGGACATCCTGCATGAGGTATTATATAGGGGGGATGTGACAGCCTGCATGTTGCATTATATGGGGGGACAGGTGACATCCTACATGGGGCATTAAATGGGGGGAGAGGTAGCATCCTACATGGGGCATTATATGGGGGAGAGGTGACATCCTGCATGGGCCATTATATGGGGGGAGACGTGACATCCTACATGGGGCATTATATGGGGGAGAGGTGATATCCTACATGGGACATTATATGGGGGAGAGGTGACATCCTCCATGGGCCATTATATGCTGGGAGAGGTGACATCTTACATGGGGCATTATATGGGGGGAGAGGTGTCATCCTACATGGGGCATTATATGGGGGGAGAGGTGACATCCTGCATGGGGTATTATATAGGGGGGATGTGACAGCCTGCATGGGCCATTATATGGGGGGAGAGGTGACATCCTGCATGGGGCATTATATGGGGGGAGAGGTGAAATCCTACTTGGGGCATTATATGGGGGGAGAGGTGACATCCTGCATGGGGCATTATATGGGGGGAGAGGTGACATCCTACATGGGGCATTATATGGGGGGAGAGGTGACATCCTACATGGGGCATTATATGGGGGAGAGGTGACATCCTGCATGGGCCATTATATGGGGGGAGAGGTGACATCCTACATGGGGCATTATATGGGGGAGAGGTGACATCCTGCATGGGCCATTATATGCTGGGAGAGGTGACATCCTACATGGGGCATTATATGGGGGGAGAGGTGACATCCTACATGGGGCATTATATGGGGGGAGAGGTGACATCCTGCATGGGGTATTATATAGGGGGGATGTGACATCCTGCATGGGGCATTATATGGGGGGAGAGGTGACATCCTGCATGGGGCATTATATGGGGGGAGAGGTGACATCCTACTTGGGGCATTATATGGGGGGAGAGGTGACATCCTGCATGGGGCATTATATGGGGGGAGAGGTGACATCCTACATGGGACATTATATGGGGGGAGAGGTGACATCCTATATGGGGCATTATATGGGGGAGAGGTGACATCCTGCATGGGCCATTATATGGGGGGAGAGGTGACATCCTACATGGGGCATTATATGGGGGAGAGGTGACATCCTGCATGGGGTATTATATAGGGGGGATGTGACATCCTGCATGGGGTATTATATACGGGGGATGTGACATCCTGCATGGGGTATTATATGCATGGGGTATTATATACGGGGGATGTGACTTCCTGCATGGGGCATTATAAAGGAGGGTCGGGAGACATATGCTGGAATACCCGATGCTTTAGAATCGGGCCACCATCTAGTTATTTATATTATTATAATCAGGGTTACCTGGTTAGGGGCCCACTCAGATGTTTTGCCCCCCTGAGCTGAACCCCTACCTACGTCTCTGGTTTCTTTTCCTTTCAGTGCAGATCAGACGCAATGATGAAAATTCCAAACGTACAGTTATAAATTACACATTTATAACCCAAAATATGAATGCAGACAAAAAATGATTTATCTATACAAACAGGTTACTAATATATACAGATCATTACATTCATACTAATATAGTTGGGAAAACAAACCCGTGTACAAAAAGATCATGCTGTACATTTAAAGGGGACCTGTCGCATGCCATGGATATGTAATTCTTTTAACCTGGTGTAAATGCCACTGTTCTCCTGAATCCGGTGTTGCTTTTCGTTTTTGACTGCGCCACTCCGTTCTATCTTTTCCCTGTATGTTAATTAAGTCTTTAACACCAATTGGGCGTGGTTGTCAATTCATCTATTTGGGACAATGCCCAGTTTACTAAGACCAGACTTATATACAAGGAAGAGATGACCTTATCTCAGGAAGGGAGAGGCGCAGACAGAAAAGAAAAAAAACGCCAGGTTCAGGAGAAAGTGACATTTACACCATTTAAAGAAATTACATATTTATGCAATTGTCAGGTCGTCTTTAAAGACCAATTCCTGTCATTGGTCGACCACTAATCAAGCAATAAAGTCTAATTAAAACACTTCCTCCTATGGATAAAAATATAGGTAATATAATACGTTCCCCCATGACTAGAATGGCTCTTTGATAGATACAGCGGGTGAAATAAGTATTGAACACGTCACCAATTTTCTAAGTAAATATATTTCTAAAGGTGCTATTGACATGAAATTCACCAGATGTCGGTAACAACTCATCCAATCCACACAGGCAAAGAAATCACCATAGATGTTCATAAATTATGTGTAATAATGAGAAATGACACAGAGAAAAAATATTGAACACGCTTACTGAAATTGAATTAATTTTTATGAAAAAACCTTTGTTGGTGATGACAGCTTCAAGACGCCTCCTGTATGGAGAAACCAGTCACAGGCATTGCTCAGGTGTGATTTTGTCTCATTCCTTCACACAAGCACTCTTCACATCCTGAAGGTCTCAAGAGCTCCTTCTATGAATTCTGAGCTTTAGTTCCTTCCATAAATTTTCTGTTGGATTCAGGTCAGAGGATTGGCTGAGCCATTCTAGCAGCTTTATTTTCTTTTTCTAAAACCAATTGACAGTTTCCTTGGCTGTGTGTTTGGGATCATTGTCTTGCTCAACTGTGCACCCTTGTTTCACCCTTATCATCCTGGTAGATGGCAGCAGTTTTTATGCAGAATGTTTCAGTACATTTGTCCATTCATCCTTCCTTCAATCATATGAAGTTTGCAAGTGCTGTATGCTGAAAAACAGCCCCACACCATGATGTTCCCACCTCCAAACTTCACTGTTAGTATGGTGTTTGGGGTGATATGCAGTGCAATTTGGCCTCCAAACATGGTGTGTATTATGGCATCCAAACAGTTCAACTTTGGTCTCATCTAACCAGAACATTCTCCCAGTATTTCACAAGTTTGTCTAAATGTTTAAATGTTGTTGAACAAACTTTAAAACGTGCTTGTACATGCTTTTGGAGTCTTGCGTGGTGAGTGTGCATTGTGCTGTGGAGGTTGAGTGCATTACTTATTGTTTTCTTTGAAACCATTGTATCTGCTGATTCCAGGTCTTTCTGTAGCTCTCCACAGGTGGTCCTTGGCTCCTGGACAACTCTTTGGATAATTCTTTTCACTCCTCTATCTGAAATCTTGTGAGGAGCACCTGGTCGTGACCAGTTTATGGTGAAATTATGTTCTTTCCACTTCCAGATTATGTTCCCAACAGTTCTCACTGTAGCGTTCAGTAGTCTAAATATTCTTCTGTAACCAATGCCATCAGTATGTTTTCCAACAATAAGGTTGTGAAGGTCTTGAGACAGCTCACTGGTTTTACCCATCATGAGATGTTTCTTGTGTGGCACCTTGGTAATGAGACACCTTTTTATAGGGCATCAGTTGAACCAGCTGATATTATTTGTCACTAAGTAGCAGGATTGCTTTCTAATTACTGATAGATCTCAGCTGGTGTCATGACTTTCCATGGCTTTTTGCTCCTCTCTTTCTTTATGTGTTCAATACTTTTTTCTCTGTGTCATTTCTCATTATTACTCATAACTTAATTTATGGACATCTATGGTTTGATTTGTTTGCCTGTGTGGATTGGATGGGTTGTTACCGTCATTTGGTGAGAATTTCATGTCAATAGCACCTTTAGAAATATATTTACTTAGAAATTTGGTGACGTGTTCAATACTTATTTCACCCGCTGTATAATATCAGTGGTCTTACTCATCATCTTCTTCAAATTTCCATCAATAGGTGCTTCTCCTTTGGATGTAATACCAGATGTTTCCAAAAAGAAAGGCATTCAACATTCTTATACTGTATCTCAAGATAAGAATGTTTGTTTCTTTTTGTCTGTTTTAATAGAATTTCAGAATTTTGACTCACTGTGCGTTATTTTTAGTGTTGAGCGAGCATGCTCGACACTGCTCGGTACTCACCCGAGCATCACGCTACTCGGGATGTTCGGCGAGCACCGAGCATTTCCGGGTTACTCGGGCGGGAGCTCGGGTCTCCGCCCTGCATGTTTGGCGCTCTTTACAGAGCCAATGAACATACAGGGATTGCCAGCTAGTCACTGTAATGCCGCAACCATGTTGTTTGTGGGCATTACAGTGATTGGCTGGCCGCACAGCGTCACCTTGAGTATTTAAAACCGGGCGCCGCCATCTTGGACACAGTCGCTTCGGATTAGACAGTGTACGGACAGCGCTGCTGAGCTATGGAGAGATTTATCCTGCGAAATAGTTAGTGTAGGGTCTGTAAAGCCTGCCAGATCAAACAAACAGTCCTTCTCAGGACTAATATCCATCCCAGATATCAGGCAGACAGGCAGGCTGTATAGGAGACGCAGTGGGGTTATACCAGCAAAGGCTGCATTACAGTCCTGTGTGCTCCTGTTTCTGAAATTGCTGGACTTAGCTCCAGGTCTCAGAGCTAAATCCTTTTTTTTTCATCTAAATCCTCTTTTTTTTTCCTCCTTCACACTTATTAACCTATTGGTGTCCCCCCCCCCCAAAAAAAAAGTGTGTCTCTGATTTTTCAGACACAAATATATCTGTTGAAAAGAGTCTGGTATAGGCCACAGAAACAGAAGTGTGGTTTTGCAGTTCCACGGGTGAAATTTCTGTATTATCCAGTTTTGTGCCTTTTGTATCTAAAAAAAAACAGTTTGAGTGTGTCGCTCACTGTTCAGCCGCAAATATATATATATTTTAAAAAGTCTGGTATACACCAGTAAATTATAACTGTGGTTTTGCTGTTCCACAGTAAAAAATCTCTATTATCCTGCTTTTGGCATTTTTTGCCGTAAAAAATAAATAATAATTTTATAATAATTTTTATTTATATAGCGCCAACATATTCCGCAGCACTTTACAATTAAGCGGGGACATGTACAAACAATAAATTCAATACAAGGTGAGACAGTTTAACAGTTACATCAGGAGTGAGGTCCCTGCTCGCAAGCTTACATTCTACACGGAAATGGGGGGACACAATAGGAGGAAAGTGCTTGTTATTTCAGGTCAGGCAATAGGATTTTTACAGGATGAAAATGGAGAAATGGTAAGAGAGGATGTTGAGAAGGCCGAACTTTTTAATTCCTATTTTGCATCTGTTTTCTCTCAGAAAGAAAATGTAACATCAACTGATCTTCACTGTCCTTTTAAAGGAATAGAGGAATCCAAGTTATCTGTAAACAGAAAGATTGTGAGGGAATATTTAGCTAACATAAATGAGTTCAAGTCTCCAGGTCCAGATGAATTACACCCCAGAGTACTGAAGGAGATCGTAGAAGAAATTTTAGAACCACTCTCCATAATCTTTGAAAATTCTTGGAGAACAGGAGAAGTCCCAGAAGACTGGAGAAGAGCAAATGTTGTTCCTATCTTCAAAAAGGGGAAGAAGGTGGACCCAGGGAACTATAGGCCGGTGAGTCTGACTTCTATACCAGGAAAGATCTTTGAACAAATTATTAAACAACATGTATGTAGGTACATGGATAAGAATGAAGTGATTAACCAGAGTCAGCATGGGTTTGTAACTAACAAGTCATGTCAGACTAACTTAATTTCCTTCTATGACAGAATCACTGACTGGGTGGATCAGGGAAATGCTGTAGATATAGTATATCTTGACTTCAGCAAAGCATTTGACAAAGTATCTCACACCATCCTTATTGAAAAAATGACCAAGTATGCAATGGACCAGGCAACTGTTAGGTGGATTCATAACTGGCTTAGTGATCGGACTCAAAGGGTGGTTGTAAATGGCTTCACATCCAGCTGGATGAATGTCTCAAGTGGGGTACCACAGGGCTCCGTCCTGGGACCTGTATTGTTCAACATCTTTATCAATGATTTAGATGAAGGAATTGAGGGTAAACTGATTAAATTTGCTGATGACACAAAGCTAGGAGGGATAGCTAATACTAGAGAAGAGAGAGAGAGGATTCAAAAAGACCTAAATAAACTGGAACAATGGGCAGCAACCAACAGAATGGTTTTTAACAGGGAAAAATGCAAAGTACTACATCTGGGCAATAAAAATGAAAAAAGCATATACAGAATGGGAGGAATAGAGCTAAGCAACAGTACATGTGAAAAAGACTTAGGTATACTAATAGATCATAGACTGAACATGAGTCAACAGTGTGATGCAGCAGCAAAAAAGGCAAATACAATTCTGGGATGTATTAACAGAAGCATACAGTCTAGATCACGTGAAGTCATTATCGGTCTTTACTCCTCTTTGGTCAGACCTCATCTGGAATACTGTGTACAGTTTTGGGCACCACATTTTAAAAAAGACATAGACAAACTGGAGCAAGTTCAGAGAAGAGCGACCAGAATGGTGACTGGTCTGCAAACCATGTCCTATGAGAAACGGTTGCAGGATTTGGGAATGTTTAGCTTGCAAAAAAGAAGACTGAGAGGAGACTTAATAGCTGTCTACAAATATGTCAAGCGCTGTCACATTGTAGAAGGATCATCTTTATTCTCATTTGCACAAGGAAAGACTAGAAGCAATGGGATGAAACTAAATGGGAGGAGACACAGATTAGATATTAGAAAAAACTTTTTGACAGTTAGGGTGATTAATGAGTGGAACAGGCTGCCACGAGAGGTGGTGAATTCCCCTTCAATGGACGTCTTCAAACAGAGGCTGGACAGACATCTGTCTGAGATGATCTAGTGAATCCTGCTTTGAGCAGGGGGTTGGACCAGATGACCCAGGAGGTCCCTTCCAACTCTACCATTCTATGATTCTATGATTCTATGATTCTATGAATTATAATAAGTCGGGATTATCATATAAAGCTGTATGATCCGGTCATCAGCCTGTATGTTAAAGTGCAATACTCAATTACCGAGTGCAGTTATCGTGTGCATGGAGGGTGTAGAAACAGATGAACAGTAGGGGGCAGATTCTGAGTAGTATTTAGGAGGGAACAGGGGAAAGTTAGTTTACTGGGTATTTGAGATGGTAGGCTTGTTTAAAGAGATGGGTTTTTAAAGTGCGCTTGAAGACATCGGGGCTAGGCATCAATCGGATCGTCTGGGGTAGAGCATTCCAGAGAACTGGCGCAGCACGAGAGTAGTCTTGGAGACGGAGGTGCGAGGTTCGGATTATGGGGGATGTTAGCCTTAGGTCATTTGTGGAATGGAGGGCACGTGTAGGATGATAGACTGAGATGAGAGAGGAGATATAAGGTGGTGCAGAACTGTGGAGAGCTTTGTGGGTGAGAGCAATGAGTTTATATTGGACCCTGTAGCGAATGGGTAACCAGTGTAATGACTGGCACAAGGTGGAGGCATCGGTGAAGCGGCTGGACAGAAATACGACCCTGGCTGCCGCATTCAGGACAGATTGGAGAGGGGAAATTTTGGTAAGAGGGAGACCGATCAGAAGAGAGTTGCAGTAGTCCAGACGAGAGTGAATAAGAGTGACAGTAAGAGTTTTAGCAGTTTCCAAAGTGAGAAAAGATCGGATTCTGGAGATGTTTTTAAGATGCAGGTGACAAGAGCGAGTGAGTGATCGGATATAGGGAGTAAAGGAAAGGTTAGTGTCGAATATGACCCCAAGGCAGCGGGCGTGCTGCTTGGGAGTTATGGTTGACCCCTCCAAGGTAATTTCGATGTTAGGTAGAATTCGGTTAGTAGATGGGGGAAACACAAGAAGTTCAGTTTTGGAGAGATTCAGTTTGAGGTAGAGGGAGGACATGATGCTAGACACATCAGACAAACAATCCTTGGTATTTTGTATTAGGGTAGGGGTGATGTCAGGGGAAGAAGTGTATAGTTGGGTGTCGTCAGCATAGAGATGATACTGGAACCCAAATCTGCTGATTGTTTGTCCAATAGGGGCAGTGTATAGAGAGAAGAGGAGGGGGCCTAGGACTGAGCCCTGCGGAACCCCGATAGTAAGGGGATGAGGAGGGGAAGAGGAGCCGGCAAAAGATACAGTGAAGGAGCGGTCAGAGAGGTAGGAGGAGAACCAGGAGAGAACGGTTTCCTTGAGGCCTATAGAGCGGAGCATAGTGAGGAGGAGCTGGTGATCCACAGTGTCAAATGCTGCAGAGAGATCCAGGAGAATCAGCAGGGAGCAGTGACCTTTGGATTTGGCTGTTAGTAGATCGTTAGAGACTTTAGTGAGGGCAGTTTCAGTGGAGTGTAAGGAGCGGAAACCAGATTGTAGAGGGTCAAGGAGAGAGTTATCTGAGAGATAGCGGATTAGACGGGAGTTGACCAAGCCTTCCAGGAGTTTAGAGATGAAAGGAAGATTAGAGACAGGTCTGTAGTTAGCAGTGCAGTTCTGGTCCAGGGATGGCTTTTTAAGTAAAGGGGTTATGATGGCGTGTTTAAATGAGGAGGGAAAGATACCTGGCGAAAGAGAGAGGTTAAATATTTTAGTCAGGTGAGTGGTGACCACCGGTGAGAGGGACTGCAGGAGATGTGAATGAATGGGGTCACTGTTGCAGGTTGTAGGCCGAGAAGAAGCGAGGAGCTGGGTAACTTCTTCTTCTGTGACCGGCTCAAAGATGGCTAGTGAGCTTGAAGTGCGGTAGGGAAGGGGATCCAGGCACTGAGGAGATTGGGCTGAGATGTCCTGATGGATGTGGTTGATTTTTTCCAAGAAATAAGTGGCCAGATCCTCCCCGCTGAGGTTGGTGGTGGGGGCCTGTGCTTTAGGTTTCAGGAGGGAGTTTAAGGTTTCGAAAAGTCGTTTTGGATTGTTGGACATTGAAGTGATGAGGGTGGTGAAGTAGGATTGTTTGGCCAGATGAAGGGCAGAGTTATAGGTTTTGAGCATGAATTTATAGTGGATGAAGTCCTCTGCTAAAAGAGATTTTCTCCACTGACGCTCAGCACACCTTGAGCAACTTTGAAGAAAACGTGTTTGCATAGTGTGCCAGGGCTGCCGTTGTCTGTGTTGGATCTTTCTGCGAGTAGAAGGAGCTGCTTCATCTAGGGCGCTCTTCAGTGTATTATTGTAGTGTGACAATGCTAAGTCTGGACAGGAGAAGGAGGAGATGGGGGCTAAAGATGTGTGGAGCTTGTCCATAAGCTGCTGGGTATTAATGGTACGTGTATTCCTATAAGTGTGGTAAGTGGGGGTGTCCCGGGTGAGTAGACAATTCTTAACAGAGAAGGAAAGAAGGTTGTGGTCCGAGAGCGGGAGAGGGGAGTTGGTAAAGTCATCCAGCAAGCAGAGACTGGAAAAAAACAGGTCCAGAGTGTTCCCGTCTTCATGGGTAGGAGAATTAGTAAACTGTGAGAGATGGAATGAAGAGGTTAGAGAAAGTAGATGAGAGGCAGATTGGGAGAGGGGATCATCGATGGGGATGTTAAAGTCGCCCATGATGAGGGTGGGGATGTCACAGGATAGAAAGTGAGGAAGCCAGGTGGCAAAGTGATCCAAGAACTGGCGGGGGGAGCCTGGAGGGCGATACACGACTGCCACTCGCAGGGAGAAAGGTTTAAAGAGTCTGATGGTGTGGACTTCAAAGGAAGGAAACATAAGTGAGGGAACCGGGGGGGTGACCTGGAAAGCACATTGTGAGGAAAGGAGCAGACCAACACCTCCACCCTGTCTGTTGTCAGGTCTGGCGATATGTGAAAATTTCAGCGCACCAAACGAGAGAGCAGCAGCAGTGGTGGTGTCTGGCTGCTGAATCCAGGTTTCTGTGATAGCCAGAAGGTTAAGAGAATTAGAGAGGAAAAAATCATGGATGTAAGTTAGTTTGTTACACACAGACCGTGCGTTCCAGAGAGCGCAATGGAAATTGATAGGAGAGGGCATGCACTGAACGTTAATAAGATTAGCAGGGTTTCTATATGCAGCTGGAGGAGAGTGGTGTATGCTAGTGGAGGGAGGCCCAGGGTTGGGGGAGATGTCGCCTGCGACTAGTAAAAGGAGAAAGAAGAGAATGAGCAGGTGGTCTAATGATTTGTATGAACGTTTTGAGTGCTGTATGGAGGTAGAGGATGGTTTGCAGTGGGTGAGGAATGTCAATAGAGCCTCAGAGTTATACATGGGAGAGGGGAGAAGGGAGGGGCTGATATAGAGAGAATGCACAGAATGTGTTGAAGGGTGGGTGAGTTGTGAGAAATAAATAATAGTGTCTCCTGATTGTTCAGACACAAATATATCTGTTGAAAATAGTCTGGTATACACCAGTAAATTATAACTGTGGTTTTGCTGTTCCGCGGTAAAAAAATCTCTATTATCCTGCTTTTGGCATTTTTTGCCGAAAAAAATAAATAATAGTGTCTCCTGATTGTTCAGACACAAATATATCTGTTGAAAATAGTCTGGTATACACCAGTAAATTTTAACTGTGGTTTTACTGTTCCACGGTAAAAAATCTCTATTATCCTGCTTTTGGCATTTTTTGCCGTAAAAAATAAATAATAGTGTCTCCTGATTGTTCAGACACAAATATATCTGTTGAAAATAGTCTGGTGTAGGCTCGAGAAATTCAAGTGTGGTTTTGCAGTTCCACGGGTCAAATCTCTGTATTATCCTGCTTTTCGCAATTTTTGTCCGTAAAAAATAAATAATACTGTCTCCTGATTGTTCAGACACAAATATATCTGTTGAAAATAGTCTGGTGTAGGCCCGAGAAATACAAGTGTGGTTTTGCAGTTCCACAGTTCAAACCTCTGTATTTTCCACTATTGGGCCATTTGTATCTAAAAAAAACAGTTTGAGTGTGTCGCTCACTGTTTAGCCACAAATATATATATATTTAAAAAAGTCTGGTATACACCAGTAAATTATAACTGTGGTTTTGCTGTTCCACGGTAAAAAATCTCTATTATCCTGCTTTTAGCATTTTTTGCCGTAAAAAATAAATAGTGTCTCCTGATTGTTCAGACACAAATATATCTGTTGAAAATAGTCTGGTGTAGGCCCGAGAAATACAAGTGTGGTTTTGCAGTTCCACGGTTCAAACCTCTGTATTATCCACTTTTGGGCCATTTGTATCTAAAAAAAACAGTTTGAGTGTGTCGCTCACTGTTCAGCCGCAAATATATATATTTAAAAAAGTCTCGTCTACATACACCAGTAAATTATAACTGTGGTTTTGCTGTTCCACGGTTAAGAAATCTCTATTATTCAGCTTTTGGTATTTTTTCCGTAAAGAAAAACAGTAATATTTTCTCCCTGATTGTTCAGATTGTTTAAAAGAGTCGGGTGTAGGCCAGAGAAATAGAACTGTGGTTTTCCTCTTCCACGGTTCTAATCTACTTTTTGCTACCCTTTTTCCATTGATAGTGCGAGTGTAAGCTATTTTACTTACTTTACAATGGGCAAGGTGCGTGGCAAGGGACGTGGAAGTGGACGTTCTGGTGATGGTGCGTGCTCCCACTTCTTGTTCTGTGCTTCCCTATGAATTCGGTCAACACCAGTATTGCGAACTGATCAGTGTGAACAGGTTATTAATTGGATAGCAGATAATACTTCCAGTTACCTGGGCACCACCACCTCCGGCCTGTCTTCCACACGGTTGACTCTTAGTAGCCGTGAGTCTCGACCGCATACTCCTCCTCACCCTGATGCTCCTTCCTCCCACCATGCCGAGTGTCGTCAGACAGCAACTGATCCCACACTTGGACATTCTGAAGAGCTGTTCACTGGTCAATTTCCAGATTTGTGCCCCTCGCCTGCTCCACTTGAAGTGGTGGAAGAGGAGATCCCATGTAGCGATGCACAAATATTTGAACAGCCACGGCCACAGGAAGTCGACGCTGGCAATTTGTCAAAAGAGGTGGACGATGACGAGACACAATTGCCAGGAAGTGAGGAGGAGGATCGTGGTGCGCAAGTGGAAGAGGAGGAGGTGGTGGATGATCTAGTAACTGACCCAACGTGGCAGGAGGACATGCAGAGTGAGGCCAGCAGCACACAGGGGGAGGGAGGCAGAGTACCCCAACAGGCAGGAAGAAGCAGTGTGGTGGCCGCAGACAGAAGGCGGCCAACCGTTCCCCGTAACACCAACACGAGGGACGTTGCCAGTACAAGCGGTAGGTCTTCCAGAGTCTGGAATTTTTTTAAAGACTCTGCTGATAACCCCAAAAAGGCCATTTGTACCACCTGCCATGCCAGCATCAGCAGGGGTGACAAAGCTACCAGCCTGACCACCACCAGCATGATCAGGCACATGGCAGCAAAGCACCTGACTTTGTGGGGCGAACCCCAGGGTCCACGACCAGTGTCAGCGGGTGTCACCACTGCTTCTTCCGCTGTTGTGCGGGCAATAGAACCCCCTGTTGCATGTGCAAGGCAATCCCCTGTCTATACTGCATGCAAAGCTGCCCCCTCCTCTCAGTCTTCACTTGTTATGGCAGTTTCTCAAGAAACAGCATCAACGTCCACGTCCACGTCCCACCTCAGCGTTCAATTGTCCATATCCCAGACCTTTGAACGAAAGTGGAAATTCTCAGCTAACGCCCCACAGGCCACAGTCCTAAATTCGCACATTTCACGACTACTTGCATTGGAAATGCTGCCTTTTAGACTGGTGGAGACGGAATCCTTCCGCAACCTTATGGCGGTGGTCGGTACTTGGTCCCCAGCCGACACTATTTTGCCAGGTGTGCCATCCCCGCACTACACAAGCACGTGTCCCAAAACATCTGCCGTACCCTCAACAACGCAGTTACTGGGAGAGTCCACCTGACAATGGAAACGTGGACAAGTGCTTGTGGCCAGGGACGGTACATCTCCCTGACGGCACACTGGGTAAACATAGTGGAAGCCGGGACCGAGTCGGACCTTGGGACGGAACACATCCTCCCCACACTGAGGATTGCGGGCCCTATGTCAGTCAGAGTTGCCCCCACAGTGTACAGATGCTGCCCATCCTCCTCCTCCTCCTCCTCATGTTCAGCCTCCATCTCAGATATCAACACATCAGTTACAAGCTGGAAGCACTGCAGTACTGCCTCTGCCAAGCGGCAACAGGCTGTGCTGAAACTCATAAGCTTAGGTGAGAAACCTCACACTGCTTGTGAGTTGTGGACAGCTGTGAAAGAGCAGGCAGATCTGTGGCTGAGACCGCTGAACCTACATCCAGGCATGGTCGTGTGTGACAATGGCCGTAACCTGGTGGCGGCTCTGAGGCGAGGCGAGATCACACACATACCATGCCTGGCTCATGTGCTTAAACTCGTGGTTCAGCGGTTTCTTAAATCGTACCCCGAGTTGCCAGATCTGCTCGTCAAAGTACGCCGCCTGTCAGCTCACTTTCGCGAGTCGGCTACAGCTTCTGCCACCCTTGCTGTGTTGCAGCAGCGTTTGCAGCTTCCGTCACACCGACTGGTGTGTGATGTCCCCACACGTTGGAACTCTACCCTCCACATGTTGCAAAGGATTTGTGAGCAGAAGAGAGCAGTTGTGGAGTACCAGCTGCAACAAGGCCGTCGATATTCAGGTCAGACTCCACACATAAGACCTCAGGAGTGGACCTGGATGTCTGACATCTGTACCATCTTGACAAACTTTGAGGAGTCCACCCAGATGGTGAGTGGCGATGATTCCATCATTAGCGTCAGCATTCCACTTGTCTGTCATTTGCAACGCTCTCTGCAGAGAATTAAAGAGGAGACATTGCAGCCAGAGTATGATGAGATGGATCAAGAAGCCGTAGCAGTCGATTACTCACAGCCCAGCCTCATCTCATCCCAACGTACATTGGGGGACAATGAGGGAGAGGAGGAGGAGTAGGAAGAAGAACAGGAGCTTGTGTCATGCGCTGTAGACGGTGGTACCTGTACAACTGTCATACCATCGGTTCAGCGTGGGTGGCCTGAGGACAGAGGGGAGGAGGAGGAGAGCATGGTCAGTCGTCATCTTGGTGAGGACACGGAAGTCTTGCCCGTTACCTGTCTGGCACGCATGGCTGACTTTATGTTACACTGCCTTAACCGTGACCCTCGCGTTGTCAAAATGTTGGGTGACAGTCATTACTGGTTGGTGACACTTTTAGACCCCCGCTACAAGTAGAACTTTCACGCTCTTATTCCTGAGGTGGAGAGGTCTACAAAAATGGGGCAGTACCAGAAGGCCCTTGCTGCAGAACTGTTAAAAAAGTTCCCATCTGAACACGCTAGCGGCAGAGGTCACAGTTCGTTCACCAACCAAGGCGTACAAGCAAGAGAGAGGCAACTCCAATCCAGCAGAGGCAGGGGAACACTGTCAACGTTCTGGGACAGTTTTATGAGACCCGCCCAGCTTACAGGCCCTGAGGCGCGGGGTACTCTCAAAAGGAGTGGAAAGTTTCAAAAGATGGTGAGGGAGTACCTTGCCGACCGAACTAGTGTCCTCCTCGATTCCTCTGTGCCTTTTAATTATTGGGTATCCAAGCTAGACACTTAGAATGAACTGACTCTGTACGCCTTGGAGGTCCTGGCCTGCCCTGCCGCTAGCGTGTTATCGGAGTGTGTTTTTAGTGCCGCTGGGGGAATTATAACTGATAAGCGCACTCGCCTGTCAACTGACAATGCTGACAAGCTGATCCTTATCAAAATGAACAAGGGCTGGATTGGGCCAGACTTCTCATCACCAACAAATGACAGCAGAGTAACATAAAGTCAAATCCACTGTGTTTTTTCGGGAGGTGTATTCACATGCACCGCTTCACACCCACACATGGGTATACGCTTCCTCATTTTGGCTGTTTTATGTTCTTCTCCTTATCCTCAGCCTCCACCACCACTATACCACCAGGGTGACCGTGGTCCGTGTTGCCATTATTGAAAGTTCCTCCGTCCTTAATTTTGGCAGCTTTTGCTTGGAAGGCATAAGCAAAGACTGTGGGAGACCCACTCCCCAATAATGAGAATAATATTTTTAAGATGCTGTACTGTATGGCTCTTGTAAGGGGCATTGCAAGTTCCTCCATCCTAATTTTTGGCAGCTTTTGCTTGGAAGGTATAAGCAAATACTATGGGAGACCCACACCCCAATAATGGGAATAATGTTTTTAAGATACTGTACTGTATGGCTCTTGTAAGGGGCATTAAAAGCGTCTTGTTAAGCTACTGCGACCTCCACCAATTTTCCGAGGGGCATTAAAAGCGTCTTGTTAAGCTACTGGGACCTCCACGTCTCTTCTGAGGGGCATTAAAAGCGTCTTGTTAAGCTACTGGGACCTCCATCACTTTTCCGAGGGGCATTAAAAGCGTCTTGTTAAGCTACTGGGACCTCCACGTCTCTTCTGAGGGGCATTAAAAGCGTGTTATTATACCACTCTGACCTCCACGTCTCTTCTGAGTGGCATTAAAAGCATGTTGTTATACCACTCTGACCTCCACGTCTCTTCTGAGGGGCATTAAAACCGTCTTGTTATTGTTAGAACCCTCCTGTTAGTTTTTTCTATTTTGCTGGTCACATGACTTTTTGCCTATTTAATCCAGCTCCACCCTCCTGGCCTTGCTGGACTTCAGTGTTACATTTACTCTTACGCTAGCCAGGTGCCTTGTACCTTACTCTGTAGTTTTCTTGGTCTTTTGACCACTAGTACTTCTGTTTGTTTGTTTGTCTTTGCTCTGCTACAATTTCTGCTAGGAGGTGTCCAACTATATCCCAGTCCTTAGTTCTTGTAGGGACCCCTTCCTTATATCTATAGGTCTGCGTTCAGACTAGCCGAGGACTTAGGCGGGTCTGTTCACAAGGAACAGGTCCCTCGCTGCATCGTAGGGAATCAGCTTAGTCCTATTGTAGGGACAGTTTTCCTTTCTTTCCTTAGTGCTTGTAGCAGTTCATAACAGTAAGTCCAGCCCAAAAATAAAACACTCTAAGGAAAAAAAAAAAAAAAATCCTGATTTCATCATGGTGTCGGTTCAGGAATTGGCTCAACCCCTGCAGGGACAGTCTTTGGAGGTGGCCGAGCTCCAGCAACATGTGAGTAGCTGTCCTGGAGCGCATTTTTTCGAACCGAAGGTAGGACTTCCAGATTTTTTTTATGGTAAACGGCAAGATTTTTTTTCCTTTAAAAACGCTTGTTTATTATATTTTCGTTTAAGACCCAGATCCTCGGGGAATGAATCACAGCGCATTGGGTTTATAATGTCACTTTTGCGCAAAGAACCACAGGGATGGGACTTTTCTCTACAACCTAATGATCCGTGTTTTAGATCTGTGGAAGATTTTTTTTCTGCTATGGGGTTGTTGTATGATGATCCTGATCGAGTCTCATCTGCTGAAACTGAATTAAGACGTTTGAAGCAGGGATCAGGTGATGTGGAAAATTATTGTACATACTTCAGAAGATGGTCGGCTGAAGTGGAATGGAATGACTCAGCATTAAAGTGTTTGTTTCTTGAGGGTCTAGGTGAAAGGGTTAAGGATCTGCTGATTGCCTTCCCAAAACCTGGAACCTTGCAGGAGGCAATGCAATTAGCCATACGTGTGGACAGGAGACTGCGTGCTAGGAGTAATGAAGAGAAATCTACTACTATGACAGCTCCTATTTTTCAGAGGGTCTGTTCGGAGGCTGGAGAACCGATGGAGATTGGGGCGATGTCACCCCACTCTCAGGAAAAAGACCGCAGGTATGCTAAAGGATTGTGCTTTTATTGCGGCAAATCTGACCACTTTATTAAGAACTGTGTGCTTCGTTTGAACAAAGAAAAAAAAAAAGAGGTCAGTTACTCCCGCATAGCGTGTTGAAACTCCAAAGGACTATTTCTTTCTGGAAGCACCTCATTCCAGGAGGAGTTGATTGAATTTCGGGTTTTTGTGGATTGTGGTTCTACACTCAATGTGATTGATGAGGGTTTTTTGGAAAAATTTAAATTAGAATCCAAACTTTTGTCATCTCCTATTTCTGTGGTTGCAGTTGATGGCTCTCCCTTGAAAGGTATTACTCACAAGGTTTTTGAATTTCCCCTCACCATTAATGGTATCCACCAAGAGAATTTGGGTTTGGCGGTATTAAATAATTTGCCTGCTCCAGTGGTTTTGAGGTTACCTTGGTTAAAATTGCACAATCCTGTACTGGACTGGTCTACCAATGAAATTAAGTCTTGGAGTCCTAAGTGTTATGATAGATGTTGTAACGGTCGCATTGCTGCTGTGGAAAGAGGGGAATTACCTGTACCTATTCAGGATTTCTGGAAGTTTTTTTCTGAGGAGGAGTCGCAAGTTTTGCCTCCTCATAGGGACTATGATTGTACTATTGAGTTTGTCCCTGGAGCAACTCTTCCCAAGAGTCGCTTATTTAATTTTACTATCCCTGAGAGAAAGGCCTTGGAGGAATACATACAGACAAGCTTGGCCGCCGGTCACATTAGACCTTCTAAGTCACCTGTGGCTGTTGGATTTTTTTTTTGTAAAAAAAAAGGACGGCGGTTTACGTCCATGTCTGGACTTTCGCGAAATTAATAAAATTACAGTACGCAATTCCTACCCACTGCCATTAATTCCTGACTTGTTCAACCAGTTAGTGGGGGCCAAGTGGTTCTCTAAGATTGATCTCCGGGGGGCATACAATTTGTTACTTATGAATGAAGGTGATGAGTGGAAAACTGCTTTTAACACTCCAGTGGGTCATTTTGAGAATCTGGTTATGCCCTTTGGTCTTACCAACGCACCAGCGTTTTTTCAGAACCTTATTAATGACATCCTAAGACCGTTGATCGGTAAGAATGTGGTGGTGTATTTGGATGACATTTTGATTTTTGCGCCGGATCTGGAGTCTCATTGGCAGAGCGTTCGTGAGGTATTGCAGTTGTTAAGCGACAATTCACTTTTTGCTAAGCTGGAGAAATGTGAGTTCGCTGTGCAGAGAATTAGTTTTTTGGGCTACATTATCTCCAGCGAGGGCTTTGAGATGGACCCGGTGAAGGTTCAGGCGGTGCAGGAATGGCCTAGGCCTATTGGTTTAAAATCGATACAGAGATTTTTGGGTTTCGACAATTATTACAGAAAATTCATTAAGAATTTTTCTATAATTGTTAAGCCGCTGACCGATCTCACCAGGAAAGGTGCGAATACGGCCCAGTGGACTACTGAGGCCATTGAAGCTTTTGTGTATCTCAAGGAGAGGTTCAGTTCTGCCCCCATCCTTATGCAGCCTGATGAGACCAAGCCTTTTTTTGTCGAGGTTGATGCTTCTTCGGTGGGGGTCGGTGCTGTTTTGTCTCAGGAAAACAAGGATGGAGTACATCCCTGTGCTTTTTTGTTCAAAAAATTTTTCTGAGACCGAACTTAATTACGATGTCGGTAATCGGGAATTGCTGGCAATTAAACTCGCATTTGAATAAGGGCGTCATCTCTTGGAAGGTGCTAAATTTCCCATTCAGGTTTTTACTGATCATAAGAATCTGATCTATCTTGATGCTGCCAAGCGCTTGAATGCCTTCAAGCTAGGTGGGCACTTTTTTTTTCACGGTTTAATTTTTCTGTTACTTACATCCCAGGTACCAAGAATGTTAAAGCCGATGCTTTATCTCTCAGTTTTTCTCCCATGGTTGGTACCGAGGAGGAGGAGAGCATTTTACAGGAAGGTGTTGTGATAGCAGCATTGGACTCCGTTTTGGAAGATGGGATTCTGAAAGCCCAGGAGGATGCCCCATCTAACACTCCCCATGGGAGGTTGTTAGTGCCTAGGAACTTTAGGAGAGATTTGTTTGTGGAGTCTCATGAGTCTCGGTTGGCAGGTCATCCAGGAATTTTGGAGACTAAGAGACTTGTAGGTCGCAGTTTTTGGTGGCCTGGGTGGCAGAAGGAAGTCATTAAGTGGGTGCATCAATGTACTGTGTGTGCTAGATCTAAGTCGTAACATGCTCCTGCTGCAGGGTTGCTTTGCCCTCTGGAGGTTCCTAGTGCTCCTTGGACGCATCTTGCTATGGATTTTATTACTGACCTTCCTGCCTCTGAGGGTTTCACTGTTATCTGGGTGGTCGTGGACCGTTTTAGCAAGATGTGTCACTTGTTTCCCTACATCAAACTGCCCTGTGCCAGGACACTCGCTAAAGCTTTTGTTAAAGAAATTGTCAGGCTCCATGGCGTTCCTACCGACATTGTTTCCGATAGGGGACCTCAGTTCGTGGCTCGTTTTTGGCGTGCCTTTTGTGACAGGTTTGGAGTCCATTTGTCATTTTCGTCTGGTTATCATCCTGAGTCTAATGGACAGACAGAAAGAAAGAACCAGGATGTTGAACAGTTTTTGCGTTGTTTTGTGGCTGACAATCAAGAGGGGTGGTCTGAGTTTCTGCCACTGGCTGAATTTGCTCTTAACAACCATACAACCATACATCCTCTTCTGCTGGGTGTTCTCCTTTTTTTTGTTGTACTGGGAGACATCCGTCGTTTAGGTCATTCTCCAAATTGGTATCGGCTGTGCCGGAGGAGGAGAATTTTTCCGGTGAATTGGAGAAAGTTTGGGCTGATGTACGTCGTAACCTTCAAGAGGCTAACAAAAAATCCAAGAGGTACTTTGACAGGAAACGTCAAGAGGTTTTGTTTACTGTTGGTGACATGGTTTGGTTGTCCTCTAGGAATCTGCGGTTGAGGATTCCTTCTAAGAAATTGGGCCCGAAGTTTGTAGGTCCATTTAAGGTGCTTCAGGTAGTTAACCAATCTGCTGTTAGGTTGGAGGTTCCTACCTCCTGGAAGATTAATCCGGTGTTTCATGTTTCCTTATTGAAAAATGCGGATGTTTCTGATAGGGACGCCACTGTCTCTGTTCCTCCGGTGGAGGAAGACAGTGAATATGAAATTTCTCTCATTCTTAATTCTAGATGGCATAGAGGGAGATTGCAGTATCTCGTCGCTTGGAAAGGTTTCGGTCCCGAGGATAACTCCTGGGTAAGGGCGGATGATATCTCTCCTCCTAGACTTGTCGGAGCGTTTCACAGGAGGTTTCCTGATAGACCTGGGCCTGGAGGATCCGGAGGATCCTCATAGAAGAGGGGGTACTGTTAGAACCCTCCTGTTAGTTTTTTCTATTTTGCTGGTCACATGACTTTTTGCCTATTTAATCCAACTCGACCCTCCTGGCCTTGCTGGACTTCAGTGTTACATTTACTCTTAAGCTAGCCAGGTGCCTTGTACCTTACTCTGTAGTTTGCTTGGTCTTTTGACCACTAGTACTTCTGTTTGTTTGTTTGTCTTTGCTCTGCTACAATTTCTGCTAGGAGGTGTCCAACTATATCCCAGTCCTTAGTTCTTGCAGGGACCCCTTCCTTATATCTATAGGTCTGCGTTCAGACTAGCCGAGGACTTAGGCGGGTCTGTTCACAAGGAACAGGTCCCCCGCAGCATCGTAGGGAATCAGCTTAGTCCTATTGTAGGGACAGTTTTCCTTTCTTTCCTTAGTGCTTGTAGCAGTTCATAACAGTTATACCACTCTGACCTCCACGTCTCTTCTGAGGGGCTTTAAAAGCATGTTGTTATACCACTCTGACCTCCACGTCTCTTCTGAGGGGCATTAAAATGGTCTTGTTAAGCTACTGGGACCTCCATGACTCTTCGAACGGGCATTGCAATTTCCTCATAATTTTTGGCAGCTTTTGCTTGGAAGGCATAAGCAAATACTATGGGAGACCCACTCCCCAATCATGGGAATAATGTTTGTAATATGCTGTATTGCATGGCTCTTGTAAGGGGCGTTGCAAGTTCCTCTATCCTAATTTTTGGCAGCTTTTGCTTTGAAGGCATAAGCAAATACTATGGGAGACCCACTCCCCAATAATGGGACTTATGTTTGTAATATGCTGTACTGCATGGCTCTTGTAAGGGGCATTGCAAGTTCCTCCGTCCTAATTTTTGGCAGCTTTTGCTTGGAAGACATAAGCTAATACTATGGGAGACCCACTCCCCAATAATGGGAATAATGTTTTTAAGATGCTGTACTGTATGGCTCTTGTAAGGGGCATTAAAAGCGTCTTGTTAAGCTACTGTGACCTCCACCACTTTTTCAAGGGGCTTTAAAACCGTCATGTTAAGCTACTTTGACCTCCACGTCTCTTCCAAGGGGCATTGAAATGTTGTTTTTAATTACCTCTAACCTCCACGACTCTTCCAACGGGCATTGCATTTCCTCCTAATTTTAGTCAGCTTTTGCTTTTCAATGCAAAGGCGAAAACTAACGGAGACCCACTCCCCAATAATGGGTAGAAGGTTTTTAGTACGCTGTAATCCACGTCTGTTTCAAGGGGCATTGCAGTTCCTCATAATTTTTGGAAAGCCTTCCATTCACTGCTTAGGCCAACAGTGTACAGGAGACCCAGTTTCTATAAATGGAAAAAAACGGTTTAGTTAAGGCCCTCTGACCTCCATGTTACTTCCAAGGGGCATTGGAGTGCCTCGAAATGTTTGGTAGGCATTGCACTCACAGTATGCCCTATAACTGTGTAGCAGAACCGCTCCTTTTGTTACAGAAACATATCCTACAAGACATGTGTGGTTGACTGTCCTGATATTGATGTGAATGGTCCCTGTTCCTCCTGCTCTTTCTCCTTTGCCACCACCTCATCCATCATTTATCACCCGAAGCTTTGTTTTAACAGGAGTCATAGAACTGGGATAGTAGTGACTAGCCCAGGGGGATGGTGACGACTCGGTACCGGGGCCTTTGCCTGGCCTTGGGGATGTAGCGGTGGTCGGCTCCCGGGCCCGTACCCTGGGATCAGCTTTTAAAAGGGGATTATTTGTTAACTCTATGAAAGTTCGTGACGCCACCTGTGGTTTCTGGTGAGAATCACCAGTACTGCGGCAGTCCACTGAGGCCGGTGATAAGGCAGCTTAATGGTCTAGCTCCTCACAGGTGGAGCTAGGCCTCAGGGCAGCGTACGGAGAAGGGGATGCAGGACAGGCGAGACCCAGCCGGGTCAGAGCAAGAACAGGGACAGACACGATAGTCGCTTCAGTATCTATTACTGATGGAAATTCAGGCATGTCCCGGAGCACTGTAGGGTGAGGGGTGCACGTCCGGATTCTCACCAGTGAGAGGGTGTAGGGCCTCCTGTCTATTGCCTCTCTGTAGTAAGTTTCTGGCCTGCCTGGAGCTAGGCCTAACTTGGTTTCTGTTTCTGTTCTGCTCCCCCCCGGCCTTATCTAAATTAATCCCCTGTCCATACTTGATCGATCTCCCCCCTATCCATATTTAATACAACTCCCCCGGCCATCTTTAGTGATCCCCCAGTCCATATTTAATTGATCACCCCCCGTCCATATTTAAATTGATCCCCTGATCACCCCCCGTCCATATTTAACTGATCCCCCTGACCACATTTAAATTGGCCCCCCCGTCCTCATTTAATTGATCCCCCAACTACCCCCGTCCATATTAAATTGATCCCCCGACCACATTTAACTGATCGACCCCCCCATCCCATAATCAATTGATCCCCCTTGTCCATATTTAATAGATTCCCCCTGTCCACTTTTACTGATCCCCAGTCCCTATTTATTTGCCTTATCCCCATCCATATTTAATTAACCCCCTGTCCATAATTAATTGATTGATTCCCCTGTCCACAATTAATTATTTCCCCAGTCCATATTTATTGATCCCCAGTCCATAGTTAATTGACACACCGTCCATACTTAATTAATCCACCTGACCTACTTAGCTGATTCCTCCGTCCATACTTGATACTTAATTGATCCCCCGTCCATACTTAACTGATCCCGCGCCGATATCTAATCGATACACTTGCACATACCTAATTGATCCCCGTCCATACACCTATATATAAATAATTGTGTTTTGGACTTGTATATATATACTGACTGTATCTCCATATTTAGAATGACGTCCATGTTGGCCAGAGCCGTGCAGTGTACATCTTGCGCAATGTATGCATTCCATGAGCAACCGCTCGAGGATCCATACTGCTGCGAGAGATGTGAGCATATCGTGCACTTGGAAGCCCAAATTCTGGATCTAAGTGCTCAGATAGCGATACTGAGGAGCATCGACAACATGGAACGGAGTTTGCTGCTCACCGAGCAGACACTCAATGGGTCAATATTGGGGGTGGAGCATAGAGGGGAAGTGCAGGCTGAACAGGCAGGGAGCTGGATTACAGTTAGGAGGGATAGAGGGAAGAAGTATAGGAAGGCTGGTTCAGAACCGGCATTATTGGAGCACGACAGATCCTCTGACCGCCGGGGGAGTGTATGCTCCAGTAATGAGGGGGAGGGGGGAAGTGTAGGGCAGGCAAGACAGGTCCTGGTAGTGGGTGACTCTATTATTAGGGGGACAGACAGGGCAATCTGTCACAAAGACCGGGATCGCCGAACGGTGTGCTGCCTCCCTGGCGCTCGAGTCCGGCACATCACGGATCGGGTTGACAGGTTACTGGGTGGGGCAAGCGAAGACCCAGCGGTCATGGTCCACATCGGCACCAATGACAAAGTGAGTGGTAGATGGAGGGTCCTTAAAAATGATTTCAGGGACCTAGGTAGGAAGCTTAGGGCAAGGACCTCCAAGGTAGTTTTCTCAGAAATACTACCAATCCCGCGAGCCACACAGGAGCGCCAACGGGAAGTTAGGGAGGTGAATAAGTGGCTAAAGAGTTTGTGCAAGGCAGAAGGGTTTGGGTTCATGGAGAACTGGGCCGACTTCGCTGTCGGCTACAGGCTCTACCGTAGGGACGGGCTGCACCTCAATGGGGAGGGTGCAGCGGTGCTGGGGAAGAAGATGGCTAATAGGTTGGAGGAGTTTTTAAACTAGAGACGGGGGGGAAACCAAGGAAATAGGTGGGATGTGAGGCAAGCAAGGGGGAAGGGGAGAAGTGAATATAATGAGGGTGGAGAGGGGGGTGGGGATAGTACAGTTAGATCGTTAGAGAAGAATAGGATGCTAAATAACCCCAAAGTTTTATCTTGCATGCTGACCAACGCAAGAAGCCTGACCAATAAGGCGGATGAGCTGCGGGCTCTTATATCGGAGGAGAGGTATGACATCGTAGGTATAACAGAGACTTGGCTATACGATAGCTACGACTGGGCGGTAAATTTATTAGATTATAGTTTATTTAGAAGGGACCGGAAACAGGGGAAAGGCGGAGGAGTCTGCTTATATGTAAAGTCATGTCTAAAGCCCAGACTAAGGGAAGATATAGGAGAGGGAGAAGAGGGGGTCGAGTCCATGTGAGTAGAGATAGAGGGGGCAAAAAATAATAATAAAATATTTCTGGGGGTCTGCTATAAGCCACCAAATATTACAGAGGAGAATGAGAATCTCCTATTAGGACAAATAGACAAAGTAGCAAAACATAATGAAGTGATTGTAATGGGGGATTTCAACTACCCGGATATTGACTGGGAAACAGAAACCTGTAGATCTCAGAAAGGAAAAAGGTTCTTGACAAATATTAAGGATAATTATCTCTCCCAACTAGTGCAGGAACCAACGAGAGGGAAGGCCGTGTTGGACTTAATATTGAGTAATAGGCCTGATAGAATAACTGAGGTACAGATAGGGGGGCACCTAGGTAATAGCGATCATAATATTATCGACTTCAAAATGCCCTTCAGTAGGGTTATCAATAAGGGAACAACAAAAACTTTAAACTTTAGGAGGGCGAAGTTTGATCAGCTGATAGAAAACCTTCAACTTATTGACTGGGACAAAGTTCTTAATCAAAGGAATACGAATAGTAAATGGGAAACCTTCAAAAGAATTCTGAATACTCAGTGCGAGAGATATATACCGTATGGGAATAACCAATATGGTTGAACAAGAACGTAAAAGGGGCGTTAAATAGCAAAAAAGAGGCATTCAAGAGATTAAAACAGGAAAACAGTAAGGAGGCACTAATGTGTTACAAGGAAAAAACTAGAACCTGTAAAAAACAAATAAAAATAGCGAAGGAGGAAACAGAGAGACGTATTGCTAGGGAAAGTAGATCAAATCCCAAACTGTTCTTTACATATATAAATAGTAAAAGGATTAAATCGGATAATATTGGACCGATAAAAAGTGAGGAAGGCAAAATCATAGAGAAAGATGAGGATAAAGCTAATCTATTAAATAATTTTTTTTCGACAACTTTCACAAAGGAAATAGAACTAACAGGAGAAATGAGAAGTGACAAACTTAATCCTCCACTAAGTATGACAAATCTAACCCAAGCTGGGGTACAGAAACGCCTCAGTAACATTAAAATAAACAAATCACCAGGACCTGATGGCATACACCCACGGGTACTAAGGGAACTAAGTAATGTGATGGACAGACCGTTATATCTTATATTTAAGGACTCTGTTGAGACTGGGTCTGTACCACTCGATTGGCGACAGGCGAATGTAGTGCCAATATTCAAAAAGGGAGCAAAAAGTGACGCCGGAAACTATCGGCCGGTGAGTCTGACGTCCGTTGTGGGCAACATTTTTGAAAGCTTCATTAAAGAGGCAATTACGGAGCATCTTGATGCTAATAATCTTTTAATCCCGAACCAACATGGATTCATGAGGAATCGCTCCTGCCAAACAAACCTGATTGACTTCTACGAGGAGGTTAGCTCTCGAGTAGATCAGGGGGAACCAGTGGATGTCGTGTATTTCGACTTCTCAAAAGCGTTCGATAGCGTGCCACATAATAGGTTGGTATACAAAATGAGAATGATGGGGCTGGGGGAAAATGTTTGCAAGTGGGTAGCAAACTGGCTAAGGGATAGAAGTCAGAGGGTGGTTATAAATGGAATATACTCAGATTGGGTAAGCGTCACTAGTGGGGTACCACAGGGGTCTGTACTAGGCCCAATGCTATTTAATATCTTTATTAACGACATAGTCAACGGGATAAATAGTAAAATATCAATATTTGCAGATGACACAAAGTTATGTAAAACAATTAATACAAAAGAGGACAGTGCAGACCTACAGAGGGATTTGGATAAGCTGGGTAGGTGGAGCATTAAATGGCAAATGAGGTTTAACGAGGAGAAATGTAAGGTCATACATATGGGAAGGAAAAATGGAAGTCACCAGTACTCACTGAATGGGAAATCATTGGGGAATTCAGAGATGGAGAAGGACTTGGGCATCTTGATTGATAGCAAACTAAATTGGAGTGCCCAAAGTCAGGCCGCCGCTGTAAGGGCAAACAGGGTAATGGGATGTATCAGAAGAGGTATAGCTGCAAAGGATGAGAACATTGTTCTTCCACTGTACAAAGCACTGGTCAGACCACACTTGGAATACTGTGCTCAGTTATGGGCCCCAATATATAGAAAGGATATAAATGAGCTTGAAAAGGTACAAAGGAGGGCAACAAAATTAATAAAGGGAATGGAGGGACTGCAATACCCAGAGAGGTTGGCAAAACTAGGACTATTCAGCCTGGAAAAGAGAAGGTTGAGGGGGGACATAATAAATGTGTACAAATATGTTAGGGGACAGTATAGAGATCTTGCCCGGGATTTGTTCAAAAGGAGGGATATTACGGTAACAAGAGGGCATTCACTAAGACTGGAAGAGAAAAGGTTTCAGCACCAGCATAGGAAGGGGTTCTTTACGGTAAGAGCAGTGAGAATATGGAATTCACTGAGTGAGGAGACGGTAATGTCAGATTCACTACACCAGTTCAAGCGGGGACTGGATGCATTTCTAGATACCAGGCAGATTTCAGCGTATACTTAAAAATAAAATAAAATAGTAGGTTGATACAGGGATTTATTCTGACTGCTGGTTTCAGAGTCGGGAGGGAATTTTTCCTCAGGTGAAGATTGGCTAAATCATTTGGGGTTTTTGCCCTCCTCTGGATCAACTATAGCAATTACAGAACTAACAGGTCGAACTTGATGGACGCAAGTCTTTATTCGGATTTACAAACTATGTTACTATGTTACTATGTTACACCTGCTGACTTGGTGATAGGGCCTTCTGTTGGAGATCACTCTCCCTATTCTTTGGGGTCTCCATGATTCCTGACCCTGGTACGTATCAGCTTTTGGTGATCCTGGGACATGTAGTTCGCCAGGGGTTCCGGTTGTTTTCTACTGGTCATGAAGATCCACGTAGACTCGGACCTGGTGTCCGGTATAGGCTTCGGGGTGAGCTGGTTCAGCTCCTCTGCCCCCTATGTTACTCACTTTCCACTCGCATTAGGCCCCGCTCGGGCCCTCACTAGGCTACACACACTGCAGCCGGGACGCTGCTCTTCTTCGCCGCTCTCAGAGTGTCGGCACACTCCTAGCTCTCTATTATGAGCTCTGTGAGTTCTAGTCTGGACTCACTCTACAGACTATACTTAACTCTTCCTGCAGGAACTGCTAGGCTCTGGATCGACTGCACTGACTTCTTCTGTGTCTGAGCAGGAACTGCTGAATCACTGAGCTGCCTAGCTCCACCTTCCCTATTTATATCCCTATCGGGCTCCCTCTGGTGGTCTGAGGTGGAAGGTGGAGGTGTGTGTATGCTGTGGGGGCCTCTTGTGGAGAAATCCGGTAATGCACCCCTCTAGGATCTGTGGTACTAAGCGCAGCTGGGCGCCACAGTAGCAGGAAAACATCCAGCAATCCTCGGGGGAGGTAGGATATGCGCCAAAACGCTGACCACCTAAGGCGTAGCCGCTACTAAATACATGCGCTTGCATTCCAAGAAAGCAAAGCAGATGCTAACTTCTATCATCATCATGCTCCTCACCTTGGCACTCTCAACTCCCCTGATGGAGAAGCCAGGGCCCACCGGAGGAGTCGGGTTCTCTGGTGGGCTCGTCCAATGCTGCCCTAAAGCAGGCCAGTCTAAGAAAAGTGTGTGGGTCGGTAACAGGAGAAATCGGGGCGGCTGGGGACCGTTTATGGGCACCCAGCCGCCCCCAGGCAGCTGGGGACCGTGTGTGGACACCCGGCCGCGGGACCGTTTATGGACACCCGGCCGCGGGGCGGCTGGGGACCGAGTATGGACACCCGGCCGCTGGGCGGCTGGGGACTGAGTATGGATAAAAGGGCCGCTGACGCAGCCATGACATGGTGGCCAGCGTCTGCCTCCACATGCCTAAAAGGCCCATTTTCAAGTGCAAGCAAGCTGCAAGCAAGCTAGCAGTATGGTATTGCAGCCTGGGGGTGGGTGGGTGGCAGGTTGCACACTTACGCTTGCATTCCAACAAAACAAAGCAGATGCAAACTTCTGTCATCATCATCAACATGCTCCTCACCTTGACACTCTCAACTCCCCTGATGGAGAAGCCAGGGCCCACCGGAGGAGTCTGGTGCTCTGGTGGGCTCGTCCAATGCTGGCCTAAAGTAGAAAAGTCTGTGGGGATGTTCCTCAGAGAAATCGGGGCGGCTGGGGACCGTTTATGGACACCCGGCCGCCCCCAGGCAGCTGGGGACCGTGTGTGGACACCCGGCCGCGGGGCGGCTGGGGACCAAGTGTGGACACCCAGCCGCCCCCTGGCAGCTGGGGACCGAGCGTGGACACCCGGCCACCGGGTGGCTGGGGACTGAGTATGGATACCTCGCTGCCGAAGCAGCCATGAAGTAGTGGCCAGCTTCGGCCTCCTCAAAACTAAAAGGCCCCATTTCAAGTGCAAGCTAGCAGTATGGTATTGCAGCCTGCGGGTGGGTGGGTGGTTAGCTGCATATTTGCACTTGCATTGCAAGGAATGGGGGAGGTACAATTGAACACTGCCCTGGGACAAGGACTTGCACGGGGATAGTTGCAAATCTGCATCTTCTGATGCGGCAAGGATCACTTCTGATGGGCACACTTTTAGGCAGTGACCTGGGAATCAGAGATGCTTCCAGGGGTCTTCCCCATGCTGTCCCCATGTGTTTTCAGCACTGTATGCATGTGTCACACAGCACATGGCCAGATAAGGTTGTAAAATGTTAAAAAGGACATTTCCCGGTGAATGCATTTGTCACAGTTGAAAGCAATACAAAAGTGCAAAAACACATAAAAAATGCTACTTGTGAACATAGCCCAAGATGTGGAGGAGTATTTTTGTTTTTGGTTATTTATTTTACCTTATTCACAAGTCTTTACCCTGGAAAAGAAATTCCTTAACATATTCCACAGGAAAAAAGTTTCACTTTCGTTTTTGAACGTTTTATTATGAGCCTGTAAATGTGGCTTATTACGTCTGACCACGTTGTTGACAACAGTGGGGGTCAGAAATGCTTCCTGGGGTGATCCCCATGCTGTCCCCATGTCATTTGAGCACTGTCACTATCGTTTTTGGCACTTGTTAGGCTTTTAAAAGACTGCCGGGGGTGCCGCCGCAAAAATGCTCGGGTCTCCCATAGACTAACATTGGGCTCGTTGCTCGGGATGAGCACTCAAGTATCACGGCGAGCTCGGCCCGAGCTACGAGCACCCGAGAATTTTAGTGCTCGCTCAACACTAGTTTTTTTCTGAGCTTGAAGTCTCGCACATGAGTACAATGTCCTTGTTTCCTAAGCACAGAACAGAAGATGTCAGGATGGTGTGAATTACGTCCAAGGGACATGATTACAGGGTGTAAAGCCAGACTGCTCTCACTGAAGAAATGCCCCCTCGGGCTATGAAGGTACATTTGCATATACGAGAACGGCTTTAAATGTTTATTTTTCAGATAATAACAGCTATTATCTCTGGAGGACCTGTCCTGTTCTCTTTTACGCAGACAACACTTCAATGTCAATGATAACTGTGTAATGCTTCATTTCCCCTGTGGAGGCACTGCAGAGAACTTGAACACTTACCGACAACCTCCCTAAAGATAACAGGTTAACGCTCGGGGTCCCAGCAGGCAGAGGGGACTTTGTGATCAGGTTTATTGTAAGGGGACCTTTCTAGCAAGTAGAGATTGTCCAAATTGGAGAACGACAAGAATAAAGAAGCAGAAAAGATGTCTAGGTGATAGGATGAGATAACCAATCAAAAATAGGAGTAAGGACCATTTTATGATAAGGAATCAGCATTATTCATCAATCTGGGTTTTTTTGTCACAATTTTATAATCTTAAGGATACGCCAATGTAGCTTAGTTGTTTTAATATTTTGTTACCCATGATAAAGCTTTTTGTACAAGGGAGAAGTACCTTCTGACTTGGGACTTTTCCTTTTGTTCAAAAAAACTTTTGCATTTCTTTAATCCTACTCTGGGACTTGACCACTTGATTTATCACATCTCTAATAATATTTCTGTATTGTACTGTACTGTTCTTGTCATAGGCTGGTCCTAATGGAAGAGGAAAGATGTCAGACTGACTCGGGGGCACCTCACGGACACCAGTGCCGGATGACATCCTCTAACTCTATTTGACCGCTTAGATGCTTCAGCTATGATTTACTACATCATCTAAGGGGTTATACAGCTGAGATTGGATCAAATTCTGTGCCTGGCACTTACAGAATACTGTGAGTTTAAGGTTATCTATTGGTAGTGTATGCTCAACCAGGAAGGGGTTACGTTTCAACATTAATTTGTGCTGAGGATGCCTCAGTGGATTGAGGTGTTGTATTAATTATTTTCTTGTTTGGGGTTTTGCTTTTCTCCTTTTTTCCATTCTTGTCCTTGTCTGCAACAATTTGAGGTTTTTTTTTTTTAGATGCGGCTGGTTTTGAGATTTTGAGATCTTTCGCTTTTGAAATTTTATTGGCTTGACTCTTTCGGGGGCCTTGGCGGGAAAAGACCCCTTAAATTCCGACCTCAGACTACATCCCTGAGTACAGAACCTGCACCCACAAATTAACACCAATCCCTAAAATAAATACAGACCCAACACCAAACCCCTTAAAGTCAAACCCCAGACTCTCTAAATGCAGATCCCAGATTAGACCCCCTGCAATAATACTGACTCAGAAGACCCTAAATAAATACAGATCCCTTGCCCCAGGTTATGTGTGGGCCGTATGGTTCTGTGTGCGAGCAGTAGACTTAGATTATATACGTGTGCTATGGTGGGACAGAGTTACGTGTGTACGTTTTAGTGGTATCAGGTTATTATGTATATGTCCTGTATTGGGGACCCCAAAATTGACGTTTTCTGAGATTCCACACTGTCACTTGTGATGAGCACTTATACTCAAGAACTTCTTCTTAGCAGAAATCAGATGTTTTTGGTGTTTTTTCTTTATATATGTTTTTTTAGACAAACATGGGAGGATTGAGAAAGAGAGAATTATCCGTCTCTTATACTTTTTATCATTCCTGTAATTGAATAAACAACTGCATCAAACTCTTCCAAATAATATATGTGATTCCTTGTAAAGTAAATGTTGTGGAGAAGATGTCCCACATTATCTAGACCTTGAATCTCTGAATCTAATCCACCCCTGATGTCATTACTATGTAAATACATATGTGCATGTGTGGCGCCCCTGAGGGTTCAGTCGCCAAAGAGATACTGCATCTCACCCAGAGGTGTGGTATCTCATTCTCAGGTAAGGAAGAAGTACAGCCCGGGACCCTAACACCTGCATCCAACACTACACTACTCCAGACCAGCTGGAAGGGCAAGATGTGTCGCGCTTCCTGCTGAGCCCTGTCCCTGGCTGGAGTGGGGGGAACCAAGAGAGGGGGAACCATGTAGTGGGTGTGGGTGGAGGTAGTAAATCAGGGGAGCACTTGTTAGGAATGATTTAAATAGAGAAGCCATCTTGAAAGGACAGTTCAGTCTGAGAGGAGAAGTAGAGGGAGCAGGAGCTCTGCAGGAGCTCTGTTCAGGAGGAGGGCCTGGAGAGAGGTCCAGGACAGACAGAGGAGGAGGGGAGCGGGAGAAAGGCTCCAGGAACGTGGAAGGGACCCCAGGGGTACGAGAAGTGCTGGAGGCCACCTGTACGCCCGAATCTGCCAGGCGGTGGAGGGGTCAGGTCGCACAGAGGGGACCGGTCCCTAAACTAGCAGAGTTCTTCAAGTCTCAACTAGGAAACCCGGAGGTTGTAGTATTTCAGGTACTGCAGCCACAATCCACATCAGTCTCACCAAGAAGGTTGCCATAGAGGACCCAGGGGACAGAGAAGACGTCGCGCGACAAGGTCCGTGGTCACTGGATTGGGACACTAGGTGTGAGGTGCAGGGAGACAGCCAGAAGGAACACACAGAAGGGAGTCCCGCTATGTACTCTGGAGGTACCTGAGGGTTGGCTGAACCCCTCCCTGAGTAAGCACAGGACAACATGGGAGGTTACCCTGGCCCTTGTAACTTGGAGTCTGAAAATCATGAATAAAACCCTGAAGACTGCACCCCACCGTCTCTGTCAGTTATTGCTGCTGCGCCATCACTCCCTGCACTACACTGCACCACGAGTGCTACTTCATAACAACAACATCTACACTGCCCTGGAGCTAAGCTCTACCTGTGGAGAGCTAAACCAACTCTGCTGCATTCACACCAGCTCCAGAGGATCTGCTCCGCAGCGTTGGCTCCACATAGCTGCGTACCACAGGCGGCATCACAAACTGTATATAAAAACTATAAATCCCCTGTAAATATCCCCTTTTATTGACCGCCCTGGGTCACGGACCGGGTCACCGCCACTGTGACATCTCAACTAGCAATGACCGGCCCGGCACCGAGTACCCACGGGCCAGGGGGCGCGTCATCTTTGGCGTCACGAACAGGATATGAACCCACCCATTATCACTGGGTATTGTGCGCCTAGAGACTGTATTGTATACTGAATGTGGCGCCCGCCCCAGAAGAACAGGCGCCATTATGTGCGAAATAAAAGACAACAAGAAACCGCCTCCCATCTTGGTCCGGGTTCCAGAATGGTGCCAAAAGCAGGGCTCGCCCCGAGCATCAGTGACCATTTATGTAGATGTGTCCATCAAGCTGGGGGGGGCCGCCCCAAGGTGTGTCCGACAGCAAGTTGCCATGGAACCACCCACGAAAGGGGAGAGGAAAGAAGAAACCTAGTAGACAGGGCGGAGTTTCCAGCAGTCTAGACAGACCGCACCCGGCAGCCAACATGGAGGAGAGTCAGGAGCAAACTCCCGTCAATGGCCTGCAGCGATCAGCAAGGCCTCTCACCCTGGAGCAGGCAATGGCAGAATTATCCCTGGAGAATACCAAGTTCCTCCAAGCTGAAATCCAGGAGCTAGGCCGGAGGATGGAGAGCGCCCAGCAGGATGCCATCCCCGGCTGGAAGAAGGAGCTGCTGGAGAAGCTTGTGATCTGGCAGCAGCCAGTGCTGCACTCCACCAGCAGCGCCCCTGCCCCGGAGGATCCTGAACAGAGTCAGGAGGCAGAGGATGGCACAGTCGCGGCCGCAGGAGCAGGTAAGAGGAGACTCCCTGTCCCGGGCACTGAGAGTCCTGACCTGCTCCTAGGCCCCCTGGCGGAACCTCCGATCCCGGGTGCCTGCTCCATTGACCTGCTCCTAGGCCCCCTGGCGGAACCTCCGATCCCTGGCGCCTGCTCCACTGACCTGCTCCTATTCCCCCTGGTGGATCCTTCGATCCCGGGCGCCTGCTCCGCCGACCTGCTCCTAGGCCCCCTGGCGGAACCTCCGATACCGCGCGCCTTCTCCGCCGACCTGCTCTTAGGCCCCCTACCAGAGACACCTGCCCCTGCACCTGAGTGGGTGTACGGAAGCCCCGCCTACGACTTGTCTGCCAAATATGAAGACCAGCAAGGACCCCCTCTGACACCTGCACCTGCACCCCCGGTTACCTGCAAAGGAGGAGAGGAGTTCCAGTGGGACAACTGGGAGGGGGACCTCATGGGGTTCCCGTGGGAGACCCAGAGCCAGGCCCTCAGGAGGGAGGAGTACTGTAGACGGGAGCTCCTGCAGTTGGAGAAGGAACGTCATGACCGGCAGGCGCGGTGGGAGCAAATGTAGGCCCGGAACATGGCGGCCAAAACCCGGGCCCGAAAAGCAAGGTCCACCACATCCAGTCCCCGTCTGGAGGGGATAGTAGTAATGTTTGATCTGGACCCCGGGTGGGGCTTTGTCAGAGAGCCGCAGATGGAGCGGGACATCTTTGTCAATAAGCGGGACGTCGAGCCCCATCTTCAACAGGGGCATCCTGGCCGAGACCTCTACCCCGGTGACCGTGTCACCTTTACCCGCCACAAGGGCGAGGGCGGGTGGTATGCCCTCCAGGTATACAGAGTGGCGAAGGAGAGGAGGGTCATGCCCCCGCAGTACGAGGCTGATGACCCGGCTGGGTCAGCCTGCAGAAACCAGGTGTTCCCACGGAGGGAGCCCTACTGTTAAACTGTTTTAGTTAATTGAACTGTATATAGTTACCCGGAAAGGTACAGCAGAGACACTGCAAGTTGAAAGGTGTTGTGTGTGTTTACTTAGTTACCCGGTAAGGGTACCAAAACCTTGTAGGCTGAGGACTGTGAGCAGCCCAAAACTTTCCATTGTAAATAGTTGCACTTCTTAAAGTGCCCCTTATTGGTTTTCTATGACAAGACTGACCTCAGAACAAAAACCCGTTTGGAGTGGCCGAAGAATTGGTCCAATGCCTGGATCATCTATGCCCTGCAGCCACTCCCAGGGCCTACGTTGAGGGTTTTTGGACGGGTCCCTCATGTTGCTTAAGTTGCACCTTACCCAGTGAGATGGACACCTGGTTACAGATCTCACTGCAGTTTGCTGAACTTACTTGAAAAGTGATAAAAATGTTTTATATGTGAAGAAGAATGTTATTGAAAATGCTTTTATAATGTCTGATATGCTAATAGAAACCAGTAACATTTAAGAAGTGTGCCTCCCATAAAGGGAAGAAAAAGTTTGTTTATGATCTTATATGCGAATGCATTCTAAAAAAATTGTATGTCTAAAACCGTGTTTTACTCTTTTCCAGCCCGAGGACATGCTGTGTTTTACCAGGGGGGTATGTGGCGGCCCTGAGGGTTCAGTCGCCACAGAGGTACTGCATATCACCCAGAGGTGTGGTATCTCACTCTCAGGTAAAGAAGGAGTACAGCCCAGGACCCTAACACCTGCATCCAACACTACACTACTCCAGACCAGCTGGAAGTGCAAGATGTGTCGCGTTTCCTGCTGAGACCTGTCGCTGGCTGGAGTAGGGGGAACCAAGAGAGGGGGAACCATGTAGTGGGTGTGGGTGGAGGAAGTAAATCAAGGGAGCACTTGTTAGGAATGATATAAATAGAGAAGCCATCTTGAAAGGACAGTTCAGTCTGAGAGGAGAAGTAGAGGGAGCAGGAGCTCTGCAGGAGCTCTGCTCAGGAGAAGGGTCCTGGATAGAGGTCCAGGACAGACTGAGGAGGAGGGGAGCGGGAGAAAGGCTCCAGGAACGTAGAAGGGACCCCAGGGGTACGGGAAGTGCTTGAGGCCACCCGTACGCCTGAATCTGCCAGGCGGTGGAAGGGTCAGGTCGCATAGAGGGGACCGGTCCCTAAACTAGCAGAGTTCTTCAAGTCTCAACTAGGAAACCCGGAAGTTGTAGTATTTCAGGTACTGCATCCACAATCCACATCAGTCTCACCAAAAAGGCAGCCATAGAGGACCCAGGGGACAGAGAAGACGTCGCCCGACAAGGTCCGCAGTCACTGGATTGGGTGTGAGGTGCAGGGAGACGGCCAGAAGGAACACACAGAAGGGGGTCCCGATATGTACTCTGGAGGAACCTGAGGGTTGGCTGAACCCCTCCCTGAGTAAGTACAGGATGACGTGGGAGGTTACCCTGGCCCTGGTAACTTGGAGTCTGAAAATCGTGAGTAAAGCCCTGAAGACTGCACGCCACCGTCTCTGTCAGTTATTCCTTCTGCGCCATCACTCCCTGCAGTACACTGCACCAAGAGTGCTACTTCATAACAACAACATCTACACTGCCCTGGAGCTAAGCTCTACCTGTGGAGAGCTAAACCAACTCTGCTACATTCACACCAGCTCCAGAGGATCTGCTCCGCAGCGGCGGCTCCACATAGCCGCATACCACAGGAGGAGTCACGAACTGTAAATAAAAACTATAAATCCCCTGTAAATATCCCCTTTTATTGACCGCCCTGGGTCACAGACCGGGTAACCGCCACTGTGACATCTCCCCTAGCAACGACCGGCCCAGCACCGAGTACCCCACGGCTCAGGGGGCGCGTCACATGCCTGTGTGCAGTGAATGTTTCACTGTGTACATATTGTGTAGTGATCCTATGAGCATGTATGTAATGATTATGTACGCATGCCTATATGTAGTGAATGTGAATGTGTGCGCGTATGCATAGCTCCAAACCGCCCCGGATGCTGTGGGACTGTCCCGATTCAAGGGAGCTGTCCAGGGAAGTTAGGGCTGTATCCCAGCCTCCACTCACTCTACGTGATGTCTTCTCTCTTGCGTTTTCATTGCTCCATAGCTGCTCCTCTTTGGGGGACGGGGACTGCATCTCTGCTCTGCACTTACTTGCATTCAGTTAAAGGGAACCTGTCATGTCCCCAAACGCTATTATTCTGCAGACATGGGGTGATTCTGTAGATTATTAGCGTTCTAGAGCTGTGCATCCACTGCACTGGAAACCCAGCTACCTGGAGGAAATTAACTTCATTCCTCCCAGCAGCCTCCGGCTTTCAGTCATGGAGGCGCAACCAGAACAGCTTCAATCACCACAGCTGTAACCGCACCCCGGCATTGACTGACAGGTGGCTCTGTATTGATGCACTGGGGAGCCCACTGTCAGTCAGTGATGGGATGTGGTTACAGTCGCTGCTCTCTATGTAGTGAGCGGTGACTGAAACTGCACCTCTATGACTGAAAGCCGGAGACTGCCGGAGAAAAAAGTTAATTTCCTCCAGGTAGCCGGGCTTCCAGTGCGGTGGCCACACAGCAATAGAATGCTATTAACCTACAGATTAATCTCATATCTGCCGATTAATAAAATTTTGGACATGACAGGTTCCCTTTAAAGGGAATCTATCAGTGGGATCAACCCTTCTAAGACATCTATATGGGCATGTAGGTCATAGAGAGTTCAAATGACAGTGGCATAAAAAATGGCATCATTTTGTCCAGGTTTATCACGAACGTCAGAAGTCACTCTATGTCATGTGTCAGGCGACATGTAACATACAGGATGTTTCCTATAGTTACTTGTCTTATGCGCCCTCTTTCTATATATTATTCTTTCTACGTCTATAAAATAAATGACTCAATACTTTTACAGCTTTATGATTTTTATTAATCTGCTGTCATGATAAGAGAAAGTCCAGCCTTACTGTGGACACTGGTGGAGATGTCCTCCCCGATGGAATTGAGTGAGGTGGAGTAACTAGTGGATAGTCAGTGGATAGTTCAGGATGACTGGTATTCATCAAGTCCCCTTGTTATCGGTGAAACATTAGGGAGGTGATGTGCAGCTATAAGATCCTCTGGGTCAAAATCTGCTACTTCTGTGGGTGGCACCTGAAAGCTCTGGTCGTGGTGGTGACGAGTGGTACGTGTGGACAACTCATGTGTAGCAGTTCATTTGCATGTTGCCGCCAGACGATTCCTTGACATACTGCAGGCTCTGGAGGAGGAAAATAAGCTATGGACGTCCCGGATTGCATAGACTAGGAACTACGACTTTCGATCAGTATAGAAAGAAACATCACCTGCTCATTTTGGGAAACTAAGCTGGTTAGCCATCAGAGCAAGCCTCATGTTGTCCACCTAGTCCTTCTGCATGGTGGACCAGCCTTGTGGTGTAATGAAGAAGAGTTCAGTCCATAAGTTGGTCGGTCGTTAAAAGCCGCTGATGTCTGGATGCAACTTATTTTAGCTAAGAGGAGACAGCATCCCTTTCACTCAGATGCTGCTGGAGCTGGTTCCCAGTCCGGAACTTCACCGCAAAGGCCCACTGGCACTTGCTCCTGTACGAGTGTCATTGCTTCTTCTATTCATCATGTCGTGTGACAAGTGCCCTCCTTTCCTGATTTTAGAGTATCACCATTGAGAATGGTCTCCGAAAAGGAGGTAAATTCTGCCTAATCCATCATCTTTCTTACCCTCGGGGCCTCAGTCAATGATTGTATTTCAAAGGAGGAGGCACATCATTTGATAGGGTAATTTTTCTGGCTAGTGGGTGCATTGTTAGTGAAATCCAATACAGAATCAGATTTTCATTATGAATGGCCAGGTATGAGATGGGCATTAGATACACATTGTGGAGATTTACTCACTTTCAGGCAGCTGGTAGCGTTCACATAGGCAAAAATTCTCATTGGGAAAAGAGGCTATTTTATTATAGTTCATAAAATGTCCAGGTTAAACGAACACATAGCCTTTTCCCGAAGTAAAGGTGAAAATAAACTAGAATATTCCACACTGCTGTATGGACTCACCCTTTTAACAGTAAATTCCAGTCTCAATCTCTCTTGTCCTTTCTGAGAGGCCAGCACTAAGAAGTGTTTCTACCCCTGACTAACAGATCACTATGAGCAGCTCAACTCCTCTATTAAGTCAGCTGCATCTCCTGGATTGGAGGATGGGAGCGACTAGTCCCGCCCTGCTCTTCCAGTCGCTCCTAAAAACCTGGACCCATGCTGCCTCATTAAATAAACCTCTCAGCAATATCAGTGCTGGAGCTTTCTCTCCAGGTTTCATATCACCAAGGCCAGGCACCTCGGTGATACATACACTCCATCCAGGACTTGTCCAGCTGCCGCCTTACAACACTATCTTGATGATTTTCATCATCATTGGTTTTCACTTTATGGAGACATTGCTATTTTCAAGATAATAGTTAGCAAGCTCATATCAATACTCAAACAGTATACTAAACATTTTTATCAGCTATTTCACTGTATGTTCTTGGTGAGGTTGGAGCTCACTGAGTGGGGACAGTCCGAGTGTATCGTAGGCATATGTTACCTCTTCTGTGGCGGTGTTTGTCCATGCCTGTATGGAGTTTTATAGACCACATACCCCCAGTGTAACAGCATTAGGCATGGAAGGTCAATGTTGATGTGGACACTGGTAGAAGTGTCCTCCCCAATTGTATAGGGTGAGATGGATTAACTATATAGTCAGGTTGTGTATGTTCCAGATGACTGGTATTCACTAGGGTCCCTTGTTATCAGTGAGGGACCTGGCTTAGTGCCATCAAACGTTCTTGACCTTCTGGCTGTATGCCATCAATAAGTAATGACCCTCCGGCTATGGACCATCAATAGGTCATCACTCTCTGGCATACAGTCATTCATTGGTCTGAGCGTCAGGTTTCTTATCATCTGTAGGATGTGAACTTTAAGTTTGCTGATGGAAAAGTACATCCTAACTCAATGGTGTTGTCTAGAGGAGACAAAGAGGTGTTGAGATGTTGATTACATCGGGAGGAATTATTCAAACCCGTGATGGACTGGAAACAGAAGAGACGGGAACTATAGACAGTTATTTCCTCCTCAATCTTCCACGCCCCTTAAACAACTATAGAAAAATCTCTTTCTCCTGGGCTGTAGTGTTGTGGGCATTCTAGGCTCTGATGTTTTTGGCTCTGTTGGTCTCGGCTCTGGAGTTCTTGGCTCTGGAATTCTGGTTTGTTGTTTTCTTTGACGGATCAGAAACCTCTCTGGGTGATGATTAGACCTTTGAGCTTTTATACCACTGTTGTTATTAGGTATATAACGGAACCAAACAATATTACTGAATGCCAAATTATAGTTGCGTCTAGAAGACTCTTTTGCATCCTGAGATGCTGGAGGCATAGATGGACTAGGACAGTTATCTTTGGATAGGAAAGGTGTTCTCACTGACTCTTGCACCTGAATCTCAGGGACGCAGATTGGCTCCTTATAATTACTCAGTTTTCCCTGTTGTTCTAGTACACTGATCAGAAACCTCTCTGGGTGATGATTAGACCTTTGAGCTTTTATACCACTGTTGTTATTAGGTATATAACGGAACCAAACAATATTACTGAATGCCACATTATACTTGCGTCTAGAAGACTCCTTTGCATCCTGAGAAGCTGGAGGCATAGGTGGACTAGGACAGTTGGACAGGATAGGTGTTCTCATTGACTCTTTCACCTGAATCTCAGGGATGCAGATTGGCTCCTTACAATTACTCAGTTCTTTCTGAATGCATTTGTTCACAGGAGTGGGTGTTTTAGTTCCGCCATCAGGTTCAGCTTTTTTGGTCAGATCTGATTTTGAGCCTGGTTCTTGATCTAAATCACAGGGATTTCTTTGCTTCGCCCTCAGGAGCTGGACAAGTTTGAAGGTGAAACACTCTATGAGCACAAGTACTGTCATCACCTTGACAAAGACAGCGCAGCGGAAGAGCCAAAGTGGATATCTGATGTTATCTTCATACGGAATTGTCGTGAGATTCGCAGATGGAAGGTCACCCTGTAATAAAAAAAAACATAATAAAGTACTGTGTATTTATACACAATCCATCTAATCAGAGAGCGACGGATACAATATGCAGCAAGTTTCAGGTATATCCCATAGAGGAGGTCAGGAAGAAATTTGGAATTTACCTCCTGGGTCCATGGAATATTGTTTTTTCACATGATGGACGGTGAAGTGTCCAGTATGAAAAGTCCTGCAAGAGTTAATGTTATCATTAGCTGATCCGCATAGTGACCAACCACGGAAGAGCTTCAATTTAAATGTAAAAGTTTAGAAAATGTTAACTGCGCTGTGATTGGTCAGAACGGCTGGTTTTTCAGTTGACACACGAGACCCAACATCTTTAGGAAAGGTGTCATGAAAAATATTTTTTTTCAAAAATTGAAAAAAATGTAAAGTATTAAGGATTTATTTTTACTTAAATATTTAAAAATGTTTTAATGGTATAAAATATGAAAAATGATTGAAAAGTTTTTTCCACTTTTAAACACTAGAAGGAGCAGCTGCTGGCATTTGCTATGAAAACGTAGTGCACTGCGAGCTCGCATTACCACTGCTATAAATGTGCGCAGGATCTGCTCAAGATGTGTCTGATCTCTCCTCCCCCTTCTGGGCGTTTTCAAAAGGATAAGGGACGATGACGTTTAGGATCTCAGCGCAGAGGCATTTCATTACTAACGGCAATGTGATACCGAGATGTGGACAGTGGCACTATGGACGGGTGGCAGCGGGGATTATATTAGTTGGCGCTGCGCCAATCACTGGTCATTACAGAGATCACACATGATAGGATTAGATACACGGGTCAGCAGATGGTATCACACATGATAGGATTAGATATAAAGCTCAGTGCTATGTATCACATATGATAGGATTAGCTACACAGCTCAGTGGACGGTATCACACATGATAGGATTAGATACACAGCTCAGTGGATGGTATCACACATGATAGGATTAGATACACAGCTCAGTGGATGGTATCACACATGATAGGATTAGATACACAGCTCAGTGGACGGTATCACACATGATAGGATTAGATACACAGCTCAGTGGATGGTATCACACATGATAGGATTAGATACACCGCTCAGTGAATGGTATCACGCATGATAGGATTAGATACACCGCTCAGTGGATGGTATCACACATGATAGGATTAGATACACAGCTCAGTGGATGATATCACACATGATAGGATTAGATACACAGCTCAGTGGATGGTATCACACATGATAGGATTAGATACACAACTCAGTGGATGGTATCACACATGATAGGATTAGATACACCGCTCAGTGGATGGTATCACACATGATGCGCTGTGGGGGGGTGCAGTTCACATCTGATCCGGCCACAGTATAGGAGATGGGGTCAGACACCGACCGCAGTCTCCTATGGCCGGGGGCTGCCGTATTTGCAGTCTGTATGTGTTGCGCCCTCACATACAAAAGCAAATAGAAACAACTTAAAAACAATTAACAATTAAAAAGTTATAAAAAAAAAATAACACTATTTAATTTTTATACATTTATAAATAATCTTTTTAACATAAAGTTTAAACATTTAAAAAAAAACAGTGACAAGTTCCCTTTAATCAAAATAAAACTCTAAATGACAGAATTGTCCTTTCAGTATGCGGGTACACTATGGAGGGGAACAGATCTATGAGATTAAAGACTAAAAACGGGGGGACATCTAACCCTATTTTAAGCTTTTATAGGGGACAACAACATTCCAGGTATGTGGGAGACAGAGAGGTCACCCCACACTTATATCCCCTCTGACACCCCCTTCCTAAGCCACTTTCCCTGCCATAAGCCCCTCTTACAGCAGGTAAATTCTTACAGGACCCCTCCCCATCACCTTCCCCATTCTAAGCATCTGCCATTTGTAATAATACAAGGTACTCACCGACAGCCGATGGTCATTAACAGGGTAGAACAAGGTACAGCACAAAAACAATAAGGTTAACCTCATTATCTCTAGGGAATATCTCAGCACCAAGGTATGGCGAATGGGACACGAGCTCCAAGTGGGTGGAGCCTCCTTATATACCTTAATGGTGACATCACAAAGTCTTCTGTGCCATCATCAACCTCAACATTCCGTCACATGACATCTCCCAGCACAAGCATCAGGTGACCCAGCATAAATAAAAACTGTCATTCAGAGCTAATTTACATTTTCCAAACAGCTAACGGCGACTCTGCGACAACAGATTTTCATGTGGACGGTTGTGATAAATCTGCCCCGATGTGCGGAACATCATCATAATGCGACATGTAGATAATCCCGTCTTTTCTCATCAATTCTTCTTCTTGTGCTACAGAGACCGATAGAATGACCGTTTCCACACGCAGGAGTGGGGACCTCTGTCCCACGTGATGTCATCTCTTCTTTCCCTTTAATTCTTCCTGAGACTGCGAGTGAGAATGCAGCATTCATTACTGAACGCTCAGCGCATGCAGTGAAGGATTTCATTCCTTTTGGGCAGAGTTATTGCGCTCTGTTTTCCAGTCTTGTTCCTTATGATGAATGCACCAGTCCCAGTGTCTCCTATGTGATGTATACAGCAGAATCTCAGTGTATCCTATATGATGTGTATACGGCAGAGTCTTTGTGTATCCTATGGGATGTATATAAAGCAGTCCCAGTGTATTCTTTGTGATATATACTCCAGTCTTAGTGCCTTTTATGTGATATATATATATATATATATATACTGCAGTCTCCTATGTTATATACAGTATATACTGTATATACAGCAGTCTAAGTGTATTTTATGTCATGTTTAAACAGCAGTTTCAGTGTGGCCTATGTGACGTATATTCAGTAGTCTAGGTGTCTCCAATGTGATGTATATAGAGCGGTCCCAGTGTATTCTATGTGATGTACAGTATATACAGCAGTTCCATTATATCTACAGCAGTCTCAGTGTCTCCTATGTGATGTGTATATAGCAATCTCAGTGTCTCCTATGTGATGTATATACTGTAGTCTCAGTGTCTCCAATGTGATGTATAAACAGCAGTCTCGGTGTCTCCTTTTTGATGTATATACTGCAGACCTCCCACGGCTTGAGTCCTATAAATGTTACCTGAGCTGTGATGATTTTCCCTCTCTAAGGAGACCTGCAGCATGAAATGCAAAGTGCACGTGATTTCATTAAACTACCACCCACTCTGCATCTAAAGATGCTACTGAATTGGGCTGTTTTGGTGCTTTTTTTTCGATAGATGCTTTTATGTGGAGCCTGAAAAAAATGTATTTTTTTAATAAAACATAGTTACTTTTATAATTGTAGAATTAAAGATTTTCTGTACAATAAAAAGCACAATAAAAATGCTGCTAAAATAAGGAGGAAAATGCATAAATATTATTGTGTAGTTTGCTGCAGACTCCTAAATCCATAGGGGATTTAGCAGGAAAGTCCCAGAATTGGGTCTACATCCTGCAGTCCCGGATATCTACTAAATGTCCATCACTTCTACCATGACCCTACTGACATCTCCACCTACCAGGGTATAAGAAATGATAAATGGGTGTGGCTATGGGGTGTGACTAGGGTGTGGTTAAAATTTCAATACCACGTGTAGTGTGCCACATAGTGTGTCTCTCTTTCTATTCCCAAACCACACCATTGAAATTAATGACTTCAGAATAGGCCTCTAGATGCAAAACCCAGGCAAGCCGCCAGTATAAAAACAGACCTCACACCAGTTCCCCTGATTATAGATCTCAGACCCCTAAATAAATACTGACACCCAAACCAGATCCTCTGATGTAAAAAAAAGTCTCAGACAAGACCCACTAAAGTATTACGGACCCTAAAACCAAAACCAGAAACCCTAAATAAATACACAACCCAGACATCCTAAATACAGACCCAAGACCTAACCCCCTAATAGACAGCTGAAACCCAGAAATGTTCCACACAGACCAAACCCCCTTCAGCAATACAGACCTAGAGCACCCAAATAAATTCATAACCCAGATCAAACCACCTAACTACAGACCCCAGACCAGACCTCTAAATACAAACCCTAGACCAGAGCTCCTGAATACTGTCCCCAGACCAGACCCCTAAATTAATACAAACCTCCTAAATACTGACCCCAGACCGGAGCCCCCCCTGATAAATACAGACCCACACCAAATCCCCTAATTATAGACCTCAGACCCTGTCTCCTAGACAAACACGGACCCCCAGACCAGACATACAGATACTCATCTCTCCTCATTCTTCAGTCCTCTTCATTACTGAACACCAGCACAGACAACGCTCTTCCACTGGTCCTGCTGTCAGTGTGATACTTGAGCTATTGTGACCCTCGAATGGGCATTACATGTGTAACATGTTGACATGTCTTTCTAGCAATGAGCTCATAGTTATGACAGTGTAAATTTCCCTGCAATGAGTTAGTCCGGCCATTAGGGGTCAGCAAGAAACAAGTTTAAAAAAAGCCCGGGAAAAGAGAGATCCAGGAAGTCCAGAGAGAGAGAAGGCGACGTGCGTCTAATGCTGTTTGACGTTGGAGAGCTTATACACACTGGAGCCAGACTTTGTCTTCAAGGAGAAGCTGTGCCTTGTGAGTAACTGAGATATGTGACCGGTCACCAACTGTGTAGTCAGTTAGGAAAAGCTAGTTAGTGATTCCAGTGTGCTGAGAACTGCCTGGTGTATATCACTGCTGATGGACTGAGCAGGCTTGATCCAGAGATTGTGAAGGATCTGGTATACTAAGACTGTGCACGTGGATACTACAAAGGAGCCCTGTTGTGAACTACACTTTGAGACCTGAGATTGATTCTAATTCCTGCTGACACCTGGATGTGCAGGAGAGCTTGGTGAGAAGGAGAAGCTGATCAAACCCTGTGGCCAGAGATCAGAGTTTAGTTAAAGGTTTCGTTTGTTAACTGTTTGTATATGCATTAAGTCTGAGAGATTTCTCTTTGCTCTTGCAAGAAGAGAAACTGTACACTGTATAGGTAACGCGTTGGTAAAATATATATGAGTGTTCTCTAAGGGGAAAACAAGGGTACCCAGATCTCATTGTATTAGTGTGGGAGGGGGGTGTAAGGTTATATTCCTGGGAGGACCACGTGCCACGTCCGCGGTAACATCCTGGGTAGGCCATGTACTGAATAAGGGTGGGAGCGGCATAGCCCAGGGGTAGATTGGCTCATCCCCGCGAGATTGGCACTTGGGCTCTCTCGGGCTGCATAACTTGTATTTTGTGTTAGTGGCTGTTGTGTCCCATATTTTGTAGAATTGTTTAACCTTGTCATTTTTGTGACCAGTAAAAAGAAAGTTATTTGCCACTATACAAAGGTCGGAGTCATTCATAGTAGCGCCGTATTCTTCATACACATTCGACATTCGTTACATCTTGGCGTAATTGGCAGGATACGGTGCTCGCCATGAATGGTGACAGTAGCGCGGAAGGTGCTGCCGCGTCCGCTGTAGTACTCCATCCCCCTTCTCCCGTAGAGACCGGTTAGTTGGTTGCTCTGCAACGGGCATGCTACTTAACCACCTGGCCAAGTTTGATGGGTATAACTTGCTGTTCAGTGATTGGGTAGGCAGGTTGAAGAATGCCATTGCCTTGCACGGTGTCAGCTCTCAGCTGCAACCGGAAGTCGCGCTGAATGCTCTGGAGGGGGATGCCCGTGAAGTTGTCTTGTTAAAATCCGAGGATAGGCGAAAGACGGTCGACGACATCATCTGGATACTAGGGAAAGCATTTGATCAGGTGGCGGCAGCAGGGCAACTACGAGTACAGTTTTTCCTGGACCCAGAGAGACGGGGAAAGCCTGATCCAGTATGCTTTAGCGCTGGAGGAATTGCAACAAGAGATCAAAAAGAAGTCGCCTGTAACCGTGGGTACTGAAGCCGATGTCGACAGCATTCTTCGGGATCAGTTCATCGAGGGGATACGGAGTGAGGTGCTAAGGAGCGAATTGTTGCTGAAGGCGCGAAATACCCCTGGTGTCACCTATGCCGAAATACAGGAAGAGGCGGTAGCACGGACTTTGGAAGTAAAACCTGCTCTGCAGTGGAGTAGCCTGCAAGTGGCTTACACAAGAGAGCCGAGACCAGATCCTGTTCAGGCACAGCTGGCTGCTTTGCAGAAAACCGTGGAAAATCTGACGGAACAGGTACAACAGATGCAAGTTCGGGGAATGCCTCCGATATGCTCGGCCTTGACGAATCCCTCTATTCCCCTTTATGATCAACCCCCCTATACCTCAGGAAGGACGCCGACTGCTCCTAGACCTGAGGCATCCGGAGGTAGGGCAAGAAGACCAGTTCAATGTTGGCGATGCCGAGAACTGGGGCATATGCAGCGGTACTGCCCAAGGAGTCTGCCAGCTGAAGTCCCGCCATCGGTAAAAGAGAGGCCCTTGTTGTAGTTGGGCATACGGCAAGGCAGGAATGAAAATCAGCGCCCAATGACTGTTCCGAGGATCTGATTGCAGAGAGTCCCATGTTGGATGTGCAGTTTGCAGGAAAAAAGGTGGCGTGCTTGGTGGATACCGGATCGGAGGTGACGACCATGCCGATGGAATTTTTCAAGACGCACTTCGAAGAGACTGTCAAAACGGAGTCAGGACACCTGCTAAGGCTGAAGGCCGCTAATGATGAAGAAATTCCAGAGGCAGGCATCGCTTGGATGAGAGTACAGTTGTGCGCCCATGAGTTGGGAACCAAAGGAGTGGTGCTCGTGAAGACTCAGGCGAGGCCGAATCTCCCGGTGGTTCTGGGAATGAATATCCTGAGAGAACTGGACTCCCTTTTGTGTGAGCGTGATGGTCCGAGATACTGGAAACGAGCGACACCCCACAAAGCCACTCAGAGGGCCCTGCAACAGGTGGTCCATTCGTGCGGCATTCAAAAGAGTTCGGCTGAAGGAAAAGCAGTGGGAGCGGTGTATGTCCCACGCGGGTCTGCCGTTGTAATCGCTCCGGGTCAAGAGAAGCTTGTGTTGATGCCAGTAGGGATGCACAGGAAACTGAATGGTGTGGAGGTGATTCTGGAACCGGTGGGACGGTCAGAAGATACGGATAGCCCGATGATAACCCGAACACTGGCCATTGTGCAAGATGGAAGTGTACCAGTGAGGTGTCTGAATCTGCAGAATCATGAGGTGACTCTGGCAGTGGGCACGAAGCTGGCTGACGTGTATGTGTGTGGTGAAGGAGTCATCCCCAAAAGCCAGTTCACACTGAGGGTAGACCGCCGGACCGCCTGGACCCTGTCGATGCAGACGACAGCTGAAGAATCCCCCACGCCTGAGTGGAATGGCAGAAGAATTATGGAAATAATGGGAGTGGATGAGTCCCAGTTGACTCCCGAACAGGCTCGCAGACTGGAGGCTGCGCTGTGGGAATATCAGGCTGCCTTCTCCAGGGGAGATGAAGACTTTGGTTGCACCAAGGCTGTGGAGCACGAGATACCCACGGGAAATACCCCCCCAATTCGGGAGAGATATCGCCAGATCCCACTGAGTCTTTATCAGAAGGTCAAAGGAATGCTGGCGCAGATGCTGGATAATGGTGTGATCCGGCCGAGTCAAAGTCCTTGGGCCGCACCGGTCTTACTGGTCCGGAAAAAGGATGGGACCATACGGTTTTGTGTTGATTACCGTAAGCTGAATGCGCATACAGTACGTGATTCCTACCCATTGCCCCGGATCGAGGAATCCCTGTCTGCCCTGGGAAAGGCGAAGTACTTCTCCACTCTTGACCTGGCCAGCGGCTACTGGCAGGTGCCCGTGGCAGCTCTAGATTGTCAGAAGACAGCATTCATCTTGCCGATGGGACTGTACGAATTTAATCGAATGCCCTTCGAACTGACTAATGCTCCAGGAACATTTCAGCGGTTAATGGAATACTGCTTGGGCGATTACAATTTCAAGTCCGTGCTGATCTATTTGGATGATGTGATTATATTTGGAGATTCGTTCGACGACCACCTGAAGAAGCTCCGGCAAGTGTTGCACCGACTGAGAGACAATGGACTTAAGATCAAGCCAAAGAAATGTCACTTGTTCCAGACACAGATTGAGTATTGTAGTATGTATATGTAGTGTCTGCTGAGGGTGTGCGACCAGCACCGAGTAAAATTGAGGCCATTCAGGGGTGGCCCCGTCCCAAGACCGTGAGAGAAGTACGAGCGTTCCTTGGTTTAGCTGGATACTACCGTCAGTTTGTGAAGGACTTTGCTAAGGTGGCTGAACCACTGAATGAGTTGTTGAGAGGGACGGCACAGGGGCCCAAGAATCAGCCAATTCAGTTGACTGACCGACAGCACCAGGCATTTGATCGGGTCAGGGCCGCCCTCGTACAGGCACCTTTATTGGCGTATGCTCGCTTTGACCAACCGTTCACCCTGTACACGGATGGAAGTCTCAATGGTCTGGGAGCTGTGTTAACCCAAGAACAAGATGGGCATGAGAGGGTCATCGCGTATGCTAGCCGGTCTCTACGGGACACCGAGCGAAATCCGGACAATTACAGCTCGTTTAAGCTGGAGATGTTGGCCCTGGTGTGGGCCATGACTGAGAGGTTTGCGGAGTATCTGGCTGGTTCCGAGATTCTCGTGATGACGGACAATAATCCGCTTGCACACTTGGAAAACGCTAAGCTTGGAGCCCTGGAGCAGAGATGGGTAGCTCGGATGTCCAAGTTTAATTACCGGATTCGGTTCCGTTCGGGTAAAGAGAACTCCAATGCTGACGCATTATCACGAGTGACACGAGGCGCACCCGAGCATGGGGTGGATGAAGACCTCGAGGATACTGAGATCCCCGATTTGAGGCGATTGCCTGTGTTTGTGGACGTGGCACGTTCAAGTGGGGTGGCGACACGGGTCGCCACGTTGCTGGGTAAGACTCGTCAAGAGTGGGCTGAGTTACAGGACGCAGACTCCGAACTGTCACGAGTAAAGAAATGGCTGAGTCAAAAGTCCTGGCCCGATGGGAGAGCAAGAGCCCGGCAGGGAGCCGAAGGACAAAAGCTGCTAAGGCAGTGGGATCGATTGGTCATAGCGGAGGGGATACTGTATCGCTGGATCTACATAGCAGTGGAGCTGGGGTACCGTTGGCAGGTAGTAATTCCAGCTTCAGTGGCTCCGGACATTGCCCAGGAAGCTCATACACGGGGTGCACATTTCGGGCCTGAGAAAACTTATCGTTGGCTGCACCGGTACGTGTACACGCCTGGCTTAGAAGAAGTTGTGAGAGAGGTGTGTGGTAGGTGCCGGGCATGTGAGCTGAATCAGTCCCCAGAGCAGAGGGCTCCTGTCCAGACAATCGTGACGTCTGCCCCACTGGAAGTGCTAATGGTGGATTATTTGTCAATTGGGTACACCAGAAGTGGTCATCAGTCATGTCTGGTCATGACTGATCACTTTACTAAGTTTGCCGTCGCTGTCCCCACCAAGGATCAGACTGCTAAGTCTGCAGCGGAGGCAATTTGTAAGCATTTCATCCAGGTTTATGGATGTCCTCAAAGGATACATTCAGATCAAGGTGCTTGCTTCCAATGTCAGCTCATAACAGAGTTTCTGCAAGTCTATGGGATTCAGCAATCCCGGACAACGCCCTATCATCCGCAGGGAAATGGGGCCTGTGAATGGTTCAACCAAACCCTGCTCCAGATGCTGAGAATGCTTGAACAGAGGCAGAAGGAGCGATGGACTGAGTTCCTCCCAGAACTTATGTGGGCCTATAACAATCGGGTCCATAGCACCACAGGATTCACTCCGTACGCGATGATGTTCGGTCGGCCTGGACAAGAGATTGAAGAACTTAGTCTCACTGTACCCGATGAACCAGAATATCGTACAGCCAGTGAGTGGGTCCAGGATCATCGCCGAAGGTTGCGTGAAATCCACCGGATAGTAAAAGACCGTGTGCAGGATCATCCCCACCGAGATCGGGGGCCGGTGCACCTAGATGAGTTCCGGGTGGGTGATAAGGTGCTAGTACGAGTCACGCGTCCGGGAGGGAAGTTGAGCGACAGGTGGGAGGAAATGCCCTACACAGTAGTGGAAAGGGTATTCCCAGGGGAAAGTGTGTACAGAGTAGTTCCCGAAGGGTGCATTGGACCCCGTCGCACAATGCACCGGAACTGGCTAAAGAGGTGTATGTCCGACACACCTGCCTGTCACCCTGAGTCACCTGCGCCACCCAGGGCAGTTGCACCGAGCAATGTTGAATGCGACTGTTGGGATGACTTCGGGGTGAGACCATCGGACATGCAGAGTCCGATAGCACAAGTTCCAGGTGTTCCAGACACCGCCCATGATGTTACTGTTACACTAGATGCGGTGGTCCCTCCATCGAGCTCGGCAGGTACTGGTTTGTGGAGATCGGAGAGGAGCACAGCTGGTGTTCTCCCGATACGATATAATCCTGAGGAGTATGTGTTACATATGAGTGGTATGAAACCATTTGTCGGGACGCCAAATTGTGAGTGGGTTGGAGTGTAACATGTTGACATTTCTTTCTAGCAATGAGCTCATATTTATGACAGTGTAAATTTCCCTGCAATGACTTAGTCCGGCCATTAGGGGTCAGCAAGAAACAAGTAATAAAAAAGCCCGGGAAAAGAGAGATCCAGGAAGTCCAGAGAGAGAGAAGGCGATGTGCGTCTAAAGCTGTTTGACGTTGGAGAGCTTATACAGACTGGAGCCAGACTTTGTCTTCAAGGAGAAGCTGTTCCCTGTGAGTAACTGAAATATGTGACCGGTCACCAACTGTGTAGTCAGTTAGGGAAAGCTAGTTAGTGATTCCAGTGTGCTGAGAACTGCCTGGTGTATATCACTGCTGATGGATTGAGCAGGCTTGATCCAGAGATTGTGAAGGATCTGGTATACTAAGACTGTGTACGTGGATACTACAAAGGAGCCCTGTTGTGAACTACACTTTGAGACCTGAGATTGATTCTAATTCCTGCTGACACCTGGATGTGCTGGAGAGCTTGGTGAGAAGGAGAAACTGATCAAACCCTGTGGCCGGAGATCAGAGTTTAGTTAAAGGTTTAGTTTGTTACCTGTTTGTATATGCATTAAGTCTGAGAGATTTCTCTTTGCTCTTGTAAGAAGAGAAACTGTACACTGTATAGGTAACGCGTTGGTAAAATATATATGAGTGTTCTCTAAGGGGAAAAAAAGGGTACCCAGATCTCATTGTATTAGTGTGGGAGGGGGGTGTAAGGTTATATTCCTGGGAGGACCACGTGCCACGTCCGCGGTAACATCCTGGGTAGGCCCTGTACTGAATAAAGGTGGGAGCGGCATAGCCCAGGGGTAGATTGGCTCATCCCCGCGAGATTGGCACTTGGGCTCTCTCGGGCTGCATAACTTGTATTTTGTGTTAGTGGCTGTTGTGGCCCATATTTTGTAGAATTGTTTAACCTTGTCATTTTTGTGACCAGTAAAAAGAAAGTTATTTGCCACTATACAAAGGTTGGAGTCATTCATAGCAGCGCCGTATTCCTCATACACATTCGACCGGCGTTCCGGTCGTTACACATGCACTCTTGGTGCTGGCACACGTGCCGCCCGGGCATCTTGGGAATTGTATTATCGCAACAAGTGGAAGTTGGAGACCATTGGTCGGTAGTCAACAGTCCGCACACTCGGGGGCAAGGGAAATCTTCACCCAGGGGACCTTTTATGTGGGCTAGAAACAATCGACTTCTTATTAATTGGTGCTCATTTGGGGCAGAAAAAGTTACAATTAACGCCATTGTATGTGACAGATAATCATTACTGCGATCTTATGAATATTTTTCTGTTAGATCAGTTGATATATTTACACACCAGCAGTCAGGAGCGATCACTCGTTGGCCCAATCATCGCCACTTGTAAAAGGACCTTTAAGATGCAAACTCCATTAGTATAATGATGCCCAGGGCAAATGGACAGGTACTCTTCTATCAGTAGTGTAGCTACCAGGGGGCAGCGGGGGCGGTTGCCTCGGGCCCTGCGCTCTGAGGGACACACCCAGAGCTATGATACCCTTAACTGTCAATACAGCTACTGTAAGCTCTGTGGTAGAGCAGGGAGATATGATTTCCATACACTACCGCTTTCCTTTCTGTAGACTATGGGTTGCTTTAAGCCTGCGATCTATAGAACGACCGAGGCGCTAATGCATGTACAGAGAAAAACCAAAAACAAGCAAAATACCCAAATAACTGGAAGTAAATGGATAGATCGCGCAGTGCAAAAATAATAATAAATAATAAAGGGTATTTAGTAAGCATAATTTTGATCAAAATAATGTAAAAGCTATCCCGCAACGTCAAGGCAACCCTTATGGGACAGTCCTAACTCTAATATTAAAACCTTTTGTGAACATGCATTTACAATTTGCATGCACATCAATTTACGTTTCAGTTCAGACTTTCAGTTTTTTCTTGCTAATGCATGTACAGTACGTCAGTCGAGACTCTAGCGTCCTGTGCATGCGCCAGTGCAATTCCAGCTCGTTGTTCTGCCCGCGCCTTGCCGGTGAACTCGTCAGGATCCTGGATTAGGTGAGTGTATGATGTTTTTACTTTCATTAAACATAAACAATTGGAGACCTTCATACGGTGTGGGGGTTACTGTGTGGGACCCTGAAACAGTGTGTGGGGCCCTCATACATTATAGAGATTACTGTAGGAGCCCTTAAAAAATGTGGAGGGCCATTATATAGTGTGGAAGCTAATGTGGGAGCCATTATACAGTTTGGGGGCTAATACGGTGGCCATTTTATATTTTAAGGGCTAATTGTTATGATCTGCTACAGAGGCTAAGGAAAGAGAGGAGATCTGTCCCTACAATAGAACTAAACTAGATCCCTACGATGTAACGGGGAACCTGATCCTGCGATCAGACCCGCTAAAGTCCTCGGCTAGTCTGAACGCAGACCTATAGATGTGAGGGAGGGATCCCTACAAGATCTAGGGACTGGGAAAAGTTGGACACCTCCTAGCAGAAATAGTAGCAGTCAAAGACAAACACACAACAAAAAGGCATAGGGGTCAGAAGACCTAGCAAAACTAACAGAGAACGGCAACAGAGCAACAAGCTAGCTCAACAGTAGTAAATACAAATGAAGTCCAGCAAAGCCAGGAGGGCGGAGCCGGATTAAATAGGCAAAATGGTCATGTGACCAGCAAACTAAAAAAAAACTAACAGGAGAGTTGTAACAGTACCCCCTCTTCTAAGAGGATCCTCCGGATCCCCTAGGCCCAGGCTTACCAGGAAACCTCCTGTGAAACGCTCGGACAAGTCTGGGAGCAGAAACATCATCCGCCCTCACCCATGAGTTATCCTCAGGTCCGAAACCCTTCCAAGCGACGAGATACTGCAAACTCCCTCTATACCGTCTAGAATTTAGGATGCGGGAAATTTCATATTCCCCGTCCTCCACCACCGGAGGAACAGTGGCAGAGGCGTCACCATCCAACACATCAGCTTTTTTCAACAGAGAAACATGAAACACCGGATTAATCCTCCAGGACGTAGGAACCTCCAGCCTAACAGCAGATTGGTTAACTATCTGAAGTACCTTAAAGGGCCCTACGAACTTGGGACCCAATTTTTTAGAAGGAATCCTCAATCGCAGATTCTTAGAGGACAACCAAACCATGTCACCAACAGCAAACAAAACCTCTTGCCATTTCCTATCAAAGTACCTCTTAGATTTCTTGTTAGCCTCCTGAAGATTACCACGCACATCCGTCCAAACTCTCTCCAAATCACCGGAAAAACTCTCCTCCTCAGGCACAGCCGAAACCAATTTGGAAAATGACCCAAAAGACGGATGTCTCCCAGAACAACAAAAAAAAGGCGAACACCCAGCAGAAGAGGATGTATGGTTGTTAAGAGCAAATTCAGCAAGTGGCAGAAACTCAGACCACCCCTCTTGATTGTCTGCCACAAAACAACGCAAGAACTGCTCAACATCCTGGTTCTTCCTTTCTGTCTGGCCATTAGACTCAGGATGATATCCGGATGAAAACGACAAATGAACTCCCAACCTGTCACAAAAGGCACGCCAAAAACGAGCCACGAACTGAGGTCCCCTATCAGAAACAATGTCAGTAGGAACACCATGTAGTCTGACAATTTCCTTGACAAAGGCCTTGGCGAGTGTCTTACCGCAAGGCTGTTTGATGAAGGGAACCAAGTGACACATCTTGCTAAAACGGTCCATGACCACCCAGATGACCGTGAAACCTTCAGAGGGAGGAAGGTCAGTAATAAAGTCCATAGCCAGATGTGTCCAAGGTGCACTAGGAACCTCCAGAGGGCAAAGCAACCCCGCAGCAGGAGCATGCGAAGACTTGGATCTTGCACACACAGTACATTGGCGCACCCACTTAATGACTTCCTTCTGCCATCCAGGCCACCAAAAACTGCGACCCACAAGTCTCTTGGTCTCAGAAATTCCTGGATGACCTGCCAACCGAGACTCATGACACTCAACAAACAAATCTCTCCTAAAGGTCCTAGGCACAAACAACCTCCAATGGGGAGTGTTAGATGGGGCATTCTCCTGTGCTTTAAGAATCTCATCCTCCAAAACGGAGTCCAAAGCAGCAATCACAACACCTTCTTGTAAAATGGTCTCCTCTTCCTCCTCAAGACCGACCATGGGAGAAAAGCTGCGAGACAAAGCATCCGCTTTAACATTCTTGGTACCCGGGATGTAAGTAACGGAAAAATTAAACCGCGAGAAAAAAAGTGCCCACCTAGCCTGACGGGCATTCAAGCGCTTGGCAGCATCAAGATAGATCAGATTTTTATGATCAGTGAAAACCTGAATGGGAAATTCAGCCCCTTCCAAGAGATGACGCCAGTGTTCAAATGCGAGTTTAATCGCCAGCAATTCCCGATTACCAATATCGTAATTAAGTTCAGTCTCGGAAAATTTTTTTGAAAAAAAGGCACAGGGATGTACTCCATCCTTGTTTTCCTGAGACAACACCGCACCAACCCCCACCGAAGAAGCATCAACCTCAACCAAAAACGGCTTAGTCACATCAGGCTGCATAAGGATGGGAGCAGAGGTGAACCTCTCCTTTAGAAACACAAAAGCTTCAATGGCCTCAGAAGTCCACTGAACCGCATTAGCACCTTTCCTGGTGAGATCGGTCAGCGGTTTGACAATAATAGAAAAAATTTTTATGAATTTTCTGTAATAATTGGCGAAACCCAAAAACCTCTGTATCGATTTCAAACCAATAGGCCTAGGCCATTCCTGCACAGCTTGAACTTTAACCGGGTCCATCTCAAAACCTTCACTGGAGATAATGTAGCCCAAAAAACTAATTCTCTGTACAGCGAACTCACATTTCTCCAGCTTAGCAAAAAGCGAATTGTCCATTAATAACTGTAATACCTCACGTACGCTCCGCCAATGAGACTCCAGATCCGGCGAATAAATCAAAATGTCATCCAAATACACAACCACATTTTTGCCGATTAAAGGTCTAAGGATATCATTAATAAGATTCTGAAAAAATGCTGGAGCATTGGTAAGACCAAAAGGCATAACCAGATTCTCAAAATGACCCACAGGAGTGTTAAAAGCAGTCTTCCATTCATCACCCTCCTTCATGCGCAACAAATTGTATGCCCCCCGGAGATCAATTTTAGAGAACCACTTGGCCCCCACTAACTGGTTAAATAAATCAGGAATCAATGGCAGTGGGTAAGGATTGCGTACAGTAATTTTATTAATCTCACGAAAGTCCAGACAAGGACGTAAACCGCCATCTTTTTTTTTTACAAAAAAAAATCCAACAGCCACAGGAGACTTGGAAGGCCTAATGTGACCGGCGGCCAAGCTTGTCTGTATGTATTCTTCCAAAGCCTTTCTTTCAGGAATAGTAAGATTAAATAAACGACTCTTAGGAAGAGTCGCGCCAGGGACAAATTCAATGGTACAATCATAGTCTCTATGGGGAGGCAAAACCTGCGACTCCTCCTCAGAAAAAACTCTCCAAAAATCCTGAATAGGTACAGGCAATTCCCCTCTATCCACAGCAGCAATGCGCCCGTTACAACACTTGTCATAACACTTAGGGCTCCAGGACTTAATTTCATTGGTAGACCAATCCAGTACAGGATTGTGCAATTTTAACCAGGGTAACCCCAATATTACTGGAGAAGGCAAATTATCCAATACCACCAAATCCAAATTCTCTTGATGAATACCATTAATAGTGAGGGGAAATTCACAGACCTTGTGAGTAACACTCTTCAAGGGAGAGCCATCGACAGAAACCACAGCAATAGGGGATGACAAAGTTTTAGGTTCTAATCTAAGTTTTTCCAAGAATCCCCCATCAATCACATTCAGAGTAGATCCACAATCCACAAATACCCGAAATTCAATTAATTCATCCTGAGCAGCAGTAGTGGCAGATAGGAATACTTCCTTAGAATTTAAACAGGCAATACGAGCATGACTGACCATTTTTTTTTCTTTCTTCTTACGAAGCACACAGCTCTTAATAAAATGACCAGAGCTTCCGCAATAGAAACACAAGCCTTCAGAAAGTCGGCGGTCTTTTTCCTGAGAGCGGGGTGCCATCGCCCCAATTTCCATCGGCTCTCCATTGTCAGCACAGAACCTCTCAGGACTCGAAGCTGACATAGCAGAGGATTTGCTCTCATTAACCCTTTCACGCAGTCTCCTGTCCACCCGTATAGCTAATTGCATTGCCTCCTGCAAGTTTCCAGGTGTGGGATAAGCAATCAGTAAATCCTTTACCCTTTCACATAGCCCTGCAAGAAACAAGCTTTTCAAAGCAGAATCGTTCCACCCCACCTGGGCAGACCACCGACGGAAGTGAGAACAATATTTTTCCACATTACCGGATCCCTGCCTCAAACGTCTTAATTCAGACTCAGCAGATGAGACACGATCAGGATCATCGTACAACAAACCCAAAGCAGAAAAAAAACTATCCACTGATCTAAAGCACGGATCACTAGGTTGGAGAGAGAAGGCCCATCCCTGAGGATCTTTGCGCAAAAGTGACATTATGATCCCTATGCGCTGTGATTCATCACCAGAGGATCCGGGTCTCAAACGAAAATATAATAGACAAGCATTTTTAAAAGAAAAAAAATCTTGCTGTTTGCCAAAAAATAGATCAGGCAGACGTACCTTAGGTTCCACAAAATGCGCTCCAGAACAGCTACTCACGTGTTGTTGGAGCTTGGTCACCTCCAGAGAGAGTCCCTGCAAGCGTTGAGCCAAATCTTGCACCGAGACCATGATGGAAAACTGGAGGTCTTTCCTTAGAGAAAATTTTTTTTTTATGGCTGGACTTACTGTTATGATCTGCTACAGAGACTAAGGAAAGAGAGGAGATCTGTCCCTACAATAGAACTAAACTAGATCCCTACGATGTAACGGGGAACCTGATCCTGCGATCAGACCCGCTAAAGTCCTCGGCTAGTCTGAACGCACACCTATAGATGTGAGGGAGGGATCCATACAAGATCTAGGGACTGGGAAAAGTTGGACACCTCCTAGCAGAAATAGTAGCAGTCAAAGACAAACACACAACAAAAAGGCATAGGGGTCAGAAGACCTAGCAAAACTAACAGAGAACGGCAACAGAGCAACAAGCTAGCTCAACAGTAGTAAATACAAATGAAGTCCAGCAAAGCCAGGAGGGCGGAGCCGGATTAAATAGGCAAAATGGTCATGTGACCAGCAAACTAAAAAAAACCAGGAGAGTTGTAACACTAATATGGAGGCCATTATACAGTTTGGGGCTAATGCAGAGGTCATTATACAGTTCTGGGATAATGCGGTGGCCATTATACAGTTTGGGGGATAATGTGCACGCCATTATACAATTTGGGTTCTAATATTGGGTGCCATTATACAGTTTGGGGGATAATACGGTGGCCATTATACAGTTTGGTCGATAATTTGTGGGTCATTATACAGTTTGGGGCTAATGCAGGGGCCATTATATAGTTTTGGGCCTACTAAGGAGGCAATCATACAGTGTGGGGACTTCTATGGGGGGCCCTCATGCAGTGTGGGGGGCTCTCATAAATTGTAGGGACATCTGTGGAGGTCCTCATAAACTGTGGGGGCCATTATACAGTGAAGGCTACTGTGAGGGTTATTATACTGTGTTTTCGTTGAGCACTGGGGACATCATACTATTTATAGATGAGCTGTGAGCCCATCAAACTGTGTATAGGGGAGCTGTGACGACATCATACCAGGCATAGGGGAGCTGTGGGGACATCATTGTCACGGGTGTCAGACAGTCATTCTGGATCCAGCTGTAAACGGTCATTGAGCTTGGCTCTGCAGGCACCTTCTTGATTTTTCGGTCACTGCAGTGCAGTGATGTCCTGCTCTCTCTAGGACCGGTGACAGCTCTATTTTCCTCTGTCCAGGCTTGAAGTACTAGTAGTCGACTAGTGTCTTCTTGGAGGATAGTTGGCGTGTTCTCTCTGGTGTCTTCTCAATCTTTTATCGTAGAAGTTAATGTGTCAGAGGTGGAGTTGGGGCTGTGTTGTCTCAGGATCCATCCCCTGGGATATGACATCCATGCGCTTTCTTTTCCAAAAAATTATCTTCGGCTGAGAGAAATTATGACGTGGGTAATAGGGAGCTTTTGGCGATTAAATTGGTGTTCGAAGAATGGCAACATTGGTTGAAAGGGGCAGTCCATCCTATTACTGTTATCATGGACCATAAGAACCTGTCATTTCTTCAGTCTGCTAAATGTCTCAACACTAGGCAAGCTAGATGGTCCCTGTTTTTTACTAGATTCAATTTTGTTGTCACTTTTTGTCCAGGGGTTAAAAACATCAAGGTTGATGCTTTGTCCCGGAGCTTCCCTGGTGGTGGTGACCATGAAAACCCTGCCCCAATTTTGCAGAAGGGGTTAGTCATTTCGGCGTTGTACCTTGACCTGTAGGGTGAGGTGTTGGATGCACAGGTGGACGCCCCTGCCTCCTGCCCTTCGGTGAGGTTATTTGTTCCATCTAATTTGCACCGTAAAGTAATTAAGGAACATCATAACTTGGTGCTTGCTGGTCATCAAGGTGGTAAGACAACTGCGGACCTCCTCTCTCATCATTTTTGGTGGCCGGGGTTGCATAAGGATGTGGGTGAGCAGGTGTCTGCTTGCACTATTTGTGAGCGTTCTAAAGTATCGCATACCCGGCTGCCTAGTCCTCTTCTTCCACTGCGTATTCCTAGTAGGCCATGGACATGTGGCTTTCTCAATCCCTGGGGGCCCGCTTCACCCGTGGGAAGTGTTTCATCCCAGCTGCTATACCATCTATCCCCCAGGGTCCACACAGCAGCGCTGATCATCCCTGACCAGGCACCACAGGTGGCGTCACATAAAGACTACTAATCCCCTGTAAATACTCCCTTCATCTGCTCGTCCAGGGCCACGGAGCTGGGCCACTGCCACCGTGACCTCCCTGGAAGACAGCCACACGGTTACCGAGTACTCTAGGCCCTTACGGCCACTGCAACCACACTTGTCCATGGATTATATTACTGAACTACCAGTATCTGCAGGCAAGACTGTTGTTCTGGTGGTTCCCTCCGAATGCCACTTCTGAATGCCAAGACTCTTGCTCAGGTTTTTATTAATGAGATCGTGAAGCTTCACGGAGTTCCCTCCGATGTGGTGTCAGGTCGGGGGACCCAGTTTGTTTCTAAGCTTTGGAAAGCTTTCTGTTCTCGACTGAGGGTGCATCTGTCCTTTTATTCGGCCTTCCATCCTCAGTCGAATGGACAGACCGAGCGCATTAATCAGAATTTAGAGACTTACCTCAGGTGTTTTGTCTCTGAAAACCAGGAGGATTGCGCATCCTACTTACCGTTGGCCGAGTTTGCTATTAATAATCATCGTCGAGAATCTATCAGCAGGTCACCGTTCTTTGGTGCATACAGTTTCCATCCACAGTTTGGTACACAGTATGGGGGGGGACGTTTTGTTTCGTCGCTCTCTTCTGTGTGGCGGGGTCCAGACCTAAGTGTGAATGACTTTGTGTGGTTGTCTAACAGGAATATCAAGTTGAAGATTCCTTACTGGAAGCTGGGACCTAGATTTATTGGTCCCTATAAAATAATGGCCATCATTAACCCTGCAGTGTTTCGTCTTGAGCTACCTCTCCCCTGCCGCCACCGCCAATCATAGTTGATGGCAATTTGGAGTTCCAAATTTCGAGGATTGTTGATTCCCATCTCCTGCGTCGTTCCCTACTTGGTGCACTGTAAGGGTTATGGTCCAGAGGAAAGGATGTGGTTTTCGGCGTCAGGAGGTCAATGCCCCTAGGCTGGTTCATTCGTTTCATGCCTCTCATCCTGAGAAACCTGGTCCTGAGTGTCCGGAGGCTACTCGTAGAAGGGAGGATACTATCATGGGTGTCAGATAGAAGTGAAGTATGCCGGCACCACTTCCCAAATCTTGCCTGTTTAGTCAAAAAAACCTTTATGACTGTTTTCCTAGCTCTCGGCTATCCACATCAGGAGGTGCCATGTCTAAATAAGCAGTGCTAATCAAATGTCCAAGGAAGTATGAAAAAGACAGCACTCACCAATGGATGCCAATAAAAGATCCTTTTATTTCAGATCCAGCATACAGATGTTGCGGCTGGTTCAGGGGTGTGCACTCCTGAACCAACCTCATTGTCTGTATGCTGGATCTGAAATAAAAGGATCTTTTATTCGCATCCATTGGTGAGTGATGTCTTTTTCATACTTCCTTGGAAATTTGATTGTCATGGGTGTGTCAGGTGTGACAGACAATCAAATTGCGCTGCAGGCACCTTCTTGATCTATCTATCTCTGCAGTGCAGTGATATCCTGCTCTCTCTAGGACCTAGCAGTTACCTTCATCTTCTGTTGCTAATTGACACACCCTTGCTGGATGTTTAAATACCCTCAGTCTCTACAGAGAGTCACCGGTGATAGCTCTATTTTCCTCTGTCAAAGCTTAAAGTACTAGTAGTTGACTAGTGTTTTCTTGGTGTTCCCTTGGAGGATAGGTGTTCTCTCTGGTGTCTTCTCAAGCTAAGTGTATTTGACGCGCCCCCTGGGACATATTCCTTTTTGAGGGGAATACCCGGCACCGGATCAGATGGGGGGTTGTAGTCTCCGAGCGGCTGTGACCCGGCCCCGTGCCCAGGGCGTCAAGCTCAGTGTTATGTGGCAGTCCTACAGATGTTATTAAGAGTTCTTTTGTGTCGACTACGCCACCCGTTGTGATGCGGTCACTGTGGCCGCCGCTGCAGCAGGGTCCGCTGAGGCTGATGGTGGGTGCGCAGCTTGGTGGGATAACCCCCAACGGGAGGGGTATAGCCTCAGGGAGGACAGGTGCAGAGGATGGGGGTTGTGGTGGTGCAGTGCAGACGGCAATGAAGACAGAGTCGGGTTGTGCAGTTAAGGGTGTTTACTTACTGCAGATGTTGTACTGGTCACTCCAGCTCCGAGTGACCACCCGAGCCGTGCTGCGTCCACCAGGTCCTGGATCCAGCCAACCCCCAAACAAGTCCGGAGCGTGGCCCTGAGCTCTCCTTCTGTCCCGTTCTCTGGCCGTCCCCACCAGGGATCCACCTAGGTCCAGCTCCCTCGGGCCTTCTGTTGGGACACCCTTGGCCTTGGGTTCCCTGACCCTTCATGTGGTGTGCCTTCGGGGTGGATGTGATGGGTGGCCGTGGCAGACGCTGCCCACGGCCTCCGGTCTCTGGCTAGGGTGTGTTTTCTGCCCCCACCAGCTTGGGATCCGGTACCCTGTGCCGACTCCTCACCCGGTGCTTTAATTTGGGTTCTTGGGTCCTCTCTGTTCTCCCCTCTGGGTACTCCTTCTCTGCTCCTCTCTCACTCAGGGTCTCTCTTCTCCCTTGCTGCAGGCTGACTTCGTCTCTGCTTGCTGTCTGCTCCTCTGCAGCTGTCTTGCTGTCTCCAACTGACTTGTTCTCTGCATCTGACCCTGATCTTAGTTGGTGCCCACCTTATATACACCCTCTATGTGTGAGCTCAGGTGACCAGCACCCAATGAGCTCCTATCTTTACCCAGGCTGCTCCCCCTATCTGCCCCTACACTACATGGGATGTACCACCCCCCTCCCACTCCAGCCAGGAACAGACTCGGTCGTACCTGCACATTTCTAAGTGGGAGTACCGTCGGCCTGTTCCCCGGAAATGGGATGTGTGTAGTGCATGCAGCCTACCGAGCTCAGTTCCACACTCCATCCTTACCCGGGAGTGGAATATCACACCTCTGGGTTGAGGTGCAATACTCCTGTAGCAGCCGAATCCTCAGGGTGCTACATTCCCCCCTGGTAAATCACAGCACGTCCTCGGGCTGTAAGACATAAACACCAAAACATACAAATTTTTTTTTTTTCATATAAACATATAAAACATTATATAAATAACATATCTTAGCAGATAAAACTTTCTCGTCGTCTCTTGTTTCAGGTTCCTCCTCCGGACACTGTGCAACGTGTGTCCGGGAAAAGTGCGACAGTCTCTTAGAAAAACTGGTTTTCCTATAAAACCGGTAGGGGGCGCTTTAGGACGCGCAACTATATACAGGGGAATTTGGCCGCTCTCAGTCCTCGGCCAGGTAGAGGGAAGGGAATGGCTGCTCACAGTCCTCAGCCTGTGGGATTAAGGGGTTAACGGGTAAACAGTTCACTTCAGCTGGTCCCAACGGGGACTATATATATGTATCAACAGTTTCTTTGGTACCCGGTCGGGTAACTATTTACATCTACTGCTCTGCCGCACTCAACGGCGTCTTCCTCCTGCTCTTTGCTTACAGCTGGTTGTTACTTCAGACCCGTCCGGGTCCTCTTGCTCCTCCTCCTCGCACCGCAACTCCTCCTCCGTCAGGCGGTGTACGTGGAGGGCGTAAGGTCCTTTGGCACACTTGTGCCGGGTGAAGGTGACCTCGTCTCCGATGTAGAGGTCACGACCTCTGTGCCCCTCCGGCAGATGGGACTCCACGTCTCTGCGCGTGACAAAGACGTCGCCGGGGGTGTTGTTGTCTCGAATGAAGCCCCACCCATGCTGCTGGTTGAACTTGATTACAGTCCCGGTGGTACGGGGACTGTGCGCTGCACGGGGGTCCCTCCTGGTCCGGCTCTTTTGCTCGGCGCTCCTTATTTGGGCCTGTTGTTCCCGGACCCGCCTCTCTCTCCGCTCCCTCGCAAACTCCTCGAGCTGTTGGCGGCAGCACTCCGCACGCTCTGCTGCAGCTGCCCTAGTTTCCTGAGTGAACCCCATTAGATCTTCTCCGGTGGGGTCCCACTCAAACTGTGCTTCCGCTAGCGGGGGCGAGATCCTTATTACGGGCTTCGGAGCCGGAATCAGGGGTGCACACATGGCCCCAACCCTCCTCTGGTGCTCCAGTTCGTAATACTTCTGGGGCCAGACGAAAGGCTGCCCGTCCGGCCACGTGTGCTGGGCAAACAAGTCCTCTCCCAGACGCGGCACCCTTGGTTTTACGGGTGCGGGCGCGGTGGTGGTGGCGCCCGGGTTGCCCAGGCCTTGCGGCCAGGCCTGGGGCACCTGGAAGGTGAAGGGCACCGTTAGGACGGCGGCGCCCTGGGCTACCTGGCCTTGCGGCCAGGCCGGAGGCTCCGCGGAGGTAGGGGGCGCTGTTGGTGATTCGGCGCCCGGGGGTACTAGGCCTTGCGACCAGGCTGGTGGTATTTCCTGCTTTGTCACGCCCCGGGTCGAGGCGCGTGACGTCACAGGGGTCGCGGCGGCGGCTTCCGGTTGGGGCCTAGTCTGCGTCGGTGACATGGCGTTTTCGGGCACAGCAGGGGGACTTTCGGGCTCTGCGACGGGGAGCTGGGGCAGGTAAGCGGTGTCACGGCTTGGGGTATAGGCGTCCCCTTTACCTGCCTCCATGCGTTCGGCTCCCTTCTCGGCGCCGTCTCCGGCCTTGGGTCCTCCCGCGCCATCCTCAGAGGCGGTCTCCTTCCTCATCTCGGCTGGCGTGCTCCGGGTCTTGGTTTCAGCTTGCGTCTTGGTTTCAGCTTGCTGGGCCATCTCCCGGCTCCATTCCGCCAATATCTCGCGCTGTACCCGGGCCATCCTCCGTGCGAGGCCCTCCAGGGCAGTCTGCGCACACTCCCGGTCTCGGGGGAGCTGTGCAAGGACCTCCACTAGGCCTAGTGGGGTCGTGGTGTCCAGCAGGCTCCTGACCAACGGGTCGGTGCTGCTCTGCTCTTCTTCCAGCAGGCTCCTGGCCAGCGGGCCGGTGCTGCTCTGCTCTCTGGACATCTCCGGGTGAGCTTTTCTGCTGCTCTTCTCCAGGCTTCCTGCCTCCGGGTGCGCTCGCTCCAGACTGCTCCAGGCGGCACCCATCTTCGTTCTTTTCTTTCGTCTCCTCCCACTTCGAGGGCGGTCCCGGGGCAACTCGGTGACTGTCAGCTCCAGGGGTAGTTCTTTCACGCTGACAGACACCTCCAGCATCACAGTCTCTGTTGGTGGGGGCGGTTTCCACTTTTGGCGCCATTTTCTGTCCCGGCCCACGATGGGAGGTGGCCTCTTGCCCTCCTTTGGCACACCCATAATGGCGTCCGCTGCTCTTCCAAGGCGGGAAATCTGCGGTTTTGGCGGGAAGCGTCGCCCAGTGGCGGGAAACTCTGCAGATGGCGGGAACAAGTTGGAAATGGCGGACAATCGGCGGGAAACGACTGGTGATGGAGTCCGATGGCGTGGACCCTCCGGAACCGGCGGGAGACTTCTTTCTGAGGTAAACTTGCACTTTTCTTCAGGCACGCAGTACCCGGGTGTTGCGGGCACGTAATCCTGCCGACTACGCCAAAGTTGACGCGCCCCCTGGGACATATTCCTTTTTGAGGGGAATACCCGGCACCGGATCAGATGGGGGGTTGTAGTCTCCGAGCGGCTGTGACCCGGCCCCGTGCCCAGGGCGTCAAGCTCAGTGTTATGTGGCAGTCCTACAGATGTTATTAAGAGTTCTTTTGTGTCGACTACGCCACCCGTTGTGATGCGGTCACTGTGGCCGCCGCTGCAGCAGGGTCCGCTGAGGCTGATGGTGGGTGCGCAGCTTGGTGGGATAACCCCCAACGGGAGGGGTATAGCCTCAGGGAGGACAGGTGCAGAGGATGGGGGTTGTGGTGGTGCAGTGCAGACGGCAATGAAGACAGAGTCGGGTTGTGCAGTTAAGGGTGTTTACTTACTGCAGATGTTGTACTGGTCACTCCAGCTCCGAGTGACCACCCGAGCCGTGCTGCGTCCACCAGGTCCTGGATCCAGCCAACCCCCAAACAAGTCCGGAGCGTGGCCCTGAGCTCTCCTTCTGTCCCGTTCTCTGGCCGTCCCCACCAGGGATCCACCTAGGTCCAGCTCCCTCGGGCCTTCTGTTGGGACACCCTTGGCCTTGGGTTCCCTGACCCTTCATGTGGTGTGCCTTCGGGGTGGATGTGATGGGTGGCCGTGGCAGACGCTGCCCACGGCCTCCGGTCTCTGGCTAGGGTGTGTTTTCTGCCCCCACCAGCTTGGGATCCGGTACCCTGTGCCGACTCCTCACCCGGTGCTTTAATTTGGGTTCTTGGGTCCTCTCTGTTCTCCCCTCTGGGTACTCCTTCTCTGCTCCTCTCTCACTCAGGGTCTCTCTTCTCCCTTGCTGCAGGCTGACTTCCTCTCTGCTTGCTGTCTGCTCCTCTGCAGCTGTCTTGCTGTCTCCAACTGACTTGTTCTCTGCATCTGACCCTGATCGTAGTTGGTGCCCACCTTATATACACCCTCTATGTGTGAGCTCAGGTGACCAGCACCCAATGAGCTCCTATCTTTACCCAGGCTGCTCCCCCTATCTGCCCCTACACTACATGGGATGTACCACCCCCCTCCCACTCCAGCCAGGAACAGACTCGGTCGTACCTGCACATTTCTAAGTGGGAGTACCGTCGGCCTGTTCCCCGGAAATGGGATGTGTGTAGTGCATGCAGCCTACCGAGCTCAGTTCCACACTCCATCCTTACCCGGGAGTGGAATATCACACCTCTGGGTTGAGGTGCAATACTCCTGTAGCAGCCGAATGCTCAGGGTGCTACATATTCCCTTGTCTGTCTACCTGTTTGTCTTTAGCTGCAGTGGGGACTGACTAGTGCTCACCCCGTCCCCTCCCTATCTAGGGCCTATCGCTAGAGGCAGTCAGGGATAAGGTTTCCTGCTGAGCGATAGGTGCTGAACCTACTTAGGGACATTAGGGGAGTAAAGGTGTTGTCAGATCTGCCTAGGGGTCTCCACACCCCGTTGCCTAGTGTTTGGGCTTTCTCCCCCTCTTCCCGTCGTTGTGCACTTAGTCTTTCTCTCACCTTGCGTGACAATCATGCAGTGTATAGAGGAGCTGTGGAGACATCATACTTTATATAGTGGAGCTGTAGGCCCATCATAATGTATATAGAGAAGCTGTGGGGACATCATACTGTGTATAGGGGAGTTGTGGGCCCACCATACTGTGTATATGGTAGCTGTGGGACTATCGTTCTGTTTATAGGAGAGTTATACAGTATATTGAGGGACTCAGAGGACATTATTAAATGTTAAGTAGACACTTAAGCATTATTGTTACAGGGGGACTCAGAGTATTGAGGCCATCAAAGGGGCAAAATATGGACACTGTTTTCTAAGGCATTTGCACAGGGCATTAAAATTTTCTAGGGTGCAATTTTGCCATCTAGAGAGCACAAAGGAGGCATTATTACTTTGTAAGGGGCACAGTTGTGGGCATTATGTGGACTGTAAGAATAGAACGGTTTTTGTACCAAACAACATGTTCAGTAATAGAGACACATATGGCACCAGTGGCTCAATATTGGGGTATCAGCAGGATGAAGAGTTTGTGCAGATTGGGATTAGATGGGGACGGGGCCTGAAATGTAAGGATTCAAATGTGTCTTTGTTGTGATCTCTGCAGATAAGTCCTGGCTGGAGAAGTTGTCATGTCGGTCTGGGCCAGATGGAAAAGATGGGAAAAGTGAACGATTCCATCAGAAAGAACATCAGCTGTAAGTTACTATATATAACTGTACTGTAATCTCTTGTATGTTCTGCAGGACTGGTACAGTATCTAACACTATATGTCACCATATGGCAGTAATATCAGTGTTGTCTTTGTGTAGAGATTTATTTTCAGTAACACCATGGTCATCTGCTGATGTTCCCTTATACCCGCGATGAAGGAGCGCCAGCATAGTTGTAATCCAGTGACTGTCTGGCTGCAGTTTCTAACATCATGTCCGCTCTCTAGCTGAAACTCAACCTTTCCAAAACTGAACTTCTTCTGCTCCCGCCATCTACTCACCTCTCTAAATCTGACATCTCTCTCTCCCTGTGTGTCACCACAATAATGCCGAGCCAGCAGGCGCTGTCTGGGCGTTGTGTTTTGACACCAATCTCTCCTTCACTTTCCATATACAATCTCTTGCCCACTCTTGTCGTTTGCACCTGAAGAACATCTCTAGAATCCGCCCCTTTCTCACCTTGGAAACAACAAAAACCCTCACTGTTGCCCTGATCCACTCCTGCCTTGACTACTGTAACTCTCTATTAATTGGCCTCCCCCTCACTCGACTTTCCCCCCTCCAGTCCATCCTTAAAGCAGCAGCCAGGGTCATCTATTTGGCTAACCGTTACTCAGACTCCTCTGCTCTGTGCCAGTCATAGGACTGGCTGTCCATGAATTATAGGATCCAATTTAAATTGCTTGTTCTCACCCACAAAGCTCTCCACAGTGTGGCACCCCCCTACATCTCTTCCCTCATTTCTGTTTATTGGCCTACCCGTTCTCTACGCACCGCAAGCGACTTTCGACTAACATCTGCACTAATCCGTACCTCCCACTCCCTGCTTCAAGACTTCTCCCGAGCTGCACCTATTCTTTGGAATGCTCTACCCCAAGAAATTAGGATGAACCACAACTTACACAGTTTTAGGCGCTCCCTAAAAACACACCTGTTTAGGGCAGCCTATCACCTTCCCTAATCGAAGTCCTTTTATATTCTTATAGCCCATCCCTTATTTCTCTAAATATAACTCTCCACCGAACCCAACAGCACTACAGATACTGGCTAGTGATGAGCTCATGCAGCCTTTATCTATCCCTCATCCCCTCAAGATGGCTGGACCATCCTTGTAAATAATCCATTGTACTTTGTGTCACCCCCACCTCATTGTAGATTGTAAGCTCTTACGAGCAGGGTCGTCATTAATTTTGCTGTAATTATTGTATTATATTTAGCTATGTTACTTATGACTGTTGTATGTGAACCTGTGAATTGTTAAGCGCTGCGGAATTTGTTGGCGCTATATAAATAAAGATTATTATCTATCTATATAATTGTCTTATCCCGTCTGTCTGTCTTTCTGTCTGTCTGTCTGTCCTGGAAATCCCGGGTCGCTGATTGGTCCGGCCGTGGCCAATCAGCGACGCGGCATTTCAGAAAAAGATGGCGGCCGTTAGCGGCTCATGTGAGGCACGGAGGTCAGTGGTAGTAGTGTAGCAGCCCTATCTTTCGTCAAACTCAATTTGACAGGTGCCACGCCCCCTATCAAAGTGTATCAAAGTGTGTAGCCACACCCCTCCTCCCCCTCCCCTATCAGTTCGTGTGTTGTATCTTATTCATCATTTTATATGAATTTTATATGAGTTTGATGATGGTATCTGATTATTTACTCTTATTTGATAGTGTATGAGTTTATCTGAGTTTATAGCCTCAACATTTTATTCTCATTTTATATGAGTTTTATAGCCCAAGACTTTATTCTTATTTGATAGGCTGATACTTATTGCTTGGGCATATTATCTATTTGGCATGAAGATTCTCATTTTATATGAGTTTATAGCCTCAACATTTTATTCTCATTTTATATGAGTTTTATAGCCCAAGATTTTATTCTTATTTGATAGGCTGATACTTATTGTTTGGGCATATTATGTATATGGCCAAGTTACAATTATCATTTTATATGAGTTTTATATCCCCATACTGTTTATTTGATAGTGTGGATCTTATTGCTTGGCCATATTATCTATATGGCCAAGTTACAACTACCCCCAAGTATATAAAGTGTGTGTTTTATACGGATGTAAAAAGCAAAGACACAGTAAAAGTATTAAAAGATTTTATTTTTTTAAAGATAAATACATCTCCAAGACATTTCAAAGACAAAAACCACACTTTCACAAATGGTGAGATTCATGAATCAGGCATGTTACGCATATTGAACCAATTTCTGAACACGTTGAAGGAAGGTGAAGCAATTAGCTGTGGTCAATTAGTTGTGGCCACACAGGGAAGTGTAACATTTATAGTTCTTCACAGACCAGATGCCGAAAGATGGTGAAGCAATTAGTTGTGGTCACAAAATCGCACACATCTCTGCTTATAAAGACATCTTTTATTATTATACTTAGAATGTGCAGATAAGAGTGATGTTACAAGACCTGAGACTATTGCATCATTTTCATGCTTATTATCACCAAAACACTTTAAGACCTTATTGAAGGACAAACCACGGGCTAGATGATACATAACAAAAATACAGTAATGACCACATACAGAGCTGTATGTATCCTGGAATTGAGAGTTTTGAGAACAATAAGACTCACAATTCTTGTTCAGGAATGTCACAAAATCACGGGGAAAGATAATACTATCCGGACAAAAGCCATAGCTATCAAAAAATATGCCCCTCTTATCATTGCAGAGTACGATCAACAGCCAGTGCCGCCCGGGCTGGCCGGCTGAGTCAGTGTTCACAATATATGCAGCTGGTCTTTGATTCACTCTGCGCGACGTTAGCAAGTCACACGGAAACACACCAGCGAATATGCGTTCTGTATAGCGATGGGCCTTCAGCAGTGTTGTGAGTTGTAGATTATCCATTATCAGTTAAAATCGTACAAGATCTCTCTCCTATTATTAATTTCCAGAATGCTGGGATTGATTGCAAAAACAAGCATATTTATTGTGTGGGGGGTCGGTAGAGCAAACCGAACTTCAGCGCGTAGGTTACCTGTTTTAATAAGTGAGAAATGCCCCCCCCCCGGTTCTTGATCAGGTGATAAATCAAAAGCAAATAAAGTGAAACCAGACATAAATTCTTCACGATCTATTGCCATGGCACAATCAGCCTTTTGCTTCCCGGATATATGGGCAAGCGCCATATACTCTCTGACGGATAAATCAATATTAAAATTAGGCTGAAAGGGTCGTGCGGGGATCTTCTGGCCGTCCAGGTATAGAGCTGCGTGGTTCACATTGTAGTGACTGAAACAAAGCGGGTTTTTAGCATAAGAGCCGCTAAATGCTTCATTATCTACAAAGCACAATATAACAGCCTTAGGGATCTGTCCTAGGAAAAGGTTCTTGTGGTTCGTGATCCGTGTACCGGCAGCGATGCTGTACACCTTCATGCAGGTTCGGTCAATGGCATACTTGGCTGTTGCGGATAAGAGGGCCTGGCTGTGACCTATTCGGACTGCTGGAGAGACCTGCACTCTCTTTACATAGAGAGCCGCTTGTAAGATTTGCACTTTCAGAGGATCGACTTCTGATGACATCAAAGAGAAAGTATCCTTATTTCTTGTTAACTTGACCTTAAGGTCAAGACCATTCAATATTAGCTTTGGTTGATTAAATATATCTCCAAAAATGGGGCCCAAGAGATCAACAGGCCTGGAGTGGGAAGTTGCCAGGGATCTTTTGATAAACCCAACATTTGCGCCATCCAAGTTCCGATCATTATGATGGCCTGCAGTGTCTTTATAGAACAATCCTGCAGTAAACTGTGTTGACAGCGTCTGCGAGCTGTAATTTAAAAGGGCCTCTATGTATGCTCTATAGCTGTAGAGATTGTCCGATTGTGAGATAAGGCGATCTCCCAGAGTAATATCGACTTGATTAAAAAGAGTGGCTAGAGGGTAGTTTATGAGCGCCACACGTGCTCCATCAGCAATAGGCGTATTATCCTGTTTGACGATGCGACAATTTATGTACAGCAGCGTGTTATTTAGGTCAAAATAATAATCTCCACTCCCCGATATGAAAAATTCCAGGGGAGCATTGTCTGACAGAGCTGCAATAGGCTGTACTTCTACAAAAAGAGATTTCTCTATACTCGTTTGTGTCGGGGGAATGTCAAAAATATCCAGTTCAGATTTTGCGCACTCTACAGAAGCATCATGCAGGAAGGCCATGATAATCGCTTAGAAGATGTCGCCCGCAGAGCGTCTTACTCTTTTCTGACGGGCTCGTCTCTTGGTTGTATTTTTATTCATGAGCATTGGTGGTATTGAATGACTCGCACGTCTCTTTCTTTTTTGTGTTTTTTTAGCAACATAAATTATACCAGATCCCTTCTGCGCTGGCGTATTTATCCTATTCATAATGGCTGATGAGACAGTTGTGACAGCATCTTTAGCAATGTTTCTGACAGCCGTCTTCACGTGTGGTTTTACTAATTCTAAGCCCTTTCTGAAAAGGGGCACGGCGCGGCGGAATAAACCTTTAAATATGCCGGCCAATCCTGAGCCATACATGTACTCACTGCCGGTGAAACCCTCTAAACCGTGGCCCGACTGCGCAATATAGTAGCGGGCATAAATGGTGGGATCTCCGTACACCCTTTGAGACACCATTTTATCGTGTCAATGCTGTCGCGGTCTAAAATGTAATCGCACAATACTTTTTCCGTACTTGAATTTAACTGGGGAACCTTGGTCTGATAAGATAGAGATTGTCACAGAATCAAAATGGTGCTTGCATAAGGGCACGTAATCGGGTCTTGCGTACTGAAGGGTGATAATTTCACCGCTCTTGCCGGTTACCTGAGCCGTTCTCAAAAGTTGGACATAACTGTCCCCCACAAGTTGATGTTGTATTATATCTGTGTACACAAACAATGTATAAAATCCGTCTTTTATATCCGCATAAGCCTTCTTCCGCTCAAGCAGACTGTTATCTACAGTGGCCTCAATATAGGTGGGGAGGCCTAAAATGTGTGCCAGTTTCTGACCAGGTGCAAAATGTGTTGTTGGGGAATCCGTCAGGGTAACACTTCTTTTCACATCATCATAACGCAACTTAAAACCATCACCAGAAATTTTCAGAATATCAATTCTCTCATTAATCGCTCTTATAAGTTCTGCGATTGTTGAATAAAACCCAGATTTTACGTAATATTCCTTTAGCACATCTCCACGCTTTCCTATATAGAAATTCCCGTCATTCTGTTCAAATGTGTACCATGTATGCGGATATTGGATTTCAGTGAGTGCCACCTCGAAGGGACCGGAAAGGTGAACAGGTTTTGATAATTTGGTGGTAAAAGTGGAAATTGTGTTTTCGGGGTAGATTTTAGATGAGGCGTTACTAGGCAGTGTTATATAAAATGATCCACCTTCCATGGCTATATATCTCGCAGCTGTGACGCGTCAAGCCAACTGTTGAATTTTGATGGGTACCCGAGCCATTTGACAAAGCAAAGTGTCTTACCCCTGACACGTTTAGTTCTTAATATTTTTTCTACTCTGTAGACACGATTCTCATCCATAGGTATTTTCTGAAGCTCCTCCTTATAAAATGAACCCTCTACAGCCTCGCCACTCAAATCAGCAATTTTATAGAGAGGTTTTTGAAATTTAGTGTTGACAGCGCTAATGATAAATATCTCATCAGTGTACGTTTGTTCATACCCCTTAGCAAAAGTTCCTTTAAATTGTGACACTCTCACATGATCGCCGATTTTTAAAGAGGGCTTAATAGGTTTAACAGGAATGCTAGAACTGTAAATATTTCGCCAGATTTGTAGCGAGTTATGTTTTGTCACATCAACCGGCCTGCAGCGAATTGTAGTGTGATAAGTATGATTGTAGCTATGCACCAGATCAGCTAAAATATCAATATACCTAAAGGTATTATGCTTCGTAAGATAGCGCCACATCCGGGTTTTCAATGTGCGGTTAAATCGTTCAATAATGGAGGCTTTTACTGTATTGTGCGTAAAAAAAAATGATGTATTTTATGTATTTTACAAACACCCTTCACAGCGCTATTCATAAATTCTTTGCCCTGATCCGTCTGTAATTTCTGCGGTATACACTGATCATTTTCAAATATTAATTTGAATGCACGAGCGACAGATGATCCGGTCTTGTTTGGTAAGGCCACACACCACGCAAATTTTGACAGCACATCAATTACCGTCAGGATGTATTTGATATCATCATTTTCACGTGAAATTTCAATCAAGCTAACCAAATCTGCCTGCCATTGCGAATCAATGTCTGAGACAAAAATTTTATTTGTCAAAAAAAACGTTTTCTAACCGGCTTGTGTAGTGTGTACGAATCTTGTTTATTCAGCCAATCAATCACTTCAGGCTTTTTAATACCGTGCTTTCTAGTTTCTCTATATAAATTTTCAATGCCGCCCAATGAGGCAGCTGCTTTAGGTGTGAAATATTGCTTCTGTAATATTTCTTCATTGCGTTTAGTCGTCATGATTGAATAAATGAGTGACTGGAGCTGATGAACACTTGCTTCTCTCTATCAGAAATAAAAGCGTATAAAATGTAACCCTGGTTTTAATCCTACTATAGCATGATTGTATTAAGACAATCAATAATCATTGTGGAGAGGCGTAACTGGGCTGTGTTTGTGGGTGTTTGTGGGAGTTAACAGAAGGTGTGTTTTTCTGGTAGCCTCCTTTATATTCATGTATTCTTCCAGCCTGACAGCATGACACACAGCTCTGAGACAGAAAGTGTTGATCCATAGCAACATTCCTCACAGCTCAGATCGGGTCTAAAAGTAAATATAATCAGCCCATTACGCATTATTCTAGTTATTTTGTCTTACCACTATACCCAGTTGTTTAATTATGTTTAAGCGTGCATAGTTAAAGGTATTATTTGTTTTAATAATTTAGTCATATATTCAATATGCTACAACTGAAATAACATAATAGTTACTAGATGTTAATGATCACTAAATAGAGCATTCACTGCACAGTGTTTAATCATGTATAAAGAGTTTACCCTGTATTAGTTTGGTAGTTTTGCTTGCTTAATATAGTGGTATTTATGCGGCTGCTTTTAATTTACATGATGTGTAACATAATCTACTTCTTTTAAAGTTATATTAATTATATAAAATGCAGAAAATTTGCTAGTTTCAGTATTATACCGTACTTGAATGCAGGCAGTCGTCATTCAAATCACTATTGTATTACTATAGATTTAGTACAGGAAGCACAGAAAATTCACACATACTTAATTTTATTTTAGATGGAAGGACAAAATTTTGTGGATCCATACGTTGACATGCTTACAGATACAGAATTAGGTATGCATTACATCGAATATAGCTAGAATTGTTATTATCTTATTTCAATTATATGTAGATGTTTTATATATTATTTTTATATTTCATTCTTTCTTGTTAAAGCGGCGTATATGGATTGCGAGCTTGACGATATTCTAGCAGATATGAATATTGATGTTACTGGTGTCGCAGCTGCAGAAACTATGGCCTGTACCAGCACTGCAGGAGAGACAAGCGAAACTAATTTACAACAGCCGATCAGTGGTAAGCTCCAACTATGTAAATACATATATGCACACACCTATCTATTTACACAATGTTTCATCCTGTGTATTTATACATGAATGTAAATTCTAATATGTATACAGATGCAGGGGTGCTGCAGGCGACGTATACGCCGGAAAACACGCTGACTTCTAATCCACCTAAAAAGTCGAGAACACCACACCACCTGATGAATAGGAAAAGAAAAGGTCACGTCTCTTTGAAAAACAACAGTTGTTCATATGTATTTACACATGAAACTAAATACAAATTTTTATACAGGCGGCAAATTGCTTCATGCGGGGTCTGTTGCTAGAACCAACCACGATTCTAAAGCAGCTAAAAGGCCGGGAAAAATTCAACTTTTGACTTTAAGGCTGAGCTAAAATCTTATTGTCAGCAAGATGTTGAGATTTTGAGACGCTCGTGTGAACTTTACAGAGAGCGTATTATGGAAATGACGAGAAAAAATGTTAAAACATACTGTAAGCTACAAAAGAAAAAAAAATTGTAGTGTCCCGATGTGTTGATCCTTTTCAACTCATCACCCTGGCCTCTGTATGTATGGCAATGTACAGATTTAAATTTCTACCAAAAAACACCATCGCCATTTTACCCGGTGATAATTATCACAAGACAAAAAAGCGCTACTCGTCACCCGCTATACACTGGCTCATGTATGTAGCACATACAGAGAACATTACCATTCAACATGCTTTGAGGGGCGACGAAAAGCAAGTCGGGAGATATTTTTTAGATGGTTATGCCTATGTTAACAAACAGCATGTGGCATTTGAATTTCAGGGTTGTTTTTATCATGGCTGTCCTGTATGTTACAATGAAAATGACACAAATAAGGTCACAAATACATCTTATGGCCAGTTATATTACGCCTTTTTAGCTAAAAAGCGTTACTTGCAGTGCTGCGGACACAGCGTAAGAGTGATGTGGGAGCACGACTGGAGTGAAATGGTTGAAAAAGATTCTAACCTTCAAACATTTCTTCTCCAAATGGAATTCCCAACACCTTTAGACCCACGCGATGCTCTTTATGGCGGGCGAACTAACGCCATTAAACTCTATCACAGTCTGAGAGATGGGGAGACATTACATTACTATGATTTCACCAGTCTTTATCCCTTTGTAAACAAAACTAAAACATACCCTGTAGGCCACCCAGATATCATCTATGATGATTTTGGTTTCATTAAAAAATACTTTGGCATTGCTAAAGTCAAGGTCTACCCTCCGAGAGATTTATTCTTTCCAGTTCTCCCTGTAAAACTCAACAAAAAGTTAATGTTCCCCCTTTGCTACACATGCGCTGTAAATTCACAAACGGATGTTTGTGCACATAGTGATGAAGAGCGTTCCCCGACAGGTACATGGTGCACTATAGAGCTTGAGCTGGCCATAGAAAAAGGGTATAGGATCGCACACATCTACGAAATATGGCATTTTCCTAACAGCACTGATGATCTGTTTGCCCCCTACATTAAATTACATCTTCGGGATAAGCAGGAGGCTTCGGGTTATCCCAGCTGGTGCAGTGACGATGTCAAGAAAAAACAGTACATTGACTCCTTTCTTGAAAAAGAAGGTGTACAATTACGGCCTGAAAATATAGGCGTGAATCCTGCAAAGAGACAGATCTCCAAACTTTTCTTAAATTCTTTATGGGGAAAGTTTGCACAGAGATCTAATTTACCATGTACCAGCATTGTTAGCAACCCCGATGTGCTTTTTCAGCATGTGTTTCTACCTTACTATGACATTTCAATGTTACATTTCATTGATGATGAAACTGCAACCATTAACTGGAAATATGCAAAAGGACACCACACGGTCAACAAAAACACAAACATTTTTATAGCGTGTTTTACAACCGCGTATGCCCGGCTAGAGCTCTATTCTCTGCTGGACCGGTTGCAGGAGAGGTGCCTTTATCACGACACAGATTCGGTTATTTTTGTGCAGAGGGAAGGTGAGTGGCAGCCGACTTTAGGCGATTACCTGGGTGACCTGACCAGTGAGATACCCGATGACACTCACATCACAGAGTTTGTATCTGCGGGTCCCAAAACTTATGGATACAAACTCAACACTGGTAAAACTGTCTTAAAAGTTAAGGGTATAACACTAAATGTCGGTAACACTCAATCTATTAATTTTAGCAGTCTGAAAGATTTAGTTCTGGACTACCCGCATAATTCTGACACAGAAACACAGAAGCGAATTGTCGTAGAACAGCCGGGCATTGTGAGAAATAAAAAAGTACTGGGACATTGAAACAAGGCCACTGCGCAAAACACAAAAGTGCGTTTACACAAAGCGGTGCCTATTAGACGACTTCACCACCCTGCCATTTGGCTATTAGTTGAGTATTGTGATGGATCCGCGGCTACAACACCCATTCTCCTGCATTCTAGCCGGCCCGTCTAATTCTGGAAAGAGCTATTTTGTAAAACAGCTGTTACATAATATTGAAACTCATTTTTCTCACAAACCCAATAATATTGTTTGGTTTTATTCATGCTGGCAAAAACTATATGATGAAATCTCTCTCTCTTTTCCCCACATCAGATTTGTGGAGGGTCTGCCGCATACATTCGTAGATGATGGTTTATTCCCGCCTGACAAGGTAAATTTGACTATTGTTGATGATCTCATGGAGAGTGCTAGTGATAACTGTGAGATAGAAAAAGCATTTACCAAGTATGTTCACCACAGAAATCTCAGCATTTTTTACCTGGTACAAAACATATTTTGTCAGGGTAAGAAAAGCCGCACAATAACTTTAAACACAAAGTACATGGTGCTTTTTAAAAACCCACGAGATAAATTACAAATTTTAACTCTAGCCCGTCAGATGTACCCCGGAAAAACACGTTTTTTCTTGGAAGCTTTTGAGGATGCAACGAGGGAACCTTATGGGTATTTGCTGTTAGACTTGAGAGCTAATACCCCTGAGGATCTGCGCTTAAGGACGGGGATGTTTCCACCAGCATTGCCCGCTGTCTGTGTGCAGAAGAAAAATAGTTCTAAAAAGTGAATTTTACATGGAATCAGGCATTCTACACTGCGGCCATAGTGTTGTAAAGATGTCTGAGAGACTCCGTCGTAACTGGGCTCTAAGAAAAACACTGGTGAAGACAACACCCCGCTGTCAGAAAATCTGTTTTGCACAATGCAAGCAGAGATTTAATTACAGCCATAAGTGAAATTGCTTTAAACATTTTAAAAGGCCGAATACCCCTGAAAGAGCGACAAAAAAACATATTAAAGAAGTGGCGTAAAGCTATAAGAACCCTGAGTGATAGATCGCAGCCCATAAAGAAAAAGAAGCGCCTACTAAAGCAGACCGGCGGGTTTATAGGGCCTCTTTTAGGATTTGCAATACCGATAATAACAAGTCTGCTCACAGGCAAATAATGGAGCACACAGAGAAAATGTATCTAGTTCCCAAACAGGATCTAGTCAAACTAAGACCCCCTAATACAGATAACATACGTGAGAGTGTTATTCGTTGTCTTGATGATGAAATTAGCGCAGTTTTACAACGTCGTGACATACCCGATGATGTGAAAATTAAAATGTATAGTTCCGTGCTACAACGATACTTGGTACATGCGAGGCACAGTTCAAAAGAAGTAACAACTTTAAATCTCGATAGCACTCCTGAATCTGATCAGCAACAATTGCCAAATTCAGGCCCTGATAAAAAATCAAGAGGTCACTGAAATTGTAAGCCATGTAAACCAACGATATAAAAAGAATGCTGAATTTTTACTAAACAGGCTGCTGCAAAATAAAAAATGTTACATCCTGGAATGATAAAAGCGAATTTATTTTCAAAGGAACTGTAATACCAGGATCTAACTTGCTGGATTTGGTACGTAGTACAACACAGAGCCATGCCCTGGCCAGCAGGAATCTGCCTCGGGGTTGGGATTCATTTATGCAGGCAATGGCAGAGCTAAATATTCCATCTACAGTTGTGGCCAATCCCGCTACTAGACAGCTTTTAGATGGATTAAAAATTTCCATCAGTGAAGGTAGCGATGTATCTACACCCCGGACGCTATCCACACCGACCCGCGCTATTCAATCTTTACACTCTCCATCATTAGGTATCACACAAGGAACTTTGCTGCCTAAAAAAAGGTCTCTACCATTACTACAATCCATGTGGCTCACGATGTAAGTGATGTATTGGATAAATGATCTGACTGAATTGTAACACTCTATATTAATCTGCAAGAAATGTAATGATGTATATTATTATTATTACATGCATTTTGGTACATGTGAATGTAACACTTTTTATATTATTTTGTAAGAATTGTAATGCTGTATATTAATTGTACTTGTGATACTTTTTATAATATTCTGTAAGGATTTTTATATTATTGAAATGTCTTTGAGATGTATTTATTTTTTAAAACAATAAAATCTTTTAATACTTTTACTGTGTCTTTGCTTTTTACATCCGTATAAGACACACACTTTATATACTTGGGGGTAGTTGTAACTTGGCCATATAGATAATATGGCCAAGCAATAAGATCCACACTATCAAATAAACAGTATGGGGATATAAAACTCATATAAAATGATAATTGTAACTTGGCCATATACATAATATGCCCAAACAATAAGTATCAGCCTATCAAATAAGAATAAAGTCTTGGGCTATAAAACTCATATAAAATGAGAATAAAATGTTGAGGCTATAAACTCATATAAAATGAGAATCTTCATGCCAAATAGATAATATGCCCAAGCAATAAGTATCAGCCTATCAAATAAGAATAAAGTCTTGGGCTATAAAACTCATATAAAATGAGAATAAAATGTTGAGGCTATAAACTCAGATAAACTCATACACTATCAAATAAGAGTAAATAATCAGATACCATCATCAAACTCATATAAAATTCATATAAAATGATGAATAAGATACAACACACGAACTGATAGGGGAGGGGGAGGAGGGGTGTGGCTACACACTTTGATACACTTTGATAGGGGGCGTGGCACCTGTCAAATTGAGTTTGACGAAAGATAGGGCTGCTACACTAGTGGCGATGCAGCACGGAGATGCAGCCGGCTACTCGCAGCTTAAGTCCCCCACCGCAGGCGCCGCTGACCTACATGCGGCTATCGTCGGAAGATCAGCGGCTACAGCCGCTTATCTCCACAGGACAAGTGTGACGCCCCTCCACTCCTCTCCCCTCCCTTCCTTTCCCCTCTTCTCCCCTCCCCTCTCCTCCCGTCCCTCCCCCCGCTCGATCAGGACCCCGGCGTCATACTTACCCCTCTCCTCCCCTCCTCTCCCCTCCCCTCTCCTCTCCTCCCGTCCCTCCCCCCGCTCGATCAGGACCCTGGCACCCGGCGTCATACTTACCCCTCCCCGTGCCTGCGCAGCAGCTCCTGTGTCTTCCGCTGATGCTCTGTGACGTTTCAGGTCAGAGGGCGCGGTGACGTCTTTACACCGCGCTCTCTCCTGACCGATCACAGCGCACAGCGTGAAGATGCCGGCTACGCTGGAGTCCGGAGCAGCAGCTGAGAAGTGAGGTGAGTATTGGATTTTTTTTTCTTTGTATGTGGCCATAGGGGACCTGCATGGGGCACTATATGGGGGATGGGACATCCTGCATGGGGTATTATATAGGGGGGATGTGACAGCCTGCATGGGGTATTATATAGGGGGGATGTGACAGCCTGCATGTTGCATTATATGGGGGGACAGGTGACATCCTACATGGGGCATTATATGGGGGGAGAGGTAGCATCCTACATGGGGCATTATATGGGGGAGAGGTGACATCCTGCATGGGCCATTATATGGGGGGAGACGTGACATCCTACATGGGGCATTATATGGGGGAGAGGTGACATCCTACATGGGGCATTATATGGGGGAGAGGTGACATCCTCCATGGGCCATTATATGCTGGGAGAGGTGACATCTTACATGGGGCATTATATGGGGGGAGAGGTGTCATCCTACATGGGGCATTATATGGGGGGAGAGGTGACATCCTGCATGGGGTATTATATAGGGGGGATGTGACAGCCTGCATGGGCCATTATATGGGGGGAGAGGTGACATCCTGCATGGGGCATTATATGGGGGGAGAGGTGAAATCCTACTTGGGGCATTATATGGGGGAGAGGTGACATCCTGCATGGGGCATTATATGGGGGGAGAGGTGACATCCTACATGGGGCATTATATGGGGGGAGAGGTGACATCCTACATGGGGCATTATATGGGGGAGAGGTGACATCCTGCATGGGCCATTATATGGGGGGAGAGGTGACATCCTACATGGGGCATTATATGGGGGAGAGGTGACATCCTGCATGGGCCATTATATGCTGGGAGAGGTGACATCCTACATGGGGTATTATATGGGGGGAGAGGTGACATCCTACATGGGGCATTATATGGGGGGAGAGGTGACATCCTGCATGGGGTATTATATAGGGGGGATGTGACAGCCTGCATGGGGCATTATATGGGGGGAGAGGTGACATCCTACATGGGGCATTATATGGGGGAGAGGTGACATCCTGCATGGGCCATTATATGCTGGGAGAGGTGACATCCTACATGGGGTATTATATGGGGGGAGAGGTGACATCCTACATGGGGCATTATATGGGGGGAGAGGTGACATCCTGCATGGGGTATTATATAGGGGGGATGTGACAGCCTGCATGGGGCATTATATGGGGGGAGAGGTGACATCCTGCATGGGGCATTATATGGGGGGAGAGGTGACATCCTACTTGGGGCATTATATGGGGGGAGAGGTGACATCCTGCATGGGGCATTATATGGGGGGAGAGGTGACATCCTGCATGGGGCATTATATGGGGGGAGAGGTGAAATCCTACTTGGGGCATTATATGGGGGAGAGGTGACATCCTGCATGGGGCATTATATGGGGGGAGAGGTGACATCCTATATGGGGCATTATATGGGGGGAGAGGTGACATCCTACATGGGGCATTATATGGGGGAGAGGTGACATCCTGCATGGGCCATTATATGGGGGGAGAGGTGACATCCTACATGGGGCATTATATGGGGGAGAGGTGACATCCTGCATGGGCCATTATATGCTGGGAGAGGTGACATCCTACATGGGGTATTATATGGGGGGAGAGGTGACATCCTACATGGGGCATTATATGGGGGGAGAGGTGACATCCTGCATGGGGTATTATATAGGGGGGATGTGACAGCCTGCATGGGGCATTATATGGGGGGAGAGGTGACATCCTACATGGGGCATTATATGGGGGAGAGGTGACATCCTGCATGGGCCATTATATGCTGGGAGAGGTGACATCCTACATGGGGTATTATATGGGGGGAGAGGTGACATCCTACATGGGGCATTATATGGGGGGAGAGGTGACATCCTGCATGGGGTATTATATAGGGGGGATGTGACAGCCTGCATGGGGCATTATATGGGGGGAGAGGTGACATCCTGCATGGGGCATTATATGGGGGGAGAGGTGACATCCTACTTGGGGCATTATATGGGGGGAGAGGTGACATCCTGCATGGGGCATTATATGGGGGGAGAGGTGACATCCTACATGGGACATTATATGGGGGGAGAGGTGACATCCTATATGGGGCATTATATGGGGGAGAGGTGACATCCTGCATGGGCCATTATATGGGGGGAGAGGTGACATCCTACATGGGGCATTATATGGGGGAGAGGTGACATCCTGCATGGGGTATTATATAGGGGGGATGTGACATCCTGCATGGGGTATTATATACGGGGGATGTGACATCCTGCATGGGGTATTATATGCATGGGGTATTATATACGGGGGATGTGACTTCCTGCATGGGGCATTATAAAGGAGGGTCGGGAGACATATGCTAGAATACCCGATGCTTTAGAATCGGGCCACCATCTAGTTATTTATATTATTATAATCAGGGTTACCTGGTTAGGGGCCCACTCAGATGTTTTGCCCCCCTGAGCTGAACCCCTACCTACGTCTCTGGTTTCTTTTCCTTTCAGTGCAGATCAGACGCAATGATGAAAATTCCAAACGTACAGTTATAAATTACACATTTATAACCCAAAATATGAATGCAGACAAGAAATGATTTATCTATACAAACAGGTTACTAATATATACAGATCATTACATTCATACTAATATAGTTGGGAAAACAAACCTGTGTACAAAAAGATCATGCTGTACATTTAAAGGGGACCTGTTGCATGCCATGGATATGTAATTCTTTTAACCTGGTGTAAATGCCACTGTTCTCCTGAATCTGGTGTTGCTTTTCGTTTTTGACTGCGCCACTCCGTTCTATCTTTTCCCTGTATGTTAATTTAGTCTTTAACGCCAATTGGGCATGGTTGTCAATTCATCTATTTGGGACAATGCCCAGTTTACTAAGACCAGACTTATATACAAGGAAGAGATGACCTTATCTCAGGAAGGGAGAGGCGCAGAAAGAAAAGAAAAAAAACGCCAGGTTCAGGAGAAAGTGACATTTACACCATTTAAAGAAATTACATATTTATGCAATTGTCAGGTCGTCTTTAAAGACCAATTCCTGTCATTGGTCGACCACTAATCAAGCAATAAAGTCTAATTAAAACACTTCCTCCTATGGATAAAAATATAGGTAATATAATACTTTCCCCCATGACTAGAATGGCTCTTTGATAGATACAGCGGGTGAAATAAGTATTGAACACGTCACCAATTTTCTAAGTAAATATATTTCTAAAGGTGCTATTGACATGAAATTCACCAGATGTCGGTAACAACTCATCCAATCCACACAGGCAAAGAAATCACCATAGATGTTCATAAATTATGTGTAATAATGAGAAATGACACAGAGAAAAAATATTGAACACGCTTACTGAAATTGAATTAATTTTTATGAAAAAACCTTTGTTGGTGATGACAGCCTCCTGTATGGAGAAACCAGTCACAGGCATTGCTCAGGTGTGATTTTGTCTCATTCCTTCACACAAGCACTCTTCACATCCTGAAAGTCTCAAGGGCTCCTTCTATGAATTCTGAGCTTTAGTTCCTTCCATAAATTTTCTGTTGGATTCAGGTCAGAGGATTGGCTGAGCCATTCTAGCAGCTTTATTTTCTTTTTCTAAAACCAATTGACAGTTTCCTTGGCTGTGTGTTTGGGATCATTGTCTTGCTCAACTGTGCACCCTTGTTTCACCCTTATCATCCTGGTAGATGGCAGCAGTTTTTATGCAGAATGTTTCAGTACATTTGTCCATTCATCCTTCCTTCAATCATATGAAGTTTGCAAGTGCTGTATGCTGAAAAACAGCCCCACACCATGATGTTCCCACCTCCAAACTTCACTGTTAGTATGGTGTTTGGGGTGATATGCAGTGCAATTTGGCCTCCAAACATGGTGTGTATTATGGCATCCAAACAGTTCAACTTTGGTCTCATCTAACCAGAACATTCTCCCAGTATTTCACAAGTTTGTCTAAATGTTTAAATGTTGTTGAGCCAACTTTAAAACGTGCTTGTACATGCTTTTGGAGTCTTGCGTGGTGAGTGTGCATTGTGCTGTGGAGGTTGAGTGCATTACTTATTGTTTTCTTTGAAACCATTGTATCTGCTGATTCCAGGTCTTTCTGTAGCTCTCCACAGGTGGTCCTTGGCTCCTGGACAACTCTTTGGATAATTCTTTTCACTCCTCTGTCTGAAATCTTGTGAGGAGCACCTGGTCGTGACCAGTTTATGGTGAAATTATGTTCTTTCCACTTCCAGATTATGTCCCCAACAGTTCTCACTGGAGCGTTCAGTAGTCTAAATATTCTTCTGTAACCAATGCCATCAGTATGTTTTCCAACAATAAGGTTGCGAAGGTCTTGAGACAGCTCACTGGTTTTACCCATCATGAGATGTTTCTTGTGTGGCACCTTGGTAATGAGACACCTTTTTATAGGGCATCAGTTGAACCAGCTGATATTATTTGTCACTAAGTAGCAGGATTGCTTTCTAATTACTGATAGATCTCAGCTGGTGTCATGACTTTCCATGGCTTTTTGCTCCTCTCTTTCTTCATGTGTTCAATACTTTTTTCTCTGTGTCATTTCTCATTATTACTCATAACTTAATTTATGGACATCTATGGTTTCATTTCTTTGCCTGTGGATTGGATGGGTTGTTACCGACATTTGGTGAGAATTTCATGTCAATAGCACCTTTAGAAATATATTTACTTAGAAATTTGGTGACGTGTTCAAAACTTATTTCACCCGCTGTATAATATCAGTGGTCTTACTCATCATCTTCTTCAAATTTCCATCAATAGGTGCTTCTCCTTTGGATGTAATACCAGATGTTTCCAAAAAGAAAGGCATTCAACATTCTTATGCTGTATCTCAAGATAAGAATGTTTGTTTCTTTTTGTCTGTTTTAATAGAATTTCAGAATTTTGACTCACTGTGCGTTATTTTTAGTGTTGAGCGAGCATGCTCGACACTGCTCGGTACTCGCCCGAGCATCACGCTACTCGGGATGTTCGGCGAGCACCGAGCATTTCCGGGTTACTCGGGCGGGAGCTCGGGTCTCCGCCCTGCATGTTTGGCGCTCTTTACAGAGCCAATAAACATACAGGGATTGCCAGCCAGTCACTGTAATGCCGCAACCATGTTGTTTGTGGGCATTACAGTGATTGGCTGGCCGCACAGCGTCACCTCGAGTATTTAAAACCGGGCGCCGCCATCTTGGACACAGTCGCTCCGGATTAAACAGTGTACGGACAGCGCTGCTGAGCTATGGAGAGATTTATCCTGCGAAATAGTTAGTGTAGGGTCTGTAAAGCCTGCCAGATCAAACAAACAGTCCTTCTCAGGACTAAAATCCATCCCAGATATCAGGCAGACAGGCAGGCTGTATAGGAGACGCAGTGGGGTTATACCAGCAAACGCTGCATTACAGTCCTGTGTGCTCCTGTTTCTGAAATTGCTGGACTTAGCTCCAGGTCTCAGAGCTAAATCCTTTTTTTTTCATCTAAATCCTCTTTTTTTTTCCTCCTTCACACTGTACAAATACCCGTCTTATTAACCTATTGGTGTCCCCCCCCCCAAAAAAAAAAGTGTGTCTCTGATTTTTCAGACACAAATATATCTGTTGAAAAGAGTCTGGTATAGACCACAGAAACAGAAGTGTGGTTTTGCTGTTCCACGGGTGAAATCTCTGTATTATCCAGTTTTGTGCCTTTTGCATCTAAAAAAACCAGTTTGAGTGTGTCGCTCACTGTTCAGCCGCAAATATATATATATTTAAAAAAGTCTGGTATACACCAGTAAATTATAACTGTGGTTTTGCTGTTCCACGGTAAAAAATCTCTATTATCCTGCTTTTGGCATTTTTTGCCGTAAAAAATAAATAATAGTGTCTCCTGATTGTTCAGACACAAATATATCTGTTGAAAATAGTCTGGTGTACACCAGTAAATTATAACTGTGGTTTTGCTGTTCCACGATAAAAAAATCTCTATTATCCTGCTTTTGGCATTTTTTGCCGAAAAAAATAAATAATAGTGTCTCCTGATTGTTCAGACACAAATATATCTGTTGAAAATAGTCTGGTGTAGGCCCGAGAAATACAAGCGTGGTTTTGCAGTTCCACTGTTCAAACCTCTGTATTATCCACTTTTGGGCCATTTGTATCTAAAAAAAACAGTTTGAGTGTGTCGTTCACTGTTCAGCCGCAAATATATATATTTAAAAAAGTCTCGTCTACATACACCAGTAAATTATAACTGTGGTTTTGCTGTTCCACGGTAAGAAATCTCTATTATTCAGCTTTTGGTATTTTTTCCGTAAAGAAAAACAGTAATATTTTCTCCCTGATTGTTCAGATTGTTTAAAAGAGTCGGGTGTAGGCCAGAGAAATAGAACTGTGGTTTTCCTCTTCCAAGGTTCTAATCTACTTTTTGCTACCCTTTTTCCATTGATAGTGCGAGTGTAAGCTATTTTACTTACTTTACAATGGGCAAGGTGCGTGGCAAGGGACGTGGAAGTGGACGTTCTGCTGATGGTGCGTGCAGAGGACGGGGCCGTGGCCAAGGTGAAAATGTGCCACAACCAACAGCCACATCTTCTCGCTCCCACTTCTTGTTCTGTGCTTCCCTAGTAATTCGGTCAACACCAGTATTGCGAACTGATCAGTGTGAACAGGTTATTAATTGGATAGCAGATAATACTTCCAGTTACCTGGGCACCACCACCTCCGGCCTGTCTTCCACATGGTTGACTCTTAGTAGCCGTGAGTCTCGACCGCATACTCCTCCTCACCCTGATGCTCCTTCCTCCCACCATGCCGAGTGTCGTCAGACAGCAACTGATCCCACACTTGGACATTCTGAAGAGCTGTTCACTGGTCCATTTCCAGATTTGTGCCCCTCGCCTGCTCCGCTTGAAGTGGTGGAAGAGTAGATCCCATGTAGCGATGCACAAATATTTGAACAGCCACGGCCACAGGAAGTCGACGCTGGCAATTTGTCACAATAGGTGGATGATGACGAGACACAATTGCCAGGAAGTGAGGAGGAGGATCGTGGTGCGCAAGTGGAAGAGGAGGAGGTGGTGGATGATCTAGTAACTGACCCAACGTGGCAGGAGGACATGCAGAGTGAGGCCAGCAGCACACAGGGGGAGGGAGGCAGAGTACCCCAACAGGCAGGAAGAAGCAGTGTGGTGGCCGCAGACAGAAGGCGGCCAACCGTTCCCCGTAACACCAACACGAGGGACGTTGCCAGTACAAGCGGTAGGTCTTCCAGAGTCTGGAATTTTTTTAAAGACTCTGCTGATAACCCCAAAAAGGCCATTTCTACCACCTGCCATGCCAGCATCAGCAGGGGTGACAAAGCTACCAGCCTGACTACCACCAGCATGATCAGGCACATGGCAGCAAAGCACCCGACTTTGTGGGGCGAACCCCAGGGTCCACGACCAGTGTCAGCGGGTGTCACCACTGCTTCTTCCGCTGTTGTGCGGGCAATAGAACCCTGTGTTGCGTGTGCAAGGCAATCCCCTGTCCATACTGCATGCAAAGATGCCCCCTCCTCTCAGTCTTCACTTGTTATGGCAGTTTCTCAAGAAACAGCATCAACGTCCACGTCCACGTCCCACCGCAGCGTTCAATTGTCCATATCCCAGACCTTTGAACGAAAGTGGAAATTCATAGCTAACGCCCCACAGGCCACAGTCCTAAATTCGCACATTTCACGACTACTTGCATTGGAAATGCTGCCTTTTAGGCTGGTGGAGACAGAATCCTTCCGCAACTTTATGGCGGTGGTCGGTACTTGGTCCCCAGCCGACACTATTATGCCTGGTGTGCCATCCCCGCACTACACAAGCACGTGTCCCAAAACATCTGCCGTACCCTCAACAACGCAGTTACTGGGAGGGTCCACCTGACAATGGAAACGTGGACAAGTGCTTGTGGCCAGGGACGGTACATTTCCCTGACGGCACACTGGGTAAACATAGTGGAAGCCGGGACCGAGTCGGACCTTGGGACGGAACACATCCTCCCCACACTGAGGATTGCGGGCCCTATGTCAGTCAGAGTTGCCCCCACAGTGTACAGATGCTGCGCATCATCCTCCTCCTCCTCCTCATGTTCAGCCTCCATCTTAGATATCAACACATCAGTTACAAGCTGGAAGCACTGCAGTACTGCCTCTGCCAAGCGGCAACATGCTGTGCTGAAACTCATAAGCTTAGGTGAGAAACCTCACACTGCTTGTGAGTTGTGGACAGCTGTGAAAGAGCAGGCAGATCTGTGGCTGAGACCGCTGAACCTACATCCAGGCATGGTCGTGTGTGACAATGGCCGTAACCTGGTGGCGGCTCTGAGGCGAGGCGAGATCACACACGTACCATGCCTGGCTCATGTGCTTAAACTCGTGGTTCAGCGGTTTCTTAAATCGTACCCCGAGTAGCCAGATCTGCTCGTCAAAGTACGCCGCCTGTCAGCTCATTTTCGCGAGTCGGCTACAGCTTCTGCCGCCCTTGCTGTGTTGCAGCAGCGTTTGCAGCTTCCGTCACACCGACTGGTGTGTGATGTCCCCACACGTTGGAACTCTACCCTCCACATGTTGCAAAGGATTTGTGAGCAGAAGAGAGCAGTTGTGGAGTACCAGCTGCAACAAGGCCGTCGATATTCAGATCAGACTCCACACATAAGACCTCAGGAGTGGACCTGGATGTCTAACATCTGTACCATCTTGACAAACTTTGAGGAGTCCACCCAGATGGTGAGTGGCGATGATGCCATCATTAGCGTCAGCATTCCACTTGTCTGTGTTTTGCAACGCTCTCTGCAGAGAATTAAAGAGGAGGCATTGCAGCCAGAGTATGATGAAATGGATCAAGAAGCCGTAGCGGTCGATTACTCACAGCCCAGCCTCATCTCATCCCAACGTACATTGGGGGACAATGAGGGAGAGGAGGAGGAGTAGGAAGAAGAACAGGAGCTTGTGTCATGCGCTGTAGACGGTGGTACCTGTACAACTGTCATACCATCGGTTCAGCGTGGGTGGCCTGAGGACAGGGGGGAGGAGGAGGAGAGCATGGTCAGACGTCATCTTGGTGAGGACACGGAAGTCTTGCCCGTTACCTGTCTGGCACGCATGGCTGACTTTATGTTACACTGCCTTAACCGTGACCCTCGCGTTGTCAAAATGTTGGGTGACAGTCATTACTGGTTGGTGACACTTTTAGACCCCCGCTAATAGGAGAACTTTCACTCTCTTATTCTTGAGGTGGAGAGGTCTACAAAAATGGGGCAGTACCAGAAGGCCCTTGCTGCAGAACTGTTAAAAAACTTCCCATCTGAACATGCTAGCGGCAGAGGTCACAGTTCGTTCACCAACCAAGGCGTACAAGCAAGAGAGAGGCAACTCCAATCCAGCAGAGGCAGGGGAACACTGTCAACGTTCTGGGACAGTTTTATGAGACCCACCCAGCTTACAGGCCCTGAGGCACGGGGTACTCTCAAAAGGAGTGGAAAGTTTCAAAAGATGGTGAGGGAGTACCTTGCCGACCGAACCAGTGTCCTCCTTGATTCCTCTGTGCCTTTTAATTATTGGGTATCCAAGCTAGACACTTAGAATGAACTCACTCTGTACGCCTTGGAGGTCCTGGCCTGCCCTGCCGCTAGCGTGTTATCGGAGTGTGTTTTTAGTGCCGCTGGGGGAATTATAACTGATAAGCGCACTCGCCTGTCAACTGACAATGCTGACAAGCTGATCCTTATCAAAATGAACAAGGGCTGGATTGGGCCAGACTTCTCATCACCAACAAATGACAGCAGAGTAACATAAAGTCAAATCCACTGTGTTTTTTCGGGAGGTGTATTCACATGCACCGCTTCACACCCACACATGGGTATACGCTTCCTCATTTCGGCTGTTTTATGTTCTTCTCCTTATCCTCAGCCTCCACCACCACTATACCACCAGGGTGACCGTGGTCCGTGTTGCCATTATTGAAAGTTCCTCCGTCCTTAATTTTGTCAGCTTTTGCTTGGAAGGCATAAGCATAGACTGTGGGAGACCCACTCCCCAATAATGGGAATAATATTTTTAAGATGCTGTACTGTATGGCTCTTGTAAGGGGCATTGCAAGTTCCTCCAACCTAATTTTTGGCAGCTTTTGCTTGGAAGGTATAAGCAAATACTATGGGAGAACCACTCCCCAATAATGGGAATAATGTTTTTAAGATACTGTACTGTATGGCTCTTGTAAGGGGCATTAAAAGCGTCTTGTTAAGCTACTGCAACCTCCACCAATTTTCCGAGGGGCATTAAAAGCGTCTTGTTAAGCTACTGGGACCTCCACGTCTCTTCTGAGGGGCATTAAAAGCGTCTTGTTAAGCTACTGGGACCTCCATCACTTTTCCGAGGGGCATTAAAAGCGTCTTGTTAAGCTACTGGGACATCCACGTCTCTTTTGAGGGGCATTAAAAGCGTGTTGTTATACCACTCTGACCTCCACGTCTCTTCTGAGTGGCATTAAAAGCGTGTTGTTATACCACTCTGACCTCCATGTCTCTTCTGAGGGGCATTAAAACCGTCTTGTTATTGTGAGAACCCTCCTGTTTTTTCTATTTTGCTGGTCACATGACTTTTTGCCTATTTAATCCAGCTCCGCCCTCCTGGCCTTGCTGGACTTCAGTGTTACATTTACTCTTAAGCTAGCCAGGTGCCTTGTACCTTACTCTGTAGTTTGCTTGGTCTTTTGACCACTAGTACTTCTGTTTGTTTGTTTGTCTTTGCTCTGCTACAATTTCTGCTAGGAGGTGTCCAACTATATCCCTGTCCTTAGTTCTTGTAGGGACCCCTTCCTTATATCTATAGGTCTGCGTTCAGACTAGCCGAGGACTTAGGCGGGTCTGTTCACAAGGAACAGGTCCCTCGCTGCATCGTAGGGAATCAGCTTAGTCCTATTGTAGGGACAGTTTTCCTTTCTTTCCTTAGTGCTTGTAGCAGTTCATAACAGTAAGTCCAGCCCAAAAATAAAACACTCTAAGGAAAAAAATAAAATAAAATCCTGATTTCATCATGGTGTCGGTTGAGGAATTGGCTCAACCCCTGCAGGGACAGTCTTTGGAGGTGGCCGAGCTCCAGCAACACGTGAGTAGCTGTCCTGGAGCGCATTTTGTCGAACCGAAGGTAGGACTTCCAGATTTTTTTTATGGTAAACGGGAAGATTTTTTTTCCTTTAAAAATGCTTGTTTATTATATTTTCGTTTAAGACCCAGATCCTCGGGGAATGAATCACAGCGCATTGGGTTTATAATGTCACTTTTGCACAAAGAACCACAGGGATGGGACTTTTCTCTACAACCTAATGATCCGTGTTTTAGATCTGTGGAAGATTTTTTTTCTGCTATGGGGTTGTTGTATGATGATCCTGATCGAGTCTCATCTGCTGAAACTGAATTAAGACGTTTGAAGCAGGGATCAGGTGATGTGGAAAATTATTGTACATACTTCAGAAGATGGTCGGCTGAAGTGGACTGGAATGACTCAGCATTAAAGTGTTTGTTTCTTGAGGGTCTAGGTGAAAGGGTTAAGGATCTGCTGATTGCCTTCCCAAAACCTGGAACCTTGCAGGAGGCAATGCAATTAGCCATACGTGTGGACAGGAGACTGCGTGCTAGGAGTAATGAAGAGAAATCTACTACTATGACAGCTCCTATTTTTCAGAGGGTCTGTTCGGAGGCTGGAGAACCGATGGAGATTGGGGCGATGTCACCCCACTCTCAGGAAAAAGACCGCAGGTATGCTAAAGGATTGTGCTTTTATTGCGGCAAATCTGACCACTTTATTAAGAACTGTGTGCTTCGTTTGAACAACGAAAAAAAAAAGAGGTCAGTTACGCCCGCATAGCGTGTTGAAACTCCAAAGGAGTATTTCTTTCTGGAAGCACCTCATTCCAGGAGGAGTTGATTGAATTTCGGGTTTTTGTGGATTGTGGTTCTACACTCAATGTGATTGATGAGGGTTTTTTGGAAAAATTTAAATTAGAATCCAAACTTTTGTCTTCTCCTATTTCTGTGGTTGCTGTTGATGGCTCTCCCTTGAAAGGTATTACTCACAAGGTTTTTGAATTTCCCCTCACCATTAATGGTATCCACCAAGAGAATTTGGGTTTGGCGGTATTAAATAATTTGCCTGCTCCAGTGGTTTTGGGGTTACCTTGGGTAAAATTGCACAATCCTGTACTGGACTGGTCTACCAATGAAATTAAGTCTTGGAGTCCTAAGTGTTATGATAGATGTTGTAACGGTCGCATTGCTGCTGTGGAAAGAGGGGAATTACCTGTACCTATTCAGGATTTCTGGAAGGTTTTTTCTGAGAAGGAGTCGCAAGTTTTGCCTCCTCATAGGGACTATGATTGTACTATTGCGTTTGTCCCTGGAGCAACTCTTTCCAAGAGTCGCTTATTTAATTTTACTATCCCTGAGAGAAAGGCCTTGGAGGAATACATACAGACAAGCTTGGCCGCCGGTCACATTAGACCTTCTAAGTCACCTGTGGCTGTTGGATTTTTTTTTTGTAAACAAAAAGGACGGCGGTTTACGTCTATGTCTGGACTTTCGCGAAATTAATAAAATTACAGTACGCAATTCCTACCCACTGCCATTAATTCCTGACTTGTTCAACCAGTTAGTGGGGTCAAGTGGTTCTCTAAGATTGATCTCCGGGGGGCATACAATTTGTTACGTATGAAGGAAGGTGATGAGTGGAAAACTGCTTTTAACACTCCAGTGGGTCATTTTGAGAATCTGGTTATGCCCTTTGGTCTTACCAACGCACCAGCGTTTTTTCAGAACCTTATTAATGACATCCTAAGACCGTTGATCGGTAAGAATGTGGTGGTGTATTTGGATGACATTTTGATTTTTGCGCCGGATCTGGAGTCTCATTGGCAGAGCGTTCGTGAGGTATTGCAGTTGTTAAGCGACAATTCACTTTTTGCTAAGCTGGAGAAATGTGAGTTCGCTGTGCAGAGAATTAGTTTTTTGGGCTACATTATCTCCAGCGAGGGCTTTGAGATGGACCCGGTGAAGGTTCAGGCGGTGCAGGAATGGCCTAGGCCTATTGGTTTAAAATAGATACAGAGATTTTTGGGTTTCGCCAATTATTACAGAAAATTCATTAAGAATTTTTCTATAATTGTTAAGCCGCTGACCGATCTCACCAGGAAAGGTGCGAATACAGTCCAGTGGACTACTGAGGCCATTGAAGCTTTTGTGTATCTCAAGGAGAGGTTCAGTTCTGCCCCCATCCTTATGCAGCCTGATGAGACCAAGCCTTTTTTTTGTCGAGGTTGATGCTTCTTCGGTGGGGTCGGTGCTGTTTTGTCTCAGGAAAACAAGGATGGAGTACATCCCTGTGCTTTTTTTTCAAAAAAATTTTCTGAGACCAAACTTAATTACGATGTCGGTAATCGGGAATTGCTGGCGATTAAACTCGCATTTGAACATTGGCGTCATGTCTTGGAAGGTGCTAAATTTCCCATTCAGGTTTTTACTGATCATAAGAATCTGATCTATCTTTATGCTGCCAAGCGCTTGAATGCCCGTCAAGGTAGGTGGGCACTTTTTTTTTCGCGGTTTAATTTTTCTGTTACTTACATCCCGGGTACCAAGAATGTTAAAGCCGATGCTTTATCTCTCAGTTTTTCTCCCATGGTTGGTACCGAGGAGGAGGAGAGCATTTTGCAGGAAGGTGTTGTGATAGCAGCATTGGACTCCGTTTTGGAAGATGGGATTCTGAAAGCCCAGGAGGATGCCCCATCGAACACTTCCCATGGGAGGTTGTTTGTGCCTAGGAACTTTAGGAGAGATTTGTTTGTGGAGTCTCATGAGTCTCGGTTGGCAGGTCATCCAGGAATTTCGGAGACTAAGAGACTTGTAGGTCGCAGTTTTTGGTGGCCTGGGTGGCAGAAGGAAGTCATTAAGTGGGTGCATCAATGTACTGTGTGTGCTAGATCTAAGTCTTCACATGCTCCTGCTGCAGGGTTGCTTTGCCCTCTGGAGGTTCCTAGTGCTCCTTGGACGCATCTTGCTATGGATTTTATTACTGACCTTCCTGCCTCTGAGGGTTTCACTGTTATCTGGGTGGTCGTGGACCGTTTTAGCAAGATGTGTCACTTGGTTCCCTTCATCAAACTGCCCTGCGCCAGGACACTCGCTAAAGCTTTTGTTAAAGAAATTGTCAGGCTCCATGGCGTTCCTACCGACATTGTTTCCGATAGGGGACCTCAGTTCGTGGCTCGTTTTTGGCGTGCCTTTTGTGACAGGTTGGGAGTCCATTTGTCATTTTCGTCTGGTTATCATCCTGAGTCTAATGGACAGACAGAAAGAAAGAACCAGGATGTTGAACATTTGTTGCATTGTTTTGTGGCTGACAATCAAGAGGGGTGGTCTGAGTTTCTGCCACTGGCTGAATTTGCTCTTAACAACCATACAACCATACATCCTCTTTTGCTGGGTGTTCTCCATTTTTTTGTTGTACCGGGAGACATCCGTCGTTTGGGTCATTCTCCAAATTGGTATCGGCTATGCCGGAGGAGGAGAATTTTTCCGGTGAATTGGAGAAAGTTTCGGCTGATGTACGTCGTAACCTTCAAGAGGCTAACAAAAAATCCAAGAGGTACTTTGACAGGAAACGTCAAGAGGTTTTGTTTACTGTTGGTGACATGGTTTGGTTGTCCTCTAGGAATCTGTGGTTGAGGATTCCTTCTAAGAAATTGGGCCCGAAGTTTGTAGGTCCATTTAAGGTGCTTCAGGTAGTTAACCAATCTGCTGTTAGGTTGGAGGTTCCTACCTCCTGGAAGATTAATCCGGTGTTTCATGTTTCCTTATTGAAAAATGCGGATGTTTCTGATAGGGACGCCACTGTCTCTGTTCCTCTGGTGGAGGAAGACAGTGAATATGAAATTTCTCGCATTCTTAATTCTAGATGGCATAGAGGGAGATTGCAGTATCTCGTCGCTTGGAAAGGTTTCGGTCCCGATGATAACTCCTGGGTAAGGGCGGATGATGTCTCTCCTCCTAGACTTCAGGAGGAGAGTAGCAGTTCATAACAGTTATACCACTCTGACCTCCACATCTCTTCTGAGGGGCTTTAAAAGCATGTTGTTATACCACTCTGACCTCCACGTCTCTTCTGAGGGGCATTAAAATGGTCTTGTTAAACTACTGGGACCTCCACGACTCTTCGAACGGGCATTGCATTTCCTCCTAATTTTTGGCAGCTTTTGCTTGGAAGGCATAAGCAAATACTATGGGAGACCCACTCCCCAATCATGGGAATAATGTTTGTAATATGCTGTATTGCATGGCTCTTGTAAGGGGCGTTGCAAGTTCCTCTATCCTAATTTTTGGCAGCTTTTGCTTTGAAGGCATAAGCAAATACTATGGGAGACCCACTCCCCAATAATGGGACTTATGTTTGTAATATGCTGTACTGCATGGCTCTTGTAAGGGGCATTGTAAGTTCCTCCGTCCTAATTTTTGGCAGCTTTTGCTTGGAAGGCATAAGCTAATACTATGGGAGATCCACTCTCCAATAATGGGAATAATGTTTTTAAGATGCTGTACTGTATGGCTCTTGTAAGGGGCATTAAAAGCGTCTTGTTAAGCTACTGTGACCTCCACCACTTTTTCAAGGGGCATTAAAACCGTCATGTTAAGCTATTGTGACCTCCACGTCTCTTCCGAGGGGCATTGAAATGTTGTTTTTAATTACCTCTAACCTCCACGACTCTTCCAACGGACATTGCATTTCCTCCTAATTTTAGTCAGCTTTTGCTTTTCAATGCAAAGGCGAAAACTAACGGAGACCCACTCCCCAATAATGGGTAGAAGGTTTTTAGTACGCTGTAATCCACGTCTGTTTCAAGGGGCATTGCAGTTCCTCATAATTTTTGGAAAGCCTTGCATTTACTGCTTAGGCCAACAGTGTACAGGAGACCCAGTTCCTATAAATGGAAAAAAACGGTTTAGTTAAGGCCCTCTGACCTCCATGTTACTTCCAAGGGGCATTAGAGTGCCTCGAAATGTTTGGTAGGCATTGCACTCACTGTATGCCCTATAACTGTGTAGCAGAACCGCTCGTTTTGTTACAGAAACATATCCTGCAAAACATGTGTGGTTGACTGTCCTGATATTGATGTGAATGGTCCCTGTTCCTCCTGCTCTTTCTCCTTTGCCACCACCTCATCCATCATTTATCACCCGAAGCTTTGTTTTAACAGGAGTCATAGAACTGGGATAGTAGTGACTAGCCCAGGGGGATGGTGACGACTCGGTACCCGGGCCTTTGCCTGGCCTTGGGGATGTAGCGGTGGTCGGCTCCCGGGCCCGTACCCTGGGGTCAGCTTTTAAAAGGGAATTATTTGTTAACTCTATGAAAGTTCGTGACGCCACCTGTGGTTTCTGGTGAGAATCACCAGTACTACGGCAGTCCACTGAGGCCGGTGATAAGGCAGCTTAATGGTCTAGCTCCTCACAGGTGGAGCTAGGTCTCAGGGCAGCGTACGGAGAAGGGGATGCAGGACAGGCGAGACCCAGCCGGGTCAGAGCAAGAACAGGGACAGACACGATAGTCGCTTCAGTACCTATTACTGATGGAAATTCAGGCATGTCCCGGAGCACTGTAGGGTGAGGGGTGCACGTCCGGATTCTCCCCAGTGAGCGGGTGTAGGGCCTCCTGTCTCTTGCCTCTCTGTAGTAAGTTTCTGGCCTGCCTGGAGCTAGGCCTAACTTGGTTTCTGTTCTGCACCTGCTGACTTGGTGATAGGGCCTTCTGTTGGAGATCACTCTCCCTATTCTTTGGGGTCTCCATGATTCCTGACCCTGGTACGTATCAGCTTTTGGTGATCCTGGGACATGTAGTTCGCCAGGGGTTCCGGTTGTTTTCTACTGGTCATGAAGATCCACGTAGACTCGGACCCGGTGTCCGGTATAGGCTTCGGGGTGAGCTGGTTCAGCTCCTCTGCCCCCTATGCTACTCACTTTCCACTCACCTTCGGCCCCGCTCAGGCCCTCACTAGGCTACACACACTGCAGCCAGGACGCTGCTCTTCTTCGACGCTCTCAGAGTGTCGGCACACTCCTAGTTCTCTATTATGAGCTCTGTGAGTTCTAGTCTGGACTCACTCTACAGACTATACTGAACTCTTCCTGCAGGAACTGCTAGACTCTGGATCGACTGCACTGACTTTTTCTGTGTCTGAGCAGTAACTGCTGAATCACTGAGCTGCCTAGCTCCACCTTCCCTATTTATATCCCTATCGGGCTCCCTCTGGTGGTCTGAGGTGGAAGGTGGAGGTGTGTGTATGCTGTGGGGGCCTCTTGTGGAGAAATCCGGTAATGCACCCCTCTAGGATCTGTGGTACTAAGCGCAGCTGGGCACCACAGTAGCAGGAAAACATCCAGCAATCCTCGGAGGAGGTAGGATATGCGCCAAAACGCTGACCACCTAAGGCATAGCCGCTACTACATACATGCACTTGCATTCCAAGAAAGCAAAGCAGATGCTAACTTCTATCATCATCATGCTCCTCACCTTGGCACTCTCAACTCCCCTGATGGAGAAGCCAGGGCCCACCGGAGGAGTCGGGTTCTCTGGTGGGCTTGTCCAATGTTGCCCTAAAGCAGGCCAGTCTAAGAAAAGTGTGTGGGTCGGTAACAGGAGAAATGGGGGTGGCTGGGGACCGTTTATGGGCACCCGGCCGCGGGGCGGCTGGGGACCGAGTATGGACACCCGGCCACCCCCTGGTGGCTGGGGACCGTGTGTGGACACCCGGCCGCGCCCTGGCGGCTGGGGACCGAGCGTGGACACCCGGCCGCTGGGCGGCTGGTGACTGAGTATGGATAAAAGGGCCGCTGACGCAGCCATGACATGGTGGCCGGCGTCTGCCTCCACATGCCTAAAAGGCCCAATTTCAAGTGCAAGCAAGCTTGCAGTATGGTATTGCAGCCTGGGGTGGGTGGGTGGCAGGTTGCACACTTACGCTTGCATTCCAACAAAACAAAGCAGATGCAAACTTCTGTCATCATCATCATCATGCTCCTCACCTTGGCACTCTCAACTCCACTGATGGAGAAGCCAGGGCCCACCGGAGGAGTCTGGTGCTCTGGTGGGCTCGTCCAATGCTGACCTAAAGTAGGCCGGGCTAAGAAAAGTCTGTGGGGATGTTCCTCAGAGAAATCGGGGCGGCTGGGGACCGTTTATGGACAACCGACCGCCCCCAGGCAGCTGGGGATCGTGTGTGGACACCTGGCCGCGGGGCGGCTTGGGACCAAGTGTGGACACCCAGCCGCCCCCTGGCAGCTGGGGACCGAGCATGGACACCCGGCCACCGGGTGGCTGGGGACTGAGTATGGATACCTCGCTGCCGAAGCAGCCATGGAGTAGTGGCCACCTTCGGCCTCCTCAAAACTAAAAGGCCCCATTTCAAGTGCAAGCTAGCAGTATGGTATTGCAGCCTGCGGGTGGGTGGGTGGTTAGCTGCATATTTGCGCTTGCATTGCAAGGAATGGGGGAGGTACAATTGAACACTGCCCTGGGACAAGGACTTGCACGGGGATAGTTGCAAATCTGCATCTTCTGATGCGGCAAGGATCACTTCTGATGGGCACACTTTTAGGCAGTGACCTGGGAATCAGAGATGCTTCCAGGGGTCTTCCCCATGCTGTCCCCATGTCTTTTCAGCACTGTATGCATGTGTCACACAGCACATGGCCAGATAAGGTTGTAAAATGTTAAAAATGACATTTCCCGGTGAATGCATTTGTCACAGTTGAAAGCAATACAAAAGTGCAAAAACACATAAAAATGCTACTTGTGAACATAGCCCAAGGTGTGGAGGAGTATTTTTGTTTTTGGTTATTTATTTTACCTTATACACAAGTCTTTACCCTGGAAAAGAAATTCCTTAACATATTCCACAGGAAAAAAGTTTCACTTTCGTTTTTGAACGTTTTATTATGAGCCTGTAAAAGTGGCTTATTACCTCTGACCACGTTGTTGACAACAGTGGAGGTCAAAAATGCTTCCTGGGGTGATCCCCATGCTGTCCCCATGTCATTTGAGCACTGTCACTATCGTTTTGGGCACTTGTTAGGCTTTTAAAAGACTGCCGGGGGTGCCGCCGCAAAAATGCTCGGGTCTCCCATAGACTAATGTAGCACCCTGAGGATTCGGCTGCTACAGGGGTATTGCACCTCACGCCAGAGGTGTGATATTCCACTCCCGGGTAAGGATGGAGTGTGGAACTGAGCTCAGTTAGCTGCATACACTACATACATCCCATTTCCGAGGGACAGACCGATGGTACTCCCACTAGGTATATGTGCAGGTACGACAGTGTCTGTCCCTGGCTGGAGTGGGAGGGGGGTGGAACATCCCAGTAGTGTAGGGGCAGATAGGGGGGAGCAGTCTGGGTAATGCTAGGAGCTCATTGGGTGCTGGTCACCTGAGCTCACACATAGAGGGAGTATATAAGGTGGGCACCATCTTAGATCAGGGTCAGTCTTCTGTAGAGAGTCAGTCAGTCCTGAGAGAGGTCCAGGAGCGCCTGCAGAGAGAAGAGAGAGGAGAAGAGAAGGACTCAGAGGGGGAGAAGAAGGAACCCCAAGAACCCAGAATTAAACCAGAAGGGTGAAGGGTTGGCACGCAAGGGAACCGGATCCCAAATTAGTGGAGGAGAGAAACAACCCTCAGCTAAGAACCGGAGGCTGCGACATTACATGTGGAGCAGCCCCTCACTAAGTCCACTAAGAAGGCACACCAGGTATAGGGTCAGGGAACCCCGAAGAGGTGCACCCACCAAGAGGCCCGAGGGAGCCGGATATAAGTGGACCCCTGGTGAGAAAGGCCAGTAGAGAGGACAGTCAGAAAGGGAGCTCAGGACCACGCTCCAGAATTGCTTGGGGGTTGGCCGAGTCCAGGACCTGGTGGACGCAGCACGGCTCGGGCGTTTACTCAAGGCCAGAGTGACCAACAGAACAGCAGTAAGTAAAAACCCTGAACTGCACAGCCCGACTCTGAGTCTTCTTACCATCCACACTGCACCACCACTACCACCATCCTCTACACCTGACCCCCTGAGGCTATACCCCTCCCGTTGGGGGTTATACTATCACAGCTGCACACATGCCACCAGCCTCAGCGGACCCTGCTGCAGCGGCGGCCTTTTGACCGCAAATCAACGGGTGGCGTAGTCGACACTAAGAACACTAACAACATCTGTAAAGACTGCCACACACGGAGCTTGACACCCTGGGCACAGACCGGGTCACCGCCACTCGGAGACTACAACCCCCATCTGATCCGGCTCCGGGTATCCCCCAAACAACACTGGCCCAGGGGGCGCGTCACTAACATTGGGCTCGTTGCTCGGGTTGAGCACTCGAGTATCACGGCGAGCTCGGCCCGAGCTTCGAGCACCCGAGCATTTTAGTGCTCGCTCAACACTTGTTTTTTTCTGCGCTTGAAGTCTCGCATATGTCCTTGTTTCCTAAGCACAGAACAGAAGATGTCAGGATGGTGTGAATTACGTCCAAGGGGCATGATTACAGGGTGTAAAGCCAGACTGCTCTCACTGAAGAAATGCCCCCGCGGGCTATGAAGGAACATTTGCATATGCGAGAACGGCTTTAAATGTTTATTTTTCAGATAATAACAGCTATTGTCCCTGGAGGACCTGTCCTGTTCTTTATTACGCAGACAACACTTCAATGTCAATGATAACTGTGTAATGCTTCATTTCCCCTGTGGAGGCACTGCAGAGAACTTGAACACTTACCAACAACCTCCCTAAAGATAACAGGTTAACGCTCGGTGTCCCAGCAGGCAGAGGGGACTTTGTGATCAGGTTTATTGTAAGGGGACCTTTCTAGCAAGTAGAGATTGTCCAAATTGGAGAACCACAAGAATAAAGAAGCAGAAAAGATGTCTAGGTGATAGGATGAGATAACCAATCAAAAATAGGAGTAAGGACCATTTTATGATAAGGAATCAGCATTATTCATCAATTTGGGTTTTTTTGTCACAATTTTATAATCTTAAGGATATGCCAATGTAGCTTAGTTGTTTTAATATTTTGTTACCCATGATAAGGCTTTTTGTACAATGGAGAAGTACCTTCTGACTTGGGACTTTTCCTTTTGTTCAAAAAAACTTTTGCATTTCTTTAATCCTACTCTGGGACTTGTCCACTTGATTGATCACATCTCTAATAATATTTCTGTATTGCACTGTACTGTTCTTGTCATAGGCTGGTCCTAATGGAAGAGGAAAGATGTCAGACTGACTCGGGGGCACCTCACGGACACCAGTGCCGGATGACATCCTCTAACTCTATTTGACCGCTTAGATGCTTCAGCTATGATTTACTACATCATCTAAGGGGTTATACAGCTGAGATTGGAGCAAATTCTGTGCCTGGCACTTACAGAATACTGTGAGTTTAAGGTTATCTATTGGTAGTGTATGCTCAACCAGGAAGGGGTTACGTTTCAACATTAATTTGTGCTGAGGATGCCTCAGTGGGTTGAGATGTTGTATTAATTTTTTTCTTGTTTGGGGTTTTGCTTTTCTCCTTTTTTCCATTCTTGTCCTTGTCTGCAACAATTTGAGGGGTTTTTTTTTAGATGCGGCTGGTTTTGAGATTTTGAGATCTTTCGCTTTTGAAATTTTATTGGCTTGACTCTTTCGGGGGCCTTGGCGGGAAAAGACCCCTTAAATTCAGACCTCAGACTACATCCCTGAGTACAGAACCTGCACCCACAAATTAACACCAATCCCTAAAATAAATACAGACCCAACACCAAACCCCTTAAAGTCAAACCCCAGACTCTCTAAATGCAAATCCCAGATTAGACCCCCTGCAGTAATACTGACTCAGAAGAGCCTAAATAAATACAGATCCCTTGCCCCAGGTTATGTGTGGGCCATATGGTTCTGTGTGCGAGCAGTAGGGTTAGATTATATATGTGTGCTATGGTGGGACATAGTTGCTTGTGTGCGTTTTAGTGGTATCAGGTTATTATGTATATGTCCTGTATTGGGGACCCCAAAATTGACGTTTTCTGAGATTCCACACTGTCCCTTGTGATGAGCACTTGTACTCAAGAACTTCTTCTTAGCAGAAATCAGATGTTTTTGGTGTTTTTTCCTTATATATATTTTTTTAGGCAAACATGGGAGGATTGAGAAAGAGAGAATTATCTGTCTCTTATACTTTTTATCATTCCTGTAATTGAATCAACAATTGCATCAAACTCTTCCAAATAATATATGTGATTCCTTGTAAAGTAAATGTTGTGGAGAAGATGTCCCACATTATCTAGACCTTGAATCTCTGAATCTAATCCACCCCTGATGTCATTACTATGTAATTACATATGTGCATGTGTGGCGCCCCTGAGGGTTCAGTCGCCAAAGAGGTACTGCATCTCACCCAGAGGTGTGGTATCTCACTCTCAGGTAAGGAAGGAGTACAGCCCGGGACCCTAACACCTGCATCCAACACTACACTACTCCAGACCAGCTGGAAGTGCAAGATGTGTTGCGCTTCCTGCTGAGCCCTGTCCCTGGCTGGAGTGAGGGGAACCAAGAGAGGGGGAACCATGTAGTGGGTGTAGGAAGTAAATCAGGGGAGCACTTGTTAGGAATGATATAAATAGAGAAGCCATCTTGAAAGAACAGTTCAGTCTGAGAGGAGAAGTAGAGGGAGCAGGAGCTCTGCAGGAGCTCTGCAGGAGCTCTGCTCAGGAGGAGGGCCTGGAGAGAGGTCCAGGACAGACTGAGGAGGAGGGGAGCGGGAGAAAGGCTCCAGGAACGTGGAAGGGACCCCAGGGGTACGAGAAGTGCTGGAGGCCACCTGTACGCCCGAATCTGCCAGGCGGTGGAGGGGTCAGGTCGCACAGAGGGGACCGGTCCCTAAACTAGCAGAGTTCTTCAAGTCTCAACTAGGAAACCTGGAGGTTGTAGTATTTCAGGTACTGCAGCCACAATCCACATCAGTCTCACCAAGAAGGTAGCCATAGAGGACCCAGGGGACAGAGAAGACGTCGCCCGACAAGGTCTGTGGTCACTGGATTGGGACACTAGGTGTGAGGTGCAGGGAGACAGCCAGAAGGAACACACAGAAGGGAGTCCCGCTATGTACTCTGGAGGTACCTGATGATTCCTTGACATACTGCAGGCTCTGGAGGAGGAAAATAAGCTATGGACGTCCCAGATTGCGTAGACTAGGAACTACGGCTTTCGATCAGTATAGAAAGAAACATCACCTGCTCATTTTGGGAAACTAAGCTGGTTAGCCATCAGAGCAAGCCTCATGTTGTCCACCTAGTCCTTCTGCATGGTGGACCAGCCTTGTGGTGTAATGAAGAAGAGTTCAGTCCATAAGTTGGTCGGTCTTTAAGAGCCGCTGATGTCTGGATGCAACTTATTTTAGCTAAGAGGAGACAGCATCCCTTTCACTCAGATGCTGCTGGAGCTGGTTCCCAGTCCGGAACTTCACCGCAAAGGCCCACTGGCACTTGCTCCTGTACGAGTGTCATTGCTTCTTCTATTCATCATGTCGTGTGACAAGTGCCCTCCTTTCCTGATTTTAGAGTATCACCATTGAGAATGGTCTCCGAAAAGGAGGTAAATTCTGCCTAATCCATCATCTTTCTTACCCTCGGGGCCTCAGTCAATGATCAAACCCTGTGGCCGGAGATCAGAGTTTAGTTAAAGGTTTATTTTGTTACCTGTTTGTATATGCATTAAGTCTGAGAGATTTCTCTTTGCTCTTTTAAGAAGAGAAACTGTACACTGTATAGGTAACGCGTTGGTAAAATATATATGAGTGTTCTCTAAGGGGAAAACAAGGGTACCCAGATCTCATTGTATTAGTGTGGGAGGGGGGTGTAAGGTTATATTCCTGGGAGGACCACGTGCCACGTCCGCGGTAACATCCTGGGTAGGCCCTGTACTGAATAAGGCTGGGAGCGGCATAGGCCAGGGGTAGATTGGCTCATCCCCGCGAGATTGGCACTTGGGCTCTCTCGGGCTGCATAACTTGTATTTTGTGTTAGTGGCTGTTGTGGCCCATATTTTGTAGAATTGTTTAACCTTGTCATTTTTGTGACCAGTAAAAAGAAAGTTATTTGCCACTATACAAAGGTCGGAGTCATTCATAGCAGCGCCGTATTCCTCATACACATTCGACATTCGTTACATCTTGGCGTAGTCGGCAGGATACGGTGCTCGCCATGAATGGTGACAGTAGCGCGGAAGGTGCTGCCGCGTCCGCTGTAGTACTCCACCCCCCTTCTCCCGTAGAGACCGGTTAGTTGGTTGCTCTGCAACGGGCATGCTACTTAACCACCTGGCCAAGTTTGATGGGTATAACTTGCTGTTCAGTGATTGGGTAGGCAGGTTGAAGAATGCCATTGCCTTGCACGGTGTCTGGTCTCAGCTGCAACCGGAAGTAGCGCTGGATGCTCTGGAAGGGGATGCCCGTGAAGTTGTCTTGTTAAAATTCGAGGATAGGCGAAAGACGGTCGACGACATCATCCGGATACTAGGGAAAGCACTTGATTACGTGGCGGCAGCAGGGCAACTATGAGTACAGTTTTTCGCCCGGACCCAGAGAGACGGGGAAAGCCTGATCCAGTATGCTATAGCGCTGGAGGAATTGCATCAAGAGATCAAAAAGAAGTCGCCTGTAACCATGGGTACTGAAGCCGATGTCGACAGCATTCTTCGGGATCAGTTCATCGAGGGGAATTGTTGCTGAAGGCGTGGAATACCCCTGGTGTCACCTATGCTGAAATACAGGGAGAGGCGGTAACACGGACTTTGGAAGTGAAGCCTGCTCTGCAGTGGAGTAGCCTGCAAGTGGCTTACACAAGAGAGCCGAGACCAGATCCTGTTCAGGCACAGCTGGCTGCTTTGCAGAAAACCGTGGAAAATCTGACGGAACAGGTACAACAGATGCAAGTTCGGGGAACGCCTCCGATATGCTCGGCCTTGACGAATCCCTCTATTCCCCTTTATGATCAAACCCCCTATACCTCAGGAAGGACGCCGACTGCTCCTAGACCTGAGGCATCCGGAGGTAGGGCAAGAAGACCAGTTCAATGTTGGCGATGCCGAGAACTGGGGCATATGCAGCGGTACTGCCCGAGGAGTCTGCCAGCTGAAGTCCCGCCATCGGTAAAAGAGAGGCCCTTGCTGTAGTTGGGCATACGGCAAGGCAGGAACGAAAATCAGCGCCCAATGACTGTTCCGAGGATCTGATGGCAGAGAGTCCCACGTTGGATATGCAGTTTGCAGGAAAAAAGGTGGCGTGCTTGGTGGATACCGGATCGGAGGTGACGACCATGCCGATGGAATTTTTCAAGATGCACTTCGAAGAGACTGTCAAAACAGAGTCAGGACACCTGCTAAGGCTGAAGGCCGCTAATGATGAAGAAATTCCAGTGGCAGGCATCGCTTGGATGAGAGTACAGTTGTGCAGCCAGGAGTTGGGAACCAAAGGAGTGGTGCTCGTGAAGACTCAGGCGAGGCCGAATCTCCCGGTGGTTCTGGGAATGAATATCCTGAGAGAACTGGACTCCCTTTTGTTTGAGCGTGATGGTCCGAGATACTGGAAACGAGCGACACCCCACAAAGCCACTCAGAGGGCCCTGCAACAGGTGGTCCGTTCGTGCGGCATTCAAAAGAGTTCGGCTGAAGGAAGAGCAGTGGGAGCGGTGTATGTCCCACGCGGGTCTGCCGTTGTAATCGCTCCGGGTCAAGAGAAGCTTGTGTTGATGCCGGTAGGGACGCACAGGAAACTGAATGGTGTGGAGGTGATTCTGGAACCAGTGGGACGGTCAGAAGATACGGATAGCCCGATGATAACCCGAACACTGGCCATTGTGCAAGATGGAAGTGTACCAGTGAGGTGTCTGAATCTGCAAAATCATGAGGTGACTCTGGCAGTGGGCACGAAGCTGGCTGACGTGTATGTGTGTGGTGAAGGAGTCATCCCCAAAAGCCAGTTCACACTGAGGGCAGACCGCCGGACCGCCTGGACCCTGTCGATGCAGACGACAGCTGAAGAATCCCCCACGTCTGAGTGGAATGGCAGAAGAATTATGGAAATAATGGGAGTGGATGAGTCCCAGTTGACTCCCGAACAGGCTCGCAGACTGAAGGCTGCGCTGTGGGAATATCAGGCTGCCTTCTCCAGGGGAGATGAAGACTTTGGTTGCACCAAGGCTGTGGAGCACGAGATACCCACGGGAAACACCCCCCCAATTCAGGAGAGATATCGCCAGATCCCACCGAGTCTTTATCAGGAGGTCAAAGGAATGCTGGCACAGATGCTGGATAATGGGGTGATCCGGCCGAGTCAAAGTCCTAGGGCCGCACCGGTCGTGCTGGTCCGGAAAAAGGATGGGACCATACGGTTTTGTGTTGATTACCGTAAGCTGAATGCGCATACAGTACGTGATTCCTACCCATTGCCCCGGATCGAGGAATCCCTGTCTGCCCTGGGAAAGGTGAAGTACTTCTCCACTCTTGACCTGGCCAGCGGCTACTGGCAGGTGCCCGTGGCAGCTCTAGATCGTCAGAAGACAGCATTCATCTTGCCGATGGGACTGTACGAATTTAATTGAATGCCCTTCGAACTGACTAATGCTCCTGGAACATTTCAGCGGTTAATGGAATACTGCTTGGGCGATTACAATTTCGAGTCCGTGCTGATCTATTTGGATGATGTGATTTATATTTGGAGATTCGTTCGAAGACCACCTGAAGAAGCTCCGGCAAGTATTGCACCGACTGAGAGACAATGGACTTAAGATCAAGCCAAAGAAATGTCACTTGTTCCAGACACAGATCGAGTATCTGGGACATGTAGTGTCTGCTGAGGGTGTGCGACCAGCACCGAGTAAAATTGAGGCCATTCAGGGGTGGCCCCGTCCCAAGACCGTGAGAGAAGTACGAGCGTTCCTTGGTTTAGCTGGATACTACCGTCGGTTTGTGAAGGACTTTGCTAAGGTGGCTGAACCACTGAATGAGTTGTTGAGAGGGACGGCACTGGGGCCCAAGAATCAGCCAATTCAGTGGACTGACTGACAGCAAATGGCCACCGAATTATCCCAGAACTGTATAATGACCTCTGCATTAGCAGTGGGCAAAGGCAGTGAGCAAAGGCAGTGAGCAAAGGCAGTGAGCAAAGGCAGAGCAGGCTAGAACCGCCGGAGCAGTGAGCAAGGCAGAGCAGGCTAGAACCGCCGGAGCTGCGAACAAGGCAGAGCAGGCTAGAACTGCCGGAGCGGCGAACAAGGCAGAGCAGGCTAGAACCGCCGGAGCGGTGAACAAGGCAGAGCAGGCTAGAACCGCCGGAGCGATGAACAAGGCAGAGCAGGCTAGAACCGCCGGAGCGGTGAGCAAGGCAGAGCAGGGGGGACAGGGCTCTGTTCACACGGAACAGACAGGAAGGGAAAGGCAGAACCAGATACCCACAGGGTACTTGCAGTGAAGTAGCGAGTGGACCACAAACTCACAAACGGAAGTACAGTGACAACGAGTAGGAGTTAGGTACGAGTTCAGACTCTGCAGAAAAAGGGAAGGTACGGACATAGAGAAAAACAGGAAACAGGCTAGAAGAGTATTCAGACAAGAACAGACACAGTAGCAAGGTACAGGAGCGGGTCTAGGTATGCAGCCCCTAGAAGGCGGAAGGAACAGGCTAGGAGCGAGTTCAGACAGGACAGACGAGATACATTAGCGGGTCTAGGTATGCAGCCCCTAGAAGGCGGAAGGAACAGGCTAGGAGCGTGTTCAGACAGGCCTGGAAATACAGCCTCCAGGAAAGGCAGCTAGCAAGAGAACACAGACAGGACTCAGTTCAGAAACGGGAACTGATACCGCAAGGCAGGAAACATAGACAGGACCTTGCACATCAGTGACAGACGCCAACTGACAGAACACAATGCTCAGGCAGGGTTTCTTGGTAGGAGCTGGGTTAAATACCAGGTGACAGACAGCAATAGCCTGAGGACGCATCAGGGGTGTGTCTGCAGCAGCTACAAGAAACAGGAAGTGATCGGGCGTCGCCCTTAATCTGCAGAAACAGAGGCAAGCAGACAGTATGGAGGGAAGCCAGGCTATCAGACTGGACTGGAGATCAAGTGCGCGCTCTTGCACAGTGGGAGATGGACCACTATGCAAGGACGCCACCAGGTATGTTACACTGTGCCCTGTGAGTAACTGAGATATGTGACCGGTCACCAACTGTGTAGTCAGTTAGGGAAAGCTAGTTAGTGATTCCAGTGTGCTGAGAACTGCCTGGTGTATATCACTGCTGATGGACTGAGCAGGCTTGATCCAGAGAATGTGAAGGATCTGGTATACTAAGACTGTGTACGTGGATACTACAAAGGAGCCCTTTTGTGAACTACACTTTGAGAACTGAGATTGATTCTAATTCCTGCTGACACCTGGATGTGCTGGAGAGCTTGGTGAGAAGGAGAAGCTGATCAAACCCTGTGGCCGGAGATCAGAGTTTAGTTAAAGGTTTAGTTTGTTACCTGTTTGTATATGCATTAAGTCTGAGATATTTCTCTTTGCTCTTGTAAGAAGAGAAACTGTGCACTGTATAGGTAACGCGTTGGTAAAATATATATGAGTGTTCTCTAAGGGGAAAACAAGGGTACCCAGATCTCATTGTATTAGTGTGGGAGGGGGGGTGTAAGGTTATATTCCTGGGAGGACCACGTGCCACGTCCGCGGTAACATCCTGGGTAGGCCCTGTACTGAATAAGGGTGGGAGCGGCATAGCCCAGGGGTAGATTGGCTCATCCCCGCGAGATTGGCACTTGGGCTCTCTCGGGCTGCATAGCCTGTATTTTGTGTTAGTGGCTGTTGTGGCCCATATTTTGTAGAATTGTTTAACCTTGTCATTTTTGTGACCAGTAAAAAGAAAGTTATTTGCCACTATACAAAGGTCGGAGTCATTCATAGCAGCGCCGTATTCCTCATACACACTCGACCGGCGTTCCGGTCGTTACACATGCACTCTTGGTGCTGGCACACGTGCTGCCCAGGCATCTTGGGAATTATATTATCGCAACAAGTGGAAGTTGGAGACCATTGGTCGGTAGTCAACAGTCCGCACACTCGGGGGCAAGGGAAATCTTCACCCAGGGGACCTTTTATGTGGGCTAGAAACAATCGACTTCTTATTAATTGGTGCTCATTTGGGGCAGAAAAAGTTACAATTAACGCCATTGTATGTGACAGATAATCATTACTGCGATCTTATGAATATTTTTCTGTTAGATCAGTTGATATATTTACACATCAGCAGTCAGGAGCGATCACTCGTTGGCCTAATCATCGCCTCTTGTGAAAGGACCTTTAAGATGCAAACTCCATTGGTATAATGATGCCCAGGGCAAATGGACGGGTGCGTTTCTATCAGTAGCGTAGCTACCAGGGGGCAGCGGGGGCGGTTGCCTCGGGCCCCGCGCTCTGAGGGACACACCCAGAGCTATGATATCCTTAACTGTCAATACAGCTACTGTAAGCTCTGTGGTAGAGCAGGGAGATATGATTTCCGTACACTACCGCTTTCCTTTCTGTAGACTATGGGTTGCTTTAAGCCTGCGATCTATAGAACGACCGAGGCGCTAATGCATGTACAGAGAAAAACCAAAAACAAGCAAAATACCCAAATAACTGGAAGTAAATGGATAGATCGCGCAGTGCAAAAATAATAATAAATAATAAAGGGTATTTAGTAAGCATAATTTTGATCAAAATAATGTAAAAGCTATCCCGCAACGTCAAGGCAACCCTTATGGGACAGTCCTAACTCTAATATTAAAACCTTTTGTGAACATGCATTTACAATTTGCATGCACATCAATTTACGTTTCAGTTCAGACTTCCAGTTTTTTCTTGCTAATGCATGTACAGTACGTTAGTTGAGACTCTAACGTCCTGTGCATGCGCCAGTGCAATTCCAGCTCGTTGGTCTGCCCGCGCCTTGCCGGTGAACTCGTCAGGATCCTGGATTAGGTGAGTGTATGATGTTTTTACTTTCATTAAACATAAACAATTGGAGACCTTCATACGGTGTGGGGGTTACTGTGTGGGACCCTGAAACAGTGTGTGGGGCCCTCATAAATTATAGAGATTACTGTAGGAGCCCTTAAAAATGTGGAGGGGCATTATATAGTGTGGAAGCTAATGTGGGAGCCATTATACAGTTTGGGGGCTAATACGGTGGCCATTTTATGTTTTAAGGGCTAATATAGAGGCCATTATACAGTTTGGGGGCTAATACGGTGGCCATTTTATGTTTTAAGGGCTAATATGGAGGCCATTATACAGTTTGGGGCTAATGCAGAGGTCATTATACAGTTCTGGGATAATGCGGTGGCCATTATACAGTTTGGGGGATAATGTGCACGCCATTATACAATTTGGGGGCTAATATTGGGGGCCATTATACAGTTTGGGGGATAATACGGTGGCCATTATACAGTTTGGTCGATAATTTGTGGGTCATTATATAGTTTGGGGCTAATGCAGGGGCCATTATATAGTTTTGGGCCTACTAAGGAGGCAATCATACAGTGTGGGGACTTCTATGGGGGCCCTCATGCAGTGTGGGGGGCTCTCATAAATTGTAGGGACATCTGTGGAGGTCCTCATAAACTGTGGGGGCCATTATACAGTGAGGGCTACTGTGAGGGTTATTATACTGTGTTTTCGTTGAGCACTGGTAGCATCATACTATTTATAGATGAGCTGTGAGCCCATCAAACTGTGTATAGGGGAGCTGTGACGACATCATACCAGGTATAGGGGAGCTGTGGGGACATCATTGTTACGGGTGTCAGACAGTCATTCTGGATCCCACTGTAAACGGTCATTGAGCTTGGCTCTGCAGGCACCTTCTTGATTTTTCTGTCTCTGCAGTGCAGTGATGTCCTGCTCTCTCTAGGACCGGTGACAGCTCTATTTTCCTCTGTCCAGGCTTGAAGTACTAGTAGTCGAATAGTGTCTTCTTGGAGGATAGTTGGCGTGTTCTCTCTGGTGTCTTCTCAATCTTTTATCGTAGAAGTTAATGTGTCAGAGGTGGGGTTGGGGCTGTGTTGTCTCAGGATCCATCCCCTGGGATATGACATCCATGCGCTTTCTTTTCCAAAAAATTATCTTCGGCTGTGAGAAATTATGACGTGGGTAGTAGGGAGCTTTTGGGGATTAAATTGGTGTTCGAAGAATGGCAACATTGGTTGAAAGGGGCAGTCCATCCTATTACTGTTATCATGGACCATAAGAACCTGTCATTTCTTCAGTCTGCTAAATGTCTCAACCCTAGGCAAGCTAGATGGTCCCTGTTTTTTACTAGATTCAATTTTGTTGTCACTTTTTGTCCAGGGGTTAAAAACATCAAGGTTGATGCTTTGTCCCGGAGCTTCCCTGGTGGTGGTGACCATGAAAACCCTGCCCCAATTTTGCAGAAGGGGTTAGTCATTTCGGTATTGTACCTTGACCTGTAGGGTGAGGTGTTGGATGCACAGGTGGACGCCCCTGCCTCCTGCCCTTCGTTGAGGTTATTTGTTCCATCTAATTTGCACCGTAAAGTAATTAAGGAACATCATAACTTGGTGCTTGCTGGTCATCAAGGTGGTAAGACAACTGCGGACCTCCTCTCTCGTCATTTTTGGTGGCCGGGGTTGCATAAGGATGTGGGTGAGCAGGTGTCTGCTTGCACTATTTGTGAGCGTTCTAAAGTATCGCATACCCGGCTGCCTAGTCCTCTTCTTCCACTGCGTATTCCTAGTAGGCCATGGACATGTGGCTTTCTCAATCCCTGGGGGCCCGCTTCACCCGTGGGAAGTGTTTCATCCCAGCTGCTATACCATCTATCCCCCAGGGTTCACACAGCAGCGCTGATCATCCCTGACCAGGCACCACAGGTGGCGTCACATAAAGACTACGAATCCCCTGTAAATACTCCCTTCATCTGCCCGTCCAGGGCCACGGAGCTGGGCCACTGCCACCGTGACCTCCCTAGAAGACAGCCACACGGTTACCGAGTACTCTAGGCCCGTACGGCCACTGCAACCACACTTGTCCATGGATTATGTTACTGAACTACCGGTATCTGCAGGCAAGACTGTGGTTCTGGTGGTTCCCTCCGAATGCCACTTCTGAATGCCAAGACTCTTGCTCAGGTTTTTATTAATGAGATCGTGAAGCTTCACGGGGTTCCCTCCGATGTGGTGTCAGGTCGGGGGACCCAGTTTGTTTCTAAGCTTTGGAAAGCTTTCTGTTCTCGATTGAGGGTGCATCTGTCCTTTTATTCGGCCTTCCATCCTCAGTCGAATGGACAGACCAAGCTCATTAATCAGAATTTAGAGACTTACCTCAGGTGTTTTGTCTCTGAAAACCAGGAGGATTGGGCATCCTACTTACCATTGGCCGAGCTTGCTATTAATAATCATCGTCAAGAATCTACCGGCAGGTCACCGTTCTTTGGTGCATACAGTTTCCATCCACAGTTTGGTACTTTTAGTATGGGGGGGGGGACGTTTTGTTTCGTCGCTCTCTTCTGTGTGGCGGGGTCCAGACCTCAGTGTGAATGACTTTGTGTGGTTGTCTAACAGGAATATCAAGTTGAAGATTCCTTACTGGAAGCTGGGACCTAGATTTATTGGTCCCTATAAAATAATGGCCATCATTAACCCTGCAGTGTTTCGTCTTGAGCTACCTCTCCCCTGCCGCCACCGCCAATCATAGATGATGGCAATTTGGAGTTTCAAATTTCGAGGATTGTTGATTCCCATCTCCTGCTTCGTTCACTACTTGGTGCACTGGAAGGGTTATGGTCCAGAGGAAAGGATGTGGTTTTCGGTGTCAGGAGGTCAATGCCCCTAGGCTGGTTCGTTCGTTTCATGCCTCTCATCCTGAGAAACCTGGTCCTGAGTGTCCGGAGGCTACTCGTAGAAGGGAGGATACTATCATGGGTGTCAGATAGAAGTGAAGTATGCCGGCACCAGTTCCCAAATCTTGCCTGTTTAGTCAAAAAAACCTTTATGACTGTTTTCCTAGGTCTCGGCTATCCACATCAGGAGGTGCCATGTCTAAATAAGCAGTGCTAATCAAATGTCCAAGGAAGTATGAAAAAGACAGCACTCACCAATGGATGCCAATAAAAGATCCTTTTATTTCAGATCCAGCATACAGATGTTGCCGCTGGTTCAGGGGTGTGCACTCCTGAACCAACCTAATTTTCTGTATGCTGGATCAGAAATAAAAGGATCTTTTATTGGCATCCATTGGTGAGTGATGTCTTTTTCATACTTCCTTGGAAATTTGATTGTCACGGGTGTGTCAGGTGTGACAGACAATCATTCTGGATCCAGCTGTAGAAGGTCATTGCGCTTGACTCTGCAGGCACCTTCTTGATCTTTCTATCTCTGCAATGCAGTGATATCCTGCTCTCTCTAGGACCTAGCAGTTACCTTCATCTTCTGTTGCTAATTGACACACCCTTGCTGGATGTTTAAATACCCTCAGTCTCTACAGAGAGTCACCGGTGATAGCTCTATTTTCCTCTGTCAAAGCTTAAAGTACTAGTAGTTGACTAGTGTTTTCTTGGAGTTACCTTGGAGGATAGGTGTTCTCTCTGGTGTCTTCTCAAGCTAAGTGTATTCCCTTGTCTGTCTACCTGTTTGTCTTTAGCTGCAGTGGGGACTGACTAGTGCTCACCCCGTCCCCTCCCTATCTAGGGCCTATCGCTAGGGGCAGTCAGGGATAAGGTTTCCTGCTCAGCGATAGGTGCTGAACCTACTTAGGGACATTAGGGGAGTAAAGGTGTTGTCAGATCTGCCTAGGGGTCTCCACACCCCGTTCCCTAGTGTTTGGGCTTCCTCCCCCTCTTCCCGTCATTGTTCACTTAGTCTTTCTCTCACCTTGCGTGACAATCATGCAGTGTATAGAGGAGCTGTGGAGACATCATACTTTATATAATGGAGCTGTGGGCCCATTTTAATGTATATAGAGAAGCTGTGGGGACATCATACTGTGTATAGGGGAGTTGTGGGCCCACCTTACTGTGTATAGGGTAGCTGTGGGACTATCGTTCTGTTTATAGGAGAGTTATACAGTATATTGAGGGACTCAGAGGATATTATTAAATATTAAGTAGGCACTTAAGCATTATTGTTACAGGGGGACTCAGAGTATTGTGGCCATCAAAGGGGCAAAATATGGACACTGTTTTCTAAGGTATTTGCACAGGGCATTAAAATTTTCTAGGGTGCAATTTTACCATCTAGAGAGCACAAAGGAGGCATTATTACTATGTAAGGGGCACAGTTGTGGGAATTATGTGGACTGTAAGAATAGAACGGTTTTTGTACCAAACAACATGTTCAGTAATAGAGACACATATGGCACCAGTGGCTCAATATTGGGGTATCAGCAGGATGAAGAGTTTGTGCAGATTGGGAATAGATGGGGACGGGGCCTGAAATGTAAGGATTCAAATGTGTCTTTGTTGTGATCTCTGCAGATGAGTCCTGGATGGAGAAGTTGTTATGTCGGTCTGGGCCAGATGGAAAAGATGGGAAAAGTGAACGATTCCATCAGAAAGAACATTAGCTGTAAGTTACTATATATAACTGTACTGTAATCTCTTGTATGTTCTGCAGGACTGGTACAGTATCTAACACTATATGTCACCATATGGCAGTAATATCAGTGTTGTCTTTGTGTAGAGATTTATTTTCAGTAACACCATGGTCATCTGCTGATGTTCCCTTAAACCCGCGTTGAAGGAGCGCTAGCATAGTTGTAATCCAGTGACTGTCTGGCTGCAGTTTCTAACATCATGTCCGCTCTCTACCTGAAACTCAACCCTTCCAAAACTGAACTTCTTCTGCTCCCGCCATCTACTCACCTCTCTAAATCTGACATCTCTCTCTCCCTGTGTGGCACCACAATAATGCCGAGCCAGCAGGCGCTGTCTGGGCGTTGTGTTTGACACCAATCTCTCCTTCACCTTCCATATACAATCTCTTGCCCGCTCTTGTCGTTTACACCTGAAGAACATCTCTAGAATCCGCCCCTTTCTCACCTTGGAAACAACAAAAACCCT